>NC_067220.1:37134441-37866108 GCF_019924925.1 Ctenopharyngodon idella
TGAATATGTGTTCCCTATACTAAGGTGTTCCCAAATTCTTTGCATGTAAATATTGATCAATGCACAAAGCCCATCAAATACTGTAAATGGAAGCTCAAACATGCTTGATAATGACAGAATTTTCATTTGTGAGTGAACTATCTCTTTAAGGGGCGTTCACACTGATAGGCAATGAAAAATGAAAAGAACCCATCATTTTTTTTATAGAAAGTGTATTTACTAATGCAAATTAACTGGATCAGCTTGAAAAACACAGCTTTATAGTGTGATTTGAGCTAAAGAAGCTACATGAATGCTAAGCTAAGCAAAAGCTAATACATGTTTAGCTCAGATAACAAAGAAAATCTGTTTTACACCATTTGTTTAAATCTGACAACATGATAAATTTATCATTACCGTTGTTGTCAGATTTTATTGCTGATTTGACATATATTATTGAAACATAATCTTGTAGATAGGAGCTGTACTTGTATGCCTATAAAGAAAATAGCTGCCTGATGGCGTTACCAAGATGGCCGTCGAGTGAACTGACTAGCCTTAAAGGGACTTTGACGTAAATCAGCGGACGCATGGAGCTTCCAAGTCTCTCATTGAATTATGTGTCACTTCAACTCTAGTATTGAATAATATTGAATGGAATATTGGAGAACAACTCAAATGTATTTCTGAGACTCGGCTCTGTGGGAGAGCTAAACTTTGACTATTCTCTGTGTTAGCATGAGGGAAACAGACAGCACCACGACAGCCTGCAGAGTTTAAACGACTTCTGAGGAAAAATTATTTACTTTTCCGTTTTCTTGTGAGAATGACTGAGCAGAAGAAATCAAGAGAGAGGAATGCTGAAGAGAGCAAGAGAGAGAGAGAGAGAGAGGGAATGAACAAGCGGCGGTCTTTGATGACGGCTGCTGATTCTCCAATACAGAAGGAGACAACTGAGGGCTTTTTAGCTACTGTGGAAGCGGTATTGATTGCACTGCCATACTGCACTGAGCTGCTCTCAAAAATGCTTTGTCTTCCTTTATTTATCCAAGCCAAGGTGTGTGTGTGTGTGTTCGGGGACCATCAGGACAGTGTGTGTGGTGTGTGTGTTATTGTGCGGGTGGCAGGAAGACAAGAAAGTGTGTGTGTATGTGTGCTAGGAGTGATGACAGAATGTGTGCGTGTGCATTCGCATGCATCCGTGCAAACATGCATGTTAGGACAGAGAGACTAATGACAGGAAAGTGTGTGTGTGTGTGTACATGGAGAGAAAAAGGAGAAGGGTGTAAAGCTGAACTAAACTAGGCATGAGGTCTTTATTTATACCCTATGTCTCATTATCAACTAAATGTAGTCACTGGCAGGTCCACACAAACCTGCACCCGCAGAACTCTGTGAAAGCACTGCAGATTTCCACAGACTTTGTGTCATTCACAAAGTTCTACATATTCTCCAACCCCTGTGTGTTCACTGACGAAACATTTTGGCTAATCTACCAATAAAGGTGCAATACTCTCAGCTCAATTTAACATATCTATCTAAATTCTTATAGAATTCTCCAGATTTTCACGTACAATGTAAAAAAAAAAGAAGAAGAAGAAAAAAAAAATTAAGGAAAAAGTTTGCATGGCTTTAAGTTAATTTAAGCTAAATTTAAGTTAATTTATGTAAAACGTCATGTTCACATGTTATTAAATGTGTATATAGTTATCTATTTAGATTAGGTAACTCAAAGAAGATTTCTTACATTTAAATTTCACTGAAAACTCTTTTCCAGTGTAGGCCGATTTGGGAAAAAATATGAATTGAGCTAGCCATGGTCGATTTCATGCAGCAAGTGTTCTGAGTAAAGCAAAGCAAAGTTTTTTATTCCTCTACCACATTGCCCAAAAATCCCAATCTGGTACAATTTAGAATTTTTCTTAAAGGGATAGTTTACCCAAAAATGAAAATTCTGTCATTTATTCACAAACCTGTATGATTGAATTTCTACAGAATACAAAAGAAGATATTTTAAAGAACGTTGAGGTCCAAACAAAATTGGACCAAATTGACTTAAAGGGATAGTTCACCCAAAAATGAAAATTCTGTTATCATTTACTCACCCTCAAGTTGTTCCAATTCTGTATAAATGTCTTTGTTCTGCTGAACACAAAGGAAGATACTTTGAAGAAAGTTTGTAACCAGGCCGTTCTGGGGCACCACTGACTTCCATAGTAGGAAAAAAAATACTATGGACGTGAATGGTGTCCCAGAACTGTTCAGTTTCCCACATTCTTCAAAATATCTTTTGTGTTCAACGGAACAAAGAAATGTATACAGGTTTGGAACAACCTGAGGGTGAGTAAATGATGACAGAATTTTCATTTTTTGGATGAACTATCCCTTTAAGGACTTAATTTTTTTTTTTTTTTTTTAAATATCTCATTTGTGTTCCACAAAAGAAAGACAGTCATACAGTCATACGATATGAAGGTGAGTAAATGGTGACAGTATTTTAATTTTTGGATGATTTACCCTTTAAGAGTGTAATGCAGGACTAAAAACTTTGAGGGCCCTATTTTAATGATCTAAGCGCATGGTCTAAAGCGCATGGTGCAAGTGCACTTAGGCGTGTCCGAATCCAGTTTTGCTAGTTTAACGATGGGAAAAATGGTTGGCGGGCCCGGCGCATGGTCTAAAAGGGTTGTCCCTATTCTCTTAATGAGTCATGGGTGTGTTTTGGGTGTAACATGGAATAAACCAATCAGAGTCTCATGCCATGGCAGATTCGCTATTTACATGGCGGAATTTGCAAGCGGAAAAACTGAACGCTTCTCTAGTGAGGAAATGGATCTGCTTTTTCTGTGTGTGTGTGTAATAAGCAGAGTGTACGCTCCTTGTGCACCTGCCTATGGGTGCATATTACTAACGCGCTCTTTAAATAACAAAACAAATATTGCGCCATTGACTTTAGACCAGGTTTCAGTTGGTCAATGGCGCAGTCTATTTCATTTGCCTCAAAATAGCAACGCACCAACAATGCACCCAAACACACCTCGTTTTCAGACCAGCACGCCCATGGGCGCACAAATGGGCGCAAACGCATTTGCTATTTAAACAACGTGGCGCAGGACATGAAAATGATAACTGCGTCAGGCTGAATCTAGCAAAAAAACACTTGTCACACCTGGTGCCGCATTGCACCGGGTGTATGATAAATCCCTCAACATAAATATCCATTTCAACATAAAAGGGATCTTCGTTTAGATATGACTGTGCATTGAACTATTGAAATAATCATAAGTAGCCATTTGTAACATTGCTCTGTTTGTTTGAGGAGCCCGACAGCCCAACATAGCAACACTGGCTCAACCAATGGTGTGAGTTGGGGGGCGGAGCTATCTGTTTAACTGACTAATGGAGAGCTAGGGGAGTGTTTGGGAAAACTGTTTGAAAATAATCACTTCTTTGTTAGAGCATGCACAGAGACCAATGACAAAACATCTAGACTTACAGGTATAAAAAACACACACAAATACACAATAAAATCCTCAATAGTCATTGAATATGCTAGAAACTTTCTTCTCATCTCTGCCAAAACAAAATCAACACACAGCACACACTACTACATCTTCCCCTTCTGAATCTCTCTTTCTCTTTATCATTCTGTCTCTCTCAGACACACACAATTACACAATTTCTTCTAAGCATTTTCACAAATGCTGATTGAAGAAAAAGGACACCACACACACCACTAATCTCCATCAGATAAAACAGAGAGCCTTAAGGTGCTAGTGCTGGCTTAGGCCTGTGCTGAAATGCCATTCAATGACCTTTTATCTCTCTTTCTCTCTCTCTCTCTCTGTCGCTGAAACCCTGAAGCTGTTTGTCTTTAGAGGATGGAAAGACTGTTCCTGTGTGATTATGATTATTTATGTCTCTCTAAATTAAACATATACACATCCCAATGGCGTGTGGTGGAAAACATATTCCGCCATTATGCCCCTTAAATTCACAGCATGTTTTAGGGTCTCAATAAGTGTGTAAATAAAGTTTGATTTTGTTGGACTAAAGCAATAATTCATATTTTTGTAATGTCATGTAAATGCTTTAGGCCAGCTGAAATCGTTACAATTTTTCTGAAGTCAGATTAACAGACCACAACAGAAAACTGGCCTCAGAGTTGTGCACTTGCTACGAAAGACAGAGGAGATGTATTTGTTACATTAAAGGATTAGTTCACTTCAGAATTAAAATTTCCTGATAATTTACTCACCCCCATATCATCAAAGATGTTTGTCTTTCTTTCTTCAGTTTAAAAGAAATTATGTTTTTTGAGGAAAACATTCCAGGATTTTTCTTCATATAGTGGACTTCAGCGGCTACCAACGGGTTAAAGGTCCAAATTACATGGTCTTGTCTAGTGAAATGATCTGTCATTTTCTAAAAAAATAAAAATTTTAATACTTTTTAACCACAAATGCTCGTCTTGCACTGCTCTGCATTACCTAATCACGTTGGAAAGCTCACGCGTGACGTAGGCGCAAGTTTTTTGTAAAGCCCGTTTAGTCTTTGCATATTCGCTTTGTAAACACTGGGTTGGTACTTCCGCCTATGTCATGGAAATTTGAATTCTGAAGTGAACTAATCCTTTAAACTATTCAAGTATGTCTGTATAATGTATACTTGGACAGACAGATTAAAGGATTAGTTCACTTTCAAATGAAAATTACCCCAAGCTTTACTCACCCTTAAGCCATCCTAGGTATATATGACTTTCTTTTTTCTGTTGAACACAATCGGAGAAATGTTAATAAATATTCTAGCACATCCAAGCTTTATAATGGCAGTGAACAGGGTTCATGAGTATGAGCTCAAGCTCCATCATAAACGTGTACTCCACACGGCCCCGGGGGGTTAATAAAGGCCTTCTGAAGAGAATCAATGCATTTGTGTAAAAAAAAAAAATCCATATTTAACAAGTCATAAAGTAAAATATCTAGCGTCCACTAGACCACCTTCCGTAATCAACATATGAAGAAAGTGTAAAACTCTTGAAGTTCAAAACACTTACGCTACGTCCTACGCCTTCCCTATTCAAAATATGGAAAAAGTGTAACTGATGCGACGCCAGTTTACACTTTCTTCGTAACTTGAATACGGAAGGCGGTCAGGCGGAAGCTAGATATTTTACTTCATAACTTGTTAAATATGGATATTTTTTTTTTTACACAAATGCATTGCTTCGCTTCAGAAGGCCTTTATTAACTCTCCGGAGCCGTGTGGAGTACGTTTATGACGGATGGATGTGAATGGAAACACTTTCTTCAGCTCATACTCGTGAACCCTGTTCACTGCCATTATAAAGCTTGGATGCGTCAGGATTAGGGCTGTCAATAAATTTGTTTTTTTTTAATCGCGATTAATCGTGCACCCTTAATCGTGATTAATCGCACACTTATCGTAAAAATTAAGCATACACCATTTATCTTGTTTGACACGTCCATTTTGCCATCATTGCCTATATCCAGCAAAGTAAACCATCAGATTGAACTGTGATTTTCACAAAACTGTATTTTTTAGCTTTTTTCAAGGTAAATTTAGATGTCTTTCCAAAAAAGGACACCAAATAACCAAATTATATTTTTTCATATAATTCATACATTTATGTACACCAAAGCACCCATAAAAAAAATCACAGTAAAAAAAACCTTTCAGAATTCACAGTGTATAGTATGTGCAACAGCAAAGAGCTTGTTTACATTTTAGACAAGTCAAGTTGCGATACCACATGGAGATGCCAAAAAAACCTAAACCAACCACCTTGACCTGCATATATACGAAGTACACAGCAACATACACAGGACAGATCCAAAGATTATCCTGAATGTGTGTGAAAACAACGTGAATGTACTGAAATGTGTCTGTGCATAAATACAATGTGCGATCAGTGCGTCGAGAGCACGCTCATACATGATTTGTTTGCCCATCAATATAACAGACTCACGCGTGCTTCTGTACGTCACCGCAATCGTCTTTACTTTGATTGAATCCTCATCCATCAAAACTTTCATAGCAAGAAGCTGGTTTGCTTTATCCAGCCGAGAAACATAGTTTTCATATCATCTGGCCATAGAGCGGTGGGATGTTTCGACGTTCCGTTCAGACAGGAACAGCGTGATGCGGGAAGGCTCGCGCTCTTCAGATACAATGACAGAATATGACAGAGAGTTCATGTTTTAAAGCAAAACAGACACTGAAATGTGTAATTCTCTCTGCCATCTCTGATATAATCAGCATGGACTTGAAGATCATCTAACTGCCTGACGTAAATTATGTTATGACGCAATTTCACATGCTTCCATAATTTTTTTGCATTAAATATGTGTTAACTTATTTTAACGCTTTAAGGATTTTTAATTAATTGCATGCGTTAACACGTTAACGTTGACAGCCATAGTCAGGATATTTATTAAAATATCTCAGATTGTGTTCATCAGAAAGAAGAAAGTCATATACACCTAAGATGGCTTGAGGGTCAATAAAGGTAATTGGTAATTTACATTTTAAAGTGAACTAATCCTTTAAGACATCGTCCAACCCTTTATGACTTTAATGGTTTGGTTGAACACAAAAAAAGATATTTTGAAGAACCTTTTTTGTCCATTCAATAAAAGTCCATGGGGTTCAAAAGTGTGTTCCTGTTTTTACTCGCATCTGACCTCGGCAGACTGAGCAGAAAAAATTAACCTGACAAGATTTCCATGTCAAAGAAGGTGGAGCCCCCAGAGCCACACCTACCTATTACATAATCGCCACATACCAATGGTAACTTCAAAATTATTTCACACCAGTTCAATCTTCGATTTCACTTGAAGAATATCGAGGCCTTAAGACATTTTTCAAAATATCTTCTTTTGTGTTCCACAGAAGTTATACATGTTTGAAACAACAGGATGGTAAATAAATGATGACATTTTAATTTGAATTTTTGGGTGAACTATACCTTTATTGAGAACGCAACAAAGCTCAAGGGAGGTAAAAGACGCTGTCTCCTCTGAAACTTTATCTGCAAGTCTCAGTTTGGTGTTACTTTTGAAACGACATTGTTTGAGCTCGTATTTCGTAATATTCGCTTTGTTCTATTGTTGTACTGTCGATTACGTTTGCCTCCTCGGAGAAAACGCCCCCCGGTACATCGTAACATTTTGAGTTTATTTGCTGCCCAATAAGTGGTAGATAAGCTGTGTAGATATCGGGCTGTGTATGTGTTGTCTGTGGTCTCTCAGAGGAGCAGTCACCAGTACAGCTGCACAGATGCTGGTGTGACGTGCTAGACTGAGCATAAGCACTGCTGCCATGCATCACAGAACACACACACATACTACTGTAACACCGTTTCATAGTGAATCTGCCAGCGAGTATTCACACCATACAAATCCGCAAGGTGTGTTTGTAAACCGTGGACAAAATACAGACGTTTCCAAAGGGTGGTTAATGTACACTCCTCACATGCTCTCCATCTGATGCACAGGATATACAGTGTTCAGCTTGGCATAATCTTGAATCACCCACCCACATACACACACAAGTTCTCACCGACTGGTGTTGCAGGTATAGTTGGCCTGAAAAATAAGACCCCGGTGAATGGCAGTTCTAAAGACCTGGTCTTCACACTGGTGGAGTATAATGCCTAGCCTAGTCGTTTTTCACACAAATACACACACACACACAGGAGATAATACCACTGTTGCCATGGGAGACAAGTCCTAAAGGTATTTGTCTGCAAATGCTATATTGAGAAGAAATCTGTTCTCCTTGACTGTCTGCCTGAATATTCAACAAGAGGATGGCTGGATGTGGATTGGGTTTTGCTCTAGAATCATATTGTGAATGAGCTCACTAGAAGGCGAATGATCAGGTCGAATCAGAACTAAGAACAACATGCATACGTTATGATGTCATTATGATGAAATACTGTCATGGAGAGCTGATTTAAGGAATAGATCACCTTAAAAAGTACATTTACTCACCTTTAGGTCGTTTTAAATTTCTATGAGTCTTTCATCCATGACTATATTCTGTATAAATCATGCACTGGTCTTCTGAGGCCATACAAAAGTACCTAAATAGGTCTTCAAAGTCCTGTTGAAAGTTTGTTCATCATACAGATAGCACTCCTTACAAACTGAGTTTGATGATAGTATGTTGCTAAGCAAAAAGTGTGATCACATTTACCATTACTCGACAAAATTTCACAGCCGAAATCCAGCTATTTCTATAGGAATCCATACGATTTGGAGTTTCGCTTAAGGGCGAAATGGTTCCCTACACAAATTTTGTTTGTGTTCAAGTTACTCACACGAAATCACCACGTTGACCAACAGAAAGTTGCTTGGTATGAAAGCGATTTCTGTGTGAGCTGTGCTTTATGCATCAAAATGGAAGATCTTTTTTTGCCCTCAAAATGTTGCTAATGTGACCACAGAATTAATATTGTAAAACTCTTTAAGCACAAATATACACAAAAATACTGGGTAAAATAGTCAATTTTCTCATCTTTTTTTTAATTTATACTTATACTTTTCTTTCACTCTCTCTGCCTTCTTGGATGTAAATTTATTAAGCTTGTTGCAATTCATAGTTTCAATCATGTGACTGGCGCAGCGACGGGGAGGGCAAAACATCCATAGAACTGTCAATTTTCCATCTGTTTCAAGCCACGAATATTTATATCACTTTTCACATTAAGAAAAACAAATATGGCTGAACAAACTGTAAGTTTTGGGCACGTACAATCCTTGCACCTCCCAAAGTATTTCAGTCTCTAAAAACAGACATTCTAAAATGCTTAACATGAAAGACACTTATGGCCAGATTTACTAAACAGGGCAAATTAGTGTGAAAGCTCAATTCTAAAAAAGTTCCAATGGGAGTGGAAAGTTCTGTGAGTGATCTAATGATGACGTGTACATTAAAGAACACAGACACAGCCGGATCAAGAGCAGCGCAAATTAAAGTGTCTTGTTCAAAACATGCTTTTTTTGGGTGGTAAATAATGGCGCAAATAACAGTAAATCGGCTAGCACAAACCTTAGTAAATCACCTTGTGTGATTTCATTTAAATTGTCTACTCCCATAAATTTTGCGTCTGAAAGGGAAACTCTTACAAATGCATATGCAATAAAGTCAGCTGCAAAAGTAACTGTCTCCACGCCTTTTCAGCGCTAATTTTTTTCACTGCGTGTCTTTAGTAAATCCAAAGCAGGGCTCTGAACCGGTTCAAGGAACGAAAACGAAACAAATGAAATTTTGACCGGAACGTAACCAGAAACGGAAACGAAATCAAATTTAATCGTTCTGAACAGAAACGCTAATTTGAAATGGCCATTAACTGATTAATAACATTATTTTTTCGTTCTATTTAATATTTTGATTTGGCAGTCAACCAATCACGAATTCAAATACTACAGCCTATGCAAATGTGACGCTGACGCATCCAAAGTGTGTGAAATGCCGGCGCTCAGGCTCTACAGTGAGTGAAAAGGCTCAGCTGTCAAGTCATCACAATGGCAATGCCCTGGCATTAGTTTTTCCGATGATATATGTCACCAACCCTCAAGCATTAGGCCTACATTTAAGTGAAAATGAATGTCAAGTAGGCTAATATGCAGCTTGTGTTTTTGAAACCAGCAAAAATTGCAGGATATGTAGAACATAAGTTCACACAACGTCACATCACGCACATGCAGCTCTTCTGTGAACGGAGAAAACAATAAAACTAAAGGCCTACATAACACATAAAATAAAAGGGAATATTTAGGCCTACAGGCTATGCGATATTTCACTATATAATTAGGTCTAGCTACAGATAAACAAATGAAAGTGTTTCATTGTGGCGCACTCCAAAGATCTAAGAAAGGAAACAGACATTCTGCTTGCTTTCGTTATTTAAGTGTCTTTTGTAAATGTATGAATTATGTCTTGCTTTTATCTGTATGACCATAAATTATGGTACAGTTTACTGTCTTATAGAAGGAAAAAAAATTCCAGTGGTCGCGCCGGCGCCTCACGCGCGCACACAAATTCTTGCATTGCTTACTTGATATCGCAGCCTGTTAAATATTTAAAATAAAATACAATCAACCAAACATATAAAACGTTACACTGCTCGATTCAATTCTGTAATACAATCTGCCGTTTACCACCCGTGACCGCCTCACTGTGCTGTTATGTGAAGGATGATGTCGATAATGCGAGTGAAGTACAAAGCTTACATAATAAATAATAGTTTAGCAATCGTCTCGAAAATGGAAACAGTGCCGAATGAGAAAGGTAGGCTTCAGATTCACTTTAAATTAATTCGTTTAGCATCTTATTTAGTTTTATTTCTAATAAATAAATCTGTTTCTCACCTTGAATATAGCAATAGAAGCTGGAATGGCGTTAAAAAAAAAGAGAGAATTTTTAAAAAAATTTGTTTTGGCTTGACATATAGCCTGAATAGGCTGTTAACTTTAGAGGTTTTGTGGTAAAATAAAATAGGGCAGTTTTGTTCATAATTTATGTTTACACACATTATAATTATATATTATATATAGGCTAGGCTATTTGTAAACATTTTATTTTATTTACCGATAAATTACGTTATTTCTGAATGTAATAATAAAATGCGACGTATACGCGACTTATCTTTTTTCTGGAACAGAAACATTAAAATACCGATTCTGCTCGGAGTGAAACGATTGAATTTTTTTTTTAGTTTTTAAACCCTGCCTAACAGTAGTTTTTTATTGCCAAAAGAGGGTTTGCGTTGGCGCAAGCTGTTAGTAAATCTGGTTCTTAATGTGCCCTAATGTACTAAGACGCTGATATTAAAAGATAAAATTCAATATATGCCTTATTGATGATGCATACTATATACAGGAAAGCAGATGAGCCCAGAATATGAATGCATTGAAAGCATGTGCTAAATTGAATGTTAAAGATTAACCTTAGAAAACTGTCTGTTTTCCTGTGTATTGTATGCATCTTTAGTAAAGTGTATAATGAATGTGATGTTTTAATATCAGTGTCTTAGAAGGTTAGTACTTAGTACAAACCTGGCAAAACCTTGTTTTGCCCTCCAGGTGGGCGTTCCTATAAGGCTGTTACATCACATGAAAATGAATGAGTTCATTATAATATGCCTAGAACAGCCTTTGTGTTGGAAGCATGCCTATGACTCCTTAAAATGCATCTCATTAGTTTTTGGACAGAGCCATAGTCTGACAAATGGTTGCGTTTCTTTAGCTAAAACAGCGGAGCATGATTCTATAGAAAGACCAAGGTCATGGGTTCGATTCCCAGGCAATGCAAGAACCGCTAAAATGTGTACTTTGAATTCAGTGTAAGTCACCATGGATAAAAGTATCTATCAAATGCAAAAAAGTAAATGAATGACTGTATTTACGAAATGCAGAAAGACAAACGCTTTCCAGTTTCTTATATTCGTTCTGTGTAGTCCTGAGCCCGGCTCCCTAATCATAAGTGTATTTACAGGAGCAAAGTGTTTAAAATCAAGGGGGTTGGGTTGCAATCACAACCGAGACACACACACACACGGTGTCTCTCATTCACGGGAGAAGTGTCATTAGCATCTTTCCCGAAGCTTCCATGGGCCAATAAACACTAGCAGTCAAGCAAGACTGCTCTGAATTCATCACTCTCTCGCCTTCTCTCTATATCATCCCAATATTTCTCTCTTTCCCCTCCCCATCCCTTCTTTCTTCTTTCTCTCTGTCTGTAGATGTGAGCAGCGTGCCCCCTGATGAGTCACCTCTGTCATCAGAGCACCGCAAAGGGAGAGAAAGACACACACACACAGAGAGAGAGAGAGAGAGACAGACAGCATCTCTTCTGCAAAGTCTCACCCCATCCTCAACCCCCACCACAAACACACACACAAACGTAACAAAAATCGACAGACTTGAAGATGAAAATTTACATTTTTATCTTTTTTACTCACTCTCTTTCGTTCACTCCAACTATCTACCCCCTCCCCCATCTCTCTCTTTCGCTCTCTCAGAATCAAATTTCTAAGATCCAAAGCGTATCGAATGTGCGGCATTTCTTTGTGCACTGAAGAGAGGAGAGGAACAGTGATGCTTTCTGAAATACCAGAGGAAGTGGAAGACTCCCCCAGCAGAGCAGCAAAATTATGGAAATAGATAAATAAATGATAGTACGGCTGGCAGTGTCATTTCCCTGCTGCTGTGACTAATCAGAGGGTGTGAGCGTATATGCGTGTTGATTCGGGACCTTCTGCAAAACACACACATGATGCTGCGGCACCATGAAAAGTCTATCCTCGCTTTATTTGCGTCCACATTAATAGTGGTCTGAATTCAGTTCAGTCAGTTTAACCCTGTGTCCTAACAAGACATGATGAAGCACCAAACATTTAATTTTTTTGATGTAAAACTGAGATTTTGTCCTAAACAACTGTGACAAGTAATAGTACATTTTGTCAATAGTTTGTTTTCTATGTGGCTGGGATTAGCCCCGCCCTCTGTGACATCTCATTGGTTCAAAAAACATTAAATATCTTCTGATTGGCTGTGATTAGGTCAATTTTGTGTTCCGAGAGGCCAGAATTGTTACTCGCTGGGTTCTAATTAAGACACTCCATTTATATTCAGTGTTGTTTTCGTAACCTAAAACTAAAATTATTAAAAATCATTTATGGTAATTCAAATAAAGGTAAAATATAAGTATTCATTTAAATATTAGATGAAAAACTTAAGAAAAAATAGAAAATAACTAAAATAAATAAGTTGAAGTACAAAAACTGAAATAAAAGACCATAAAACTGACAAAAGCACATGACAAAATTACTAAAACCTTAACTAAAATTAGAGTGAAAACTGAACTATAATAAACTATAACTATAATAAATATAATAAATGCTAAAATAACACTGATTATATTCCTAATTATCCAAATTATCATGAAAATTCACAATTGGACTGACCTTCAACCTTAAATCCTTTCTCACTTGCTTGCAAAACCATTCACATTAAATCCAGAACTGAAATCGTATGGTATGTAAAGGAACAAACCATTCAACCCTTCAGAATGTATTTCTCTCATAAGTAGCCAAACAAAAGTACAGCAACTATACTTTTCTGGAAAAATGTGAACTCTGAAATAGAGGGACAAGGAAAGAGGAGGAAGATGACAACAAGGGGGAAATGGAGACCACCGCTCCAGCTCTTCCGATCGTTCTCGTCAGCCGGAGGGATTCTTTCCTAGAGACGTGCTGAAATTGGATTTCTGTCACCGCCGGAGAAGCATGGTGGCTGAGCACGGCAAGTAAAAATGGCGCTTGAAGATAGAAGACCGACACACAGGGTGAACCGGAACGACATAAACGAACCCAATGTTCACAAGCCACTCAGTATTTATTTTTCTGTACAGCAAGGCAGGTAGTTGCCAAGTTATGTGTTAATTTGATTTACCTTATTAAACTATGTACAGCTATCTGCTGATACATAATGACCTCTTGAAACACTATCAGGAACTATCAGTGTTTTTGCTTCACAAAAGAATAAGCCAGAAATTGCATTTCAAGTTTTTAGCCACTGAACGCAACTGACAATTTTTCATTCACAACGTCTGTTCTGGGAAGCTCCATAAATCCCTGAATTCTACTAAAGTGAACTACAAGAGGCTGCAAATGTTTTCTTTTTGAAGTTGAACTGGCTGAGATCCTTTGTAAATGTACAATGACTCACCAATACAGTGCAATACTGGACCATTTTGGTCTACAGAGAAGAATATTAGACTGTTAATAGATAGTCCTATTTGGGTAGGTTCAGACTGATGCAATGTTGAGACACTAAAATCCACAAAAACCCAGAAAGTCTTTCCAGTCACAGACCTAGTTGGACGTAGCCAGGCTTCTGGCTACTGGCAAAAGTCTGCTTCACTTTGCAGCTTATTCTGGCCAAGAACCGCCCGCTGAGCCAGGAAGAGAATTTCTGTGCATCAAAAAATAAGTCCTGATTATGCCTGATTTAGTTTACTTGATTCGAAGTGTCAAAAACAAAACTTTAAGTACTTGATGCCACAAACTTAGCAACCTGGTTCCTTGTAAAAATGACAAACTTGTGTTTTTTACCTCTGAAAGTTTACAACCAGCCAATCAGATTACATCTTGGGGATTAAATATCATGCCTCTTTTCAATGTAATATAAAAGCAGATGGTCAAGGAACATCTGAGGCTGAGATTACAGATCTGAGAAAACTACTAAATGCTAATGTTAGCAATGTAAACAATGTTAGCAGCATAACTAAGGTTTGAAAGTCATTGAGCTAAAGGTACAAACCTTCATTTATGGCATCAGCTCTGAGAAAAGCCCTTGACATAAGCACTCGAGTATGTCAACACAAGCCCCAAACACAAGACCACAACCTGAGCTTGAATCTGTGACGATGGATGCTTGTTCTATTACAAGAACACAAACCTTCTGTTTGAGAGGAGCCTTTTATCATTCAAGTCTCTCTCCCTCTTTTTACTCTATTGTATTATACCGATGAGTGTTTGATACTACTAAAGCAATCTGATGATTGTAATCAAGTATCTGTTGAGAAGACGAGCCCCTCTCTGATGTTGAGGATCCTGCTAAAGAGGGGGGAAGAAGGGAAGGAGCGAATAAGAGATGTACAGAACAAAAAATAGGGGGAGAGATTTAAAGGTAATCATAAAATGATGACTGAAATAGTTTAGGTGCTAAATGCAGGTTGGTCAGTACAGCATTCAAGATGGCTGATATCTACACCACTGTTCAAAAGTTTGGGGTCAGTAAGATTTTTTTTTTTTTTTTGGATGCATTAAATTGATCAAAAATGACAGTAAAGACATTTATAATGAAACAGAGTTCTATTTTAAATAAATACTGCTCTTTTGAATGTTCTATTAATAAACAAAATCAATATTTCAGAATATTACCGATTGTACAGTATTTCTGATCAAATAAATGCAGCCTTTGAAAAGCTTTTAAAAACAAATCTGGCCCAAACTTTAACAGTAAGCGTATGATAGTAGTTATAGTAACATGGCTTCTCATACTTTATTGCTAAATTAATTTAATTTAGCAATTCATAATGTGATGTAATTATAAATCAAATCTAATATTCAAAAACAAAAGGCATTTCGGTGGTGGAGAATCTTGATTGTGAAAGATTATGACTTTGAATAAAGTCAGAATTATGCACAAGAATGCCAGAAACATTTATTATGAAGGTAAATGAAGTTTTAATTTCATGTTGTCTATCTAGGACAGAAGGTAGAGAGAAATAAGATAAATTTAGATAAGAATAGAGGAATAGGGAAGGTGGAGGTGTTGGCATATCGCTGATGATTACACACTGTCCACGGAAATGTGCAACCAGCGACACCATGGCAACAACGCTTTTCACTCGGCAGTCCAGGCAGGTGATCTGCTTAGAAGTTAAGTGATGTCTCTTTTTCTCGCATTTTCTCTCCCTCACCATGCCTAAACTAGCTTTTTTCTCTTCTCTTCCTTCTAGGAAATCTCAGTCTTTCATTTTTGAAATGAGTCTGCTCTTACACAAACACACATATTGGGGATCTAAAAGGTAAGCAATCACTGTGTGTTTTGTGCTGTTCAACAGCGAAATCCGAATGAGCATTGGTTGTTGCCAAAACAGGTTCCAAAATGGTCATAGGTTTAACCACCGAGACGGGAGCCAAGACGGCTCTCCACCTCCAATCACCTGATGTCACTGGCCCATTAAGGAGCCCTCTGCCAATCTGTGCAAAGCACAGAGTAGCAATACCCTGGACCTTTGGATTTGAGTGCTTATGTTTGGATGTTCTGGTCTTACTACAGTAACCGAAGCCAAAATGGCTCCAGGTGGAGTGGCCATGACTTGAGCCAAGATGGCAGCCAATGCAGCATATCTGGCTTGTAGCGGAGGGCCTCTGGTCTTAGTGGGGAAGACGCAGACAGTCAGGACAAGGTTTGTTTCTCCTGAAACTGGACCTGAATGATTCTGCAGTCTCAGAGACAGATGGTGAAGTTATTAAAGAGAAAGAGAGGGGAAGAGAAGTGAAAAAAAGAGGTATGAACACCAGGGACAGACGAAGAGTGTTGCCAGCATTAGTCGTTCACATGTCAGTTGGTTGGCATTTTACTATATGCTAGTCATCATCCAAACCTCTGGAGCACGAACACAGCAGCATATATAGTGATCGGCCACAATGTCACAAGAATATATCCCCCCCCCCCCCCCCCTCCATCTCTCCTCATCCTCTTCCCACCATTTCATCTGCCCTCCATCATGACAGAAGCCACAGGCCGCATGGTTGACTGAAGCCGGTCAGTGTAAGACTGTACAGACCAGAGCAGGAAAATTGATCTCCATATCAATTATAGAGCTGCTGGGGTCTTTTTCCTTCCTGGCTGGAGAAGCCTGGAGAAATTGCTTGGCTATAGCCATGGCATATTTTTCACCACTTTGGGCAAAAATCCATGTCGATTACGCAGCCAATCGATGGCCTGCGTCTCTTGCTCAGCGGTGCTGCTAAACGCATCAATGATGAGCCCAGTGTGGGCGGCAGAGCCAGAGAGACAGGGATAGAAAGAGAGAAGGAGAGAGCGAGAGTGAGATGAGCAGAGAAGGAGAAAGACAAGAAGATAAAGAGAGAGATTGACAGGGAAGGAAAAAGGAAAGAGTGGGAGATAGACAGAGAGAGAAAACGAGAGCAAGATGAGCAGAGAGGGAAAACAATGGGAGGAAGAGAGAGACAAGGTGAAGAGGGAGGGAAAGTGACAGGGAAAAGAGTGCGATAGGGAAGAAAAGACAGGAAGATAGAGAGGGAGAAAGACAGTGAGAGAGGGAAATTAGACTTAGATTGTTGGAACAGTAAAAATGAGAATGACAGGGAGGAAAAGAGAAAAGGAAAACAAGAAGAAACAAACAGGAAGGAAACGAGTGAGACAGACAGAAAAGCAAAATAGAGAGGGTGAAATAAAGTGAGATAGACAGGGAAGGAAAATGAGAGTGAGACAGGCAGAAATGTAAAATGAGTGGAGATGACTGGAAAAGAAAAATTGAGACCGACTGGGGAAAAAGAGAAGGAAAACAAGAATGCGACAGACAGGGAGAAAATGAGATGGCTCAAATCAAACATGATTTATCATAACATTTTTTCTTTCGTCAAATCAACATAATATTTTGAGTTTCTGTTGATTAAACTAATCGCCTTCATTGTATTAACTCAAATTTTTAATTTCAATGAACTCAAAATTTTTAGGGCAACCAGGTAACTTAGTTTTTTAAGTTAAACCAACAGTTCTTTTTTACAGTGAGAGGAAAGGAAAATAGTGAGGGCGAAAGAAAGTGAGACAGACATAGAGTGGAAATGAGAGTGAGACAGTAGGAAAAGAGAAAGAGAGAGAAAGAAATTGAGGCAGACAAGGAGGGGAAATGAAAGCAAAAAAGTAGGGAGGGAGAGAGACAGGCAGGGAGGAAAATAAGAAAGGAAAACAAGTGTGAGAGACAGAATGGAAAAGAGAAAGAGAGTGAGACAGACAGGAAAGGAATATAGAGGCAGACAGCCACAGAAACCAAGAATGAGATAGGAGAAAATGAGTGAGAATGATTTAAAGAGATAGACAAGCATAGAGAGAGAGAGGAGGAGGAAAAGAGTGAGACATGATGCTTTCTCTTCCTTAAATCAGTAGTTTGGTTTCACTGTGTATGTGCGTGTGTGAGTCGCCTGATGTAATCGGTCGTTGGAGTGTGCGAGCATGTCCTGTGTCACTAGTGGAGCGTAGCGAAAGCTGTGATTTACAGGAGGCTGTGGGGGGAGCTCAGAGAGAGAGAGAGAGAGAGAGAGATACTCGTTAGAAGTATGAGGATGCTGTGACCAGAGCCTCCAAACCACAATAAATGACATCTCCATTTCCATATATCATACTGAGCTCATACACAAATACCCGAACGCTCTGAATACCCACAACGTCCATGATACACATACATGCTCCCACAATGCATTTCTGCGACTGCTGGTTGTGGTAAAGTGGCCCATTGATGCTATATACTCAATAGTACTGAAAGGTGTTTTCAACCATTTTACTTTACATATATTACATAAGCAAAATATTTTATTATATAACTGACGATTATCACCAAGTTCAGTCCCAAAAAATAAACAAAGTGCAAATGCCGCAGCTAGCCGGTGACAGCGCCCCGCTGCGATTGAATTATTTACGTCAGAGTTCTGACACAGTGTTCCGAGCGGATATGCTCCACTTTACATCAGCGAACGGTCGGTTGTGACATCAGCATTCGACCTGAACCAGGCGTTTGGCATTCTGCTAGCGCCTGTCATACTAATCTGGCTAGCCTCCTCCTAACGTCTGTCACGCTAAGGTAGCCGCCTCCTCTCTCGTTCTCTGCGCTCTCCTCCTCCATGACATGAATACAAATGTGCTTTAAAAAACCCAAGGCATCATCTCTCTGCACCCCACCCCCTCCATCTCTCCCTCCATCCCCACATCTTTGTGTGATAGGCACCTCTAAATGAATTTGCAATCATCTCGGCGGCTAGGCACACAAGGCTAGCGCGCACATTTCCACCTATTCAAAAAGATATTAGAGCAGAGGATACATCGGAAGGCGAGAGCGCTCAAAAGAGGGATGCTTTTCAAAAGAGAGATTGGGAATCTTTTTCCTTTTTTCAAGGCTCAAAAATCCATGCTGACCAAAATGCGCCTCGTCTCCAATGAAATAATGAAACAATTATGACCGTACAGACGCGCATCCCAGAATTAACTAAACTGTCATCTAACTAAATGTGTTTTATGTTTGCTGTGAGTTATTAGCCATCCCCTTAACACACTCGTAATTTATGCATTGGATATTTGACAACTGTGAAGAATAAATCCATTTATTTCCTTTGGTGCTCTCTCTGGAGGCACATCTCTCCATCCTACTGATCAAATCCCAACCCCTCCCTCCATTTCTTCTTCTCCTCCTTCGGTAGCAGATCTCCAAGGCCTCTTATTCCTTCCATTTCTCAGTCCAAACCCTGCAATCTACCTTCTTCATTGGCACATTCTTGCTATTTATCGGAAATGCATTAGGATGGATCTCACTATGTCGGATTATAGTGTAGATAGATTTAATTTGACACAAACAAAAATTAGGCTGTGAAGGATAGAACTACATCTGAAACTGAAAACAAAGTTGTTTTCTGGTCTAAGCTGGTTTCCCAGCCTAGTCAGGCTGGTTTTAGAGTGTTTTCAGGAGGTGCTTGTTAGGTTAGGCTGGGAAACCAGATGGCTGACCAGCTAAACCAGATGAACACCAGCTTGGCCAGGCCAGGGGACTAGCTAGACCAGATTAAACCAGCGTATGTCATACTGAACAGACTTCTATCCCTCACAGCCTTTGTTTTCATCTGCTTTATGGCCAGATGTCTGAATATTCCATATCAGAGTTTGAATATAAAAAAATGGTATTTGGTGGCCTTGGTTTTACAGCGTAAACTTCAGCCAGATTTAATTCGCTGCAAAAGAAAATTAGGTTGTGAAGGATAGAAATACAGTTATACTGAAAACTAAGCTGGTTTACTGGTCTTTCAGCCTAGTCAAGCTGGGTTTAGAGTGTTTTCGGGAGGTGCTTGTTAAACTTGGTTAGGCTAGGACACCAAATGGCTGACCAGCTAAACCAGATGAGACTAGCTAGACCAGATTAAACCAGTGTATGTCATGCTGAACAGACTTCTGCCTCCCACAGCCTCACTATCATCCGCTTTACTGTCTGAGGTTAAAATATTCCACATCAGACTTTTTGTGGCGTATGGTTTTCAGCATATAATGGTTAAGATTATGGTTTGCTTGACAGGAATATTGTTCTAGGGCCAACAAAAGACGTCCCACTTGGCGAAATCTCGGTCACCTCCATTTCAAATCATCATAGAGCGAGGTATGAACGAGACATTTGACCCTGTGTTCTTTACCTTTTTCATGCCCTCTGTCATGACCTCTCGCTGTCAAGCAGGCTGACATCAACCACAAAACAAGCACACAAAAAAAAAAAAAAAAAAAAAACAGTGAAGCTGCCATGTCAAAACTGCAGGATACATTTACATTCTCTATTGGCATGTGTGATGCTTTTAAAACATGATTAATGAGCTTTCGCAAACCACTGTAATTTTTATTCCACTTGACTTTCAGTTTGCATGTAATTGCTATTAAACTCAGGGGACATATAACCATTATGTTCACATCAAATAAAACACTATTTTCATGTTCCTCTGTTCCATCTCAAACATCATAAAAATCTATTAAACTGTGTTGCTGTAAATATTTTAATATGAACTATTCAGTATTACATCATTTATAAAACTGTAGCTATTTATACATACATTACAAGGGCTACTGAAGCCATAGAAAGGGATTTAGTTTAAAGCTTTTAGCTTTAAAGATTTAGTAAAGCTTTTATAAAACAACAGCAATATTGTTAAAGACATGCATTTTGAATAAATTGTTTTAAATCTATCTGTTTATCATTGCCAAAAATACATATCAACATTGCACATTAATATACAATGTCTAGTCACAACTGTGTGTTTATCAAAATTTTACACTGGGTTTGAATGTGGCTCATACAATCAGAATTAAGAGTCAAAACATTCGTAACACTTTATAAGGCTCCATTTGTTAACATTAGTTAACATGAACTAACAATGACAAATATTTCTAAAACACTAGTTAATGCTAATTTCAGTATTTACTAATATATTATTACAATTAAAAGTTTTTTAATGGATTATTCAATGGATCTGAGTTAACATGAACTAACAATGAACAGTTGTATTTTTATTAAATAACGTTAACAAAGATTAATAAATACTGTATTGCTCATTGTTCATTAATGTTAGTTAATACATTAACTAACATTAAGAGATGAGACCTTATTGTAAAGTGTTACCAAACTATCTTCTTTATAATGATATAGCCTATTAAATGATACCCATATTATCATAAATTACTGACCTAGTGCCTTTAGTTACTCAATAATTTCCCCAGTCACTGGAACTTTATGAAAAATAGTTTTTTATTTATTTATTTATTTTTATTGTAGATATGAAACTTGAAAGTCCTCTCAAATTGGAATTACAACCAGGAAACCTGAGTTACAGAGAGTAAAATACATTGCAATTTTTGTCACACAAATGTATGTATATCTGTAACCATTTGCTGGATATTGTACATTTTTACAGAACAAAATGAACATGAATACTCTTGAACATGACATACTCATAATTATGACTTCAGCAATGTTGGAATAAATAGAATCTTCTGACAAGCAAGTAAAGGCAACAGATATCCTGCAAGCTATGGAATAGAAGACACTTGTAGTGCCCATTACTTCTAAAAAATAAAATAGTAATACAAAATAAATAAATAAAAATTGGTTTGACTTTTCCAACAACTGGTTTCTACACATCAAAAAAGCAACAGAAATTGCATGTGTGTGTCACTCCAGAGACGATTGGATAACCTTTAGCGTGAGAGACAGGCAGAAAGAAAGAGAAAATCAGTGCAGGTTTTCGGAACAGCTGGTAGTGTAAAAGCAGTCTGCTACCACCATGGAGGGCACAGACTGAGAAACCCCCCAGGCAGAATAGAACCGCCCCCCAAACACACACGGCTCCAATTATTGCACAATTCACTCGCTGCCGAGAGTGACAATCCTGACATCCAGAAAGAAAAAAGCTCTTGTTGCTTTGCAGCTATCACACACATGGATTGCTTGAATAACCAGACAATAATAAGAGGAGAGCAGAGGAGGTTTATACTGGCATGGAGGGCAACTCATCCAGACTATCCAATGACACATTCCAACCCATCCACTCCCCCTTCACCCCCTGCTCTTTCCATATATCCATATATCTTTTCAAGGACTAAGAATAACGGAGCGTAAATGTTTTTACCCACGCTCACGTAGACACACACCAACCAGGAATAACCACAATAATAGCAGCATGCTGTTTGCAGCCCCAACTTCGGCTCCAACTCTGGGTCTACTCGTTTTTCGCACACCCACCCCCCTCGAACAAAAGAGATAAAGTAAGAAAGGCGAATAAAAAAAAAAGAGTGATCTGGTGCTGAAGGAAAAGATACAGTATACTCACCCCCTCTCTTTCTCTGTCAC
Source organism: Ctenopharyngodon idella (assembly GCF_019924925.1). Taxonomy (NCBI): domain Eukaryota; kingdom Metazoa; phylum Chordata; class Actinopteri; order Cypriniformes; family Xenocyprididae; genus Ctenopharyngodon; species Ctenopharyngodon idella. The sequence continues at coordinate 37,156,639 of NC_067220.1, forward strand.
TCTATCAGCCCCCGTGTACGAGCGTCTCCTCCTATTTCTCTCGCTCTTCTCCCTTTCTGTGTGCCCTCTCACACACAGCAGCCATACAAAAACACGTTCAGGATCATTTGGGTTTTCATCATTTGTTTCTTCTCTTATTTCTCTCCAGGCTTTTGTACCCCTCCCTTTTGTCCGTGCTGGCCCAAAAAGTGCACACACATCCACACAAAGGGCTGCTCTTCCCTGCAGTCCCTGGTCCCCTTCAGCATCTAGACACTAGGACAACATCAAAGCAACTTGGGGGGAACACTTCAGGGGCCTATTGTCTCCAGTCTGATCGTTTTTTCTCGCCTCCGTCCCCCCCTTCGCTTTTGACGCCACTTGGTACAGTCCAGGCATTCAAGCCAAGCAGCTTTCACACATGCAGGGGAAGCTTGTCTCAGGCAATTGCTGACAAGCTACAAACAAGGCAGCCATCCCCCTTCACTGCACACACACTCACACACACTAGTGTGTTAACAACTCGTTTCTCTCGCTGAGACTCAAGCCCTCTCTTACCGGACGCTGTTGAGCCCAACAACATCCTTCAACACCCCATATCTCTCTATCCTACTATCTCGAAGTGTGAGCTTCAGCATTGGGGAAGCTACTTTGAAACTGTCTTGGCAAGCTACAAGAAACTACAGATTACAACTACAAGTTATGTTTTTGGGGAAAGAAGCTACACAAGCTACTTACAAAAAAAATTTGAACGGGGGGGGGTGTATATATTAAATAGCTAGTAAAATTATCAGACTATATCATTATAAAGAGCAGCACATACGGATATCAATAAGGTTGAAGGCATCAAAAGTAATATATTAACACAAGTACTGTTAAAGTTAGACTGTTAACATATGTAATTAATGGGTTAGTTCATCCAGAAATAAAATTAATGTCATTAATTATTCACCCTCGTGTAGTCCCAAACCCGTAAGACATTTGTTCATCTTCAGAACACAAATTAAGATATTTTTGATGAAATCCAAGAGGTTAGAAAGCAACGAAATTACCACTTTCAAGGTCCAGAAAGTAGTAAAGACATTGTTAAAATAGTCGATGTGACTGCAGTGGTTCAACATTAATGTTATGAAGCGTCGAGAATACTTTTTGTGCCCAAAAACAAAACAAAAATAACGACTTTATTCAACAAATTCGTCTCTCTCCCGTCATTCTCCTACGGTATTTTCATTGCAGCGCTTCCAGGTTCTACATCAGAACGCCGACTCGGTATTGGCCGAAGCCTGATCACGTGAGCAGCAAGACGCATGTGTGTGATGCTGACGCAGGAGCCGGCCAATGAGTCGGCGTTCGGACGTAAACATGGAAGCGCTGAACAGCGTCAACTGCGCACGAGTCTTGACAGGGTAGAGAAGAAATTGTTGAATGAAGTTGTTATTTTTGTTTTGTTTTTGTGCACAAAAAGTATTCTCGTTGCTTTATAACATTAAGGTTGAACCACTGTAGTCACATGGACTATTTTAACAATGTCTACACTACTTTTCTGGACCTTGAATGGTGATAATTACGTTGCTTTCTATGGGAAATTAAAAAAATACTTGGATTTCATCAAAAATATCTTTGTGTTCCGAAGATGAATGAAGGTCTTATGGGTGTGGAACGACATGAGGGTGAGTAATTAATGACAGAAATTTCATTTTTGGGTGAACTAACCCTTTAATTGAATAGGTTTATCGGTGTACATTTTTATATAATGCCATAAATGCATGGATTAAATTTTATACTATAACTGTTCTGTGTGGTTTAAATATTTTAATCAACTGAGAGCACTAAACCAATACAAATTAATTTATATTAAACACTAAACAAATAAACTTAATGTATAAATTAAAAAACAAAATGGAAAATTAGTGCTAAACAGCTAACTTTTTAGTTGTTTTTTTCACAGCGATGCCTTAGAAGAACCATTTTTGGTTCCCCAAAAAACAGGTCTCAAAAGAAACATTTATTTTTTTCTTAATGTGAAGAACATTTTAACAATATGAAGAAACTTTCTCCACTATAAAGAAACTTTTGTGACATGTAAAAGTTCCTTCCATGGGAAAAAAAAAAAAAAAAAAAAGTTTAACTGAGTACCGATTCAAATGAGTTTTTGAACCAGCTCATTAAACCAGCTCATCATGAATCAGACCTCCTATAACAATATTAAAGATAGAATTAGACAGCCTAGTAAAGCACGAATGATCATCGCCTCATTTTGCTCGGTTTCAAGGCTGTGCGCGCAAAATAATGAAACGTTGCATAGAACAACCACATGCATGACTGAGAACCAATTCAAATTAATCCGTTTTCTAATCTGAATCGTTTTCTAAAATGAATCGTTCAAACCAACCGACTCATTAAATGAATCAGACCTCCTACACTGCTACTAAAGAGAGAGAGCGATTCTAGTACATTGTGAATGATCATTTCCTCAGTTCTCTTGGTTTCAAAACTGCTTGCACAAAATGATGAAATTCTGCTTAGGGAGTTCCACATTCACCACTGAGAACTTTTTGTTTGTTTGTTTCCTTAAGACTATCAGACTCTAATGTTGGAAGACAAAATAACATACACTAATGGAAAAATAATGACTGTTTTCACACAGGTTTCCTCAAACACTCCCCCATCTGCTATTGGTCAATAAACAGATAGTCCCACCCCAAACTCACACCATTATTTATTCATTATTTATAATTGGCTGTCAACATTATTCTGGAATAATAGAAAATTAACAATGAAAATGTACATGCATCACCTTTAAATTAGTTGTGTTGTTACTTTTAACATTGGTGAGTTTACGCAAGTCTGACATGAACAACATATACGTCTACGGCTTGTTGAGGGGCTTATGGGATACAAGAGCTTTCTCTTTCTTCCTTTCCCTCTTTCTCTCCATCTCTGTTACTCGTGTAGCTCTCAGGGAGTGAAAAAACACAAGAGGGGGAGAGGGGGACAAGAAAAGTGAGAAGGGAAGGGGGGTAGGGTGGGACGGTATTCGTGCTCTCATCTGGCTTCTATAGCAGTAGGGAGAGAAAGAGAGAAACGGAGGGTCAGGGGCCGCAGAAGTAGGGAGAGAGAGAGAGAGAGAGAGAAGGAAAAAAAGGGTGATGTGAAGGTGGGGGGAGGAGGAGGATTAAGGAACAATGAATCCCAGACCCCAAACTGAGGGGTAAGAGTTCTCAAGTTGTGGGCCGTTAAAATCATGTCTCAATGTAAAGCCCTCGTCTTGCACCGACTCAAAACAAACATTTCGAAAGTTGCTTGTTTTCCAACAGCCACAAAGTGAGATACATTAGAGCAGTGTTTACCAACCTTTTTTTGTCTTCTGAATGGCCAGCTCAGTAAGGCTACAGAATATCGCTTAGCGTTAGCATTAATAATGCTTATTTTCAATAATATTCTGATTAAAATGTTTTACAAATATGAAAGTACTTTTGAATGTGTAATTAAAATGAAGTGCAGTCGAGATTCCAATCATGTCGGTAGCCTGATAACAGCAGTTTGTTTTACATGGAGAGGGTCGCCTCATGAGGGCCGCCATATTGAGATCACATGACCAGCTTGCTTTTTCTCTATAACCACCCTTTTTAGACATATTTTCTCACTGAATAAATTAACCATGACTGACTAATGCATCCATACCATTAAATAAAGCAATAAAATGCACTAAAGTGGCCATTATTACAATAAATCGCTTTTAAACAAAAAACATCCAAAGTAGCGCATATATTATGCTGCAAGTGTCAGCCACATAATATTTGTGTAAACAAAATCATTCCTTAAAAAGGAAGTGAAAACCCTGTCATTATTCACTCACCATCATGTCGTTCCAAACCTGTACTTTCCTTCTTCTGTGGAACTTAAAGAAATTTCAAGAAATGTCTTAGTGTTTTTCAATGGGCTCCAGTGTTATCTGGTTGTCTTCAAAATATCTTCTTTTGTGTTCTGCAGAAGAGAAGGTCACACATGTTTGGAAATGACATGAGGGTGAGTAAGTGTTGACAGAATTTTCATTTTTGAGTGAACTATCCCTTTAACAAAGCAAAATGAAACTCTTACCCGCTGGAATCTACTTAAATATCCCCTGGGTACACTTATCCCTGGTTGGGAATCACTGTAGTAGAGGACGTGAAAGAGTGAAGAGAAATGAGGGAAGGAAAATAAGCATGGAAGAGGAGGGGTAATAGCTGGGAAGTAGACAGATGTGCCAATCAGAAGCAATTGTAAGCAGATGGACACAAAGACACCAACAGCCTTCCTCACGGTTTAACCAGACTCTTTACCACCAAGCCATTGTATTAAAGGTTCAACAAAAACAAATACATTAAATCATATTTCCTTTATAAAAGGGGGTTACTGAGAAAAAACTTAAGCACAGACTTAAGTTTGGTCTCTTTTTTGGTCTCTTTTTAAAAAAAAGTTATAAAAGTTTATGAAAACGTATAATATAAAAATATATATTTTTATATTTTATATCAAATATATATTTTACAAAAACATGTTTGACTCTAAAACTGTAAGAAATCCAAAGCCAAAAATCTGAGCAAGTTGTGTTCCAAATTTTAGGTTGATATCTCAAAAAATGAGCTTTCAGTTAGATTTTGTTTGGGTGCAGTACCAAACCTTTCCACTAGATGAAAACTAGACTCCATTGGTGACCATATAAGGACTCTTGTAAACATATATGGTTTGAGTGATCTGAACCATATATTTCCATAATTTCCATACAATTTATTAAGTAGACATCCTATTCAGAAGTAGTGGGCAGTTTGGCAGTATTTGATTTGAATTCAACCTCTAACAAACACATAAAAGAACACGTATGTGCGTTATAGTTTGCCGCCAAATTACAAATGGAGAATCTAACATTCTTCTTTATATTTAAAACATTTTCAGACCATTTTATCTAAAAAAAAAAATATGGATGGATGTCATGAAAAAAAATGACATTTCTACCAATTTTTCATGATTTTTCATGAAAGCATCGCTATTTCAAAATAAAGGTCTGAACAAACCTTATGAGTCTGAAAACATTCTTGTTGCAAATTAATAAATTACTGTTCCTCTGTAATTTGTATAGAAAATAAATATAAAAAAAGAGTTTGTAAGCTTTCAAATGATATATGCTTTGTCAATATTACTTTAGGTTTAGACTAAGATATTATTGTTCAAAATATATAATGGCAAAAGTCCCACTGGTGGGACAGTGACAGTTATCAACATACATTTACTTGAGAAGCAAAATTACTTGTTTTTTTTTTTTTTAAATGTATCAAAATTAAGGTTAAAATAAGACCATTTTTTAAATTTATGCTTAAAACAAGAACAAATATCTGCCAATGGGGTCAGAAAATTAGACAAGTTTATTTTTCTTACTCTACTGACAGATTTTTTTTTCCTTCCTATTTTCAGCAAAAACTTAATTTTGATTCATTTTTCAGAAAATAAGACTTAATTGTTTTGTCATTTAGCATCTGAAGCTGTCACTGGGACGGTACCCTTTAAAAAGGTTCTAATATGTACCATTTAGGTACTTATGGCCTGGTTTCACAGACAGGGCTTAGACTAAGCCAGGAGTAGGCCGTAGTTAAATTGGGACATTTAAGTAGCTTTTATAAACATGCCTTAGAAAAAAACATTACTGGTGTGCATCTTGAGACAAAATAATGGCAAAATTATTCTGACATATTTTAAAATACAGCCCAAACATGCATTTTAGTCTGGGACTTGGCTTAAGCCTTGTCTGTGAAACATGTACAAATATGTACACTTTTGGTACCGATATGTACCTTTAAGGTACATATCGGTATGCACTCTTTAGGTACAAAGGTGTACCTTTTCAAAGGATACCGCCCCAGTGGCAGCTTTTGTACCTTTTTTTCCTCAGAGTGTGGAAAACATTAATACAGATTTATTTTTGCAGCATGCACACGAAGAGTTAATATTTAAACATGCTGTCTGGTTGCTGGTGTGGAGGACGGCAGGAGGGGGCGGAGCCACGGGACGGGCTTCCATTGAGAATTGAGCTGCCTGTGATTGAGCTGAACTATTCCAGGCCACGGGGGGAAGGTTTTAGTCTCGCATTTACCTTCCTTTGCATGCTGTGTTGAAAATGTCACATTACACATATTTTCTTACAGTCGCTAGTTAATAAATAGCTGCAAATGTTTGAAAACTACCCCTGTATGGGTGTACCATTAAAACAACAGTCAAAAAAAATCCTATCACCCCTATGATAGTATTCCCAGCATCAATGAATGGTGGTGGATTTATAGCTTGGTATGTGGAAAAATACACTGTAGATTATCATAAAGGACCAGGCTATTAAAGGAAACCTTGGAGGTTTATAATCACAGTGTTTACGATTTCAACAATCTCAGCTGCCGTAAACGGCGAAATAGTCAAAGCAATTAATTTTGTTAATGAAAAGCAAACTGTTTTTTTGGTTTTGAGCCACACTTCTATCCTGTAGAGACTCCAACATCTGTATCTCTACATTTCAAAATGATTCTACATGAAATAAATGCTTTGAAACTGATCTTGAGTCAGTTCAAATGGGCCGTTTGGTTTCATTTATAACACATTAATGTTAAGATAATGTGGGTTTTTTGAAACGGGCCAGTCAACAGTGTTCATGGCAAATCTGATTTACTGGACAGAATAAGCTGAAAATGAGGCAGTTTCTAGCTGTCATTCAGACAATCGAGGCAATTGTATCCAATCACATTCCACTGCTTTACAGGCCACTGCACATTTGGACAGTGTCCAGACGTCGCTGTGAGACCTCATGCTGGCTGGGATGATCGCTAACATGCCATCAGCAGAACTCCGCAGCCTGAAGGAGAAATGCATCAGACACTGGACGGCTCTGGGTGAGGAACACACATGGGATGGCAGATGCATCAGCAGGCGTTCTCTTGCTCGCTATGATAACACGCGGTTTGATTCTGGATGCTGGGACACCATGTCCAGCACTGAAGTCAAGGGGGGCAATGCCATGACATATGTCTACGCATGTCAGAGGAACCTTGAGAAGGAACGTGAACTGCTTCAGGGAAATACCAGGCAAGAATGTTCAAATACAATAGCGTAGCAGTAGCAGTAGTTTTTTGGGGTTTTGTGAAAGAAATTAATACTTTTATTCAGCAAGGATGCAATAAATTAATCGAAAGTGCAGTAAAGACATTTATAATGTAACAAAAGATTTCTATTTCAAATAAATGCTGTTTTTAAACTATATTCATGAAAAAATGTCAGTTTCCACACAAATATTAAGCAGCATTGATAATAATAAGCAATGTTTCTTGAGCAGTAAATCAGCATATTAGAATGATTTCTGAAGGATCATGTAGACTAATGATGCTGAACATTCAGCTTTGCATCACAAGAACAAATTAGATGTTAAAATATACTTAAACAGAAAACGGAATTGTAATAATATTTCACAATATTACTGTTTTTACTGTATTTTTCATCAAATAAATGCAGCCTTGGCGAGCAGAAGAGACTTCTTTTAAGACATTAAAAAAAAAATTTACCGACCCCAAATTTTTGAACGGTAGTGTATATCAAAAATAAATTCAGATACTCACTGATGTATTCCCAATTTTTTGGCTCCTTACAGTGCAAAAAATAATTTGAGAAATATTTGTCTTATTTTCCATAAAAAGATTGAAACACACTTAAAAACGATAAATACTAGAAGTAAAACTGCATAAGAAATGAAGACTTCTTGAAGATATCTTGAATTAAGCTGGCAATTTTTCTTGTTTTAAAGCTGCAGTCTGTAAGTTTTGCCTCTTTGTCGCCATCTCTGTTTGAAACCTGCAATTGCAGTTATTTGCAGAATTATTATTTTTACGTGGGTTGTGCATCGGCACGACTCCTCAGCACGGATGAATCTAATGTTTGCTGTCAATCACCACACCGGTGTAGATACTGTACTTCAGAACCACAGACTGTAGTCTTGAAGTATGACCAAAATAAGAATTTTCACCGGAAAATGTCATCTGAACAAATAAGTAACATGTCTGCCACTTTTGTTCTGACCAACTGATAAAAAATCATTAGGCCTACAATAAATCATGCTGCCAATGGTGATTAAATCTAACGATCGCTTAGCTCGGATCACATCAAACCATGCAAATTATTAGTATTGTTATACTTTGTTCTCAAATTGTTAATGTTAACAACATCAGCATTGCGTGACTCTGTATTTAGTGTGTTTTAGCGTTACCTGTAGATTTCAATTTCTGTAGCCACTCCGCAGTCCGAAGCTTTTGACACCAGTTGTCATTGATGATTGTTATTTGGACCTTTCTGAATTACAGTCCGCCATCAAAATAAGTTTAATTATTCCAGCTGCTGTGAGAAAAGGCTATAAATGATCCACTACCTGCAGCATCCTCACATATGATATAGCCTACTAGCTGGGACTCCTTCTTTCGGTTTACAGACGTGACGTAATGACACAAAGACGAACGGCTGCATGTTTTAATTTCCCGCGGAAACCCACCAGTACCGCTCTTATTATAAAACATTATTACAAGCTTACCGTTGTGAATCGGGCTAAGGTAAGCAGATTTGAACACTGGCTGGTTATGTACTTGCTCAAAAATTGATTTTGGATAATTTTTAACCAAAAAAAGTTACAGACTGCAGCTTTAAGGATAAAAGTATGTGCTTAAAACAAGAAGAAAAAAGAAAAACCAATGCCCATTTAGGATATCTCAACATCTTCTCAAGGAAAAGTATACTGCTTAAGGATGTTTACAAAAACTGATTTAAAAAAAGCACATTGTATTTGCTTTATTGCTTCTTAGCATTCATCCTCTCTTTATCCTCAAAACCTGGTTTAAACTCTTCAAGGATAAATTGACCAAGATATTTTAGATAATACAAAAGCATGAGGATGTTTCCTTTTAATTGTATCCTCGATAAGAAATGATGTAATGACCCTTTAGTGCTCATACTGGACCAGCTTGACCTTTTTGACAGAAACGGTAGAAATCTTGCATCAAAGAGCAACTTTTACCATCACACATTTTCCATCTATTAAGTTAGCTGAATCCAGGTAATAATGGCTCTCATTCTGAACTGCCGCCACAGAATTACTGCAGAACAGGGGCCGTATTACAGAAACGTCCTATCTTTAGTTAAGATCTGACAAGTTCTAACTCAAATCACCATGGTAACTAATCAGATAAGATAGGATTTTGCAGTTAGGATGTTTCTGTAATGCGGTCTCAGAGGACAAAGTTTCTAGTTTTTATATCACCTTGACTTGTGGTGAGAATGGGGCTAGTTATCTCAGCATAATTTACACACTAAAACAATTTTTTATACAATATCTAAATAGAATATTTGTCAGCCAAAATGAAACCTTATACACTACTGTAACAATTACTGTTACATTTGATCAATTCAAAGTGTCCTTGCTGAATAAAAGTCTTGATTTCTTTAAAAAAAAAAAAAAAAAATTGTCATTTTTCTTTTTTCATGAGCAGAAATTGTGGAAATATTGAATAGTTTTTTAGGCCAAGACTTATGTGCCCACTTTGAAAGATATTCACTGCAGTAAAATGTGTGACAACTAGCCCTGGCCTCCCTAATTCACCCTATTCTTGTTCTCTAAAGTCTCACCATATCTTCCGTCAGCTCACTTCCACCCTCACAGTCGCCCTCTCTATCTACCCCTCGACTCTAGTGGTGTTTCTAGTAGACGGTTATGAGATGGATGGCAAGTATGTGGCCCGTTGTGTCCTCATTACGACTTCAGATCTGTGATGTGACCGTACAGCCAGGAATTCAATCATGTTCTTACTCCCTAGTGATGCTGCTACTGCTTAAGGGGAGCAGGAAAGTCACAAGAACGTTCCCAATGCTACATATGTGTTATTTAAACATTATATAAAGGCTACAGAAGTGTAATCACTTTATGGCATCTACAGGAAGAGGAAAAGGATGCTCATCTTTGGAAAGAATTGATGCTGTCCTGTCATCAGTACTGAGACAGTCAAATTATTGTGCACACTGATTCTTGTTCTGGTGCTTTTTTGTTGCTTTGGTAATACTAATAGCAACCATAGTGTAAATAATTTATTATTTTCTTATATTTTCCAGACAGAACATGCATACTGTTGTGCTTTTTGCTTCATTAGCTATTATATATAGGATAAAATTGTGTTTAAAAGCTGTACTGAAGACTGAGCGCCCCCTTCTGGACGTTTGGGGAAATGCATTTGGGTAGATGAATAACGTCAAGATTTAGGTCAAAATTTACTGACAGTATTGACACAATTACTCTCTTTACTATACATTCAAAAACTGCTAGTAAATTCAATTACAAACAATAGAACATTTTAAACCTGAAATTTTGAAGTTGAAAGACTTAAATAGCATTTTAAATAGTGATCTTTATTTAAGACTTTGATTTTTTTTTTTTTTTTTTTTTTTTACGATGTATTAATCTTTTCCACATTTTAAAATAATAGTTACATCAAACACACCTGCAGTTAGATACAATAGACATAAGAGACGCAACTGTTGACGGGTGGAAAGTACTTGAGTCTCTATTTTTATCTAACAAAAGCACAACCAAAACAGCATATTACCAGGTATGGAGTCAATGCAATCTTGCTTCCTCAAGAGACCAGTTTACTTCCTATCTTTTAAAGGGCACATTTGAATTAATTATTGTGTGAAAATAGCTAAACTGTGAAATTATCTCGGATAAAATTAAATACCAGTCCTATGGAGAGGTTTCCAGAAAATAGATGATGACAAGAAATCACCAAAAACTGTCGATGCATTCACAACACCAGCCTTATATATACAACTCTCACAGGCCTAGTACAAGTCGAGATGGACTGATGTGAAGTGAGGAGTGAATTTGAGCTGTCTGATAAGCCTAATCTTGAATAACTCCACTAATGTGACTCCATTAAAATCCATTTTGAGACCCGGATCTGGCTCAGCGTGTGGGCCATAAATCAACATGCAATATTCAGAGATCGAAGCAAATCACATAACCCTTGGGATGTTACTTATTACAAAATAGTAAACGTGTAAGAAATGGACCTTTTTAATTTTGCAAGTAAAGAAAAATGGCTGACCTCTGGACCTGGTGACTTCAGGATTTGGGTTGGGTGTCTGTTTAATTCTCAGTCTCCAAGTCTATTTCATATTGACCTCCTCCAACATTATGCATGAAATAAAAAGTCAAGTGAAAAATATTTATAATGTCAAAATGATCTAGATCATCCCAGAGTGGTTATTAAAATGAAAAATTATGTCATTAATTACTCACCCTCATGCCGTTCCACATCCGTAGGACCTTTGTTCATCTTCGGAACACAAATTAAGATATTTTTAATGAAATCTGAGAGCTTTCTGTCTCTCTCTAGAGATCTAATGCAGCTACCACTTTCAAGCCCCAGGAAGGTAGGATCTTAAAGTACTCCATATAAATACAGTGGTTTATCCTCAATTTTCTGAAGTGACACAAGTGCTTTCTTGTGTAAAAACATAATTTACCCCTTTATTTACAACATATTATTATCCTAAGCATGTTCACGCAACGTCAGCTCTCGCGTGAATACAACACGTATTATTTATATGTTCTAAAATAAAGTGGTAAATTATGTTTTTTTGCGCAAACAAAGCACTCGTGTCGCTTCATAAAACTGAGGTTAAACCACTACAGTCACATGGAGCACTTTAAAGATGTCTTTCCTACCTTTCTGGACCTTGAAAGTGGTAGTTGTGTTGGATGTCTATGGAGGGACAGACAGCTCTCAGATTTCATTAAAAATATCTTAATTTGTGTTCCGAAGATGAACAAAGGTCTTACAGATTTGGATATTGAGGGTGAGTAATTAATGACAGAATTTCCATTTTTGGGCGAACTAACCCTTTAAGACAAAACACTATATGAAGGTTCCAATCAGAACCTAAAGAACTTTTTACTTTCTAGGACTTTCCAACCATCAATGGAACAAAGAAACCAATATGCTGATCTGCAGAACCTGTTACTTTTAGATGCTTTTTAATTTCGAGAGAATCAAGTACCATATACAGTGAAGGGAAAAAGATCTTGATGAGAAAAGGGATCTTTGCTGAACCTAAGGTCACTGAAGAACCTTTACTTTAAAAGTGTAAAAATCATCAAACGTTTTCCCCATACTTTTCGAAATTTACAAACTTCAGCAAAATCTTTTACTTCTTACCAGTTTGATTTTGATGGTCCGACCAGAGATGGATCCTGGAAGCAGCAATTGAATAACACAACAGCAAATCTGGCACAGGCCTGGATCTCATAACCTGGCATGACCGAAGGATCCAAAACATTTTGACAGATCCCAAAGAATATGTTCTAGAATCTAGATCCAAGCTAAGCCTGGAGTTTTCAAGCTTCAAATATCACTGTAAAAGTAGTCCATATGAGTACTATAGAACTGACTCAAGTCTTGTGAAATGGATCAAATAATCCACTGAAAAGATCCAACTCCAAAGAATGATTCATTATCAAATATAGTTCACTTTGAGAGTTCATAAGAGAATTTACACTCTAAAAAAACCAAAAACAGTTCTTTATTGGCATCGATGGTTCCATGAAGAACCTTTAACATCAACAGAACCTTTCCATTCCACATTCTTTATAGTGAAAAAAAAAAAAAATGGTTCTTTAGATTATTCAAATGTTCTTCACACTATGTTGTTCACTGAAAGGTTCTTTGGGGTACCAAAAATGGTTCTTCTATGGCATTGCTGCGAAAAACCTCTTTTGGAACATTTATTTTCAAGAATGTATGGCAAGATTTTCAATTAATTTTGTTGTTTGGCTTCAGAATAGTCATTAGTCATTAGGACTAATATGTCCAACTATGGTTCTTCTTTGTCATTTTGGAGCTTGACAGGCTGTTTACCCTATTCACGTTCATTATATTTATAAGTACTGGCTAGTGTAATATTAAAAAAAAAAAAAAAAAAATCATCTGTATCTACAGAAGGAGGAAAGTCATACAGGTTAGGAACAATATGAGGGCGATTTAATGACGACTTTTGGGTGAAACGGTCCTTTAAATCACTGTATTACCAGGCTATGACACAGCTATGCCACTGCTCTCCAAGACATTACATCTGACTCTTGTTATGCCCTGGCAGGGCCAGTGTAATATTTTGGTAACCTTAGGCATTTAATGAGCCTGGTTGCAATAAGACAGTCACGTAAGCTTCCTAAGAGTCATCCATTTATAACACTGACAGGTGTTGTGTGAAATTCGGCCTCTCCATCAGCTGGTAGGTAAAGAGTCTGAAGAATTGACATCTGCTGGGGCAATCTTGCCTGGGTAGCGTGTTGTATTAATATCAAGAAAAAACTCTGTATGAACACTACTGTTCAAAACTTTGAGGTCGGTTAGATTTTTTTTTTTTTATGTTTTTCAAAGTTACTCACCAAGGCTGCATTTGTTTGATTCCTGCAAAAACATATTGTGAAATATTACAACTTACAACAACTATATTCTCCAGTCTTCAGTGTCACATGATCCTTCAGAAATCATTCCAATATGCTGTTAGGGTTCTCAAGAAACATTTCTTATTAATAGCAATGTTGAAAACAGTTGTGCTGCTATATATTTTTGTGGAAACCATGATAGCTTTTTTCAGGATTATTTGATGAATGGAAATTTCAAATTTATTTGAAATAGAAATCTTTTGTAACATTATGTCTTTACTGTCACTTTTGTTAAATTTGATGCATCCTTGCTTAATAAAAATATTGATTTCTTTCTTTCTTTAAAAAAAATAAATAAATGAATAACTGACCCCAAACTTTTGAACAGTAGTGTACCCTGAAAAGTGCTGGGCATTGGCAAGTTCAAAACAAATAGGACTGATTGAGAAGGCCATCAACATATGACCTTTCATTCATTGGGGTATTCATCTATGTTTTAAGTCAGTCTCTCCTTTGCAGAAGAAATGACTGTGAAGGTAAAAATAAAAAAGCCATTTTAATGAATAGGTCACATCTATAGGTTTTATTTTCAGCACAAATGGATGTAAGACGATATGTCACTGCTGAGTTCACCAAGTGCCCTTATTATGAATTTATTGGAGGATGTCTTTAAAAGTAGATTTGATTAATAGTGAGAGTGACAGTTTAAGAGGTAGAGGAGTATGCGCTGAGGTCAGAAATAAGATAAAGGAATAAAAGGTGTGTGTGTAAGAAGCAAGAAAACATATTGAGGCCATAGTGGAAAAAAATGTAATTAAATCTATTAGAAATTAACATCTAGTACCTGAATGTGAGCATATTAAGTCTTTATTGAAGCAGGTCGGTTGACTCAGCAGCCATCTTGGTTGCGCTATTTTCTAGGCATGCAAGTCCAGCTCCTATGTACTTGATTGGGGAAAGAAAGAAATGTCCAAAACATTTCATAAATTTGGTTTCATTTGCATTAACTAGCTTTTTTCAGGCTAGCCCAGCTAATGCTAGTTTACTCCCCAAAAAAACAGAGAAGCTGTCCTTTTGATTTCTCCTGAACAATTTTCTTCTTTCTTCTAGTGATCTGGAAGCCCATTTCCACCACATAAGAAAAAAAAATCATGCTTTCGTAAATCATAATTATGACATATAAAGTCAAAATGAGGAGATAAAAAGCAGAAATGATGACTGTCAATTGACTTTTTGTCATAATTTAAACTTTTTACCACATATGAACTAGTATGTCATAATTATGACTTAGTCTGTCATAATTTTGAATTCATCTCATAATTTCACTTTTTATGTCATAATATCAACTTCATATGTCATAATTTTGACTTTTTATGTCATAAGATTTACAAAGCATGATTATTTTGTCTTATTTGGCAGAAATGGGCTTCCATAGTCTCCTCCTAAACTTTGATATAAATGTATCTAATACATTTAAATATATGACAGTATATTATGTAGTACATGAAGTATATGTGAAATTAGTGATTTCCATTTTCAATAAGAATCAAATCTGACATTCTGAAAATCAGAGAGACTCTTTTATGTGATCTGTTCTAGAACCTGGATGAGGATTGTATCTATGACATCACTGTTGTAGTCCACATGCTCAAGATGAAGAGAAGGAATGAAAGACACCAGCAGACGGCTCAGATTTAGACGCAGTGTCCTCAGTTTGGAGCGGTCGTCTTTCTCTTCTTTTCCTCTCTGGCTCTGTTCCCTGAGCTCCGACAGTTGACTCTTCAGCTGATCACACAGGGCAGAAAGGCTGGTCTTCTCCTCCTCTACCCTCTCCAGCTAGACACAACACATAGAAAATTCAATACATTTAGGAAAAACATGCATAAATAGACTTTCGTAGTTCCAGAAGACAATTTGAGTAGTGCTGGCCTGTGCAAAAGTTAGTGTAATTTTGTAATTTTATCACTGGCTGTTTAATTATCTTCAGTGAGCTTGACATCTTCGTATATATATTTTTATACTGTACTTATGTTAGTTAGGGTAGTATTAGTTTTTTGTGATATTGAAATTGGTGATGAGATTTATGAAATTTCAGTGGTATCAAAAATGTTGATATCATAACTTTATTTAAAGCAAAAATAACTATATTGTGATATATATCGCTATTGTGAAATAACATGATAAAAGTTTTTGGTCACATAGCCCACTCCGAGCCAAAAGTCTACATAACCAATCCTCAAGCAGTATTGTTACAAAAACTAAAGCTATTAATTTGTTTCATTATTTGAGATAAAGTGGAAATAAAATAAAATATAAATATTAGATGAAACTTAAGAAATATTGCCTTGGCAACTAACTGATGTAAAATATTAAGAAGAACTAAAATTCGTAAAACTAAAGCTGAAATAAACATGAAAGCTAAATAGAAATTTTAAAAAATAAAATAAAATGACAAAATCACATAACAAAATTAAATGAATATATAAATTAAATACTTAAAGTTAAATTTAAAATACTCATTAGTACTATATAAATAATACTAAAATAACAAGACTATATGATATTTATTTATTTGACCCGTTTTAACCTTTTTGAATAATAAAAAATAGTTTATATACTTATACCTACTTAGGTAACACTTTATAAGGTTTCAGTTGTTAACTTTAGTTAATGCATTAGTTAACATGAACTAACAATGAACAATACTTCTACAGCATTTTCGTTAATATTAATTTTAACATTTACTAATACATTTTTAAAATCAAAAGTTGTATCTTTTATGTATGCAATAAGGTATGAGAGGCTGTGCTGTATCGTGAATAAGTCACGGCTTTAGGGTGTTGTTAGGCACGACGCAAAACGGAGCACTAGCCTCGACTACCTTATTGCTTTTATGAAACGGTTACCACACAATACAAATATTAAAGCCAAAAATACAAATTAATGCAACTTTCATGAAGTAAACTTTAACTAAAAGCCTTCCTTCTGCCGGAAAAAATAGTCCCTGACCGTGAACAGCAACAGAAGTTGCATTATTACGCCATTAGATGGCGTAATAATTGTTATGAACACGGAACAAGACGCAACTGACAAATGCTTGGACTAGCGCTGTCAGTCACGGGAAAACCCCTTAACTGTTAAAAGGACAAGATAATACATCGGACATTTAAGCAGATTTTTATTATGAACATAGGACTGACCTGAAGGAAAATGATAAATCTGAATGCAGGTAATAAACTCGCTCACTCGATCTCTTTCTCACAATACTCTTCTACATAATACAGTAAGCTTCAATGAACAATATCAATTGAGAACAAACAGTTTACGTTGCTAAGAGTGGTTGCTAAGGGTGTTGTGTAGTGATACTCAGAACCGTTGGGTGAAGTGGTCATAGCCGTGTTTTATCGTGAATAAAACACAGCTATTCACCAATCAGAATCAAGGACAGGAACTAACCATTTTATAATGTTAGTTAATGCATTGTGAACTAACATGAATAAACAATGAACAATTGTATTTTATGAACTAACATAATTCAAAGTTAATGAATGCTGTAATAATATATTGCTAATTGTAAAAAAATGATATGATCAATTAGTCATGGCAATGTATGTTTTTACATTACCTCATGAAATTATTTTAAGCAATTTCAACTTTTATACAAGTTATACAAGATTTAATTTTAGGTCAGTTTAATATAGGCCTAAATTAAGTTGGAATTACTTGTACAGCTGGTTTGATTATACTTAAAAATTTTAAGTTTAAAAGTTTTTAAGTTCAAATAGGTGGTATTCTTTAACATCATAGGTAGTTCATGTTAACTAATGCATTAACTAAAAATAACAAATGAGACCTTATTGTAAGGTGTTACCATAACTTATTATAATAAAGTTCAGCGGCAAGAAACGTCTTCCTAACAACCATCGCACAGCTCAAATCAATCAGCTCTGCCTCTTACCCTGCTGATGAGCTTGTTCCTTTCGTCCTCCAGGGCGGCGCTGTGCTCTCTAAGCACCTCCAGTTCCTGTTGGCACAGGTCTCTCTCCTCCGCTGTCTCATGCATCAGCTGCATTAGCTCATCTTGCCACTGTTGCACCTCTATCAAGTTCCATTCCTCTTCCTCCTCCTCCTCTTCTTCATCATCAACATGACCTTCATGATGCACCACCCCTTTCTTCTCACTTTTCAAGGGCAATTCAATTATCTCTTCCACAGCTGAGCTGTATCCCCTCCCTGTCCCAGATGACGCATCTCTTTCACATGTCTCTTCTGCAGCAGCGGGCCCCTGATGCGACTCAAATCCCTCCATCATTTCGCTCTCAGCTTTGTTCACGAGTGTGTCAGATTGCGTGAGAATCTTTCTCTCCTTATTCAAAGCAGGCCAGTAGTGAGTCTGTGAGGAGAGCTCTTGTGGTGCGGTGAGAGGGGGGACAAGAGAGGATGGCGTCTGTTGTTCTGTGGTAAAAAACGTCTGTTTTGCTCTGTAAATATAAAAAAAAAAAGTTAAATGAAACATGTTTACTATATAAAATACGGGTAGCACTTTATTTTACAGTCCTGTTCCGCATATACATACTATGTACTTCTTCTAGTAATTACAATAACTAATACCTAACCCTGTACCTACTCTTAAACCTTACCTTAACTCATGTAGTTACCTTATAATGCCCACTACTTTGTTAGGTAAGGACGCTGTAAGTACTGTAAAATAAAGTGCAACCGAAATATGTATGAACGATCACCAGTTGTATTATTCCTACCTTCTCAGAGAGCTGGAGACAGCAGTCAGGTTAATGAGGGGCAAAGGAGACCTCTCAGCTAAAGACAGTCCTAAAGATCAAATGAATACTAGTCATAGTTGACCAAAAAAAGAAGAAAATTCGGTCATCATTTACTCACCCTCATGTCATCCAAGATGTTTATGTCTTTCTGTCTTCAGTCGAAATAAAATTAAGGTTTTTGAGGAAAACATTCCAGGATTTTTCTTCATATAGTGGAGTTCACTGTGGTACAACGGGTTAAAGGTCCAAATTTCAGTTTCAATGCAGCTTCAAAGGGCTCTACATGATCCCAGCTGAGGAATAAGGGTCTTGTCTAGCAAAGCGATCTGTCATTTTCTAAAAAAAAAATAAAAATGTATACTTTTTAACCACAAACGCTCGTCTTGCACTAGCTCTGCGATGCCCGTCCACGATTTCACACATTACATAATCACGTTGGAAAGGTCACATGTGACGTAGGCGAAATGACCGATTCAATGTCTACAAAGTGAATGCAAAGTCAAACGGCTTTTACTACTACGTCACGTCACACGTGACCTTTCCAATTTGATTACATAATGCGCATCGCAGAGCTAGTGCAAGACGAACATTTGTGGTTAAAAAAAATTTTTTTAGAAAATGACTGATCCCTGACAAGACCCTTATTTCTTGTCATGGGATCGTGTAGAGCCCTTTGAAGCTGCACTGAAACTGCAATTTAGACCTGCAACCTGTTGGTAGCCGTTGAAGTCCACTATATGGAGAAAAATCCTGGAATGTTTTCCTCAAAAACCATAATTTCTTTTTGACTGAAGAAAGATAGACATAAACATCTTGGATGACATGGGGGTGAGTAAATTATCAGTAAATTTTAATTCTGAAGTGAGCTAATCCTTTAAGTTATATGAAATGCCGTGATAAGGTGTATACACAAGTTTGTTAATGTGGCACAGGGCAGTATACAGGTATTCATACAGACTGCAGAAAACACTATCACATGCTAAAATTTTGTAAATCTAGTGAAAACAGATTACTAAAAACACAGTGATTGTCATGAAAAGCCAAAGTGTAAGGGGGCTTTAATGAGGCATTTCATTAACACAACCAAAAGCCACATCTGAGCCTCTCAAACTAGATGGTAAGGCGGTTCAAAGCTATTTTAGTAAGGCTTTTATGTGGCATTGCTTCTTTACCAGACAAAACAGAGGCTGGTGGATGTCTGGGTGCCTGACTGCTTGATAATGATCCTGGTCTGTCTTGAGTCTGTGTGCTCTGAAAGGACAATAATCAGTTTGCATTGGCATCTGGGACAGAGGATGTAGTATTAGTTTGATTTAACACTTTTTAGAGTATCATAATATCTATCCTGAACTGTGTAAACCTGCTGAAGTGTCAGCCATTTATCATATAGCCCCAACTAAGTTCTTTACATACTTTGTATTTTAAGCATATATACATTAAATACAGCAGTTAAGAGTTACTGAACTACATTTATGAATCAATACATCAATTATCAATTACAGCTAATTGAATTTGAAAAATGTATTTTTTTTTTATCTTTTTCAGTTCTTACAATTAAAGATAAAAAGTGGAAATGCAAGAAAATAATGAGTAAAAATGAAAAATATAAAAGATAATCTGTGTGTTGATTCATTAGTATTTGCTGCTTGATTCTCTAGTTGAATAGGTTGTAAATGTTCTTACCTCTGGATCATTCTCCTCAAACTCAGTCTTTGTATTTCTCCTCCTGAATAAATCCAGAATATGCCGAATATCATAACAGTTCTGGTATTCTTAATAATGTCAAGAAACAATCTGCAATAATGACAGTATAATGGTGCGTTCAAGTCCTCCTGAGAAGTTTGTATTTACGAGTTGGGAATTCGTAATTATGACGTCAGGTGAGTTTATAAGTGCATCCCAATTTGTGTACTTGTGCACTATTCTATGATGTTTGTAGTATAAATAGTGCGAAGTGTGTTCACACTGAAATTTCCAAATAGAAAAAGTGCACTTTAAATACCTGGATGATGCGCTTAATTAACTGAAAAAATGAAGTGTGGAATGTTGGACTCAACTGTCGCAGCTTTAATTATGTAGTGGAGGGGGAGGGGCTATCAGACTCCCATGTTAAATGACAAAATAACCTTATAAAATTCACACACTACACGGCTGAGTACATAGTGTATAGTGTCATTTGGGACACAACTTTCGTCAGAGGAAGATGGTGGTGTGCCTTCTCTTAATTAACTACACAAAAATACAGCAAGGCTTTTTAACTCTACTTCTAGAAAATGAAGAACAAAGAATGTGCATCAAGTGGGTTTTGCTTTTTTATGTTTTTAATTCATTTATGAAAATGTACCACAACTAGAGACGTTGCATCCATTGATTCTGCCATGTTTCTCACTGACATGCCCCCAGCTCGGAAACTCAGAGCTCAAAGACAATTTTTCCCCACTGGTAATTACGAATTTTCGATGACGTTCATGTGCGTTCAACTCGTAAATATGATCTTTCTGATATGACTTGAATGCACCATAACTTACTGCCGTTTAAAGGGTTTAGGGTACGACTTCTGATCTTCCTCCTCATCCTCTAGTTCTTCTTCTACCAAGCAGCTCCTGTGTGGAGGTCAGAGTAAGGTGGCAATAAAACTAACAATAAGCATATTGATAAATGCAGCAAGGAGTTAATAGGCATAATTCAAATCCTGTGGGATACAACTAAAAAGCTGAATCCAATGGCAGTTATTTCTCCCCATTAGTTGAACTCAAATATTTGGCTTCCTTTGGGTTCCTTTAACCTTCATACTCTACATCTTCTCCCACATATACCAGATCCCTCTGAATCCCTCTTTCCATTTTTACTCATGATATCATGGCAAAACGATTATATTGCTGTCACCTGAACTGTGGGTCGTAGTTCATGCTGCAGAACCATTTATCCGGCAGCTCAGTGATGCCATCTGGAAGCCTCCTCCACTTCAGGCAGCTGTCACACTGCACCCAGACTTGATCTGGAACTTTCCTTGCAGAAGAGGACACAGAAAAGACCATGAGATATTAAAGGATAGTTCACCTAAAGATGAAAATTCTGTCATTTACGGACCCTAAGGTTGTTCCAAAGCCAAGACTTTTTGTCATCCAATGACAGAGGTTTTATATTTGGGTTTTATAACTATTCCTTTAAATAAGCTAGAAATTTCCTTTAATAAACCCTGTGATTTTTTTGTTGTTGTTACTGACAGCAGTACTCACAACACATCCTCTATTGCAACTGTGCAATTTGGATCCTCTTTCTTTCGTTTGTAGCGGATTTCGTTCCAATACTCCTCCAGCTTTATGCTGAGGTTGTGCATGATCTTCCTGTATATTGTAGAGGAAATAGTGCCTTTCCATCAAAGTAACCCAAGGGCATCATTTGAGGTAAATACCGGTAGAGTGATAAACAGCATTTGTTCAGCGCACCTGTATTTATCGGTGTCATCAAAGTCTTGTTTGTTGTGAGTGGGCTGAAGGAAATTGCACTCTATAACACCAATAACGCCCACACCTTTTCTTTCGGCCTGTTATAAAAGCAAACCACAGCTTTTAGTATTGAAATGATGGGTAAAGGAAGCAGAAGAAACATGCAATAATTTCTGGTTACCTTACATTGGCAGCTCACTTTCACGTATGGCTTTATTAGCCTGTTCTTATGGTACATCATAATCCCATAATGCTCTTTGCTTTTGGTGTTGTATCCGAAAGTGATACGTACACGCTTGTTCTGAGCACTGAGTTAAGAAATGCTGAGATGGCGATGATGTTATATGTATGTGCACGCAAAAATCAATATATTTTGTAAGGATACAAGGAATGACGGCCTGTAGTTGTCCTGCGCAATATGAGCCAGACTCTTGGATATCAGCTGGCTCTTCACTCTTTGCCCTCGAATAATGATTTGCATGCGAGGCTTCAGGTATAAGATGCTACAGTATGCCTACATTACAAAAACATAATCAATCTCACACCTAAAAAGAATCAATCTCGCACCTAAACCAACTAAACAGTCGTATTTTCAGCCCCTCACTTCAATTAACATATTTACCTCTTTTCATAGAAATATATAGACATGATGATGTAAATTCTTACTATTGATATAACTGCATGCCACATTCTTGTGAGATGTGCTATGCTCACCCGTAATGAGTATTCACTTTCTGGAGTCATGGCGAGACCACTGTTGCTCCTCTCGCTGATGGTCGCCCTGATCAGAATGTCATATTTATCTGTGTCAAAGTCAAATTCAGTGTCGCCATTTGTGGTCCTGAAAAACACAATTTATAACAATAGTGTTCAAAAGTTTGAGGTCGTTAAGATTTTTAAAAATATTTTTGAAAGAAATCTCTTATGCTCACCAAGGCTGCATTTATTTGAACAAAAATACAGTAAAGACAGTAATATTGTGAAATATTATTGCAATTTAAACTGTTTTCTATTTTAATTAAGACTGTCAAATCAATCAATCACGATTAATCGCATCTAGCATGAACATTTGTGTTTATATATATATATATATATATATATATATATATATATATATGTGTGTGTGTGTGTGTGTGTGTAAAGAGTGACATTTCTCAAAATCCTTTTGTACAGTGTTATTTATATGCTATACATATACACACATATTTATGTATGTACACACACATATATTATGTAAACACAAACTTTTATATTAGATGCGATTAACCGATTTGACAGCACTAATTTTAATATTTTAAAATGTAATTATTCCTGTGATGGCAAAGCTGAATTTTCAGCATCATTACTCCAGTCTTCAGTGTCACATGATCCTTCAGAAATCATTCTAATATATAATTGACCATTTCTTATTATTATCAATGTTGAAAACAGTTGTGCTGCTTAATATTTTTGTGGAAACCATGAGACAATATTTCAGGATTATTTGATGAAAAGAAAGTTTGAAAAAACAGCATTTATTTGAAGTAAAAATGTTTAATAACATTATAAATGTCTTTACTGTCACTTCTGATCAATTTAATGTGCCCTTGCTGAATAAAAGTATTAATGTATTTTTTAAAAAATCATATTGACCCCAAACTTTTGAATGATAGTGTACTTCAGATCATCACCCCAGCCATCTATTTACTCACCCATCCCTACATTTATCCAGTAAGAGGGGCGGAGCTTACGTGCGAAGATTCCAGATGATGATTCGTGTTCCTGTCTGTCCAGCAGCGCTGATGGCGCGGAGCTCTGCGAACAGCTCTCTCTCTGAGCTGAAGAGAGAGTGTGAGAGGATCGCTCTCAGACTGGCTCCATCCTCCATGCTGGTGAGATCAAGGGTCAGATGACAAGAGTTCAGTGTATGTCAAAGCTTAGGAAATACATGTACATAACATACAAATTGGATTACACTTCGATGGTCCACTTTCATTCTACTAACTACAAGTAACTTTGCAACTACATGTGAGTTACCTCAGACTATTAGTAGACTGTAATAGACTGTTAGGTTAGGGTTAGGTGTTAGGGTTCAGGTTAGTAGAGTTAGTTGACATGTAGTTGCAAAGTTATTTATAGTTAGAATGTCTGTTGGAAGCATTAAAATAAAGTGTTAGCAGATATTAAGCAGACAGTCTACTGATACTCTAAAGAGAGTTAGTTGACACGTAGTTGCAAAGTTACTTATAGTTAGTAGAGTGTGGACCATTGAAATAAATTGTTACCATTAAAAGAAAAATGGAATCTTTGAACTATCTGTAATAAAACTGAAAGAAAAGCTAAAGAATAGTACTGGTTACGTCCATCGCGTCTAAACGTGATCATGGGCACCAAGACTCGCTGAGCTCCGATGGCCTCGAGGTAAGACTGGGACAGGAGTCCAACACTCATGGTGTCTCTGGTCTTTGTGAAAACAATGGCATCTTTTCCCAGACGCATGGACCCCGATTTAAACCCATTGCCGTAAACACCGACTGGAATGTGAAATTTCACTGCTTTCTTCTCGCTGAAACCAAAGCTTTAAAAACATCAGGAAAATTTGTTAATATGAATTATATACACAAGCATTCAAAATTTCAAATAAATTATGTTTTACACTTTCTTTTCATCAAAGAATCATGAAAAACTGTATCATGTTTTTTCCACAAAAATGTTACGAAATGCAGCTTTTTTCGCTGAATTTGATTTCATGTTCTCAGATCAACAACTTTTTTAATCCTGGAACAACATTCCAATCAACCAATAAGATTTGAATGGAAGTTTACAGTTTATGTCAAGTTTAGGCTTACAACCAGGGTTAGGTGCTTCTACATCAATGTTATTCACCTATCATTTTCCTCTGATTTTAGGGATCAGTTATGGGTAGGGATAGGACTAAATTTTCAGATAAGAGTTCCTGGATCAACAACATGTCTTACTTGGCAAAATCACAGTGCTTGCTGTTTTTAACAGCACCAAATCAGCATATTAGAATAATTTCTGAAGGATTTTGTGACAGTAGTGATGCTGAAAATTCAGCTTTGCCATCACAGGAATAAATTACATTTACTTTAAATTACTTTAAATTGTAATAACATTTCACTACTGTATTTTTGATCAAATAAATGCAGCCTTAGAGAGCATTAGAGACTTCTTTCAAAAACATTAGAAAAATCTTTTTGAACGGTAGCCTATATATATATATATATATATATATATATATCTCACACAACCGATCATTACTTAATAGATCACCTGGTTTATGGATCAAAAGTTTACAGCTGCATTCATTCACAACTCCAGGCATGATGAGTATAGTGATTACAAGACGCCGATTAGGTGTTCTTAATTGTTCTGGCAGTAGGCCCTAGCGCTCAATGTTGGTTTAATGTTATAGGCTTTTAGTGCTAATGACATAAGACCACTGTGAATCCCCTGAATTAAGTGACTAAGAGTTCTTGATTCTCTTGCAATTATAGCAACCAGTAATTACAAGTCCATTTCACACACTTTTCAATTGCTGTACTTAAAATGAATAATAAATTAGCTTAAGTGACTGAACAGGCATGCTGTAGTAGTGCTTTGTACCTGAGCATCTTATGCAGTCTGGCTCTTGTCAAACCCTCTCCATTATCCATAAAAGAGAGGCAGTCTAGTCCTCTGATACGTGTCCAGTCTATCCAGATCTGTCTGGCACGAACATCTGGGTCATAAGCATTATCTGCAACACAAGTCACTTTTCGCTAAAGGTACAAACAAACTAAGACTGGAACATCTATTGCAGCGAGATTTAGTGCTAGATTACCGACTTTTCACACCCCTTTAGCGACTTTAGTTTTCTCTCTCTCTCTCTCTCTCTCTTCAAAAAAAAGCGACTAGCGACAAATCTTGCTACTTTTTGGACTCCTGGTTAACACGTAGTCAGTCACTTTATTCGTGGTGCTCTCGTGAACGTGCTTTGGGGACTAATATTTTGTAAATAAAGTGAATTAAAATTATGTTTTTGCACAAACAAAGCACTCATGTAGCTTCATAAAATTAAGGTTAAACCACTGGAGTCACATGGATTACTTTTATGGTGCATTGAAAGTGGTAGTTGCATAGGCTATCAATGGACGGATAGATATTCTCTCAGATTTCATCAAAAAGATATTCATTTGTAGTCCGAAGATGAACGAAAGTCTTTGGAACGACATGAGGGTGAGAAATTAATGACAGAATTTTCATTTTTAGATGAACTAACCCTTTCATTTGAGCAGGCTTTTTCCATTGAAAATAGTTGGCAACACTGAAGAACTGTTTTATATGCCACTACCATAATGAGGGCCTATAGCAAACCCAAAATTTCAACATGTTGTCCCTGTTTTATCAAGTATAGACAAAAGAGTGTTTTAGACTAGAAAACTCACCAATCAGCTCAGCTATAGCGCTGAATGGCCAGGTGTGGCTTGTGGAATTAGCGTGAAGAAATTTTGGACTGATCTACATAAAGAAAATAGGGTGTTGATAAAGAAAAAGAAGCATAAAATGCTAAAAGATTGCATTTTAAAAGCAACATTTCGCAAATTAAGCATATTAACATACATCTTGCACTTTTTAAAATTAAGGATATCATAGAATTTGATTTTGAGGTAGAAAGTTATAATTAATTATTTTATTTTTTACATTTTTAACAATAAAAATATGTATGCTTATTAAAACAAAAAAGGTCAAAATGACTGCATTCTTTCACCTTTTTGAATCCAAGAAGTAACAGAAAAACACAGTCCAGGATCATAATAAACTACAAGAAAATTGATAAATGCGTGTTACTTACTGTGCTCAGAGGAATGCCACGTTTTCTGGTGGCCATTTTTGCAGGAAGATCTATGTTAGATATTGAAGAAAGCTTCAGAGAAGGGTTTGTAAACTAACTGAGGAGCTTTTGCTGTGTGTGTCCAGATATAGCGCACACTCTGCTCTCACACTCCAGCTATGTGTCCGCTGAGACTTCTAAAGAAGTTCTTCACATATTGTTATGAGCAATAAATGCTGGTATGAATGTGTAACCGAACACATCTTTATTTATGTCTTGGAAATGTGACTATTATTTAAGCAGGAGCTTTAAATGTCTATGTATATACTGTAATCTACATAGCGAAGATGTTGGATATTCTCTTCCAAACCAGTACTTTTTTCCATGCATTTCAAAAGGAACCAATACAACTGGGTGAGAAAGATCATGGAATTTTATTTTTGTAATTCAAAGTTTTCCAGATTAATGAAATTATTATTAGTACTATTTATACATACAACATTCAACCTAACATGATGACAAGTTACAATCCACTGAGTAAAACTGATTTTTAATTTAGGATTAATTGATGTAGTTCTATTTTGTAACATTGTATTTGTGCATTTTGCATCATTAAATATTTAACACATACACAAGCTGGAGTTCTATTGTAACTTTTATAACTATCGATCTTAATCTTAAGACCACATAAATCCTGCAATATGTATCTTTGAGCACAACATTTTAGTCTGTTAACTTCAACAAAACTGTAGCTTCCAGATGATGATATGTTTTCATGCGGTTGCAGCCATGTATCTTAACCAAATTGTACATTAAATGTTTTTTTGGCTATTCATTTTGTCTATTCAGTAAAGCTTTGATCAATTGTTAAAGCTTTTTGTGTTATATTTACAATAATAAGAAATTACACAATGCACATAGTAATGTTTCTGAGTGCACAAACAAACACAACCTGTTTTCTCTTTCTCAATCTCACCAGGGCTGCACTTGCTTCTCTGAAACAAACTGCCCATGGGGCTCTTTGGCCCCTGCAGGCAGCAATGCCAAGTACACTGGAGTGATGGCGCCCTCATCTGGAGATTTGGTCGCATTTGGTCCAGCCATGTCGGTCCTGACCCATCCTGGACAGCAGGCATTGCACAGGATCTCATCTCCAGGTCTCTCTTTCATCAGATTTCGGGCTAGGATTCTAGTCAGGGTGGTGAGGCCGGTTTTGGAGACCCCATACGCAGTGCTGGGCCAGCCTCGCTCTGAATGGACACCTTCCTGAGCGTCACGGACGAATCGCTCCATCAGCCCAATCAGTTCTTCCTCTGTGATGTCATCGCTTCGGAAACGGGCCTGGAGTTCTGGACTGCAGCGGCTTAAAGCCACCGAGCCCATTACGCTGGAGACATTCACCATCCGACCTAGAACGAAAGAAGACAATAAGACAAAAACACAACCAGACAAGCAGGTTTTACAAGGCATGTTGTGACTTACCTCCTGGTTTGATAATGGGCAAGAACACATTGCACATATCTCTAGTAGCAAAGAAATTGGTCTTCATTGTCACATCTGCTTGGATCCCAAAGGGAGTTGTGTCTGCCACTGTCATGAAGAAATCAAACATCGTTTTCTGTACACATAACACAAAAGGTGGAATTATGACAAAATGTTAAAGGGTTAGTTCACCCAAAAATGAAAATAATGTAATTTATTACTCACCCTCATGCCGTTCCACACCCGTAAGACCTTCGTTCATCTTTGGAACAACAATTAAGATATTTTTGTTGAAATCCGATGGCTCAGTGAGGCTTGCATAGCCAGCAATGACATTAATGTACTAAAAACATATTTAAATCAGTTCATGTGAGTACAGTGGTTCAATATTAATATTATAAAGCGACAAGAATATTTTTGGTGCGCCAAAAAAACAAAATAACGACTTATATAGTGATGGCCGATTTCAAAACACTGCTTCATTAGGCTTCGGAGCGTTATCAAACCACCAAACTGCTGAAATCACGTGACTTTGGCGCTCTGAACCGCTGATTCGACACTAAAGATTCATGACGCTCCGAAGCTTCATGAAGCAGTATTTTGAAATCAGCCATCACTATAATAAGTCTTTTGGTGATTTTGTTTTTTTGGTGCACAAAAAATATTCTCGTCGCTTTATAATATTAATATTGAACCACTGTACTCACATGAACTGATTTAAATATGTTTTTAGTACATTTATGGATCTTGAGAGAGGAAAATGTCATTGCTGGCTATGCAGGCCTCACTGAGCCATCGGATTTCAACAAAAATATCTTAATTTGCGTTCCGAAGATCAACGAAGGTCTTACGGGTGTGGAACAGCATGAGGGTGAGTAATAAATGACATTATTTTCATTTTTGGGTGAACTAACCCTTTAACCCTCTGGTGGTCTTTGGTCATTTTACATTTTTAATTTTTTACTTCATCGGAATGGTATACTTGACTTCTGTGGCACAGACTATATGAACACAAAAAACTGTCTTTATGGTCAAAAATGCCCACCCTAGGTAATGAATGGGAAATACAAAAAATAGGTAAATACACAGCAATTTTTTGGGGTACAGTCTACTACGGAAGCTTGTTTCCACCATGCATGAAATAAAAAAATTAAGGTAATTGCGGCTTTTTTTCCTCACAATTCTGACTTTTTTCTTATATATCCAGTGTTGGGGGTAACGCATTACAAGTAACGCGAGTTACGTTATCAGATTACTTTTTTCAAGTAACGAGTATTTACTTTTTCAAAAAAGTAATGCAAGTTACTTTGTTTTCCCATGTATTGATTGACAGCTCTCCTGTCCTCATGTTGAGAGAATCGTGAGTAATGCTTCGTTCATGTGCTCTCGGAATTATGGTAAATATGAGTTTCCTAGGGAAAAATTGCACATGGACGCCCTCCTATTTCGATAGCATGTGAAGGCAGCATAAGTGCAGAGGCGTGTGTGCGCTGTGTGAACATGATGGGTATTATTCTAGACTAAATGTGAGCATTCACTCATCTCACTTGCACAAAATCATATTCAGTATTCCTCAAAATTAATAAAAACCATGAAATGCGAACTTAGAATATTACGCAAACCTAAAATAAATAAATATGTTAAATTACACAAATATTCTTTATGTATTTAATCTCACTTCATTAACCAATGTCTTCCGTTTAGAATTTAAATCTTACTAATTAAAAAAAAATGAGCAAAAAATAAACATCACATTTCATTTTTTTGTTTTTATTGCTAAAATAAGATTGTGGAACATTTTTCTCCTGCAATCCAGAAGAAGGCTTATTCATTATTTTGTTTAATTTTTATTAAAAATCAAACAAGCAAGCCCAGAAAAAGTAACACTAAAGTAACGTAACTCATTATTTTCGTAACATTTCTAAGTAAAGCGATTAGTTACTTTTTTAGGGACTAATAGGGAGTAACACAATATTTTTAATAAATTACTTTTAAAAGTAACTTTCCCCAACACTGTATATATCTCACGATTTTGCTCTTTTTCCCTCGCAACTGCCAGTTTATATCTCACAATTCTGACTTTTTTTTAGGAATTCTAAATTTACATCTCGCAATTGTTTTTTTTTCTCTCGTCACGTAATAATACAATAAAAAGGTAATTGCCACTTTTTTTTCTCACAATTCTGAATTTTTCCTCGCAATTGTCTTCACACAAGCACGCCTATGTGAGGAATACCAGATTTTTTGTCCGAACAATGGATTTAGTTACTTTTAAAGGCGATCCCAGCGTTGTTGATGAGCACGTCCAGGCCCCCGTACTTCTCCTTGAAGAAGGTCTCGTGCGGTGCGGACGCTGTTGGGGTCATTGATGTCCAGCTGATGGAAAAGCGGTGTCAGCCCCTCCTTCTTCAGACTGTCCACCGCTGCGGTTCCTCGACCGACATCCCGGGCTGTCAGGTACACGTCCCCGGCGTACTCTTTGCACATTGCCCGCACGATTGCGAACCCGATGCCTTTATTTGCACCAGTGACCAGAGCTACTTTGCTGTTGCTCATTGCTGCAATGTGTCTGCAGTGGAAAGAAAGTGAAAATAAGAGCATACCCTGTGACATAACATGAACAGCAGCCTAATTAATAAAATAACGAAATTAAATGGCTTTGGAAAACGTATGCATGATTACAACAAAACACGCACCTGATCTAGTTTTGCTCTTGCCAGTTTTTAGTTTACGTCTACTTGCTGCGCATGCGCAGAGGAATACGCTTGCATAAAGCATCGCAGTTCGATGTCTATGTCATGTGCATCAAGATTTACTTGTCGACAGAGCCATGATTATGAGCTTTAAATCTTTTTTTTTTTTCAACGTAAATATTTTAAATAATTTTATATCCATACTCCGATTGGTTCAAACTAAGACAATGACGTAACGAAGACCTAAGCACGTGATCCGGCTGTGTTTTTGACCATGTGGATGTCTATTTTGTTTCTAACTGGGGTTTAGAATGACATTACACCCGATACAAGCTTCAGGTATCGCTGTTATGTGGAAACTTTAAGATGAATAAAGCTGGGTGTCGTGCTGGGAGAAGAGCGAGGAAAAAAAGACGGAAAAAACACGAGTCGCACGCCTCCAAAGGTATTCTGTTTCTATGCTGATATATTGTAACTTTGTAGTACAGTGTAAAATGTTTGTTTGAATAAATGTATTTTGCTCCTGTAGTTACTCTGACTCACGAAGCACAGTTTGTTCTTTTGAGGAGATGGCTGAAAGAAAGAGGATTCGCCTCACAGTCTCTCATCCCTGTCAACTTCCATGGCAAGTAACTATTGTAGATAGTTTTCACACTTATATAGTGAATGTTGCTAACTTATATATATATTTTTCTCAGACACTGGAAGGGGGCTTATGGCAGCTCAGACTATCAAGGTAATTTTAACATATACATACACTGCAGGTCAAAAGTTGGGATGTTTTTTTTTGTTTGTTTTTTTAGATTAGAATAGTTTGTCACTTATGCTCACCAAGGCAGCAACAGAAATACTGTAAAAACAGTAATATTGATAAATATTATTACAATTTAAAGTAACTCTCTTTTCTGTTGTAATGTATTTTAAAAAATGTAATTTATTCCTGTGATGGAGTTTACAGCAGTCTTTATTCCAGTATTCAGTGTCAAAACATTATAATATGCTAATCTGGTGCTAAATAAACATTTCTTTTTATTATCATTGTTAAAAAAAAGTTGTGCTGCTTAATATATCTTTTTGAAAGCTTGATATACTACCATTCAAAAGTTTCTGTGTAAGCACGGTTTTAAAAAAGAAATTAATACATTTATTCAGCAGGAATGCATTAAATTGATCAAAAGTGACAGTAAAGACATTTATAATGTTACAAAAGATTTCTATTTGAATTAAATGCTGTTCTTTTTAACTTTCTATTCATCAACAAACCTTGAAAAAAAAATGTATTACAGTTTCCACAAAAAATATTAAGCAGTAAAAACTGTTTCAGCATTGATAATAATAAAAAAAAATTTTATTAATTGGATTCAAATATTTGAAACCACATTGAAAATATATTTGTCACATTTTCAGGCCAAAGACATGGTGATTTCCTTACCTGAGAAATGCTTACTGACATCCAGCACAGTTCTGAAGAGTTACATGGGTGACTATATAAAAAGGTATTTTTGGACTGATCGTTAAAAAAAACAAAAGAAAATACTTATTTTATTACAATATGTTTATTATATAATTATATTTATTGCTATTATTATATATAATATTAGTTAATTACATAATTATATTTAGCAAAAATGTATCCCTTTTTAGGACAAGTAAGATTTTTTATGCACCCAAATATTTTATATATGAGATTTTCTAAGACTGTTGTGCTCTGAGATGTTTGAAATAGACCATGGGGTCTGATTAAAGTGAATTTGGTTTCTCTCTCTCTTTCTAACTGTAGATGGCATCCTCCCATATCTCCTCTTCTGGCTCTTTGTTGTTTCCTCATTGCTGAGAGACATCGTGGAGATGCATCAGAGTGGAGTCCCTACATTAATATCCTCCCAAAGACCTACACGTGCCCTGTGTACTTCTCTGATGACATCATTGGCCTTTTGCCTGGGAGTCTCCAGAAAAAAGCTACGGAGCAGAAAGAACAGTTTCAGGAACTCTGTTGCTCTTCACTGATGTTTTTTCACTCCCTCCAGCCACTTTTCAAACAGCCCACAGAGGAGTTGTTTACCCAGGATGCGCTGCAGTGGGCTTGGTGTAGCGTTAACACTCGTACGGTGTACATGGAACATGATCAGAGCAACTATCTCTCCAGGGAGAAGGACGTTTATGCACTTGCACCATACCTTGACCTGCTGAACCACTGTCCTAATGTCCAAGTAAGAGCATCCAACAGAAATACACTACTGTTAAAAAGTTTGGGGTCAGTAAGATTTTGAAATAAGTTCCTTATGCTCACCAAGGCTGCATTTAATTGATCGAAAATACTTTTAAAATGACTGTTTTCTATTTTAATACATTTTAAATTGTAATTTATTCCTGTGATGTCAAAGCTGAATTTTCAGCATCATTACTCCAGTCTTCACGGTCACATGATCCTTCAGAAATCATTCTAATATGATGATTTGATGCTGAAGAAAAATCTCTTATTATTATCAATGTTGAAAACAGTTGTGCTGCTTAATATTTTTGATGAATAGAAATTCTAAAGAACAGCATTTATTTGAAATAGAAATCTTTTGTAACATTATACATTTATTTACTGTCACTTATGATCCATTTAATGTGGTATTATTATTATTATTTTTTTTTTTTTTAAATCTTACTGACCCCAAACTTTTGAATGGTAGTGTAATTTCTTACAAAGCAATAAAGTTGCATGGTTATAAGTAAAGGCTATATGTAAATGAACTTTCCCTGGTGTGCAGGTTGAAGCTGGCTTCAACAAAGAAACTCACTGCTACGAGGTTAGAAGTGTCCAAGGCTGTAAGAAGTTCCAGCAAGCATTCATCAATTACGGTCCTCATGATAATCACAGACTGCTTTTGGAATATGGCTTTGTTGCCCCTGGCAACCCCCACAGTGTAGTATATGTTGATTTAGGTAAGTAACATGCATGCTTAAATATTACATTTTCTGGAACTGTATCGATCACTATTTGTTGTTATTGTAGGAACTCTAAAATTGTGTCTAGATGAAAGAGACAAACAGCTAACACAAAAACTACTCTACCTAAAGGATAATAATTTTTTAAGGTGAGTAACAGATATATTGTGTCAATAACATTCATATATGAGATTTTTGGGTATCATGGTTTCCACAAAACTATTAATGCCAAGTTTACACTACAGGATTTTAAGCCCGATTTAAAGGATTATTTCACTTTCAAATAAAATTTTCCTGATAATTTACTCACCCCCATGTCATCCAAGATGTCCATGTCCTCCTTTCTTCAGTCGAAAAGAAATTAAGGTTTTTGATGAAAACATTCCAGGATTATTCTCCTTATAGTGGACTTCAATGGACTCCACTGTCGAAGGTCAAAATTACAGTTTCAGTGCAGCTTCAAAGGGCTTTAAACGATACCAGACGAGGAATAAGGGTCTTATCTAGCGAAACGATCGGTCATTTTCGGAAAAAAATGTAAATGTATGTACTTTATATAAACAAATGATCGCCTTCCAAGTGGTTCCGCCAAAACCGCACTTTCGTATTCTTCAAAAAGCTTACGCTGTATGTCCTACGCCTTCCTTATTCAACTTACGGAACGAACGCAGCGCCAGTTCCATTTTTTCCATAAGTAGAATAGAGAAGGCGTAGGAAATACAACGTAAGCTTGGACAAAAAATACACTTGGACATGATAAAGTTCTAATTTATTTAGAAGATGTGCAATGTGTTTTCTTGTAGATGTCTTTGATTTAATATTGAATCGCTTGCAGTATAACAAGGCCACATTATTGTTCCTACAGTTTGATGTATAACCATATAATGTTGCAGTTCTTGAAGAGAGTTAATTTCGAACTCTGACTTAAATTCATGATCTTTGGGACATTAACCAGTTAATGTCATTAATGTGTTCATCATGACAGTGGCCAGTTCTTAAAGTAAAGTACTGGTATAGTACAGCAAATCAAGTTCAGTAAGCTTTCTCTATTTGTCAGAAACTTGACATTTGGGATGGATGGCCCTTCCTGGCGACTGATGACTGCACTGAGACTGCTGTCATTGAAACCTGAGCAATAGTGAGAATTTGTCATCCTAAACATTTTATTTGCAAGAGTGGACATTTGACTGTGTGATAATGCAAAATACATGCCACAGTCTTGTCATTGTTATTGCTTTTACTTGCATATATTTTATTTTAATGGCAATTATTTGAATACATTCAAAACTGACTTGATGCTGTTGTCTGCAGTACCAGTTGGAAGAGTGTCCTCTTGGGGGCAGCAGTGAGCCAGGATAGGGAAGAGTGGTGCATTCAGTCTGCCCTTAAGCTTTGCAATAACCTCACTGATGGCAATGTCAAAGCTCTAGAGAGGGTGAGTCTAATTAAAATCTATTCATTCTTAATGCTGCCTGTGTCTAATTAAAGATATGAAACCACTTACAGCCCAAGTCTTTCCATTTGTACAGCTATCACAGCTCAAACAGGGTGCAAACATGTCTCGCCTTGAACAACTGTGTGTGGTGGAGAGCCTGAGACAAGAGGAGCAAAGGATTCTGGAACACACACGAGTGGTTCTTCAAAACCTCCAGAGACAACAGTCACTGTGGTAACAGTAGGGCATTTGGAACACTAGAGGAACCAGAAGCCTCATGCTGTCACTGCCAAGAAGTAAATGCAAGCCAAGAATGAGTATAGAGCCAACAGATACAGTTAACCATTGTACTACAGCCCTTAACCCTATCACCTCCAATAGTGCAGGAAATATGGAGTTCAAAATACTTAAAAGAATAGTTCACCCAAAAAGTAAACACTTCCTTTGTTTCTGTGGAACTCAGAAGGAAACATTTTGAAGAATGTTCATGCTGCTCTTTTCTACCGTTGAAGTTATTGGTAACTAAAACTAATAATTTAAAAAAAAAAATGTTTTTGTTAATTGAAATAAAGCTTAAAGGGGACCTATAATGCCCCTTTTACGAGATGTAATATAAGTCTCTGGTGTCCCCAGAATGTGTCTGTGAAGTTTCAGCTCAAAATACCCCACAGATCATTTATTATAGCTTGTCAAATTTGCCCCTATTTGGGTGTGAGCAAAAATATGGTGTTTTGGTGCGTGTCCCTTTAAATGCAAATTAGCTGCTGCTCCCGGCCACTTTCCAGAAGAGGGCGGAGCTTTAACAGCTCGGGTTTTGGTTGCTCAACAACAACAAAGCTGGAGAATCTCACGCAGCCAAAAGGACGATTGTCAGTAACGGTGTTCAGTATTACATTGTTCAAAACAGAGTCGGACACTGATGGAGAGACTCAGAAAGAAGTTACAACTTATAAAATGCATCTGGACTTTTCTGAACGGTTAGTGGATAAATTTATGTAGTTGCTGTGGAGTTGAATCAACTCATTGACTAGCATGTGCCATCATGTTAATCTTTTGTGCAGATCCAGTGTTGAATTGACCCTCGTTTGTGAAGTAGTCCGGTGTAAAATGACGGCATGGCAACAACACTCTACTACAACGACTCTTCCTCTTCTCTAAAGCAGCCCAACATGGCTTCACCCCCTTTGTTGCATGTTCTCGGGGGCAGGGTTTATGTAAATTTTAAGGTTAGTAAGGTTAGGTTAGTTTGTTGTAGTCCCTAAACAGAGAATTCTTTAAAAGAAAATATCTTCCTTTGCATTGAACTTTGAGCGTTGTAACTTTGCAGATGTTGTTTATGCTCAAACAGCAACATTAGACACTAACTAAAGTTAAAATTGAAATCATAATCAACCACCCCTTTAAAAAGAATAAAATCTAAATATTTAAAATATAAAATTTGAATATGTAAAACTTAAACCAAAATTAAAAATGTTGCATTGGTAACTACTGTACTGAAATAAAGTAAGTTGAAGTTGTGGTACTGAAATCACTAAAACTAAAATAAATTAAAGCTAAATTGAAATATTGAAGAACAAAAATTAAAATGACGAAAACATCAAAATTAGTAAAATTGAAAATGTAAAAATAAGTTAATTTAAAATACAACTACTAAATATATAAATAATACCAAAATATCAGTTTTCTATACAGTGAAAGCATATAGTTACCAAAGGCTGTGAAGCTCCAAAAAGCACT
This sequence comes from Ctenopharyngodon idella, assembly GCF_019924925.1. Lineage (NCBI taxonomy): Eukaryota > Metazoa > Chordata > Actinopteri > Cypriniformes > Xenocyprididae > Ctenopharyngodon > Ctenopharyngodon idella. The sequence continues at coordinate 37,193,443 of NC_067220.1, forward strand.
ATGAAAGTATCATTTAAAAAGTCCAAAACTATACATTAACTTGAAAATCCTTAATTCCACCTCAGAATTTACATTTTATGTGAACTTTTTCTGTGTGACAATTTTGATAATAATGGTGGACAGCAAGACAAGGGGACATTTAGGACAATGAGATCTTAACAAACACCAATCTTCTATTGAAAGCAAATGAGCTGCATGCTGAGTTTTTGTTAGGAGACCACTGATAATCAAATGCATACCTCTGAACAATGATGCCAGATTCTAGGTCAGCTTTATCTGTCCTTTTCCACACAAAGCTGCCCATATTAATGGGCAAGAGAAAAGGGATCAGATGGTGGCGTTAATAATCCATTGGGAATGCTTGAGAAGGGGAGAATTACATCTAAAGTTTGTCATAACTAGGCCAAAGTTCCTAAGCACAGTGTTTTCATGTAAATACCAATTTTATAGGTTTATTATATATTGTTTTTTGATTTGTGATGTATCTGTTGTTTTGGTAAAATGAGATGATTTTCATTAAAAAAAATTTAATGTGTTTACAATCCATTGAAAGTACGACAACATGAAATTTATAACGACGACGACTACAATTTACAGAATTATGGAAAACATATTTTCAGTCCTCTTCAAAGCTTGACAACTATTCTCTTCCTCATTTGCTTTCTCTGCACCATCTCCATGGAGACAGTGGCTTCATATAAAGGCACAGGGTCCTCCGACTGCGGCCTGTGCAGAGACAACAGTCAAATTCAACATTATTCACACAACAAAGCTGATTTCACACTTTTCCTCTCTGCATCATAGACACAGCCCACATACGTTCAGTTTTAAGTTCATAATCTCTCCTCCTGTACAGACTCTCATACACACAAGCTTTTTCTCCTTTCACACACTTGTTTATTCCTCATTCTCACCTGAAAGTCCCTGTGCTGAGTTTATCCATCACATCTTTCAAGATATCTGAGAGAGAGCAGACTAAAGGCAAATAACCCAGTTACAGACCAGAAACCACGTGTCCTGTATGTCGTTGACAAGGTCGTTCCAGTAGCCTAAGGACACTGGGAGAAAACCCTCAGGTCTCATATATATTAAATTGGCATGGACAAGCCATATGCACACTGAGGAACCCAACGACCCCATTGCAACATATAGCGATTTCAGAAAAATGCCTCCGATACAATCTAGTCAGATCTCTTTTCTTCATTCCACTGAAGAGTAAAACATTAGTGATTTGTCTAAAGAATAAAGATCTGCCTATCGGAGCCATTTCCATGGAGTCTATATTAAAGGTATAGTTCACCCAAAAATGTATCCCATGATTTACTCACCCTCAAGCCATCATAGGTGTATATGACTATCTTCTTTCAGAAGAACGGAGATCGGAGATAGATTTAAAAATATCCTGGCTCTTCCAAGCATTATAATGGTAGTGAATGGGGGGGCAGATTTTAAGGCCCAAAAAAATGCATCCATCCATTAAAAAAAAAGTAATCCATACAACTCCAGATGTTAATAAAGGCCTTCTGAAGCAAAGTGATGCATTTTCATAAGAAGAATGTGCACATTTAAAACTTTATAAGTTCAAATAACTAGATTCTAGCGGACGACTGTACACACACTGCGCAAGTCGACTTGCGCCAAATAATAACCCTTGACGTGATGTATGACACAAGATGTAGGAGTATCGTAAGCTTAGACGCCTCTCGCAGTTCAAACAAATCGGGCTGGGCAACAAACTCAAGATCCTCTTATATAGAAATCCTCCGTCATTTCTCTTTAAAATTTCCCCCGATTCACTATATTATAAAGCTGGGAAGAGCCAGGATATTTTTAAATATATCTCTAATTGTGTTAATCTAAAATAAGACAGTCATATACACCTAGGGTGGCTTGAGGGTGAGTAAATCATGGGATAATTTTATAAGTTTCAAAGTCACAGGAGACAGTGTTCAGTTACAGATTATTGAAGTTTGTAGTAAAAGATACGAAGATATCGGCCCTGCCTGGCACGGGATGCTGTCCACACCTCATCATTAAGGAACGAGAGAGATGCTGCCTTCAGGAAGAGAATGTGGCTGTCAGGAGGGTCCAGCTTGGAAAAGAGGATAATAATGAAGTATCTAAACATACAAATCAATGCTGCTAGTTAATCAATATTTTATGTATAAAATGAAGAATGTTAAAGTTTATTAAAGAGATCAGAGAGCTATTAACCTGTAAGTGTTGTTCTGTGGTGACCCAATGACCTCCAACTGAAAGAAGGGTAAGGAGGTCATGTTTATGTGGGCGATGCCTCTGAGCTTCTGCCTCCTCCTCATAGAGTCTCACTGTTCAAGAAAGGCACAAAATCATACACTGCTAATTGAAATGAACATGAAATTAAAATTGTACATGTACTCTAATATTCAAAAGTTTTGGGGTCACGTAAGAAAATTAATGCTTTTATTCAGCAAGGACATGTTAAATTGAGCAAAAGTGATACTAAAGACCTTTACATTGTTAGAAAAGATTTCTATTTCAAATAAATGCTGTTCTGTTGAACTTTCTATTAATTCAAGTATCCTGTAAAGTGCATCACGGTTTCCACCAAAATATCAAGCAGCACAACTGTTTTTGACATAATAATAAATAATAATAATAATAATAATAATAATGAATGTTTCTTGAGCCCCAAAGCAGCATATTAAAATAATTTCTGAAGGATCATGTGACACTGAAGACGAGTAAAAATTCAGCTTTGCCTTCAGAGGAATAAATTACTTTATATATATATATATATATACATATACATACATACATACAAATTGAAAACTGTTATTTTACTTTTTTTTTTTTTGACCAAATAAATGCAGCCTTAGTGGGCATAAGAGACTTCTTTCAAAAATATTTTTTAAAGAAAAAACTTAGCAAAAATTACATAAATTACATTTTGCAACACAAACGCTTGTAGGACAAAAGGTCAGTATTAATATAATTAATTAAAACCAGATATAAGAAGACTATGTTGAAATGGTTAGAAATGTCATAGAAAGTGGTTTTAAACCTCCTGAATCAATGATGATGTCCACTCCAAGACCTCCAGTTTCTTCAAGACACGAGTCCACCAAGTTCTCCTTTGAGTCCCACATTCTGATCACTCGAGCTGAAGGAAGAGATATACATTTCAGTACTGATGCTTAAAAAGTCACCTAATTAATATCAATTAAATATTTGTACATGTTGTCAAAGAATATATGCATCATGAATATGTTAGTGTGAATAGATGCACCTATAGAAGAGATTTCTGCCATACGTAACTTACCCAAAAGTGATTCCTGCACTCCTTGAGTAAGTGCAAACAGCAGGAAGAAACAATATGAAGAAAGTCAAATAGCAAAGAAAGACAAAGATATGCTCAAGGCAGAAGTGAGAAGATGAGAAAGAACTACCAGAAAAGGTTTGACAATCAATGTGAGCGAGTTTAAATAAAGACAAAAATATAGGACAAATGAAATCTGTTTTGATTTTCAGAGGAACACAGATGAAAGGAAGGGGTTTGAATCTTTGACTACCAGCATTACAACACATCTTTGAAATATGAGAACATGCCCTCTGCACAATCAAAACTCATAGATTTCTACATTTGTTTAGATTTGGTAGATATGAGACTTCTCCATTTTACATAAAATGTGATGATGGTTTTCAATATGCTCACGAAATGAGAACACAGGCACCATAAATGAGAAAAAAAGAGAGAAAAGATAAACAATTAGAGATAGCAACAAGAACAAGAGATAACAACTAAAGATTGCCTTTCACTCCAGCCCCTGACATTTCAGTTTGTCTGGTGTTTATCTGGGATTTCAGAACAACTCATGCCAAGTTTTTCAAGAATCAAAACTTCCAGTGAAGCGGTAAGTCAATCCAAGCTTGAAATCCTTCCTAAACTGACACTTCATTGAAAAAATATCTTGGCTGTCCTTCCTCTCCACAATGCTTCACTATAGTACCCACCCACACTCGGCCGGAGCTCTTCCAAAAACTTCTGGTCGTCCGGAGACAAAGCCGTAGCCAGGACTTTCACACCGTGATAGTGGGCGAGCTGAATGGCCAGAACTCCAAAGGGCTGCATGCACACAAAACAGGAAGTGCAAGATAATGATTTTAGACTTGAATGCAGGGAGCCAAACAATGGTTGTAGAACTGCTGTGCTCATTCTGATATGAGAAGACCACTAAATGATAACAACAGTAATCTGTTTTCAAAATATCAGAATATGACAACATTTATCCGTTTCAACATATCATTCAAAAGTTTGGGATCAGTGAGATTTTTTTATTTTTTGAAAGAAATTAATACTTATATTCAGAAAGGACAAATTAAATTGTTCAAAAGTGACAGTAAAAACATTTAGGCCTGGTTTCTATCCTGTCTAGGACTTAGGGCATCATGGGGTCATGGGCGGCCAAGGCTCATTGATGCATGTGGGGAGCGAAGGCTGACCCATGTGGTCAGATCGAACAGACAAGCTGCTGTAGCTCAAATTGCTCAAGAAATTAATGCTGGTTCTGATAGAAAAGTGTCAGAATACACAGTGCATCACAGTTTGTTGTGTATGGGGCTGCATAGCCGCAGACCAGTCGTGGTGCCCATGCTGACCCCTGTCCACCGCCGAAACCACCAACTGTGGGTACGTGAGCATCAGAACTGGACCACGGAGCAATGGAAGAAGGTGGCCTGGTCTGATGAATCACGTTTTCTTTTGCATCACATGGATGGCCGGGTGCGTGTGCATCACTTACCTGGGAAACACATGGCACTAGGATGCACTATGGGAAGAAGGCCAGCCAGTGGAGGCAATGTTATGCTTTGGACAATGTTCTGCTGGGTCCTGCCATCCATGTGGATGCTACTTTGACAAATACCAACTACTTAAGCATTGTTGCAGACCATGTACACCCTTTTAAGGAAACGGTATTCCCTGGTGGCTGTGGCCTCTTTCAGCAGGATAATGCGCCCTACCACAAAGCAAAAATGGTTCAGGAATGGTTTGAGGAGCACAACAATGAGTTTGAGGTGTTGAATTGGCCTTCAAATTCCCCAGATCTCAATCCAATCGAGCATCTGTGGGATGTGCTGAACAAATAAGTCCGATCCATGGAGGCTCCACGTCACAACTTACAGGATTTAAAGGATCTGCTGCTAACATCTTGGTGCCAGATACCACAACACACCTTCAGGGGTCTAGTGGAGTCCATGCCTCAACGGGTCAGGTATGTTTTGGCGGCAAAAGGGGGCCAACACAATATTAGAAATGTGGTCATAATGTTATGCCTGATCAGTGTTGTCTGATATACATATATATATAAAATATATCCAACCCCAAACTTTTGAATAGTAGTGTATATGCTAATAGAAAGCATCAGGAAGTTGTTGCCCTTTTGACCTCTGCACAGATACCTACACCAGCCCCATCCAGCACTAGTACAGTCTGACCTGCAGCCATCCGAGCCAGAGTATGGAGAGCTGTGTAGGCCCTGAGACCGTCTTTAATCACTGCTGCTGCTTCGAACCAGCTCACTTTCTCAGGCTTCTGAACTGTTAGCATTTGGAAACAAAAAGTATGTTGTTAGAAAACCAATGTATCTTCAAGGAACTACAGTATGTAGGATTGTAATGCGAACAATACCTAAATTATATTCATCAATAAGCACAACAGAACAAAGGCCAGACTGCTCAGCATCCACAGGGAGAATTCCTGAGAAGACATGCAAATGTTTATTTGATTATATACATATAAAGCAGACTCTAATAAAAAAAAGAGAGTCTAATAAAGTTCTTACCAACAACCTCATCATCTGGCTGGAAAAACGTCACTTTGGGTCCAACTGGAAAAGGATATGCATCGCATCAGATTTATCAGTCAAGTTTATTTTGATTAGTGATCAGCAGTAAAATGTAATGGCGTCAAATACGCAAGAAGTCATGGAAACCTTGTAGAACAACCCCAGTGATCTCCCTTCCAACTGGGACATGCTCGTTCTCAAGCTTGAGGTCCTCATACAGCTGAAAAACAGATTTAGATGGATGCAAATATTCATAAAAATAAAATGTAGTTTGTGAAATGAAGGCTAAATAATGTCCATCATGTTTGTAAACATTTTGAAGCTTGAGACACGTGATTTGAAATTTGTTATTATTCTCCAGTTGCTGTTCTTCAGTCTTCAATCGACTTAAATCACTATACGTTGTACAAGATGTTGCAACATAGTGAAAAATCGTATTACCTTAAAATCAACTGGACTAAGTGCGCAGCTTTTTACTTGAACTTTGACCTGATGGCTGCCAATGTTAGTGGGTACATTCTGTGACAAAAAACAAAAGGACATCAGACAATTTCCAGGAAACTTGGATATGTAAATGCATGCATTTTCAGGCACTCTCACCGTCTCCTGTAAGACAAACTTCACATCACCCTGGTGGTCTCCTCCTGGTTTGCAGTAAAGTCCCTTCATGGCAATTTTAGCTGTTCTGGAGTAATAATAATTCAAGCATTAAAAATAATAGAATAAGAATAATACAAGCAACAAGCTGGCTGAAATACTGTATTAATAATATTATTGTAATAATATGCAATAAAGAACGATCTCGAAAGAAATTCATCACATTCTGTACAATCTGTTTTGTCAAGTTAAATATTTTAAAATCCAATTTGTGCAGAATACGTTACTCTTGCATACTAGCGGCTTGTTTTCCTTTGCATAACCCCTTTATGTGTCGCATGTCGTTTTAAAGCACCAACATTTGTATTAAAATATCTGCTTATGTTACGCTATATAATATTTTTGCATGTAAAAGAATTATAGAACATACTAACATGTAGTTGACTGCGGTAGTGTTTTGTTCATTTCCTGCACGTGACTCGTTCAGCGTGACGTATGGAGTAGAAATATAAACACGCAGAAAGGAAACGAAAACATCTCACTTCACAATCCGATGTAAAAGGGATTATGTTAAATAACCGCTTATTTGAACTAAATAAATGTCCTCAGTCAATCCAAAATATAGAGACCGACGTACTCAAAATAAAATCAATGTAGCAGTTTATTTTTTCAAATCAGTAAATAATGTGATAAAACAGCAACGTCTGATTCGTCAACGAATCGTCAATTTAAAGGGATAGTTCACCCAAAAATTAAAATGATCCCATGATTTACTGACCCTCAAGCCATCCTAGGTGTATATGACTATCTTCTTTCAGACGAACACAATGAAAGATATATTTAAAAATATCCTAAAGAGTATCCTTTGACCTGACGCACAACTAATGACGAACGCAGAGGCGCAGAGGATAGAGCAAAACAAATCACTGGTCACGGATTATAAATCTAAAATGATCATTTTTAAAGAGAAATGTCGGAGGATTTCAATAGAAGGAGAAGAGGAGTTTAAATTTGTTGCACAGCCCTATTTGTTTGAACCGCGTGAGGCATTTAAGCTTACAATACTCTTACATCCTGCGTCATACTTCGCGTCAGAGGATTACTCATTTGGCGCAAGTCGACTTGCGCATTCTGCGTATGGTCGTCTGCCGGAAGCTAGTTATTTGAGTTTATAAAGTTTTATTAACTCTCTGGAGTCGTATGGATTACTTTTTTATGGATGGATGCATTATTTTTGGCTTCAAAACGCAGCCCCCCATTCACAACCATTAGCTAACTTGGAGGACTAAGGATATTTTTAAATATATCTCCGATTGTGTTCATCTGAAAGAAGATAGTCATATACACCTAGGATGGCTTGAGGGTGAGTAAATCTGGGATAATTTTCATTTTTGGATGAACTATCCCTTTAAAATGAATCTGTTGAATCGGTTCGCAAAAACGATTTGTTCACGAGGCGGTTCTCGATTCGATTTTTGGACCGATTCGTTACAAGCCGAGAACAAACTGATAGTAAGAGCAGAGTGTACTGATTAGGAGAGAAGTAATTCACTTTAATAACCGAATATTAGAAATATAACAAATAAAAATACTGAAAATGTGTGTACGACTTGATTGTATGACAATCAATGCGTGGAAAGTCCGACTTTTTAATTAGCATCCCACTAATTATCGTATATTTAAATGTATACAAGTAATATTTATAGATTAAAAATATATAATATCTGTAAATACATTAAACAGAAATACATTAGAACGGATTTCGTTTTGATGTCCTTGATGAATGAATTCGTTTGGGCCACAGTGCGCCCTCTGTCTGCAGTAAACGCACACACGGATGCCTGAATGACGTTCACAAGGTTTCATTTTTTCCTCTTTTTACTTCACTACTAGCGAAGCTGCACGGAGGAAACGAGGAGCCAGAAGGAGCAGCGAAATAAGCCTGGAAATTATCTCGCACATTTAAAAAAGGAAAGAAGAGTCCCCCGCCTGTCATTTCATGCTCCTCTAGTTTATTCCCTCACAGAGTGTTGGAGATATAATGGAAACTGAATGATGAGGTAAGAGTGTTTGAGTGTCTCAGGCCGATTGTCCTTTTTTGACAGTGACTGCGTCCGCTGCGCGAGCGAGTAATCTACAGAATTTCAGGGCGCGCTTCGTGCGAATTTAGGCGCTCGCGCAAGGCAGCGGTCACTTCAACGGTCATTTCAGCTCAGTAACTATAATAATACTCTCCCCTAGTCGTTTATTCATAGAAATAGGCCTCTGTAAGCTCTCTCTCCACGCAGAGATTGCAGCTAAACCTCAGCTCTGATTTAACTGGTTTAGTTAGCACACCGGCTAACGGCTGCTGGTGTGGTGAAATCAGTGACAGCAGCTCGAAAACTGAGGATTTCTGTGGCAAAACTCGTGGATATAGTGGGCTATGTGGACCTTGAGAGTGCTGAGGTAATGTGTGTCATATGTAGGATGTAGTAACACTGAGTTAACCAGTGTGCTGGTGCTGCTGTGTGATGGATTGCAGATGAAGATACAGCTCATCTCCACACATGGCTGCAGGTCTTATCTCTACATGGATATATCCATCTCTTTTCCATTACAGTCAGTACACATGTGAGTGCATGCTGGCCGGGAGAAAAAGAGGTTATTATCCTGTGATTATGTCTGAAGGAAGGTGATTAAGGCTCAGATCCTGTAGTGCAGGCTGGCCGTGGATTTGTGTGCTTTGTCTTAAAGCCACTATCATGTGTAGTATGTAAACACTGTCGGATTGGAGGGAGGTTTGTGAGATCTTATGAGAAATGCAGATGGAGCCTTTTGGCCTGGGACAGTATGGTCGTAAAACCTGGTCAGATCCTGGTTTATGAGGCACTCCTTGATCGCAGGACTAAAGCGGAAAACCTGCTTTTGTCAGGCGCCTTGAGTAATGCCTCAAAAATGTGACCTCAGACTCTGTCACAAACTGATTTAAGAGCAAATCTACCCAACTTTTCAAAGATTGAGGGGTCCAAGTGTAAAAGTTGATGTAAATATCAATTAGCCTAATCTTAATTTTGATGATGAGCTGCTGTTTGAGGGCTTAATAATATTCCAATAATAATCAAAAGTTGGTCATATTCTGATTCTATAGGTATAAAAACATTAACCTGGTTGTCATAATCACATTAAGCTTATACTCTATTTTCTAAAAAAATTGAGAAAACTGGCATATCTGTGTATTATTTATTTATTTTTGAACATTCAAATTACCCACCATAACCGAATGTCAATTTATATTTCCGTGTAAAGAAATCAAGGTAATTCTGGGTAATGTCAGATAGTGAGTGAGGAGTTGGTTATTTTAATAACAATTATTTTACATACTTTAAAAAAAGTGGCATTCATAAGAATCTTATAAACAAGATTTTGCAGATGAATGGAAATGAATGGGTTGATTAGACTGCTATACAAAATGACCAAAAAGCATTTCCGTTATTTCCAGATGAGAATAGAATGAAAACAATGCACACATTTTGTGCCATACAGTAGTTCACACCAGTCTTTGAGCATGTGAAATTTCTTCGGATACTGCAGCAGTCATAATGACATCAAACTCTGTGGCGACTTTAAAAAAAAAAAAAGACCAACATAAAACAAATAATAACCTCAAAATGTAAAAATATCCAACCTACTTCACTTTCCTGCAACGCCGTGACATATCAGTCTTCTATTGGTCACACATCTTCACTAGATATGAATTCGTAGCTCAGACTGAGTCACCAAACTTGACCGTTGGAACCAGACTAGACTGCACTCTAAAAAATGCTGGGTTGTTTCAACCCAAGTTTTGGTCAAAAATGGACAAACCCAACCATTGTGTTACATTCTTAAAGTACATTTTTTTTGTCCATATTTGACCCGAACTTGGGTTGAAACAACCCAGCATTTTTTAGAGTGTGTATAAAACAGTGGACGTAGTGTCCGTGACGTCACCCGTAGATTTCTGAAGCGCATTTTGAAGCCTAAAGTGGGTGGAGCCAGCCGTCGCCATCTTGGCAGCGCATCACTCCTGGATAACCGAAAATGGTCAAAGAGACAGGACTTGGGTGGAGCTGAGGTGATTAAAGTCACTTCTATGTTGGATTCAAGAGAGAGACCGGAAATTTGCTGCTTGGAATGCAGCGAAATGCAAAACTTGCATGAGTTTGTGTTGTGTACGAATGAAATTCAGTAGAACGTAAACTGTAGTGTGACCAGCCACCGCTGTGGTTTGTTCCGATTTTATTCTTAGGGGAATATTCCGATTAAAAAAATTTCTTTTTCAATGAAAATATAATCAGAAATTTAATTTCAGCCTTTAATCTGAAAGTAACGTGCTCAGTGTCTTTGGTGCTTACAGCCTTGTTTAGATGAGGATAATGGAGCGTTTGAAAGCCTCTGTTTTAAGTGCAGGCTCAAGAGGAGCTTATTGTTAGGCCATTCAATTCATGAGTCATTAGAGGCTGTTTTTTGCAACCTCAAGTTTATCCGGCCACTTTCTCTCCCTGTCTGTCCTCCATCCATAGATTCACCATTCTCTATTCCCCATCCCCCACAGGTGTACAGCTGAGATTTAGTCTGGGGTGCAAGATAAAAGAGATCCACAATCCACTGTGCACCACTCGGTCTCAGCAGGATGAATGATAGGCCAGCTAAGTGTGTGCGTGGCTGGTCTTTTTTTTGTTCACCGCTGATATGCGCGCTGCCCTTTTGCTGCTCACTTTGAAATTTGTTTCTCTTTGTACGATCGTTGGCTCAGAAGCAGCTTTTTGTCTAGATAATTAGGTTAACAGGAAGAGAGAGGGACCCTCAATGTCGCACCCCAGTGCTGTGCTCCACAGGGCCTGAATAATTTCAGTTACTCCTGTCTGCTTTTTGCTAAACAAATTATAAATGGTGGTCTGTAAGTGTATTTGCTGTACTGCTGGGGGTTTGAGTGTAAAGCTGTGTTTATAGCTTGTGTATGTAGGGCAGGGTCTGTGATTTTCAAGTACATAATTCGTGATGAAATAATGTGTACATGTTATAATCTCAGTTATATGATTACTGTCCAATTAACTGTCCGATTAATGTGTGTGCATCCTGGCTACAGTTGCATTATCGAGTCCTAAATCAAGTCAAAATTATTTATATAGCGCTTTTCACAATGCATGTTGTTTCAGAGCAGCTTTACAGAAAATCATGTTTGTTGATGTTTATAATATTTTAATATCTTCGTGCCTTATAGTTACATTTAGCAGAATAGAGCTGGGTGATGATATAGTTTACATTTTGCGACAATACATATGCTGTACTGTATAGTATATGGTATGTATCGCCCTATGCGAGTATACTTTATGTATGCTGATAAAGTTGGATATACATATGTATCCAACTTTATAAAAGGGTTAGTTCCTGTCCTTGATTCTGATTGGTCAATAGCTGTGTTTTATTCACGATGAAACACGGCTATGACCACTTCACCGAACGGTTCAGTGCATCACTACACAACACCCTTAGCAACCACTCTTCGCAACGTAAACTGTACTTTCTCAATTGATATTGTTCATTGATACTTACCGTATTATGTAGAAGAGTATTGTGAGAAAGGGATCGAGTGAGCGAGTTTATTACCTGCATTTTCCTTCAGGTCAGTCCTATGTTCATAATAAAAAATCTGTTTAAATGTCCACTGCGATATCTTGTCCTTTAAACAGTTAAGGGGTTTTCCCGTGACTGACAGCGCTAGTCAAAGCATTTGTCAGTTGCGTCTTGTTCCGTGTTCACAACAATTCAGTCTTTTCAATGTAAAAGTCTTCGCTACTGACTGACACACTCATAAAGACAGTCTTTGCCACCATCTAATGGCGTAATAATGTAACTTCTGTTGCTGTTTACGGTCAGGGACTATTTTTCTGGCAGAAGGAAGGCTTTTAGTAAAAGTTTACTTCATGAAAGTTGCATTGATACATATTTTAGGCTTCAATATTTGTATTGTGTGGTAACCATTTTATAAAAGCAATAAGGTACTCGAGGCTAGTGCTGTATCATGAATAAGTCACGGCTGAAGGGGTCATGCCTAACAACGCCTTTCAGCCGTGACTTATTCAAGATACAGCACAGCCTCTCGTACCTTATTGCTTACCTATACAAAGAGCTGGACAGAAATGTAATTACATTTTGCGAACAAAATAAGTTGAGCAGTTTTATGTGAGTGTACTACATGTATGCGCAGGGCTTGATGCTTAATTTTTTCCCAAGGAGCACATGGAGCTCACTAATTCTAAAAATTTAGGAGCGCATATATATGGACAATAATATAGTTTATATTTTTTGATGATATAAAGCACTTGCTTTCTCCTTGTGTGGGTTTGCTGCATATAAATTGTCACTGACAATATACCCATATGTTTATCCTCATTTTAATGCATATTTTGTTATTGTAGTAAACCTATATAGTAATAGATCGGCCATGAATCTTTAGTCTGGCTACTTAACGTCTCTGTGTGCGTGTGTGTGTGTGTGTGTGTGTGCGTTTTTGTGACACATCAGGGCACAAATACAGTTTGTACAGTATAAAAACCATTACGCCTATGGAATGTCCCCACAATTCACAAAAACAAACCTGTGTGTGTGGCATCTTGTACAGAGCAGTGACTGTAACCTTGTCATAACATTGGACAGAAGCACAACAATACAGGCCCTCTTCCGGAAGCTGTTGTATTTGGTGTCCTGGGTGATTCTCTCTTTATCGCCTGATCCAGGCTCAGATTCTGCTCAGACGAAACCGGTAAAATCCATTGAAGATGTGCTATCCGTTCTCACTATTACAGCCGAGCTGTTCTGCCTACCTCAGCTGCAGAGAAAGCACTTCTGCTTCTGTGTTTATGGCCTTTCTTAAATGCTTCAAGATGGAACTGAACAAATGAGCTGAGATCAGATTTTGGACTGTGGTTTTTGTTTTTAAACTTGAGAACAACAAAGAGAACAGGTTGCGAGACTTAATCTTTTACTAGCCTAGCCTAGCAGCGTGTTATGAAAGATCGGTTAGGATGATTTGCTATCAGTGATGATGAAAGCTTGAAGTTCCATTTCATTTTCAAGCTGGATTCCTCTGCATGTGTCTGAACTGCCTTAAAATGGGTGGAGTGCAGATTGTCTGTGATTTCTGAATATCATTTGAACACTCTAAGGCTACATTCAGACTGCAGGTAAATGTGGCCCAAATCCGTGATATGTGACTCTGATCTGTTTTTCTCATGACAGTGTGAACAGCACAAACCACATGGAATCTGATTTTTTTCTATTCTGATTTGGGCCACTTCCATATGTGGTCCTAAATCCAATATAGGTCAGATGTTGTGCAATGTGCTTCATAGTTTGAAACGCATGTGATTCTATGATTAATTGCAAAGTTTATCCATCATAGAGTGAAAGTTCATCATTTGCACGTGTTTTAGGTCCTGCCAGTTGTGCGCGCTGTTTCCTGTGTACAGGCACAGTGCTTCCCACAAGTTTGAAGTATACTTGCGGTGGTAGCCGGGTGAAAAATCATCCTATTACCCAAGGCACAAAAATGGTCTACTACATGTGACAAACAAATAATGTGTGATTTTTAACAGTATTTTTATTTATTGAAATTAATTTTTTTAATTACATAGCATACTATTACATTTAATTACATACTAATATTGTGCATTATTATACATTGTAAATTAGTCTGAAGCGCTGTTCCGCGAGCCTGTAGAATGCGCAACAGCGCCGCCTTGTGACTTTGCAACATGCAGCGCTCTTTGTGAAATATCCACCGCATCTCTGCAGCGCACGTGGGAATGTTAGCGGGAGTAAACAGTTCTGACGCACACATAACAAGCAGGTACGAAACACGTAGGGCGAGGGGAGATTTTCCACTTGTTAATCGATCGTGGATGGTTTCATTATCTTGGGCGGATACAAAAGTATAAGAGGATAAAAATAATAAAAGCATAAATGTGTCTCCAAATATACTTGGGCGGCCATTAATATACCTGGGCTGCCCGCCCAAGTAAAGTCTATGTGTGGGAAGCACTGAGACAGCATGTGAACACCGAATTCCTCAATTCCTCACCGAAGTTCCCTCAGAGACCCATGCAATATTAGAGCTGCATGATTCTGGATAAAATGAGAATCATGTTTTTTTGGATTCAAATAGAGATCCCGATTCTCCCACAATTCTGAATATACAGCTAAACAAAATAACATGTAATTTACTAGAGGTTTTGACAAAATCTTATTTGCTGGAAAAATGTTTAATTAATTTGAATTAATTATTAAAAAAAAAAAATGGTTTTGAATGAATTCAATGACTCTTTAATTAATACTTGGTTCATTACTGAAACCAGTGTTTTTGAATGAATATTTTGAATGAATGATTCAATGACAAATTCATTTTTTAATCACTTGTCGCCACCTAGTGGCATAAGATGTAATTGATACAACCGTTATTTGAAGCTCCAAGTTAGTTTCAAAAGGTGGTTTGCTCCATTTTGATCACTGTCGTAGACGTCAGTGTTTATATCCTAAATTTAAACTGTTATCTCAGTACTTCTGTGATAATTTGAATATTTCTAACACAGAAATAACTACTGTGTGGTTCAAAATGGCTCTCTCTGGCTCAGCGCTGAAGCACCAATACAGATTTGAATGTTCCGGTATGATTTTGTCAAAGGTTTAATAGACAGGGGCAAATCGTTGTCATTAATAAAATAAGATCGCGTGGGTGCTTAAATCGAGATTGCGATCTTTTTACGATTAATCATGCAGCTATAATGTGTATCATTATAATGGATCCGTGCATTCAGTCTTAAAGTGACAGCAGGCTAATATTCTTGCTGCTTTCTGTGTCATGAATGTTATCAAACAAAGAGAAAATCACTTTTGCAGCTTTAATACATATTAATTATATTTCATTTATACAGTGAAGACTATACAGTATTATTTTACATTTGATTATTCATTTTCTGTCCCTGAATACTTACCTGAACAATAAAGAGCACTGTTTATTTCATTTAAATCACCCCAGTCATTCGAGAATTATTAATTCTTTCCAAATAGAGCTATTCAAGTAATGTAGTGAATTTATTTTATATCGCAGAAAAACAAAATATCGCGATGTCAGTTTTTTTTTCAATAACATGCAGCCCTACTCTGCAGTGATTTTCTCTTCTTGAGTTCCTGTGTACTTTCTAGTACCGTATCAGGTATTGATGCTGACAAGGTTGAAATTGCATTCATTTGTTCAGGCTCAAATGTGCAGTGAAAGTGACCTGTGGGTAGAAGTTTAAATACGCTGTTTACTCTCTACTTATGTTTTGCAGTCTAAGTCAAACATGGTCCAGGAAAGACTGTTGTGCTTTTGTGTGGAATGCAAATGTGTGGGTGCATTTGGCTGACTTGTTCACGTAGGACCCCAGGCCTTCTTGGAAGGAATGCAGACAGGAGTGTGAGTGTGATGTTGACACTATTAATACTTGTACTCTCTTTGGCCCCGGGGTCTCGCGTCACCTGACTAATGAATCCACCGCTGGATACGTTGTGCATGTGTCTATCTGTGTGAATTTCACATGTGTTTTTTTTCACTGTCTCTGTGCAGGGTGAAGTTATATAACTTCTGAGAGTAAGGGAGACTAAACGACTTCTCGAATAAGAAAAAAATGTAGGACAGGACTTGATTTTGTCCATCAGACTAATCCTGCTTATGAATCTGGAGAGGTTATTGATTGATGAATGGATAGATTGAAAATTTGATTGCCTAACACACTCAAGATATTTATCATAATTGGTACTGATATTTTTCTGTATTATTTGAAAACATTCATTTTAGTAATATTTGACATTATTGAAGAACAATATTTAAAATTAGGTTGGATCAGTATATCTAGAAATAGATATGGACAGCTGTATATCCACGGAAAATTTTCTTAGTGTTTACTTGGTGTAAATTTACAATTTTCTTCTGGTAGGCAATAAAATGAGCCAAAACTCTCGTAATCTTACATTAAAGGAGGGACCTGAGCCATGGGTTTCGAATGGGTTTTTGGTTAAATGCTTGAAATAAGGTCTGTGGCGAACACAAGCTCAAGATATTTTCACGTTGTATCTTACGACATAAAATACATCAGTAATAACATCTTGTGATTTTTATTTTTTTTATACATGTCTTGAAAAAAGGTGGTTGCTAACAAGTGGCTAAGGGTGTGTTCACACTTGGCATGTTTGGTTCGATTAAAACGAACCCTGGTGCGATTGCTCTGTTAGTGCGGTTCATTTGAGCATGTGTGACCGCTGCCATCCGAGCCCTGGTGCGCACCAAACAAGTGGACTGAGACCGCTGAAAAGATGGTCTTGGTCCGCTTCCAAATGAACTCTGGTGTGGTTCGAATGATATATGAATGCAACACGGACCAAAGACATGTAAACGAAACAAAAACAGGAAGATGAGACCCTAAAAAGGACAGAATCCTCACGTATATCGTTTTTTTTCTCGTCATAGTCGTGAGTTTTCCCATCATAGGCATCAGACGCGCGTCTCCACGCAGCAGATCGTTTGTGTGTGTGACGGATGGATTCCCGCCGCTGTTTTGACTCTTTTACACATTTTATAAGCTCTTCACGAGTTCCCAGCTGGCCAAAATACCATCACATGCAGGCTACGCATGCACAACGAGCGCATTTACCTCCGTACACAGGATTGTTTTGGATGTTCGGTAAATTCTGTCTCAAAATAGGCAATACGTCATAAAATCCGACCAATCAGGTTGTGAATGTATCCTTATGCCTTTAGGTTTGGTATGCTTTTGGTTCGGTGATAAAATTGCCAATCTGAACGCTAAACGGACCAGGACTAAATGTTTTTTTCTTTCTTTTTTGGTCCGGACCAAATGAACCAAACGAACCGAACTACAAGTGTGAACGCACCCTAAATGGGACTAAAGAGGGACATTAAACGTCATCAACTCATTTACACACTAGTTTGCTTTCAGAGCCTCGTGTTTAATCACGCTCTTGTAAATTATTCTAACTCGAACTTTCAGTGAAAATGTTTTTTAAATAAAGACTGAAGGCGTGATGGTGATGTTAAAGTCAAGCATTCATAGTGTAGTTTGTTTATAGCCTACGTTTAGCATTATACTTCTGAAAATTTCACACTAAATTCATAAAAGTTGTTCCATTTGGTAAGATTATCATGATGATCATATACTTTTGTGAGTCGTAAAGCTTATTTTGTGCAATAACCCAAAAGACAATGGAAAAATCCTATTTTATTTTTGTCGAGGGAACCAGGGAGATGCTAAGTTCTGTGGTTTGCCTGCAAAGATACATAATCGCTGCAGCACTCAATATCTATAAAAGTTCCTCACCCAGATTCATCTCACCTAGTGACAGCATTCCTGCTGTATGACATCACCTCTCTTTGCCCCACCCTCTCTTGAGCAAGTCTCAGTTCAGTGGGTGGATCTCGATCAGTGAGGCAGGTTGGTCATGATTAAGAGTAAAACTAAACTCGTCTGAGACATGCAGGTCTTCTGAAAGCATTGGTTTGTTTGTGTTTCTATACTGTCTTCTGCAGAACGTTTCCCTTTCCTGGGCTTTCATTCAGAACGGCTGTGTTTGAGAGCATTGTCCCGAGGAAAAGCTTCATTAGAATCAGAAAAGGGGTGACAGGAAAAAGTAGGTCAGATGCTCAAAGACACACACACACTTACGGTCATTAGCAGGGCCGTGACAAGGGCCGGTTCTACTGTGTGACAGTGTCACTAGCACTGCAGTGTTTGACACTGCGCTCTGCGAGCGAGAGAGAGCGTGTGAGTCACCAGTGTCTTGTTTAATCAGGGGAACTGGATGTTTTCAGTATTGAGTCAAGCTCTCTGGGAATGGCTTAGTCCTCCATCTTGAGAAATACCCCACTGCTTCAAATTAGACTCAGACAGTACAAACACACCCTGGAGCCAATGGCATTCAGACATAGTGGATTTCCGCGAATAGTAGTAAAATAAGAGAAATAGCACACTATAGAAACTGTGATGCACAAACTATATAGCTTTTGATAAAACCCTGCTCAAATGCATGCAAATGAATACTTCGAATAGTACTGAGTTTAGTACAAACTCTAGTTTGGTTCAGCATGAAACTGCTCCACATTAGCGTTGTCAAAAGTACTGACTGAAATGTTGGTACTGAAATGTTAAAAATTTGCATTTAGCATTTCCCCATAGCATTTTGAGCGCTGTTGAGCAGATTCTTAAACACCTCTGATTGGCCGCTGCGTCACGCGCTCAACAGATATATCTGTGATTGGCTACAATGATCATTGTACATCTTTGACGCTCTTCATCGAGCACTTACACAGATACACACGGGAGCATTTGAAAGCAGCCATATATTAGGGATTTGCTGATGGACGCCTGCTTTCAAACGTTCCCGTGTGTATCTCTGTAAGCGCTCGATGAAGAGCATCAAATATGTCTATTTACAACATGTTTTGAAGCTTTAATCAATGTAGCCAATCATAGTCATATCTGTTGAGTACGTGAACACAATGGCCAATCAGAGGTGTTTAAGAATCCACTCAACAGTGCTCAAAATGCTAGGGGGAAATGCTGGTATCGTCACATTTTTTTTAAATTTCAGTACAGACTTGGTACCGAAGTCGGTACTTTTGACAACCCTACTTCACATTCAAATGTCAAATACTGTATATGAAGTGAAAATGAAGCACATTCCTGCCTCAGCTTTTTTCAAAGTCTAAAGGCAGGGCGATGTGATCGTGTGGTCAGAGTGATGAAACATCATGATTTCCACACAACTTCAGTTTCTGCATTGCTCTCTGCCAGCCCTTCAGACGAACAGTCATTAAGTGCTATCAGCAGTTGAGTAACCATGTTAGTGCGTATCTGTTTTTTACCATATTTTATTTCCAGCATGTTCTAAAAAGCTATAATTTTTCTAATGATTGAAATATTACTTACTTCCTGTATCATCTCACCTCTTTAGCATTACATTTTCTTTTCTTCTCTTGAATTATTTCTGACCTGGTGGTTTTAACTGGGGCTCCAAAACACTGCAGTATTCCATAAAAAAATAAGAATGGCCAATTTTGATTTCATGGTAGCTTTATCTTGATCACTATTGTAAAGTATGAGCTGTTATTTATTGTACTACATAAACTATTACTACAATATATTTTTCCCAGTGCCTGGATTAGCATGCTTGTTTGTTTTATTTTAAAACCCTTTCAGTTTACGCTGCGATTGGACACTGTGGAGGCAGAGCAATGAATTACATTATGCAGGAATGGAAAGGAAGAAAAGTGTGGAGGAAGAATGGGGGAGAGACAGAGAGAGAGAACAGTCTGGCACTGATTAAAATACTTTGTCCAAGGTGCCCTGGGTGTCTCTGCTGGAGACTGTGTGTTTGTGTGTGTGTGTGTGTGTGTGTGTGTGTGTCTTGTGTGTGTGCAGTGCGTTTACACAGCTGGAAGATAACCAGTCCCAGTCTGAGCTGAGGCTTTCAGATAGTTCTCTTACTTTCTCATCGTTTTGTGTCCAACTGTGTTACTGAGGTTATTTTCATACTTACTGTAAATGAGAACTACAACAAACGCAGGTTAGGGATGTTCATATTAGGGGTGGGACGGTTCAGATTTCTCACGGTTCGGTTTGTATCACGGTTTTAGTGTCACGGTTTCGGTACAGTTCGTTATGTGCTATGTTCAGTAAAAAATAGGACAATTGTCAAATAAAGATAAAGAATATGAAAAAAATAATCTAACTACAAGAAACAGCACAAATAAATACATGAGAGCTAATATACAAATAAAATAAACAGGTTTTACAGGTTTACAGGTTGCTTTACAGGTTTTTCAGGTATCTAACAGCTTTCAGGTACAGAAATTGAATAAAGTAATCAAATATAAAATTACACTGCATATAAACTTCTTTGAATAGTTAAATAAAGATGAAACATTATTGAAGTTACAAAAGCTATTCAGTCAAGAGTGATTTCTTCGTGCTTTGTCGTTCGATTAACTTTAAAACTCATAGAGCAGGAATATTAGACTGCTGTCCCTTTAAGACATAAATCAAATATCCAGTACACTGATACTGATACACATG
The DNA here is from genome assembly GCF_019924925.1 of Ctenopharyngodon idella. Taxonomy (NCBI): domain Eukaryota; kingdom Metazoa; phylum Chordata; class Actinopteri; order Cypriniformes; family Xenocyprididae; genus Ctenopharyngodon; species Ctenopharyngodon idella. Next base: position 37,214,015 of record NC_067220.1, read on the forward strand.
TGTTGTCTGTCTCGTTTCTCTCCTAAGACATAACCTACTATGTTTGTTAGGATACTCGCTAAGATGGGCGTGTTGACGTAATTTTTGTGTGAATTTGTCCGTTAGGTGCAAGACATGAAAGAGAATTTGCGCGAGAGTATTTGCGCGCTGTGTACGTGCTCTCCATGTACGTGCTTCGGATGAGAACACACAAATCTCCTCACAGCGTGCTCGAGTTCTCTTTCGCGTCTTACGGATGCAGGTTTAAATTGGCAAGATTTAAATGAGTTTAGTTTAAACAACGATAGCAACGTGAGATGTTTAGGTCTCACCTGTGCTCTTGCACTATCAACACCCGGGTGATGACGGCGTAAATGACTGGTCATAGAGCTTTTGGCACGTCATTGAACATTTGTTTACAGTGACTGTTTTGTCCATGTTCTTTTGATCATCGCTGTTGTACCTTATCAAAACTAGAATGCATATCCATCGACTGAAACATACATTAGCCGAATCCGAATTGCACGTTGTTTTCAACAAACCATATTATAGATGTGTCGTAAGATTTTGGATGATCCGTAGGTGGAAAACCGAACGGTTCGATTTTTTTTTTTTACAGCGAACCGTCCCACCCCTAGTTCATATGTATTTATATAAACTAGTTGGTGGTGGGTGAATTTTCATTTTATTCCATCTTTAAGGTTACCATAAAATTATAATAAATGATGTATCAGTGCACATCATTATTTTTTAACTTCCTCTCCTTCACAATGACATCTCTTCTCTGATGGCGTGTTCACCGGTGCAAGGGTAGGACAATAATCCCTCCTTTCCACCAACCTGTCACTCAAATGGCGATGCAACAATCCAATCAATTCCAAATTGACAAAATCAAGTCCCGACCGACATTTTTTCCAGTTCAAGAAGCTGTTTCACTTGGATACAGTAGGGAAGAAAGTGTGATTCCATTTCATTTGAACTTTAAAGCATTTGTGTACAAAATATTAAAGCTAAAACAAAAATGAGAAAAAATAAAATCATGAAAATCAAGTTGTTAATAGGTAGATGACTTGTCAAATATCCTGACCCATCCCTAATTCAAAGTCAGTTTTGTGTGTGTGTTTAAGGGGCCATTTACACGAAACCATTTTCTAAAACTAAAAACATAAAACTTTTTATGCGTATTGGCTGTTCATTTACACGACAACGGCATTCTGGGTGCCTGAAAACGCAAAGCAACAAAGCAACATCGCCAACTACTGGCCTGGCAGCATAATACAGCGTTTTTTAGTGGTTTCTGCAGATCTGTGTGAACGGGACATTTTTGACAGCGTTGTTGTCTGTACTTGAAAAGCACAAAGGAAAATCATTTCCATTTTTAGTACATCGTTGTAGTGTAAAGTGGGAATTTATTTGTGGGGAGATCTGTGTTTTGTCCTTCCTCTCTCAGGAAGTTTTCTGCTGGTCAAATATGATTCACTCAAATGTTTCTTCCTCTTTGTTTCTGACAAAAGTGATTTTGTGTTTCAGGATGATGAACAAGTCTTGTTTCTTCATGTTGTTTCTCAGAGGTTAAGTGAGTGAATTAGTGTACGAATGAAAGCTTAAGGTTTCTTTGTGTTGTTTTGCAGGAGTTTGAGGCTGGACGGCAGCTGACGGACTGAACCATGGCTCAGTTTCCCACGCCCTTCGGAGGTGAGTTGATGTCTTGACTGACTGACTGACACGTGCATGTTTTTGTGATGGAGGGTGGGTGGAGGTGTATGAAGTGCAGTGTGTGTTTGCGAGAGAAAGAGAGGCAGAGAGAATGAATTCAGTGAAAAGAATCAGTGAACAGAAGAGAAACGCCCTCACAGAGCTGTTGTCACTTTGGTTTGCAGGCTTTTATGTGTGCATTTCATTTTCTGTTTTCCTTATTAATTTTAATGTGGATTAATTATATACAGTGGGATCATTCAAGTCATTCAAATGCTTTACATATTTGAATATATTTTTTTTTTATTGCGACATTATCTAGAGGTGCAACAACTAATACATAAAGCAATCAATAATGAGAGTAATCTATTGTAATGGCGTATAATTTGACAGAAAAGTTGAATTGGACAATGTACATAATATTTCTTATACGTTTTACATCATAAAATTTCTTTCTTTATGTTTTCCAAAATCTCAAAACTCCATGTTTACACTATATTTTGAATCCTAGATTTTCATCTCACACATTTAGATCATTGTATAAGACACAATAAAATGTCAGTAAGAGTTGGTTTGTGTTTAGCTGTGATCTCTCCACTTAATGAAAATGTTAGCAGCACATTGAACACTTGTTCAAGCATCATGCTGATGTTTGTCTTTCTCTGTAGGGGGGTCGGATACATGGGTAATATCTGTGGACGAGAGAGCCAAACATGACCAGCAGTTTCACAGTTTGACCCCCACACCTGCTGGCTTCATCACAGGTAATCACCACTGATTTTCTTGCCATGAGAAAACTAAAAAACTCCCGTTAGTGCTGATGTTTGCTAAAACCCTTTGGAGTTTGATGTTCTGAAATACGTAAACAAATCCTTTGAGCTCTATGCAATTGCAAATGACCACCAGCAGTGCAGTCAGTCATAGACCTGTGGTTGTCAGATTTTTATGCCTATTATTTCTCTGTAGGATACACAGACACAGAGATGGAGCAAATGAAGTGAAAACTGAAAACAAAAACAACCACCTCTTTCCCATCATCCTTTCTTAAACACATACACATGCTAATAAAAATTACATGGATATTCTTCATGACAGTTTATTAAAACCACTCCACTTCCTGTTTTCCACCCACAATTGATGGATATCTGTTTGTATGGTTTACGATCAGACTCACACCAGTCTTAAGGCTGTCAAAGAACTAGTGGTGACGAAAGCCAATAAATACTTTATTATAAACACTTGTTAGGCACTTTATTCCAACTTTTCAAATATTTTCTTAGTTTTTATTAAATATAAATGCCTTTCCAATTTGATTTGTGATAGGAAAAGGGAGAAGAGCGAGTTTCTAAAAAGGCAGATTCGAACCCACGTTGATCGCGTCAAAATTTACTTTCATGTGCCTACAGCCTACGCCACTACAGACGTTAAACAGACGTCTTTTTAGTATTGAACTGAAAACATTCGATGGCAAAATTACAGCCTACGTACATTAAATTGGACACCTGTTGGTTCCCTGTTTTGGGTTGACACTTGACAACTTTCCAGCTTAAAAAGATATAAGTTCAGGCTCCTTTTCTTCGCTCCACTGCCGCTGAGAGCCCGCCATCTTGTTTGAATTTTTTCTGAAATCTCCAAGCCGGTCACATGATCGGCTGCTAGCATTTTGACTGGAGGTTTTAAAAAAAATTGCCCATGACCGATCTAAAGTATTCAGATAGAAATTTGTTACTCATTCTCAATGGGAAAGTGCCCGAGCAACGTTGCTCGACAACATTGCTCAAAAATTTGCCCCGTGTGTCATCACCTTAGGAGATAATAACTGTCCACAACAGCAGATGGCAGTAGTCTGTTGGTTTTCAAAGAAGAGAACGTGAACTAGGAATGCGAATATACAAACCGTAAACAAAGCAGCGCTCACTTACCATTTTGAATATAAATCATGCTGATTAGTTTGTCTTCACTTATAGTAATTAGGCTACATACGGCAATGTCGTTATGAAAATATTTGCATATTGGAGTGCTCCTAAAAAGATGTAGGTAAATTTATAAGCGCCTTCTTCATGTCTTCTTGTTTTTGTCGTTTGCTTGCTTTGTTGCTTTCGTTTTACTTCTTGTGCGCTGGTTTACAAAGCTGGACTGCCAATCAGAGTGATCTCCTTTCCTGACGGCCCAACACCGATTCAACATGCTCACGGAAGTTCGACTAAAGCTGACGTAGAACACAACGCAAAAACTAGCCCAACCGACGCTTACCAATTGCCCGACTTTGTTCGACGGCCAACCATTGGCTTGGTGTGTCCCGCCCCTTAAAGTACAGTCTGAAAACTGTTAATGTCAGTCTCAGTACCTTCTCAGGCGAAACACACAAACTCTGGCTTTGCTGCTGACCTACAGTAAAACCGCCCTATGTTTACATTAGTCAGAAGAGCAAACATCTAATGGTTGTGTAAACGTTTGCACAATGCAAGTGTGTTAGAGTTCAAATTTTGATTCCTCAAACATGTAGTGAAAGTTTCAGTTGTGAATTGACAGTGTGTAATGTTAACAGAATCAATGAGATAAAAAAAAAAAGCAGGGAAGGAAACATTTCTGGGTGTGGCATGTTGCAGAAAGGGTCATTTCTCTGTCATCTTTGCTGAAGCCATTTGTTTTTGGAGTCTCTAGATGACGCTTTGACATGTTTGTTCCTGTTATAGAAAGCCGTCTTTCTCACTGGACTCTCATTTTGCCAGTCTGAAGAAAATTCTGGAACATCTCCATTAGCCAATCTGTTCATACATTGCATTGAAAGAAATGTTCATGGTACACAAAACACACTTCGTAATCTTTTTATACAATGTAGACAGATGTCAAATTAACCTCTAAAGGGCCAATCAAAATCACAAGACTCGAACAGTAAAACCAGCTTGTCCCAGCTGGACTTCGGATGTCTACTGAAGAGATGGTACTTGTGAGTTTCCTGTTGACCAGTGGATCTCAAAGAGCCTCTTTGTCTGACTGAAGGACGGCTGAAATAGTGAGTGGCCCACAGGCAGGCGGGCACGGAGATAGAGTCTGTTTTTGGCTCTGAGAGTATAAAGGCGTTCTGTGTGTGCGCGCAGAGGAAGACACCTGTTTTCAAGAGGAAAAGTGTTTAGAGGAAGGTGAAAAGGTCATCAAAGCTGCTACATCATTTTGCTTTTAACACTGCAAAGGCACAAACTCTCACACTTACACCTCCCATTGCTTTGTGTATTGGTTGGTAGGTTGTAAAATGGAAGATATAGGTTATCTGGGTTGCTGTGGCATTATTAGTTGCCACTTGTTAAAGTTTGTGGTGTAATCTTTCAATTTAATCTATGTATTAAAAAAAATACAAAAACTGATGTGTGTGTTCATCAGTATAGGCTGTCATGAGAGCAGGAAGTCAGCTTGATAGGTTAGATAACATATGAGCACACTGACTCTGCTTTCTTTTCTTACTCAAGCTGCAGCCGGCAGATCACTCATCCCAGAGGGCAATGCCACTCAAGTGCGGTCAATAAACCCTGAACATGTTCGTTGACAAGATGGTTTAAATGGGTTTACGCAACTCTTAATTATGTTATCAGTGTTTTACTAGAATAATAAAATTAACCTAGAATAATTAAAACGGTTCCATTGTGTTTGTTTATACAATGATACACAATGCTCTTTATTTATACATTTAAGCATATTAATTTCATTATTTTCTTCTCCTCTTTCTCTTTCTTTGTAGGTGACCAGGCAAGGAATTTCTTTCTGCAGTCAGGTTTACCTGCCCCCATCCTGGCCCAGATATGGTACAATCCCTATATAATACATTCATTTATAATCCGGAGCACTACTTTCACAATCCACTACTTGCTACCATTCAATAATTTGCATACACTGTAAAGAATATACACATAAAAAAAACTGACAGCTTTTGTTGCCAGAAATTGACTATGCTTGTATATTTGTTTATTATGTTTATAAATAAACATTGTTTATAAAAAGATCAAGTGAAATAAAATTGTAATAAAATGGACAAAGAAACATACACATTATATAGAACAAGTGGCAGGTCTAGTTTGCATTTACACTCTTAGACTTAATGCACATCTATTTTGACATACAGTATCAGATTGTTTTGTCATATCACCGTTAATCATTGCGGTTCTGGATACAGTTGCACATTTAAATACAGTTGTAAATGCAGAAATTTTGCTGTGTACTGAGCAGCATGAAAAATAAAACTTTTATTGAAATTGTCTATGGGTTATAAACAGAAAGCGAGCAGAGAGCACCACTTTTATAATCACTGAAGCTGTCAATCATTTAGTCTACATTCAGCGCCTGCTCACTGAGATCTACACTCCTGTGAAAACTCCTACTATAATCAAAAAAGCTGTCTATACTGCATAATTAATCTCTTTTTACATCGTGTTTCAATTTGTTGTTAGTAATAAAAGGATTTGTGTGCGTGTAGAACTCTAAAGTGTGCGGTGAATGAAAGCTCAGGTGTTTTGAGAGGTGCTGAGCGGATTCTGACTAACTAAACACCTCTGATTGGCCATTGCATTCACATGCTCCACAGATGTGTATGTGATTGGCTACAATGATCAATGCTTCAAAAACATGTTGTAAAAAGAAACCTTTGGCGCTCTTCACAGAACGCTTACACAGATACACACGAGAGTGTTTGAAAACAGCCGCCTATCAGCGGGTCCCAAATATACCCAGTACTCGGTACTACCAGTACTCCAGAAATGCTGGTATCATCTCATTTTTAAGATTTCAATACCGACTTGGTACCAAATACTGGTACTTTTAACAACCCTACTCGTCTATAGATGGTGCATAGCACACACAAAAACAAAACACCAGGCTAACACACATGACACTATTGCAAAATAATGCAATAAACATTTGCTAAATAACATAAAATGTAACACAAAACACCCTAATGTTTTGCAGGGCTCTGGCCGACATGAACAACGATGGGAAGATGGACATGCTTGAATTTTCCATCGCAATGAAGCTGATTAAATTGAAGCTGCAGGGTCACCCCCTCCCTCCTTCATTGCCCCCCTCCATGAAGCAGCAGCCGCTCTCCATACCACCGCAGCCTCCATTTGGTAAAAACACTCTCATTCTTATGGCTTAAAAACATATTGAGACAAATCAAATCTTAGTCCAAGACCATTTAGACAAGTGGTTCTCAACCTTTTTGACTCGAAAGCCCACCCCATTGTCGAACACAATTATTTAAAAGCCCTCTATATTCGATAAGATATTTCCTCTGGTATTTCTGCTGTAATTTTGAAAATGCTGCTTGTTTTCATGTTTTTTATTAGCAGAAAGTTGAAGTGTTGATACATTACATTTAATTTAATTTAATTAATTCTCAATCTGTATGTTCTTTAAGAAAAACAGTAGTTAATGAGAGGGGGAAAAAGATATGAAATTTATTAATAAATAAATTTATCTTGTGGCCCCCTTGTTGCGAACCACTGATTTAAACTAGAAATCGTTGTGTAGACCAGGACTATATTAGAAAAGACTGTATACTAAATGCAAACCCTTAGGGCCTTTTTACACCTAGTCACTTTTTTTTTACTGATCGGATAGCAATCTGATTTGTTAAAACGGTTCCATTTACACTTGGCCACATACACTATATTGCCAAAAGTCAATATCTTTATTTAACTCAAAATCATTGAATTCAGGTGTTTCAATCACTTCCATGGCCACAGGTGTATAAAATCAAGCACCTAGGCATGCAGACTGCTGGTACAAACATTTGTGAAAGAATGGGTCGCTCTCAGGAGCTCAATGAATTCAAGCGTGGTACCGTGATAGGTTGCCACCTGTGCAATAAGTCCATTCATGAAATTTCCTCACTACTAAATATTCCACGGTTAACTGTTAGTGGTATCACAACAAAGTAGAAGCAATTGGGAACAACAGCAACTCAACCATGAAGTGGTAGGCCACGAAAAATCACAGAGCGGGGTCAGCGCATGCTGAGGCGCACAGTTCGCAGAAGTCGCCAACTTTCAATAGTTGGCGATAGTCAATAGCTACAGACCTCCAAACTTCATGTGGCTTTCAGATTAGCTCAAGAACAGTGCGTAGAGAGCTTCGTGGAATGGATTTCCATGGCGGAGCAGCTGCATCCAAGCCTTACATCACCAAGTGCAATGCAAAGCGTCGGATGCATTGGTGTAAAGCACGTCGCCACTGGACTCTAGAGCAGTGGAGATGTGTTCTCTGAAGTGACGAATCACACTTCTCTGTCTGGCAATCCGATGGATGAGTCTGGGTTTGGTGGTTGCCAGGAGAACGGTACTTGGCAGTCAGGCTGCATTGTGCCAAGTATGAAGTTTGGTGGAGGGGGGATTATGGCGTGGGGTTGTTTTTAAGGGGCCAAGCCCAACCCCTGAGTTCCAGTGAAAGGAAATCTTAATGCTTCAGCATACCAAGACATTTTGGACAATTTCATGCTCCCAACTTTGTTGGAACAGTTTGGGAATGGCCCTTTCCTGTTCCAACATGACTGCACACCAGTGCACAAAGCAAGGTCCATAAAGACATGGATGAGCGAGTTTGCTGTGGAGGAACTTTACTGGCCTGCACAGAGTCCTGACCTCAACCCGATAGAACACATTTGGGATGAATTAGAGCGGAGACTGCGAGCCAGGCCTTCTCGTCCAACATCACTGCCTGATCTCACAAATGCGCTTCTAGAAGAATGGTCAAAAATTCCTATAAACACACTCCTAAACCTTGTGGAAAGCCTTCCCAGAAGAGTTGAAGCTGTTATAGCTGCAAAGGGTGGGCCAACTCCATATTAAACCCTACGGATTAAGAATTGGATGTCATTAAAGTTCATGCGCACGTAAAGGCAGGCGTCCCAAAACTTTTGGCATTATAGTGTATGTCTCCGCAAAATGGATATAAATCCAATCTTCAGATCCCACGCTATATGCATAGTTTACGTCAACGAAAGCAACCTGCATTTTATTTATCATCAGCTAATTTCAAGATCAAAGACCGCAATAGGAGAAAGAGCGGCATCAGCACTGGTAAGATCATTTAGTCTCACTACTTGAAGATGATTGTGTTTTGAGCATCTGCAACTTACTTTCAGTTTCACTTGCGTTATTTTGCACGTTGGCTTGAGAAAGAGATACTCAGCTACTTATCTGCGCTGATGCGTGCTGCAGTAACGCTGTCATATCTTTCTCACATTTATTTTTTAACATTTTGGAAAGAGTAAAATTTACATATGTGGTTTCAACAATCAGATGCATTTACACTTGTCCAGTTTTGTCTGCGTCCCAGGTCACCTCCTGAAGTGTTTTGAGCGATTGGATGTAAATTCATCTCGAATGCGTTTCAGGGGGTATTTACACCTGGTCTTTTCACGATCGGATAGCTCTCCGATCAGAGAAAATGCATGAAGTGACCGGGTGTCAATCGACGTCCACTTTCCCACAGAGTTTAGCTTCAGTCCTAATCAAACACACCTGAACAAGCTAATCACGGTCTCCAGGGTTACTGGAAAGCTACAGACGGGTGAGTTTGATCAGGGTCAGCTAAACTCTGCAGGAAAGTGGATCTCGAGGGTCAGAGTTGCCCAGCCGTGTGGCCAGTTGCATAAACTTAGCCACTATGTGTAGACTGTGTCTTAACTAGTTTGACCAACTAGCAGTTAACCAAGGGGTAATCAGTCTTACTTTTCCAATTCAAATTCTCAAAGATCTCCCTTTTTTAGGGCCCGAGCACCGATGGTGTGAGGACCCTATTGTAATTGCTTGGTCAATTATTCTTCTTCTCCAAAATGAATCGCACTTTTGAGGGCCTGAACATGCTCGAAAACTGCCATGAAACAGGAAGTTGTTGTAACTCGGGCGTACAATGTCCGATCTGCCTCAAACTTCACATGTTTTATTAGAGTCCTGGCCTGAAGACATCTACATGTCAATATTCAGTTACAGTCATAGCGCCACCTGTGGGTAACAGTAAATGACATGTTTTACACTGTGATTAACTCCTCATAGAGATTTAACCAGAAGCACATCATATATGGTCAGTCTAATCTTGAGGCCTTTGCGATGTTAAATTGCAAAGATCTTGAGTTTTCGTTGAAGGGCGTGTCCGTGGCGACTGACAAAATTAAATTTTTCGCCATGAAACAGGAAGTTGTTGTAACTCGGGCATGCAGTGTCCGATCTGCCCCAGACTTCACATGTTTTATTAGGGTCCTGGTCTAAAGACATCTACATGGCAATATTCAGTTACAGTCATAGCGCCACCAGCTGGCGACAGGTAATGGCATGCTTTACACTGTAATTCACTCCCAGAAACACATTTCAATATGCCACGAAGTGCCAAACATACTAGAAACATGTTAAATCATGCAACACTTGGCTAAGTGCTACTGTATGCGATTAACACCACGAAACAGGAAGTTGTTGTAAATCAGGCATGTCCGATCTGCTCCAAACTTCACATGTTTGATAATAGTCCTGGCCTGAAGACATCTACATGGCAATATTCAGTTACAGTCAAAGCGCCACCTATTGGCAGCAGGAAGTGTGGCACTTTGAAATGACTTTGCCATATTTGCCTTGTATTTACTCGCTTACATGCATGTAGCCCATTGTTCACTGTTTTCCTAAGGCCAGTGGGTGGCGGTGAGCCCGGGTGTGAGGGCCCTTTTGTCGCTTCTTTCAGCTTTAATATGTAATTGACTTTTAAAAAGACCAGTCTTGAAGGAAAAATTTAGATGACTGACGTTTAAGACTAGTCTAAGCAGTTTATGCAACTGGTATATGTCTACATTAGACAAGACCACTCTGCTTACAGCAGACCCCTTATTCAGGACCATGTCTTTCGTACTGGTTTAGTCACTCAAAGAATTAGAGCCACTTATTAAATGTTATAACTAAATTAAATTAGCAGTACATCAACATTATTAGCATATGTCATTTGTCCCACTATTTAATTCTCTAAAAAAAATGTCTTCAATTATTATTAAATAACTCATGTCTTTGATTACCATCTGCAGGGATGCCCAGTATGGGTGCAATTCCAGGCCTGTCAGCAGTGCCGCCCATGCCCCTGCCCCCTCTGCCTCCAGGAGTGCCTGGTGTAGGTGTGTCTCCTCCATTGGTAGCATCGGTGACACCACCCGTTCCATCCCTCGCCAACGGAGCACCCGCTATGATACAACCCATTAGTGGATTCTCGCATCCAGGTAATGTAAATGCACACTCGCACTGCCCAGACCAGCTCATGCAGTTTATTTACTTTGGCAGGATAATTTATGTGTGTTTGTCTCTGTCTCTCAGCTGCCGCACTCAACAAAACCGCTTCGTTCAATCGTTCCAGTATCAAGCTACAGAAGGGCCAGTCTGTAGAGGCACCCAGGTACATACTCACACATACATGCACACTGTATTCACAGACATTTCATAGATGTTAACACACGCATTGTCTCTCTAGTGCTCCAGCAGCTCCTCCGCCCACTGACTGGGCTGTGCCTCAGTCCTCTCGGCTCAAGTACCGCCAACTCTTCAACAGCCATGACAAAATGATGAGTGGCTATCTCACAGGTATGGTCACACAAAGAAAGACACATGACAAGCATCAGGCAATGAAACACTTTTGTTGTTTGGCTCTGGGTAGTCTCACATAGCCAGACCTTCAGATTGATAGCAGAAATAATTTTTAATTCAGTGTATTGTAGAGCTCAAAGCTATGGTGATGAGTGACAGTAATTACTCAGTACAGCTTAGAGGAAACAGAGGCTGCTGACTCAACATAACCAACTCTTTCTTTCACTTCTGTTTCCTCTCTCTCTCTCTCTCTCTCTCTCTCTCTCTCTCTTTCTCTTTCTCTCTCTCTGTCTCTCTCTCTCTTTCTCTTTCTTTTCTGCCTCAGGTCCACAAGCCAGAACTATTCTAATGCAGTCCAGTCTACCACAGGCTCAGCTGGCCACCATCTGGTGCGGATTCAACACATTTTTCTTATTGTGTCTCCGTTTCGCATTTAAAACTCAAACAAAGCTCCAAGTTCTGAGATATGGATCAGTGTAAACATAAGGATTGGTGTCTGGTTATTGTTATGAATACATCCTATTTCTTTTAACATGCTGTTCTTGGGATCTTTGTATCACCTAGGGCCTTGTTTACACTTGATGTTAACATCCTTCTCGGGTGATCTGGTCACATGTGGACAGGAAAGATAAGTTTCTGTTTTGACTCCATACAACATCTACTTGTTTCTCTTTTATAGGAATCTGTCAGATATAGATCAGGATGGGAAGTTGACTGCAGAAGAGTTTATTCTAGCCATGCACTTGATTGATATGGCCATGTCTGGTCTGCCCCTTCCCCCTTTACTGCCCCCTGACCTCATACCTCCGACATTCAGGTGAGAGACTGAACTGACGGCACAAAAACTACACCTTCACATCTTATTTTTCAAAGGTTTAGTAGTGCATTTATCAGTTTTCAGCTTCAAATTTAGTTGAAAATTAGTTGCTTAATTGAAAAGTTAATAGTTTAGAAGTTTTATCATAACAATGTAAATTGTTACATTTAGAGGTCAGGTTGCACAAGAAGGTTCTACATGTACATGCACTTGATTTCTTTCCTGCTTGTGTAGGAGATTGCGTTCTGGAAGTGGTGTGTCTGTGACCAGTATACACTCGACAGACCTACGGTCCCAGGATGAGCCCGAGGAGGAGGAGAAAGAGACAGAGAAAAAACTTCCAGGTCAGGGGTCAAGAGTAAATACTGGCCAGTTTCCAAAAGGAAACTCATCTCACTCACTGATAAACTATTTGTGGTCTCAGATGACAAGTATAGACAAGATAAAGCCCCTTGCAACTTGTATTGATGCATTTTTTTTATCTGGATAGTCTCTAACTGGATTTAGCTCTTAAAATTGAATTTACACCTTTCAATGCAATGTGTACTGTTCTGAGATCTGATACCACTTACCCAGACAAAAAGGAAAACGCCACAGAGGTTGCGTTAATTGTAAATGTTCCACCATTTAAAGACTTAAAAATATTGACTGATAATTCAGAGTGCTTTCCCTCATTTTGGCTGATAAAATATCAGGTTTCTGGTTTGCTTTTACCTACTTTACAAACATTACCACTGTAAGTGATTCTAATACGCAATATAGTGAAGAAAGAAGTTTTAAAGCTACTCTCTCAAAATAAAGGCACCTGGAGAGAGATGTGATTGAGGGTCTAGGGAGAAAAAAATTAAAAATTCCAAGTATAGTCCAGTGAAATAATTCATGAGATATTGTTCTTTTATTTGACCAGATCAGAAGACATACTAAAAGTAGAGCATGATGGAAAATTTACAACCCAACCTGTCAAAGTGAGAGTTAATCTTTTATGTGTAGTGCAACCTTTTACATATTACTTGCATAGTTGTTTACGGTTAACAAAACTGTATTGGCATGTATTCATTTTCAGTGAATGTGGTCAGAACCTATCACGACCACCTCTGAAATTGGTTTCGGTGATCCCAGTCCTAACACTATTTACATATGTTAATGCTAGGAGTAAAATGGGGGTCAAAGATTTCTACACGACTTTTGAAACATTTAAATGTCGTATGTAAAGGTCTTAAAATCATTTCCATTCCTCCCCTCAGTCACATTCGAGGATAAGAAACGAGAGAACTTTGAGCGTGGGAACCTGGAGCTGGAGAAACGTCGGCAGGCATTGCTGGACCTGCAAAGGAAAGAGCAGGAGCGACTGGCAGCATTGGAGAAAGAGGAGCAAGAAAGGAAGGAAAGAGAACGACTGGAGCAGGAGAGACGCAGACAGCAGGAGCTGGACAAACAACTGGAGAGACAGAGAGAGCTGGAGCGACAGAGGGAGGAGGAGAGACGCAAGGAGATTGAGAGAAGAGAGGTGAGTTCAGAAATGTAGTGCATGTTAAGCACTATCGACAGCATCTGTAACCGTTTGCGTGTGTTTTGTGTGTGAAGGCTGCTAAGCGAGAGCTGGAGCGTCAGCGACAGCTAGAGTGGGAGAGAACGCGCAGACAGGAGCTGCTCACCCAGAGAAACCGAGAACAGGAGAACATCGTCCTGCTCAAAGCACGCAAGAAAACACTTGAGTTTGAACTGGAGGCTCTGGTACATACACTTCACTTAATGTTTTAACAGATTTAAATATACAAGCTAATGTTAAATCTGCCATTCGTGATTGCTGCACCATTAGCAGCACCAAACGGAATTGTGATCTATTTGAGCGGCCCCATGTGATTTTAATAGATTGACTTCTGTTGTTTTTTTGGATCTTATCTAGAATGATAAGAAGTCTCAGTTGGATGGTAAACTGCAGGACATTCGTTTCCGTCTCTCGGCTCAGAGGCACGAGATCGAGAGCACCAATAAGACTCGAGAGCTCCGCATTGCAGAGATCACCAGCCTGCAACAGCAGCTACAGGTGTGCACTTCTTCCCTTTTCTTTTTCCTCATCTCTCTCTTTTTTGGCTTCATACAAAAGCATCATCAACGTCCTTTCAACATTCACACTATTTGAAAAAAAAAAACTCTCGTCTACAGTTTGGGTGAGTGTGTGGAAGAGAAGAGGGAATTTAAACCCCTCATAAGCAGACAAGTGCTTTAGACTATAGATATCTTTTTCTTTTTTTAAATTTTTACACATACACAGTAAGATATCAGTTTTAAGCTGCCCTGTACATAAGTGTTTCAAACTAATCTGAATATTTTGTGATTTCTCTCTCTTTTGTATCCATCAGGAGTCTCAGCAGTGGTTGAGTCGATTGATTCCTGATAAACAGTGTCTGAATGACCAGCTGAAGCAGGTTCAGCAGAACAGTCTGCACAGTAAGAACACTTTCCTCAACACTGCTTTAAAGATCCAGAATTTAAGACTAGACTTTTTGGTGTAATCCTTAATCCACTTGATGCCTAAATTTGGTTGGAATGAAAGTGTATTCCAGACTGTGAACTTGCGCACCAATCAATTCAGCGTAAGCATACTTTGCATCATTTCTGCCTCTGTCACACTTGCTAGTATGTCTTTCTCTGAGTAAAGTGTTTTATATTTGCATCTCTTCAAAACACATCCACCTCCACACAATGCTAGTGCTGTTGTGTGCTTGTAAAGTATACATGGTCCAAAGTGACAAACACATGATGAATTAAACCATTAAGCTGTTACCTAGTTAAAATTGATAAACAGCTGCCATTACTACTTTGGTTTTTGTGCTGATGGCACAGATGTACTGTTTGGACCCAAACATGTGACCTTATGTTTCTTTGGGCACTGTAAAAACTTATATTGTTTGAGTTCACTGAAAGTCCATGTTTGAAGATTCAGTGAAAATTAAACTCATCTGTTTGGTGGTGGCAACTTGGGTTCTTTCTTCTGCCATTATTATTTCAAAGTTTGTCAAAGTCTGCAAAATGGCTGAGATTAACATTGATGATCAACCCAACATTTGTTTTGCAAACTGCTTGAAATTCAGGATACTCAAATCAAGGTGTGTTCAAAGTTCTCGCCCTCAGCACACCCATATAAAGCTTTTGCAACATATAAGAAAACAATGAACTATAATCGCTGTCATCTGTTAAAGGAGTTGCTGACTGGGAACAAGTTTGCAAACTACAGTTGAGCTTATTAAACACAAAAACAGCATTTTAGGTCACAGAGGCATGAAAACAGTCAATAACTACGTAATTAGATTGGTGAATTAGGCGTTATTTGAATAGTATTACTATTTATTTTGCATATTGAACTTTTTTTGGCGATCGTATAGATGGTTAAAGCGTCCTTTCGTTTACATTAGTGTAGAAGAGTGAAGAATAGAGCATTTCTTTTCTTCTTTTTTTTTGCAGAGTGGTTCATGAGGATGTTAATATCTCAGAAATGCTCTTTAAAAGTTGTCTGATTATTTCTGCTTTGTAGGAGACTCTCTGTCCAGTCTTCAGAGGGCCATTGAAATGAAGGAATCCACCAAACAGCAGCTGAGAGAACAGCTGGACGCTGTGGAGAAGGAGACACGTTCCAAACTATTGGAGATAGACGCCTTCAACACACAGCTGAAGGTACTGAAGCCCTGAAATATCTAAACACACACACATACACAGACAGGCAGTCCTAGAAGTTCAAGTACTTTTATGTTTTGTGTGTGCAGGGTGGAAAATTAACATTTGTGCAAAATCCAAGTAAAAATTGTCTTTGTTGAATGAATAAAATTGAGAAACTCACCAGTTTATTAGAGCTGCAACATAATACTAGAATTTAATAGTATATATATATATATATATATAACACACACACACACACACACACATATATATATATATATATATATATATATATACTGTAACATTATAAATGTCTTTACTGTCACTTTTGATCAATTTAATGATATTAATTTCTTTTAAAAAAACACTTACTGATCACAAACTTTTGAAGAGTTGTGTATATATTTAATAAAAATGCAAACAGCCGTTTCATGCAAGTCACTTGCCTTTAACAGACAAGGCAAAATGTTACGTTTGGACCTTGTGTGTGTCTGTGCGAATGAAACAGGAAGTAAGAGAGAGTGTATTATTATTGACCTTCCACCCAAACATACATACAATGTATATGATAAAACCAACAAAACACTCTTAATTTTGCCTTAATGTGCCTTCAGTCAGAATGAGAGAGTGTGAGAGAGGATGTAGAAGCATTTTCACAGCGTCACACAATCTCTTGTTCATCTTGTTCCTCACTGTATCTGCCTGCTGCTCACTCTTGTCACCTCGTTCCTCGTCTTCCCCATCCTTCATTCATCCCGGCCAACTCTTTCTCAACTCCCCCCCCCTCCACTATGTTTATACGGCTTGCCTGGCCCTCTTTGTTCTGGCTTGACCGTGCTTCACCCCGCTTTATCCTTCGTGGTGGTACAGTCCTTGGGGCTGTTCTATGAGACCCACGCTGCCAGGATGGAGAACCTGCAGTCGGAGCTCCTAATTGAAGAGCAGAGGGGGCGACAGGTAGACAACCTGAAAATGCTGTTAACCCCCCAGAAAACTAC
Organism: Ctenopharyngodon idella; assembly: GCF_019924925.1. Taxonomy (NCBI): domain Eukaryota; kingdom Metazoa; phylum Chordata; class Actinopteri; order Cypriniformes; family Xenocyprididae; genus Ctenopharyngodon; species Ctenopharyngodon idella. The sequence continues at coordinate 37,230,766 of NC_067220.1, forward strand.
CACCACCAAACTGTTACCCTCTACTCACAGCACTGTGCTCTCTGTTTCCCTTTATGAAGGGGGGTTAGAGTAGCACACTTCCAGTTGTGTCTTGTCTTGACTACTTCCCAATACTAAGCCATCAACAGGGCTCAACTATAAGGATATTTTATCTGCTCAGATTTTTGCCCCAGTCATATTTTTATTGCGGATGACTAAAATACTAAAAATAATACAAAACACCTAATAATAATCATAATAATAATTAGTATGTAACAGTTCATAAATAAAATAATCAGCGGATTTGAAAAGATCCTTTTAAAGATCCTTAAAAAATGCATAAATGTATTTACAAAATACAACAATTGCAGAAAACAATATATTATGGTCTGAAATGTTTCTTTTTTGAGTCCTGTAACGAACCAGTCGCATGTTGCATTTTTTGCAATCTTGCATAATTAGCCATTTAACAGCAATTAATCCAAAAAAGCCCAGTACTACATAAAATTGACACGTTAGTGTAAAAAACATGCATAAGTGTGGGATGTGCTGCTTAATGTTAAAAATATTTATTGATAAGCGCAATGATAACTGTGTTCACACAGAAAGCTGACTGTCACACATGCTTTAATGGTCAAATACATACAAAGTTATGTCAAAATGCTGTCTTACTGAGTATTCATGTAAACACAGATGGTTAAGTGGACGCAAATCACACAGAAAATTCATGAAATACTGGCAGGATTAGAAAACAAGATGTGAGCTAGTCATGATAAAAGCAGAGTTTAAAGGGATAGTTCACCCAAAAAATGAAAATTACCCCATGATTTACTCACCCTTAAGCCATCTTAGGTGTATATGACTTTGTTCTTTCAGACAGAACACAGTCCAAGCTTTATAATGGCACTTTTTTTGCTTCAAAATCTGGCTCCTCCATTCACTGCCATTATAAAGCTTGGAAGAGCCAGGATATTTTTAAATGTACGATTGTGTTCGTCTGAAAGAAGATAGTCATATACACCTAGGATGTCACGAGGGTGAGTAAATCATGGGATAATTTTCATTTTTGTGTGAACTAACCCTTTAAGGGTGCATATATGTAGGATACGCTCTTGTTTTTTAATTGTTTGGACAAGAACTCTTGTATCGCGTCTCACAGTGTTTTGTGCATCTTCCACCTGAGCATACTCAACTCTTTCGTACTGACCCTGTGACATGGGTCCATCTTTATTGTCGAGCCCTGATCAATAATATTCCTGAAATAATCATTTTGGTGGGTTTTATCCCAAGCCTGTAGCTCGCACTAATTAACAGAGCAACGGCTTCACTGCTCTGCTTTGGTTCAGATGTCGTGTCTACTCCGTTTGTTTCCCGCTCTATGCTTAAAATAATTATTAACTTTAAGAGGGTAGAGTTGAGTACACATTAGTACACAGTGCAAACAATGATGATGATAACAATGATGATGGTGGTGTGACCTTTGACCTGTCACTGTATGGGTGGCTCTGTGTCTCTTGCAGTCAGGGAGCTCTGTGGACGAGGTGCTGTTGGACTGTCTCGCAGCACTGCTGGCCTGTTTGAAGCATATACACTTCTACTTTCAGGTCATTCCTTCCCTCTCCCCCCTGACCTTTGATTTCACCCTAAACTGCGTCCCCTGCTCGTGTGTCTCACTGCACCTCCTCCAGCTCCCTTTGAGAAGCCCATCAAAGGCAGTGTAGTAGCTATTCTAAACCTTCACGTATCGATAGAAAGCCATTCCTTTTTGCACACTGATCTGAGGCTGGTCTTAGATCAGCGTAATTAACGCCTAAGGTTGATCGTGCTGCTTTTTTTTTTCAAAGCCATGTGCGTCAGTTAATTCCAAAAGCAACCTTATGCATGAACCTGGACTTCAACATTTTTGGGGGATACATTCTTGTCTTTAAAAGCTTAGCAGCTTTTTTTCTGCAGCTGTTTTACTGTCATTTTACATTAAAGCCCAAAGAATACTTCCTTTTTTATGTGTACGCGAGCGTACTTGCACAGTCGAATGCCTTGCAAAGTGTACTTCATTTGACACGTGTGCAAACACAGGCGTTCGATGCATGCGGAGTTTTGAGCAATCTCTCACCACGAGTTACAACCCATGTAAACATCTTTGTATTCTTTCATGCTAGAGTTGTAGAAATGAGTTGTACATGCATTCTCGTCTGTTCTGTTTATGCAGTTTTTCTTTGACTACCTTGTTAATCCACGCCCCCAGGGCATAGTTTCCACCTTGTGGATAAACTAATTACTGCAAAAAAATTAAATACGCATGTGCAACTTGCGCGTATCCTTCTGAAGACGAAATTCGCGTCACGCACTGTGCGCAGACCCTCTCATACGCGTAAAAAGTGAAGTATACTTTGGGCTTTACATTCTAGTCACTTTAGGAGAACATAATTTTGAAGTATCCAGAATTGTGCCCAAAACATTTTCAAAATTGAGTAACTACTTGTAAAGCAAAACGGTGCATCTTCAGGAACTCATTTGCACCGAATTTAAAACATGTTGTTTTGCAGTGTTCTGTTTTTTCCCCCACTGGCTAGGGTTCTAGGATTTATTTATTTAGTTGATTGCTGAACAGTTCATTCTGGAATTCAAACGTTCTTCAGAAATTGACAGAAATGTAGCATTAGACATAATATAAATAGTTTTTTGGTGCAAATTTTTTTTAAATAATTTTTTACGTAATTTTATAGTGTCATGTCATTTAGTTACTTTGGTCTTGGTGTGATCAAAAATATGCTAGATTGTAGGTGGTGTAGGTGTAGGTGGTATTAACTAGAAAAACCGTGTCAGTGAACTTGTTTGCAGAAGCAGACCTCACAAGCAGACCTTCAGTGTGTGAATTTACAAATGCATTAGAGATTGCACGTCTGGTTCATGAAATCTAAATACTCACATCCATTGACACTGCTTTGGTGTGTAAATGTGTGTTTTACACTTGAATGGCTAACTCTCTCTGTCTTTCTAGAGTCTGTCTATTACCAAACCGTTTGCAGTGATCTGTCCATGATTGCTCTAATTTATGTAAACTGTGCTTATGTGACATTAAACCTTGAACAGAAATGTAGCTTCAATAAGAGATCCTAGAACATAGAAATGGGAAAATACTCTCAGAAATAAGTATATGCTATCAGTAGATCTGTCATTTTAATCTTTTTTTTTTTTTTTTTTTTTTTTTAAATAACGTCTGACTCCTCTACCATATCCTGATGGTGTTTCCCAAAGAGCTTGCTTATTGTTGGAATGGTATGGCATTACATAAGCAGCATTGTTTCCATTGGTCTGCTGAAACACAGTCCTCTTTTCTTGAGATTTCCATTTTTCCTCTCTTGTGACTTCAGTGGTTCATGTGAAGTTATCAAGCAGGCATTGCAGCCTGCCATCATGAACACAATCGCTATGCAGTTTGCACCATGTACCATGCAAGTGTACAATTTTTGCATACTAGTAGGTCATTTGCCATTTATGAACGTTATAAACATTTACATATATCATACAGTCAAGCACACAAAGTGCATATGCAATTTTTAACATTTTCTTTTTTAAATATTTAAAAAGTTTAGAGATAGCAGAGAGCATCAAATAGTTTGAAATAGTCAGTAGAAACTTTTGACATCCTCAACGCTTTAGTAAGATGGTCACGTATAATCAGAAATATGATTCCGGTGACTGAGACCGATTGTCCAGACAGCACTTGCAGGGCGCAGCTGTGAACGTGTCGAGTGTGTCTAAATGTGAGAGACTGCAAACAGCCCCGTTGCCCCCTATATTCCCCCTTACCTGTCCTCCAATATCCCATCATGCATTGCAGGAGCTGAGAGAAATCCACAACAAGCAACAGAGGCAGAAACAAAAGGAGCTGGAGGCTGACATCACCCAGCCGTCACAAGAAAGGAAGTCCACAGAATTAAAAGAGTCTAGGTATTTTATGTTCTTCTATGGCTATTCTTTGCGGGAAAAAATGACTTTAACTTTTTAACAGGCATTCATTTTGTTGCTTACTTTCCTTCAGGTTGTCGGGGGCAGATGAGGGTGTCTCTCCAGCATGGAGAGACGACGGGCTGGGTAAAGCTCCCACTCCTCCTATGCCTCAGGCCTGGATGAGCCGAGTGAATGAAGAGGAGAACCACAGCAGAGCCGAAATACAGGATAACCTCTCCAAACTCTTCACGCAGCATCCGCAACCGGGAAAGCTACAGGCTCAGTCCCCCTGGTCTATGGCAGGTGAGAGAAAAGAAGATTGTAGAACTAGACATGAATTGGATTGCTTTTGCAGCTGCTTTTTGTTTATTTATCGATATTGAGATGGCATAAATCGACTTAAATGTGTTTGTGTTATAGATAAGATCCCAGTGTCTGGTTTTAATCAGGAGAAGGTAAAGGTGGTCTACTATAGAGCACTGTATCCCTTTGAAGCCCGCAGCCACGATGAGATCACCATCCATCCTGGAGACATAGTGATGGTAAGCCAACTGTTAGGAAGTGTATTCACACTTTTGTAATACCAAAATGTGTATAAGGGTTTCAACTAATTATTATTATTTTACTCATTAAATGTTCTTTTAATTATTCTGAAAGACATACACTACTGTTCAAAAGTTAGGGTAAGTAAGACTTATTTTTGTAAGAAATGAATACTTATCAGCAAGGAGCCATTAAATTAATCAAAAAAGACAGTAAAGACAGAAGTTTTTGAAAGATTTCTATTTCAAATAAATGCTGTTTTTTTTTTTTTTTTTTACTTTTTTATCAAAGAATCGTGGAAAAAAAAAATTATCAAAAGTACTCATAACAGCATAATTTCAACATTGATAATAATATGAAATGTTTCTTGAGCAACAAATCAGCATATTAGAATGATTTCTGAAGGATCATGTGACACTGAAGACTGGAGTAATGATGCTGAAAAGATTTACCATCACTGCAATAAGTTACATTTTAAAATGTATTCAAATAGAAAACCGTTAGTTTAAATTGTAATAATATTTCACAATATTACTGTGTTTATTGTATTTTGATTACATAAATGTAGTCTTGGTGAGCAGAAGAGACTTCTTTCTAAAACATTAAAAAATCTTGCCAACCCCAAACTTTTGAATGGTAGTGTATATAGATGATTTAAAGCAATAGTTAATCCAAATATTTTATTTTATTTTATTTTGGCCTGTTGTTTTACAGTAATTGAGAATAAAAAAAATCTTAGCAATAACACTCTAGTTATTTGGGAAATTTGAGGATTAGTTTCAGAGTGTGCTGGCCAGAGAGTGTGCGATTTGTTTCTGCTTCATGTGTGAGAGAGAATGCATGTGTGCAGTTAGTCTGCACATTTTCTGACCTCTGACCCTGCCTCTGTCCTCCCTTTGCTCACTCTGCCTGAAGGTGAAGGGAGAGTGGGTAAGTTAGGTTTTCTGCTCCTCATGCACTTTTATTTGTTTCTAGTTTGTCTTTGTCCTTGATGATTTTCTGTATTGTTCATCTGTCACTGGGCTAAAACACACCCTGTACAGAGATCATAATATGTGGCTACATGTGCGTGTCTGTTGTTGAGTCTTTTGCAAGATTTCAAAAGCTTTGCTATGTTTGGCATTAGCTGACTCAGAGAGGCCATTCCATTTCCTGAATTCGATCAACATGAGTCATTTATTTTATTACATACAGTCACTGTGTATTCTGATTCTTGTGTTTGTATTCAGATCTCTGATGCATATCACAATGAAGATGCTCTGGTTCCCTGTGATTCTTTAGATTATTGTTTTGTGTCCTTTCACATCCTTGATTCTATGTCTTTCATTTGCTTTCTCTTGTCAGGTGGATGAGTCTCAGACAGGTGAACCTGGATGGTTAGGAGGAGAGATTAAAGGGAAAACCGGCTGGTTTCCTGCCAATTATGCAGAGAAGATTCCAGAATCTGAAGTTCCTCTTAGTTTGAGGGCTAGCACTTCTTCTAGTTCCACCCCTAAATTGGGTTCCCATGTGTCATCCGCTTCTTCATCGACCACAGCCACACCCATACAGCCAGTCTCCACAGAGCCTGCATCAATAGCCCCGCCCACCTCAGCCCCTGCCCCTCCATGTCCCACCACTTCTTCTTCCTCAACATCCAGTAACTGGGCAGATTTCAGCACTACGTAAGTAGTTTGCCCATGAAAAGACATTTACAGATATATTTTCTCAGTTCAGGCAGAATATTGTCTCTTAAATATGCCTGAGGTTTATCTGCATCCATTTTTATTCTGTGCTCATGTGAATTTTAGATGGCCATCTAATTCTACAGTGGAGAAGCAGGACAGCGATGGTTGGGATGCATGGCCGACACAGCCCACTCAGCCGTCCCTGTCAGTGCCCAGTGGGGGGCAGATCAGACAGCGTTCTGCTTTCACCCCTGCCACGCTGTCCGGTTCCTCACCTTCACCTGTGCTCGGCCAGGTACGCATATGAGATTCCCTCTCAAATACTGCTCTTCTCCATGAATGGGAAATGTACATTAAATGTATTTAAAATTTAAAACGTAATTTATCAACTTGTAAGGAGTAAATATGTATAGATGCAAAATTGCTTTATCTACACAATATGTTTAAGAATTTAATGCATCTTTCTTTCAGGCTATTATTGTTGCTGCATATGAAAAGAATCATATCATTCGTCATTTGTTAAAGTGAACCTATTATGCTATATTAAACCTACAATAGCTTTACATGCATCCAAGGTCAAAACACCTTTTCTCATAATATACATAATACATAATATACATTATACAGTTCTTTTCTCATAGTGTCTGAAATTAAGGATTCGGTCTCTCTAAACCCCTCCTTTCAGAGCGAGCTTACTCTGCTCTGATTGGTCAGATGGTCCAGTCTGTTGTGATTGGTCTACCGCTTACAGTGCATGTCGGAAACAAAACGCCCAATACCATATCTGAATTTCAGCTCCGGATCTTCCTCAGCGCTTGCATACACAGTGATACGAAGAGTATCAATGACACCTGTACTGTATCAATTCGAGCCTGAGTCCTCATCCTTTGGAAGTGCAAGTGGATTTGCTTTCGCAGTGCAGAAAACAGTGTCTTCTCTACATGTTGACAACATGAACCAAACTCTTCCAGGTCTCAGCTACAACTACAGTGTTTGAGGGTCAAAGTAGATGTTCACAGGCAGCCAGTGAAGACCATAGGCTGGCATCATGCGAATTTGTTACAAGCCTACATAGGATCTTGCAGGAAATAAAACTGGAATTTTTGACGACTTGTTTCAGGCAGTTCAGAATTGTTTATTTTTCTTTTGGGAGACAATAACTCCATTTATCATGGACTTTGAGCTTTGAAAGTTTTTAGACCTTTTACATTCACAAACAGCTATTTCACTTCACATGAAAGGTAATATCTGAAAAAGCACCATAAGGGCACTTTAAGGTGGTAGTTACGGTTAGGTACTGGGATATAATTGCATTACTGCCGATCTTTTTATATTGGTTTCATTTTGAAAACTCTCACTCTTGTTCTTATCTCTAGGGTGAGAAGGTGGAGGGTCTGCAGGCACAGGCTTTGTACCCATGGAGAGCCAAGAAAGACAATCACCTAAACTTTAACAAAAATGACGTGATCACCGTACTGGAGCAGCAGGATATGTGGTGGTTTGGAGAGGTGCAGGGGCAGAGAGGATGGTTCCCAAAATCTTACGTCAAACTAATCTCTGGGCCCGTCCGGAAATCTATGAGGTGTGTATCTGTGCAATTATATCATTACCACATTTTTTTTTCTTCGGGGCATAGTTCATCAGCCAATATTGATGCCTAAATTCAATAAATTAGCCTATTGACATGTTTATTTCAGTTTTCAGTTCATGTATCTGTGCAAAATAGCATAGATTTTTAATAATATTATATTTGTAATATATATCATTTATCACTTTTCGAGCATAACATAATAATAAACACAACAAACAAAAAATGATGTTTTTTAATAAACATAAAGCTTTGGAAAAATGTATGTAATTAATAGTCGTGGTGTTTCATTGAAAGGGAAGTTCACTTTTGATAATTATATTGACTTTAATCCAGACTCCATTGTGAAGTGCCTGTTGGCTTTTATTCCAAAGAGTGTGATGTTGAAAGTGTGGTTGGTAGTTTCATCTAGAGTGTAATTTTGAGTTTATGAATGCTGTTGTTCTGTTTCAGTATTGAGTCTGGCTCTTCAGACAGCCCTCCTAGTGTTAAGAGACCCAGTCCCTCTCCAAACAAACCCACGGATCTTGGAGAAGGTCAGAATACCAGCAACAACTTGATGGATCATCTGTTTCTTACTCTCTCTTCTTAATCATTTTGTATCTGAAAGTCTTTGTGTGATTTTGTCTATCACAGAGTATGTGGCCATGTATACATATGAAAGCAGTGAGCAGGGTGACTTGACCTTCCAGCAAGGTGATGTCATCACGGTCACAAAGAAAGAAGGAGATTGGTGGACTGGCACTGTGGGCGGAAAGACCGGGGTCTTCCCATCAAATTATGTCAAACCTAAAGAATCAGAGGTAATGGCTTAGAATGTTCAACAGAACTGGAATTGTTTTTTAAGCAGTACTTCCTATATATACAATTGCATGCAAAAAAAGTTGTTATTGTAGTCAAAATAAGGAAGATTTTAAACCAATAGACCAGTATAACCATAGCATTCTTTCCACTTATTTTCTAGGGATTGGGATCTGCCGGGAAAGCAGGAAGTTTAGGGAAGAAACCAGGTGGGTGCTGGTGCTCACACAGCTCTCTCATTAAACTTTTACTATATGATTTGAATTTTTGCTTAGTTGTTGTGATCTGAGAGAGAAAGTCTCTGAGAGAGAGAGAAAAAAAGTTTTGAAAATCAGTTTTGTGGGCTTCATAATGGAACTCAGAGACCAAAATTAGACCATAACAGCATTTTATTAGAGATCGCTCATCTTTTCTCCTTTTACCTGTTTTTCTTCTGCGTTCAGAGATTGCTCAGGTGATCGCCCCTTACACAGCCACCGGGGCGGAGCAGCTCACCCTAGCACCAGGCCAGCTCATTCTCATTCGCAAGAAAAACCCAGGAGGATGGTGGGAAGGAGAACTTCAGGTTTGAAAAACAGAGACGTGCTATTAAATGCACCCACGCTTTCTCACATCAACACAAACCTTTTACTTCACTAATAAAACATTTAATATAATCTGTATTTATAGAAGTGACACATATTTGGTTCTCTGTAATGTTACATTTACTTATTTGTACTCCGATTTACTGAGTTTTATTTTTTGACATTTGTGCATGTGGAGTGATATGATATGGTGATACCAGTGAGATATCAGTGTTCCTCATAAATAATTTTTATTCGGATTGTATGCTAAATTTTTACTTCAAATTCATTTTAATGGCCCACTGCTACTGCTCTCTGCAGGCGAGAGGAAAAAAGCGTCAGATTGGGTGGTTTCCAGCTAATTATGTAAAATTATTGAGCCCCAGCACCAGTAAGACCACACCCACAGAGCCCAACCCACCCAAGCTACCAACACCCAATGCAGGTACAGAACTTAATGTACAATAAAGAAAGTGTTTCTCTTGTACTTGCTTTTCTCATAATTAAAAGGTTTAAGGCAATATGTCGAGTTTGAGCATGTTGTCTACTAGGGGTGTAATGTCACACAAACATGACGGTTCGGTACGTACCTCGGTATAAGTCACGGTTCGGTACGGGTGCAGCAGGGGGGAAAAACTAAACATAAAATTGCTTCTTTTTTCTGCTTTTTTATTAAACAGTGGTTTATTGAATAAATTGTGTTATATATGTGAGATATTATTCTCAAGCTGTTTTTCTGTGGTTGAAACACTGGTTGAGAGATTACACATAAACATATCTATGCACAGATCATCTGTTCTTCGTCTTCTGTGCTTTTTCCTGTTGTGGCGGTTAGCAAACAGGGGTGTATTACCACACGCGCCCCCTTCTGGATTGCAGTGTGGATGGCCTGTGACTGACTGTATTCATCGTCTGACTGCATGAACCGAACCGTGACATACATGTACCATTACGCCCTATTGTCTACTGTAATTTAGTACCCTACACACCATTATCAAGTTTGTTTTTATATTATTTACGTTGTCATGATTGATAAAGGTAATCTAACAAATACTCTTAACAATCAGGAATAAATAGATTATTTAATTATATTACATTATTTTAGGATAAATATAGAAATAGAGTTTCAGAAATGCATGTCAGCAATTGAAAAATGTGTAAAAATATAGAAAAAGCATATTTAAATGTATATTTAAATGTTGAAAATATTATTTTGCTTATTTTTTGTTGAAATCATCTTTATCTACTTGTATTAATGTAAGTCAAAGTGTGTGTGTGTGTGTGCGCGCATAACCGATAAAACCATCAAAATATGAGGAAAATATTTTATTTTTTTTAAATAGTTCAAATATGAGGGAAGAACAAAACACTGAACTTGGTTAAGGTGTTTATCTGACAAAATTATTTGGGGGAGAAAAGGCAAACAACATCTACAGGTTTTATTTTACTATGCAAAAAAAATATATATATAGAAAAACAAAAAGCTCACAGGAAAAAGCATACATTGACTACAGCATAATCAGTTATTAATATTTCATTGGCTCTCTTTTGTTTTTTGCATGTGTTCATAATTACTCTGAATGACAGCCTTGCCAAAAATTATTTTTCATTGCGTTATCACAAATAAAACAATTGACTCACAGCACAACTATGCAATATGTTTACAAAATCTTTAACAAATTTTTAATAATATTTGAATAAAGTGTGAAGATGTCATTTTTCTTATGTCATTTTTTATGACATAATTTTTGGCCACTACTCTGTGTGTGTGTATGTGTATGTATATATATATATATATATTTTTATATATATATACATACATTATACTTGTGCATTTTATGTTTCCCATCCATAGTGTGCCAAGTGATTGGCATGTATGACTACATAGCTCAGAACGATGACGAGCTGCCTTTCGGGAAGGGCCAGATCATCAATGTTTTGAGCAGAGAGGATCCTGATTGGTGGAAAGGAGAGCTGAATGGTTCTGTTGGCCTTTTCCCTTCAAACTACGTCAAGCTGACCACCGACACAGACCCCAGCCAACAATGTGAGTCCAGAATGTTCTCCTGTCTCTTATACACACGCTCACACTGAACTTCTCTCTATCCTGCTCAAACAAAAAAATACAGATAAAACGATTCTGAAAATTCATGTCCTTATGAGAAACGAATTGGCTTTAAAGCGCCACCAATAACATCAGTGCCAGTGTGGTCTAAAATACTTTCATAACAATCATTTCTTTCACATCTTTGAGGACCTTCTCAAAATTAGTTTTAGTTATGTCCTCACGGTGTGGTGAGTTATAGAGCGTCCAATGTCCAGTCCTTATCCTCTGCCACACTGAAGCCCCTCCTCTTCCTGTTTCCAAGCAACCTCTCACCTCATGTTGTAGAGCATTAAGTAGAATCTCATCTCTCTTTCTCTCTATGCCTGCATGCTCGTGTCCTTGTCATTGTGGCGTCTTGTGAAGAGTGTCTTGCAGAGTTCATTTAGTTCTCCTAGCTCGTAAAGATTTTTGCACATTGTGGTTTTTCTTTTTCCTTTTTTCTTTTGATTTTTTTTTTCCTTTTTTTTGGCTTATGTGCTGTGTTTTCCTCTTTCTAGGACTCTTATGTTGCCCATATCCCACTCAGCCTTGAAAGTCCTCAAAGCGACCCACTATCCCTTAAACTGTGCCCAGCGGGATGATGGGAGATGGAACATTGATCATGTGACTGCCCCCCCCAGCTGGCTTTGTGGCCAGAAGAGACGAATACTACAGAGAGCAGTCATTAACCTCAATTTTCAGAACCGTAAACGCTCGCCAAAGCATCCTCCGCATTAAAGCAATTAAATAAACAAGAATGCCTAATATTTTAAAGGATCTCTTTCCTTTTTTTCTTTTACAAATTCATGAAATTAATCATTCACACTGAATTTGTACAATGAATTGAAACACTAATCAAATGAAAGTGCTGGATAGTGGGTCCTTTTGTGGCTTTCTGTGATCTCGCCCCAAATCCCGTAGGTAAAAAAAAAAGCTGTTTTGAAGCAACCAATCAAAATGGTTTCATTCAGTGTTAAGTTCCACCGCTTCATCCGACTAATGCACGCTTTCTGCTCCACCAAGCCCCGCCCCCATGGTTTTTCATTGGACCATAGCACCACAGAATGACCCACTATTCATGAGTCATGACGTAACGGGGTGCAGTATCATAACTTGACGTGCTTATTAGTGTCATTGCAACTCATCAAAGCTCAAATATGTGGAATTGAGACATAGCGATGTGTACAGCATATCCAACCAATTGAAATATCAAGATGTCATACTTTTTGGTTGCCAAAATGTATCTAAAAAACAAGTCTTTATATAGTGAAAACAGGTATATACCATGTCAGATGTCCCCAAATGGTTGGATATATGTGGACTTCATGTAGAATGCTATTGTGTGTCATTCAGAACAACCCCTCCCCCCTCACCCCTTCCAATACACACAGGTGCTGTCAGTCAATTTGACGGACAAGATGGACGTCTCAGTTCATCCGGTCCAGTCACATGCCTCTCTGTGTCATTGTTTGTTACATGTTCATACCAAAACAGTGGATGGATTGATTTGTGTTTGTGTGCTTGCTTGTCTCTTGTTTTGTTTTCGTTTGGTTTTTGTTTTTAGTTTGTTTTTCATTTTGATTGTTTCGTTGTGTCAATGTGACGGGGGTTGAGAATTGGTGTTGCAAACCAAAAAAACTGCACAACTGCCACTTAAGGTTAATGGTACAGTGAGAGACAAAGTGCGTACAAAATGTATAAAATGTTGCTGTAAGGGACGTACTCCCTCACATGATTGGGTTTTTGGGGTTCATTGCTTGTACAATTGTAATTCCCATATAGATGGATGAATGCATTTTTCTTTTTTTTTGTATTCTCAATCGTTTGCTGTCATCATTCTGTCATGTTGATTGAACTTGCAATTATTTTTGAGATGTTGATGTTGATTTGAGAACACTAGATTTCAAGTTGTTCTTGATACAACAGCTCACTATTTTTATAATGATCAAAAAAATGTTATGCATAGTGTTTTAAAAAAAAAAAAATCCACTGCAGTATGTACACCGTCCTTTAAAACATAAAAATGGAAGTACAAGTAGTGAGTAGAGAGCATATAGAAAGTCCAAATTTTATGAAATTTAATTGTCATGCTTTGACTGAAACCCTAAACTGCATTACGGAAAAGATTAATGTACTGAATATAAGCTTAATACCCTTCTAATCACAAATGCTTATGAATAAATAGATGTTTACAAGTGCAACATGAAAGACTGGAATTTTCTTTTACATATAAGAACAAGAAACAGAGTTTTTGGGCCATTAGATGATCCAATGTAGGGAAAAAAAAAAGCATGGCATTAATTTTTATTCCTCCAGTATTGTACTTGCAACACATGAACTCTGATTTTATTTCTTTCTTTTTTTATCTGCCTCATAACAGTATTGTAATTTTAATGCTGAAAAACAAGACATGAAATTCCTTCCAAGTTTATTTCATGTCTGTGTGGTTCTTTATTGGTTCCACAGTGTGAAAGTATTTGAGGTTGCTGCTTTATTATTGGCTGGATGGACTGTCCATCATGCCTGTGATCAGTCTGTTGCAAGGTTTTCTTTTGTTTTTATTTTAAGTGAACATAACCATCCTCGGGCTACAGAAGCACAACTGCTTCTTTCCCTTCCAATTATTTGCAATACTGTGTAATAAAATGCATTTGTTCTGAATATCTCACAACAATGTCCAAAACATTAACCAATGTACTTGATTATTAAAGCATTTTATCAGAAAATAAAATGAATGTACAGTTAAAAACTCAACTATATACATCAATTCCTAGCTTTAAAAAAAAGTGTCATACCACCTTTATAAAAAATGATGTGTAACCATTAAAGAACTCCATGGCAACTGCAGACTGGCTTATTTATTTTTAATCTGCTAACAGATGAATTGATTGTGTCACTATTAAACGCATAATGTTTTTTAATGTACAGTAACATGCTGTCATTTAATTCATGAGCCGCACAAATGGCAAGAAATGAGAATTGCTTGAGCAATATACCTGCAGGCATATTCTATAGAAATGAACACACAGTTCTTAAATGCCTCTCATTTGATTCTGATTGGGCAATCACAGCATTCTGCTGTCAAATATTTTTGTATAATTGAGCAAACGTGTTCATACATAACTGCTCGTATCACTCCGCCGTCTCTTTCTTCTCACATAATAAAGTAAGTTCAACTCAAATCAATGTTGCATGTCCAGTTATTTATTTGGTAAGTGTAACAAGCATCATGTTGGGTGCTTTATTTTAAGACAATGATCGTACATTATTCCTTAAAATTAAATGTGAAAAAAAACAAAAAACAAATCAGCATTTATTTCCACTATTATTCTTACCAAAGTAATATCGCTTCCACTTGAGTTAAGCTTTCTTAACTACTATGTATTAACATTCAAATTAATCATTTGATACAGTGCACTTATTGTGTACATACATGTTTTTACATTGTACTTATATTCAGTGTTGGGGAAAGTTACTTTTAAAAGTAATGAATTACATTATCGCGTTACTCCCTAAAAAATTAACTAATTGCGTTACTTAGTTACTTTTTCTGAAAAGTAATGTTACGGTACTTTTGCATTACTTTTTCTCATCTGGGCTGTTTGTTTGTTCTTATAACAACAAAAAAGTTATATTTTTGGCAAATGTAAAGACCCTTTCACACCAAAAATGAAATGAATAAGCCTCAGGCTAAAGGAAATTCACACATGTACACTAGAGGGCGCAGCTCAAACAAACCTTTAAGATGTGCTGCCATTCTGGATTACAGAAGAATAGGACGCAGGAGAAGAAGTAAAGGAATAAATGTATGCTCACATTTAGTCTAGAATTAATCTAGAATAACCATGACACACACGTCGCCTCTGTACTCCCGATTTCTCTCAACATGGGCGCAGGAGAACTGTCAGTCAATACATGGGAAAACAAAGTAACTTAAGTTACTTATTTGAAAAAGTAACTCAGATATTTTGTAGTAAATTTAAAACTAATGCGTTACTTGAAAAAACTAATCTAATTACGTAACTCAAGTTACTTGTAATGCGTTACCCCCAACACTGCTTATATTAAAAAAAAAAACCTTCATGTAATTACAGCTGTAATTAATTTCTGTAATTTCATCCATAATTACACTGTTGACCCTACCCATACCACTAAACCGTATTTATAATACAACAAACACAATAAGTACATTATATCTAACTTTTTGTTTTGTTTATATAAGTACATCGTAGTTAAAACACCTAATATTAAGTGTGACTGTAATATCAACTTGTTGTAACTGAATTAATGTACTAATTAATTATTAATCTTATTTTTAATGTATTAATCTAAGCATGAGATTTGACTGTGCATGACCTCTGTGCATTTCACAGGGTGTGCCGACCTCCACCTGCTTGACATGCTGACGCCAGTGGAACGGAAGAGGCAGGGATACATACATGAACTTATTGTTACAGAGGAGAACTATGTCAATGACCTGCAGCTAGTTACTGAGGTAAAGCTCGGAGGAAATTACAGTTTAATCAGGCCAAAGATCAACAGTCTAGTCGCCAGGGTGGTTGTCTGTATGATGTTCATTATAAAGTCATGCCAGGAAGTAGGAATAGCTGAGGTGATGCCATTTAATGAATGTGTATTATCTATATTATGCTAGTTCGCAATGAAGTTAATAGAGAGAATTTCATATAGGAAAATGTATATATATTTATGGTTTGCTTTCAGACCTTCCAGAAGCCTCTGCTAGACTCGGAATTGTTGACGGAGAAGGAGGTGGCCATGATCTTTGTCAACTGGAAAGAGCTGATCATGTGCAACATTAAACTGCTCAAGTACGCCACCTATTGGTTAATACAATGGATATCCTTACCTCATCATTAGTCACCATGCAATTAACCCCTGATTTAAGCTCCCTCTTTGCTTATTCCATGATGGAAATTGCTCTAAAGTCATTAATGAGAATGCAGTGCAAAGTAATGTGGCATGTCAGGTCAATTAATTAAATATTCACACTTCACAGCTTTATTAAACAGATGTTAAGACAACTATAAGAATAGATCGGATGTAATTCCATATAATGAGCATTACGTAGCTTACCCAGAATGCCCCATCTAACTCTCTCTCCAGGGCGTTGCGGGTGAGGAAGAAGATGTCAGGTGAGCGCATGCCGGTGAAGATGATTGGTGACATCCTGACTGCTCAGCTTGTTCACATGCAGCCATACATCCGCTTCTGTAGCTGCCAGCTCAACGGCGCCACCCTCATTCAGCAGAAGACAGACGAGGTGCCCGAATTCAAAGAGTTTGTTAAGGTGAGACTAGTGAAAAGTCAACCGTTTGATCCATAGTGATCTGTTGTGACACTTAATTGTTTTTTTTTATCCAGTTTCCCTCTTTATTGTGGTAATGTTTGCAATTTTTAATTGTAAATACACCAAATTTGAAATAATTTCAACAAGATTTTTATATTTTCTGAAAAAAATGCTATGATGTATCATGGTTGCTTTTTTATGCATTTTTATGCTTGTTTGCATGTTTTACAGAGGTTGGCGATGGACCCTCGCTGTAAGGGAATGCCTCTGTCAAGTTTCCTTCTTAAACCCATGCAGAGAGTCACCCGATACCCGCTCATCATCAAAAACGTATGTACACGCTCACAATCTAGTTAATTGACTATTTCCTGACTACTATAAGAACCAACAACACATTGAAAACAAACATAACTCTGTCATCTACAAAAACACATAAAGAATTCACTTTTTTTTCTTGCAAATACAAGTTTTTGTCTCAAAATTCTGACTTTTTTTCTCAGAATTGCAAGTTTATATCATAATTCTGAGGGAAAAAAAGTCAGAATTGTGGGATATAAACTCAGAAATGCGAGAAAAAGTCAGAATTATCAGCTGACTTTATTTCTCAGATTTGCGATATATAAACTCGCAATTGCGAGAAAAACGTCAGTTGCCGGCTGACTTTTTTTCTCAGAATTGCAAGTTTATATTCTTCTTTCCCTTTATTTAACCAGATAAAACTTTCTGAGATTAAAAATCTCTTTTACAGAAGTGACCTGGCCAAAATAAGCAGTACAGCATTCTTAAAAAAAAAAAAAAAAAGAAAAACACACATCAAACACAGTAAAGACACATCATCAGTACAAATAAAAAACATTTATAATTCATTTCTTCCTTTAACAGCTCGCTAATAAAAGATTTAAAAGTGTTCATCGACACCGGGTTCTGTAATTTCAAGTCATTTTGTAAAAAGTTCCAATCATTGGGTGCCGCGTACCGAAAGGCTTGTTTTCCAAATTCAGTTCATATAGATGGAACTGAAAGGATGTTTCACTTGTGACTATTTCTCAGAGTTGTGAGTTTATTTGTCAGAATTGAGATATAATCTCATAATTGCGAAATATATAAGGTCAGAATTGTGAGATATAAACTCGCAATTGCAGGAAAAAAAGTCAGAATTGCAAGATATAAACTTGCAATTGTGAGAAAAATGTCAATTGTCGGCTGACTTTTTTTCTCAGAATTGCGAGTTTATATTTCAATTGTGACTATTTCTCAGAATTGAGATATAAACTCATAATTGCGAAATATAAGGTCAGAATTGCAAGATATAAACTCACAATTGTGAGAAAAAAAGCCAGAATTGTCAGATGACTTTTTTCACAGAAACCTCGCAATTGTGACTATTCCTCAGAATTGCGAGTTTATTTCTAAGAATTGATATATAAACTTGCAATTGCGAGTTATAAAGTCAGAATTGTCAGCTGATTTCATTTCTTAGAATTGCAAGTTTATATCTCGTAATTGTGACTATTTCAGAATTGTGATATAAACTCACAATTGCGGGTGATAAAGTCAGAATTGCAAAATATAAACTCTCAATTCTGAGAAGAAAAGTTGCAATTACCTTTTTTTTATTCTGTGGCGGAAACAAGCTTCCATAATTTTCACATCACTTCCCTTTGGCTTCATGTATGTGGGAGCATCGTCTCATGTTTTTCTCTCTCCTCATGCACAGATTATAGAGAACACTCCAGAAAGCCACCCGGACCACAGTCACCTGCGGCTGGCTCTGGAGAAGGCTGAAGAGCTATGCTCACAGGTCAACGAAGGCGTGCGTGAAAAAGAAAACTCAGACCGGCTGGAGTGGATCCAGGCGCATGTGCAGTGTGAGGGGCTGTCAGAGGTACCAGAACACAAACCTGCTGCATAGACACAGTCCATAAACACAGTCCATAGACAGTCACTTAGTAAAATAAGTTTTTTTCACTGGATTGTATTTAATTAGCTTTCAGATATTTTGAAAAGAGTCTATTTTGGTCTGCGCACCAGTAAAACAAATCCATAAACGTATCTCTTATGCTCACCAAGGCTGCATTTATTTAATCAAAAATACATTAAAAACAGTAATACAGTAAAATTACAATTTAAAGTAACCATTGTTTGTTTTGATATATTTTAAAATGTAATTTATTCCTGTGATGGCAAAGCTGAATTTTCAGCATCATTACTCCAGTCTTCAGTGTCACATGATCCTTCAGAAATCACTCTAATATGATGATTTGCTGTTCAAGAAACATTTACTATTATTATTAATGTTAAAAACAGTTGTGTGGCTTAATATTTTTGTGGAAACCATGATAGTTTTTTCCAGGATTCTTTGATGAATTGAAAGTTCAAAAGAACAGCATTTTTTAAAAATAGAAATCTTTTATAATATTATAAATCTTTTGTCACTTTTGATCAATTTAATGTGTCCTTGTGGAATAAAAATATTAATTTCTTTCCAAAACAATCTTACTGACCCCAAACTTTTGAATGGTAGTGTGTATTTGTCAAGCTGTTCTCGTGACAATCTAGGTCAAATTTCGTTACAATAAATGTTTCTCTCCCTCTTTACAGCAACTTGTGTTCAACTCAGTTACAAACTGCCTGGGCCCTCGGAAGTTCCTACACAGTGGAAAACTCTACAAAGCCAAGAGCAACAAGGAGCTTTACGGCTTCCTGTTTAATGACTTCCTGCTCCTCACGCAGATCATCAAACCTCTGGGCTCGTCTGGAATGGACAAGGTCTTCAGTGCGAAATCCCACCTGCAGTATCGCATGTACAAAACGGTGAGACATTCTTAAAGATCTTATTTATTTGCAATCATTTTTTGACCTTTAATATAATATCTGGTCCTTGACCTTTAACCTGACTCGTTGACCTCTCTCTGCAGCCCATCTTTCTTAATGAGGTGCTGGTGAAGCTTCCAACTGATCCTTCAGGAGATGAACCCATATTCCACATATCTCACATAGACAGAGTCTACACTATACGTGCTGAGAGCATCAACGAACGGTATTAAACTAATTATTTGTTTATTTATTAGATCTGTACCCATTATCCTGCAATATATGTGCTCATATGCTCTTATAAATGCTGTAAATCACATATTTTGACAATGTTCCTCTGTTCCATCCTGTAATCCTACAGGACAGCTTGGGTACAGAAGATCAAAGCCGCTTCTGAGCTTTTCATCGAAACAGAGAAGAAGAAGAGAGAGAAAGCCTACTTGGGTCTGTCACACATATTTCCTCACTGCATTAATAAAGCTATGAATGCTCTGAGTGTTTGCTGAGAACTGGTTTTGTGTTACTATTATGTTTGCAGTAAGGTCTCAGAGGGCCACTGGTATCGGGCGGCTAATGGTGAACATTGTTGAAGGCATTGAGCTGAAGCCCTGTCGCTCAAATGGTAAAGAATGAATACTATATGCTATAAGGTGCTTTACTAAGTTATAAGCATTCTGATAATATCGACCATATCGTAAATGTCCATTGTGCGCAGGTAAGAGTAACCCGTACTGTGAGGTGACGATGGGCTCTCAGTGTCACGTCACTAAGACGCTACAGGACACTCTGAACCCCAAATGGAACTCAAACTGCCAGTTCTTCATCAAAGACCTGGAGCAGGACGTGCTGTGTGTCACTGTGTTCGAGAGGGATCAGTTCTCCCCGGACGGTCAGTATACTGAAAATATACTCATCTCACATATAATTGAAGGCAAAAGGACTTCTTTTGCCTTCAGAACTGCCTTAATTCTTCGTGGCATAGATTCAACTAGGTGCTGGAAACATTTCTCAGAGATTTTGGTCCATATTGTCATGATAGCATCACGCAGTTTCTGCAGATTTGTTGGCTGCACATCCATGTTCCACCACATCCCAAAGCTGCTCCACTGGATTGAGATCTGGTGACTGTGGAGGCCATTTGATATAGTGAATATAGTGAACTCATTGTCATGTTCAAAAAACCAGTTTGAGATAATTTGAGCTTTGCTGGAAGTAGCCATCAGAAGATGATACACTGTGGTCATAAAGGGATGGACATGGTCAGCAACAATACTCAGGTAGGCTGTGGCATTTAAACAATGCTCAATTGGTACTAAGGAGCCCAAAGTGTGCCAAGATAATATCCCCAACACCATTGCACCACCAGCAGCCTGAACCTTTGATAAAAGGCAGGATGGATCCATGCTTTCATGTTGTTTACGCCAACCTCTGACCCTACTATCTGAATGTCACAGCAGAAATCAAGACTCATCCGACCAGGCAACATTTTTACAATCTTCTGTTGTCCAATTTTGGTGAGCCCGTGTGAATTGTAGCCTCAGTTTCCAGTTCTAGGAGTGGCACCCGGTGTGGTCTTCTGCTGCTGTAGCTCATCTGATTCAAGGTTCGACGTGTTTAGAGACGCTCTTCTGCAGACCTCGGTTGTAATGGGTGTTTATTTGAGCTACTGTTGCCTTTCTATCAGCTAGAACCATTGTCCTCTGGCATCAACAAGGCATTTTCACCCATAGAAGTGCCATTTACTGGATATTTTCTCTTTTTCTGACCTTTCTCTGTAAACCCTAGAGATGTTTGTGCGTGAAAATCCCAGTAGATCAGCAGTTTCTGAAATACTTAGACCAGCCCGTCTGGCACCATCGACCATGCCATGTTCAAAGTCACTTAAATGATTTTTCTTCCCTATTCTGAGGCTCAGATTGAACTTCAGCAGATCGTCTTGACCATATCTACATGCCTAAATGCATTAAGTTGCTGTCATGTGAATGGCTGATTAGATATTTGCATTTGAACAGATGTACCTAATAAAGTGGCCGGTGAGTGTATATATAAAATCGGTTACAGAAATATTTTTCAACTGATGATTACAACATAATATATAATTCCAATATATAATATAATATATATATAATATATATTATTATTATTATATATATATATATATATATATATATATACACACACACACACACAAGCATTCAAAAGTTTGGGGATTTCTTTTTATTAAATTAATACTTTTTTTCAGTAAAGATAAATTAAATTGATCAAAAGTGACAGTGACATTTACATTGTTACAAAAGAATTTTTATTTAGAATAAATGCTGTACTTTTGAATTTTCTATTTATCATAGAATTTTGAAAAATATATATTTATATCACAGTTTCCACAAAAGTATTTAGCAGCACAACTGTTTTCAACATAATAACAAATGTTTCTTGAGCAGCAAATCAGCATATTAGAATGATTTCTGAAGGATCATGTGACACTGAAGACTGGAGTAATGATGCTGAAAATTCAGCTTTTTAAAAATAAAATAGAAAACAGATATTTTAAATTGTAATAATTTTACAAAATTGCTCTTTTACTGTATTTTTTGATATGATAAATTCAGCTTTGGTGAACAAAAAAGACGCTTAATGTTTAAAAAACTTACTAACCCCAAAAATTTGAACAGTAGTGTATAAACATAACCACATACATTTTTTCTTTCTCTCTCTACATCTTTCACCCCATTCTATTTCCTGTCTTGTTAGATTTCTTGGGCAGGACGGAGATTCGGCTGGCCGACATCAAGAAGGACCAGGGCTCGAAGGGGCCCATCACCAAGCGTCTGCTGTTACACGAAGTCCCAACAGGAGAGATTGTGGTGCGACTGGACCTTCAGCTCTTTGACGAACCCTGACCCACGTTGTTTGACCTGACCATTTGACCCCCAGATTCAATATCCGCTACTCCTCCGTGTTGAAAGCCCACCAGCCTAGTGTGACAATCCCACCCAGCACCATGAATCCCAGAGTGTGAATGTGTGTATTCGCACAAGCATCTGTGAATCTGCAAAATGCTGTAACAGTCTTAATCAGTGATCCCCACTGGATTCTTATTGTCCTAGGTACCGCTTCAAGACAAGTCAAGTGTGTGAGTGAAAATGAAGGATGTAGAGATGTAAATTTCAGTTCTATAAGGATGTAAAGGATGTCTCAGGATGCTGTAAGTCTTAAAGGGTCAAACGTACAGTAGTTACTTAACGCTCTAATGACCCGGGAACAGTAGTGCCATTTGATGCAATATTCATACTAGAACACACAGAACCATTACAAATGCTGTGCCATTACAGTGAAAGTCTCATTATGGGTGAATCTCACGAATCTCTTATTAACATAATTACAAAATCTCTCATTCTCATAACTGTAATGCAAAGTGATATTATTTAAATTAAGTGTTTATACATCATGGTAGTATTTGTTGTACTGCCTGTACTGTACTGCTGGTTTACATAAAAATATTGTAATTCATAAAATTACCACCATTTAAAAAAAATGAACAGGATTAATTTTTAATTCAAACTATTTTGGGGTTTTTGGGGCAACCTGGACATGTTTTTGTGAGATTCACTCAATAGTCTTACTGACTATTTAACATTTATTCCATAATTTCACTCATTAACACTAAAAACTAAAACCAGGTTTTGTTGGCAAACCTTTCTAGTGTCAACCGACTCATTTATTTTATTTTATTTATTTTTTTATCTGTTTTTACTGAAAGATACTGGTGACAGTTCAACTACTGAATGTACGCGATACGTTTGTTTTTGAGGGTCTATTAAACGTGAGCATGTTCAGGAAAATTTACAGCAAGTCTCGAGAAGATAGCCACAAACGCTCCGTGGAAAGACTATTTTGGAAATTGTTATATATGTTTTTCAGCATCTTTTGTCATGTAACTTTTATTTATTTTTATGTTTTTGAGAATGGGACACATCTCAGAGGCCAACAGAAATATCATAGCAGGTCTCAAAGGACATTAGAAGAATTTCCGAATGTGTCATATATCTCTGAAATATCCCTAAACGGCTAATATATTCGGTGAAAATATGTGGTGGCTGCATGAGTTTTGATTTTAGCAATAATTCAGCCAGATGTTCTTCAGTTCTCCCCTTATGATCTTAGTTTTATTGTGGTACATCACAAAGTAAACTATTTAATATATAATACTGTATTTAAGTTTGAAACTGCATTACTAATAACATCAGTTTGTTTTTGACTGATCTTTGTTTATTTTAATTTTTTTTATTTTTGTGTTGTTATTAGGCATTAGTGATCAACACTGTAGGTATTGTCATATTTGTAAAAATGAGAGATGTCATTTCTTATTTTATGTTCTTACTTCCTTTTTTGTTGTTTATTTTGCAAAAAATGGGATATAGTGGTAAAAGTTTGGAAGGTTGCAGCATGTAGAAATGATGTTGAAACAATCCTAAATGAGCCAGAGAGCAAAAGGGATCAATCATCACCCATATCTGCTGCAAATGTCTTCGGTTCTCCAGAAAGAGCCCTCTTTATATAGATGATGAAATGTGTTGAATTTGTGAGGGTCTTATTTGTTCGATTACCACACTACTGAGCCTGAGAAAGGTGCTGTTTCTTTTTGGACTGTAAACAGGGATCGGTTTTGTTTAATTTGTGTGTGTATGAGTGTGTTTTCCTGTCTAGATGCAATAGACACATTAATATTCCACTGCTGTGCTAGTGAGATGCCAGAGTGATCAAGGAAAACAGCTATTGTGGGGCCAGCAAGTTATTCCACTCGGTTTTTCTATGTGTGTGTGTGTGTGTGTGTGTATATACGAAAGAGTGACTCTTAGTGCTTTGAATGCTTTCTGCTGGGTCACTTTCCCAAACCTCATCTCAAAGTACATTTTAGACAATGCAAGGGGTCATGGTCACACATCTTTCCTCTTTTCCCTGTCTTATTCTCCTGACGTTCCCTCATCTCTTATCACGCACTGTACATTTCAGACCTGAAGATTTGCCCCCAACTTCATTATTTTTTAATAAGCAAAGTCCCATTGATTGAACAGTAATATATGTGTCTATGTTTAAAACTTTGAATGGAGTATAATATATTACAAATTGAGAAGTAAATATGTTGATAACAGCGTATTGTTATCAATTTAGAAGCAGTGTGTTGTCTTAATGTTGCAAATAAAACTCAATTGGACCAAGGTAAAGTCGTCCAAATTATTATTATATGTAGTGGTACTAGTTTTTCGTTTCATATACAGTGTTTTACTACTCTTTCAAAACGAGCATGCATGTTTATTAAAAAATACCATGGATTTCTTCGAAAATTTGATATCAGCTCACATATATCAAAGCATTTTACTTTTTGTAAGGACTGTTTCATTTACATTGTGAGAAAAGAAATACTTCACAGTGGCACGCGACTCGCGTACGGACACGCGCAGCATGTTTCACGGGGGCGTGCCAGTCCGATTACGCAACGTCTTGTGGCTTCACGGAACAACAACTTGATTAATTTTATGTATACGTTTTTGTCTGTACAGCCGTTGTTAAAGGAGAGCCTTTGAATTCAGTTTTAACGACCACTGAACGGCATGTCCTGATTTCCGATGGACAAGTAAACAAGCGGTGTCTATGAAAAACACAAGGTCGAAGAGAGCAGCACAAAAGCGCTGAAAGGGTAAAAACACTCTGAATTACCACAAGGCCATCAATATTGTTATTTCGTACTGCTTTATACACTTGGTTAGAGAAAACTCGAGTATTTAGTTTTGCACGTTCACTGTCCTCATTGTGTAACTGTACTGTTTATTCTCTCCACCATAAAAAGGAGCCATCAAGTGTAGACTTCTTAGGGATGTTCGCAATTATGTCCTTCCAGAGAGTTCGGCGTTTGAGGGGTTTGAAGGTACATGTTCATTCCTGTCACTCAAGTTGAACGGTATCTATCTCAAAATTGTGAACAGGCGCTTTCCACAAATAGTAGGTACCCAGTACTTGTTTTCAAATCAGTAAAGATACAAAGTATTAAATGTTTTCTGTAATAAAATATTTATCTAACATGAAAACATAATAGCACGACCCCTCCCCCTTATCTTAGTGGTCTGGAATCTTTATAATCTGTTAAACTGCCATGTCATCCATTGTAAACAACAATAATTTAATTAACACAAATGTAATAATATCCATAAAATTGTGACTCCTATCATTTTTATTGGCATCACGACAAGTAATTAAGTAATCAGAAATTAGTTATATTATGGTATTATGATAAATGTAACCAAAAAAAATCAATTTGTGGAAAGTGCTGAAACCTTTCACACAAGAACAGCTTTGCTCAAATCTCTACAAATATCTTGTTCAAATGTCAGCTTATGTAAAAATGTCAGTAGTCTTGCAGAAATCATATGACTTTGTGTGTCTTTAATTCAGTTCCTTTGGGTGGAAGGTTCTTGGATTCAAAGGAAAGTTCCTCCATTGACACCGCTCTGCAATAAGGCAAATAATGTCAAGAAGCCTGTCAGATATACAAGTATAAGTAAGTTTTATTGCACTGTGTGGTGTCTTATTTTAGGAATGTTGATGAACTTATCAATTGGCAGATTCCATGAAGAACCTTTAGCATCCATGAAACCTTTCCATTGCACAAATGTACAAACCCGATTCCAAAAAAGTTGGGACACTGTGCAAATTGTGAATAAAAAAGGAATGCAATAATTTACAAATCTCATAAACTTATATTTTATTCACAATAGAATATAGATAACATATCAAATGTTGAAAGTGAGACATTTTGAAATGTCATGCCAAATATTGGCTCATTTTGGATTTCATGAGAGCTACACATTCCAAAAAAGTTGGGACAGGTAGCAATAAGAGGCCGGGAAAGTTAAATACATATAAGGAACAGCTGGAGGACCAATTTGCAACTTATTAGGTCAATTGGCAACATGATTGGGTATAAAAAGAGCCTCTCAGAGTGGCAGTGTCTCTCAGAAGTCAAGATGGGCAGAGGATCACCAATTCCCCCAATGCTGCGGCGAAAAATAGTGGAGCAATATCAGAAAGAAGTTTCTCAGAGAAAAATTGCAAAGAGTTTGAAGTTATCATCCAAAGTTTCAGAGAATCTGGAACAATCTCTGTGCGTAAGGGTCAAGGCCGGAAAACCATACTGGATGCCCGTGATCTTCGGGCCCTTAGACGGCACTGCATCACATACAGGAATGCTACTGTAATGGAAATCACAACATGGGCTCAGGAATACTTCCAGAAAACACTGTCGGTGAACACAATCCACCGTGCCATTCGCCGTTGCCGGCTAAAACTCTATAGGTCAAAAAAGAAGCCATATCTAAACATGATCCAGAAGCGCAGGCGTTTTCTCTGGGCCAAGGCTCATTTAAAATGGACTGTGGCAAAGTGGAAAACTGTTCTGTGGTCAGACGAATCAAAATTTGAAGTTCTTTTTGGAAAACTGGGACGCCATGTCATCCGGACTAAACAGGACAAGGACAACCCAAGTTGTTATCAGTGCTCAATTCAGAAGCCTGCATCTCTGATGGTATGGGGTTGCATGAGTGCGTGTGGCATGGGCAGCTTACACATCTGGAAAGGCACCATCAATGCTGAAAGGTATATCCAAGTTCTAGAACAACATATGCTTCCATCCAGACGTCGTCTCTTTCAGGGAAGACCTTGCATTTTCCAACATGACAATGCCAGACCACATACTGCATCAATTACAACATCATGGCTGCGTAGAAGAAGGATCCGGGTACTGAAATGGCCAGCCTGCAGTCCAGATCTTTCACCCATAGATTACATTTGGCGCATCATAAAGAGGAAGATGCGACAAAGAAGACCTAAGACAGTTGAGCAACTAGATACCTGTATTAGACAAGAATGGGACAACATTCCTATTCCTAAACTTGAGCAACTTGTCTCCTCAGTCCCCAGACGTTTACAGACTGTTATAAAAAGAAGAGGGGATGCCACACAGTGGTAAACATGGCCTTGTCCCAACTTTTTTGAGATGTGTTGATGCCATGAAATTTAAAATCAACTTATTTTTCCCTTTAAACTGAGAAAATGTATCATTTTAACATTTGATATGTCATCTATGTTGTATTCTGAATAAAATATTGAAATTTGAAACTTCCACATCATTGCATTCCTTTTTTATTCACAATTTGTACGGTGTCCCAACTTTTTTGGTATCGGGTTTGTAGCTTTATAGTGGAAAAAGGTTCTTCAGATTGTTAAAATATTATTCACACTAAGAAAAATGTTGTTGTTTTAAGAACACTTTACTGAAAGGGAAACCCAAAACTTTATTTTAAAATTCAGCATGACATTAGAAGAGATATCACTGCAAGTGGAAGGGGAAGTTACTTTGATTAAAGATAACAAGGGCACATAGATAAATAAAATGATGTGCACAGATAAATCATTTATTATAAATCCTACAATATTCCATAAAAAAAGAAGAACTGACAATGTTTTTTTTATTTTATTTCATGGTGACTTTTAAGAGTGTGGACCAAAATAGTGAATGTGATTTTACCAAGTACAACATGTTCCTGGATCAACATTTTTGTTGATCCTGAAGCAACATTACAATCAACCAATCAGATTTGAGGGACAAGTTTACAAGTTTAGTTACAACTAGGGTTAGGTGCTTCTACATCAGTATTATTCACCTACCATTTCCATCTGATATTAGGGATAAGTTATGAGTAGGGTTAGGACTAAATTTCTGGACAGGAATGTTGTTCCTGGATCAGCAAAATATGTTGATTCAAAAAAATGTCTTACTTGGCAAAATCTCAGTGACCTTTTTTCTTGCTTCTGTTACATACATTAATACAATGTTATCTTTACCCTAGAGAAAGCGAAACCAAAAACTATAATCGATATTGCCAGAATACTGCAGCAAAAGACAAAGGAGACCAAAGAGAGGAAACAATCGGTGATCCCTGCTGCTGCATTGAAAGCTGCTACAAGTACAACCAAACCGGCTACACCAAATCAATTGAATGACCAGAGTGATGCCAAAGCAACCATTGTTTCCAATGCAAAAGTTCAAACTTCTTCCAGCACCCTTCCAGCAATTGTTACTGTGGAATGTTCTTCAGAATCTGCTGTTCCTGTGGACACTAAACCTGTTCAGTACATTGTAGATATAGTAGCAGTTACAGGTTCTTCTCTGAATGTGGCCTCCAAATTGCCTGTAGCAGCGAGCAGAACTTTCTGTGAAACCACACCTGACACTGTCCTAATAGATTCTGATGTGGATTTTGCATATTCAAAATGTGCTGACCAAATGGCCATGGAAGGTCTGCATAATAAGACATACATTAAAATATCACATGCAAAAGATGTAGCACCCAACGCTGTTGATTCAGGTGTAGAGTTGCCCACTAGTAATGCTCCACAAGAGGCTTCAACTCAAGAAGATACGACTACAAATATCAGTCGAGTTCCTGAGCTGTCTTCAGCAAACACCAAAGAAGTCAGTCAATCTTCTGAGGATGTTGTTTTTGCCTCTAAAAAACTTACACCAGAAGTAGATGAAATAGTTAATATGTCTGAAGTTATGGTGACCTCCAAAGTTATAGCAACTCCTGAAGTTTCATCTGCGCATGAGGACGGTCATCTGGAAGAGTCATTTTCTGATTCAGAAGTTGTTGCAGTGACCAATGCATCAACGTTTGTAAACATAGCACATGCGCAGTACTCTTCACAACCTTCTCAATCTCAAGACTTTATAGCTCCCAACTGGCCTTCAAATGTCAATGCAGACAAAACACCCTCTAGCCAAGAGATCATCAATCAAGCAGTCGGCTCATTTCCAGTTGCCGCAGCTGAGTCCATAATAGATATTTCAAGTGCTGAAGCTGTGGCAGTTGCCTGTGGTAAAGTTCCAACCCTTCGAGAAGTTTGTCATGAAGAAGCCGTTCCAGTGTCTGACCCAATCCCAGAAGTCTCTTTATTTAAATCCACTGAGGATCTAACTGTTGTTGAGACCATATCTGCGTCTCTAAGTAAAGCCGTAAAGGTAGATGATATGTCAGTAATGTCTGGTGATGCTCAAAGCTCCATCAATCTGAAGGACCCAATTCTAGCACAAACTGACATTTTAGAGGAAGAGATGCAGAAAGAGGAAGCATTTGAAGAGTTGCCTGAGGGTATGTCATCCCTCCTGCATTCAGTGCCTACATAAATTTATATTTTGTTGTTGTTGGGTTTTTTTTATGCAACCTCCCCATTTTTGTGGACAGTTATTTGTGGGAAAGCACAAGATATTGCAAATGTTATAAGATTCTCAAGCTCTATAGACAGATGCAGTTTTGATTAATGCATCTTTTTCATTGTTGAAATACATTTACTTGCATCATTACTTTGCCTTTATGATCTTTTAGTGCAACATAGACTCTTTCATTTTTGTATTTTAATGTTTTTGTTTGTACCTTGTCATGCTTGATGCATATCATGCATTTGTTATTATCATTTACTAAAATCCATTTATTTTGCTGAAAACACAAATTCATGCACGGTTTTTGTAATTGTGTTTTTTAGAACATGGAATTTTTACTTAATTGTCTAGTTCTAACATGGGGATGCTAGCTTTAGGAGATTTAGGAGAAACACCTGCCGTCCCACACAGAAATTAGCAGAGGATTTTACAGATGTCTTAATTTGAGAACTGACTTACTGTAACAATGAAGTGAAAG
Source organism: Ctenopharyngodon idella (assembly GCF_019924925.1). Lineage (NCBI taxonomy): Eukaryota > Metazoa > Chordata > Actinopteri > Cypriniformes > Xenocyprididae > Ctenopharyngodon > Ctenopharyngodon idella. Next base: position 37,260,820 of record NC_067220.1, read on the forward strand.
TTTAAACATATACAGCTTCTGTAAACATTTTCCCATAACACAAATATTTGTCTGTATTGAATCAGCGTGGTTTTCTCTGTGGTAAAGTCGCTAAGTTGTGGAGGCTTTGTTTTCTTTTGAGCTATTCTGATCTTTACCACAAGAGGGTGGATTGATCTGTCTCTTGACATCATTTATTATGGATTTTTATGCAAATATGTTTATTGTGATTAAGTTAAAATGTATTAGTAGGTATAAATATTTATACTTAAACACAAAATGCAGTAGAATTATAATTTGAATTTTATCATCAAAGACAGAAAGCACATGTCGTTAAAGCGTTCTGGTTAATATTGATATTGTTAGATGTTCATAAGAAACAAATAACAGTGATTTCTCTCTCATCTGCAGCACAGCTTGATCCAATACAGAGACTCTTTCTCGACAAGATACGGGAATACTCCACAAAGAGCCAGTATGAAAAACATTCCATAAATCAAATTAAATTAAAACATTCTTTTCATTCCAATATATTTTGAATACTGCATTTTTCACATTTAACCCTGTTTGTGTGGTCCATATAGAGCCTCTGGTGGCCTTGTAGATGCTGGGCCAGAATATGAGAAAGCTTTCAATGAAGAACTAACCAAACTCCAGAGACTCTATGGGGGTGGAGACTTAAGTGAGTTCCCAGAATTTAAGTTCTCCGGTGGGTATATTTTTGCCTTTGTGTATTTAAAATGAATATTAAAGTTCAGATGATCTTATCTTTTATCCTTTTTTTTTCATTTTCAGAGCCTGTACTGGATGAAAGCGGCTCAAAATGAAAAGCACACCACGGCATTACCATAGAAATATGTCATTCATGATAGCCTATATTTTAAAATGCAATTTTATTTGAATTACATCAGTTAACTTATCTGCAGTTACAGAACTGTACACAGACACAAAAAAATAAAGTTGTTTGAACTTTGACATTTTCAGATTGTGCTTTATTTAATGAAACGTTCTGAATGACAATTTAAAATCACCAAGCACCGTGAAAAATACATATTTTAGAATATAGCCTGCATGTTACATTGTCCCCACAGAAGTCTCCAGGGGGCGAGCACTTTTCCCTAAACAGTAATGTCTCCTCCCACCTCATAAATATTCATGAGCAAAGTTGCCTGCGTGCCGTTACGCTGTGACGACATGGAAGAACTGCGGGTCCCGATTGCTGCAGCCGCTTGTCATTGTGACGAAGATTGGCACTAAGGTAAGCTGTCACTCAAAATCTTCTTTTCCGACTCCCTATCAATCAGGCGATCTGGGCCGCACACTAAAAATGCACTCGGCACATAAGATCGAGCTTCCGTGGGAGGTGCGCGGTCAGGATGGTTTTAGCCTGAAATCAGATGTTTGGACGGCGGTTTCGGGGGAGATTTTCTGGCTCGACATACAGTCAAGGCCCAGCTCTTTTTTTATGATCTTTTGTAGAAGTGCGAATGGCGGCGGCACTGGTGGGGAGGGATAGCCCGATGTCCCTTAGATTGATTGATAGGCGATTATGGGCAGGCTTTTTATTATATTTAAAGAGACAGAGACGATAATTTTATAAGTCAGCGAAAACTCAAGAAGGCTGATGTTTTTCGTTATGACGTAGGTTACGTACTATAATTGTAAATTGATTGCGGCAGCGGTTCTTATGGGTGTATAGCGCTTCGAATAAAACAGAGATATGAACATACATAGGCAATGGGTTAGAACAGAGGCTCAGTACAAACATGGCGCCTACAGTAATAGAGAGGATAAGATACAGTCATCTGTGGCTGAAGAAATAGACGAAGATATAAGACCACATTACGAGAAATTAATCATTCCGGAACGTTAATAAGCAAATCGATTATGTTTTTAAATGTAGATATTTTCTGTTGTTCAAACCCAATTCAGAGTGAATCAATCATTGAAGTAGTATTGCAGTGCAGATACATCACGACGGCGATGTTTAACGATGTTTCTATTTATATCTCGTATTTGTATTCGTCTGATCGCAAAGACCACTGCAGATGTTTATCCAATTCAGCATACAAGTTTATTTTGAAGAACATGAATGTTATTCTTTGAATAAAACAATACTTTATGCTTCGTTTTTGTCACTTATATGCAGCGCATAAACTTTTGATTCACAGTGAATGCAGAAAAAACTGTCGTTTTTAACGGTCGATGCGATATGTAAATGTATGTTAATTTATGAATCGATTATTTATATATATATATATATATACACACATACACACACAATTTAATAATAACATGCAAAATTTGTTGAAATTAAACAGTTATTTTTAACGCTTTTTGTTAATCATTTAAACATTTGAAAACAAAATGCTAATTATTCAGTTAGTTAAGGCTGACAGCAAAACTACCGTTATTTGTCATAACGGCCAGATATCCGCTTTAATAAGGATAATGTAGCTTTGAAAATATGCATTACTTGGCCTGGCCTATGTTTACATGTACATCAGTCTGTCAGTAAAACACTATATGGCCCTTAAGCTATAAATGTAACGCAAGAGTTTTATAAAATTATGTGTTATACACCTACAGATAAGATCATATTTGATGCTTATATCAGCAAATTATTCATTTTCCACTATAGAGTAAAGAGTGGCAGGTTTTAATGCTGTTTGGTAGTTCTCACACATAAATGTTTCTCTTTGTTGTGGCAGTTTAGTGGTGCTAAAGATCAGCTTTATAGAATGCCCAAGCATTGTCCACGGCAACAGTAACTATGATGACATCCCCATCGGTGTCCATGGAGGATTACCAAGAGGCCTGAACAGGTTTGTGTTGCCAAAGAGCGAGTAGCTCTTTACACAGCCAGTGGAATACTGTTTTTGTTTTGTGTGTGTTTAATCAACCTTTTAAAGGGGTAGTTCACCCAAAAATGAAAATTATCCCATAATTTACTCACCCTCAAGCCATCCTAGGTATATATGACTTACACAGCTGAATACAATCAGAGTTATATTAAATAATATCCTGGCTCTTCCAAGCTTTGTAATAGCATTGAATAGTGCCCGAGTTTTTGAAGCTCCAAAAAGCACATCCATCCATCATAAAAGTAATCCATAGGACTCCAGTGGGTTAATAAATGACTTCTGAAGTGAAGCAATGTTTTTTTTTTTTAGTAAAATATCCTATATAACTTTATAAACTATAATCACTGGCTTCCGGCAACAGCCATACGTGCTCTCATGAGAGTTATGTGGTTTTTGCGCAAGGTGTCTATTCTCACCTGAGCTTACGCTACTCCTACGTCATACGTCGGGTCAGAGGTCACCCTTTCGCTGGAACTCAACTCTCTCATGAACGCACGTACGGCCATTGCTGGGAGTTAGTGATTATAGTTTATAAAGTTTTAAATATGGATATTTAAAAAAAAAAAAAAAAGCTTCAGAAGGCATTTACGCTGCAAAAAATGCTGTTCTTAGAATTTTTGTCTTGTTTCCAGTCCAAATATCTAAAAATTCTTAGATCAAGAAGCATTTTCTTGACAAGTAAAAGTTATTTTCTTGTTTTTAGGAAAAATAAGTCAAAATTAAGTGAGTTTTTCCTTAAAACAAGCAAAATAATCTGCCAATGGGGTAAGCAAAATAATCTTAATCCAAACTGAAAACAAGATTATATAGTTTATTTTTGGTTTGAAATAAGATTATTTTGCTTACCCCATTGGCAGATTATTTTGCTTGGTTTAAGGAAAAACTCACTTAATTTTGACTTATTTTTCCTGAAAACAAGAAAATAATTTTTACTTGTCAAGAAAATGCTTCTTGATTTAAGAACTTTAAGATATTTTGACTAGAAACAAGACAAAAACTCTAAATAAGAACAGCATTTTTTGCAGTGTATAAACCCACTGGAGTCCTGTGGATTACTTTTATGATGGATGGATGTGTTTTTTCTGAGCTTCAAAAACTCGGGCACTATTCAATGACATTGCAAAGCTGGGAAGAGCCAGGATATTATTTGATATAACTCTGATTGTGTTTGGCTGAAAGAAGAACGTCATATACACCTTGGATGGCTTGAGGGTGAGTAAATTATACAATAATTTTCATTTTTGGCAGAGCTATCCCTTCAAATAAAGTGATAAACATCTTTTTATTACAAAAAAGAAAAATCAATAAAAGTTTCTTAAACATGCAAGTCTAACATCTCACACTCTGTGATTGATTTCTTGTGAATTCTGGGAAGTCTGACCTCTGCGGTATCGGATGGAGCGATAGAGAGACTCGAGACTAACCCGAGATTTTCCAGCAGTCGTGAAATATTTTTAACATCTTCCCCTTTTCAATCAACACTATTGTTGCTCTCCATCACATGCACTCAATCATGTGGGCCTGTCCAACTATAAAGTACAAAGAAAAAAACTGTACAAATGAGAAAAGAAACCAACACTCTGTATAATATATTATAATTTTTTAATGTATGAATAGATTCTTGCATTATAACTATCCAAGAAATCTGGATCAGTGTTATTTTAGTATCATTGAGATACTTTTGGATTTTTTTATTAATTTAAATTAGTTTTTATATATTCCATTTTCATTTGAGTAATTTTGTTGTTTTTGACATTTTAATCTTTATATATATATATATATATATATATGTGTGTGTGTGTGTGTTGCCTTGACAATTAGTTGCAATAAAATTAGTTAAGTTTTTTATATTTTTCTTTATTTTAGTTCACATTTATTGTATTTCAAGTAACGGAAATGTTTTTAGTTTCAGTTTTAGTTAACTATAATAACCCTGATCTGGATATTTTGCATGTTGAGTCAAACAGTCACTCAAGGTACTTCTGTATTTCCTCTGTTTTTCAGATAAATACTCTGAAACTAATGTGAAAAACCATTCTGTTAAATCTGTGAAACCTTTCTAAATCTGACAGACAAAGATAGAGTAGTCTGAGATTTGAGAGAGAAGCGCCTTTGTAAAAAATGAGTTTTTGTTACATGATTTGAAACCCCATGTAGACCCTTAGGGTCTCGCCGACTCTGCGCTGTGACAGAGAGGCTGTGTTTCTCAGAGCAGCCCACACACGGACGTTACCGCCCGCAGACATGCCAGCTGACATTGCTAACTTCCACATACCTCACACATCTTCATTCTCTGCCCCCTCCCACCCCCTGCTCCTCTGTCCCATGCAGATGCAAGTGGGAGAACAGACAGCGGGACAAGTGGAGGAGAGGTTGGAGGAAGAGGAGGAGGAGAGAGAGGAAGAGGAGAGCAGCTCGGCACCGTCTGAGCCACAGTCTCCTATGGAGGTCTACAAGACGGCCATTTACAGGTAACTTCCTCTTTTTCTTGTTTTTAAAATTGCATTTGAATATGCATTTGTGTTCAAAAGAACATTTGATGTGTGAACGATGTGTTTGTTGACTGTCAGACACCCCTTGTTCCCCCTGTTGGCGCTGCTCTTTGAGAAATGCGAGCAATCCACTCAGAGCTCGGAGTGCGTGACCTCGGCCAGTTTCGATGTGGATATCGAGAACTTTGTGCGAAACCAGGAGAAAGAAGGCAAGGCGTTCTTCAGTGAGGACCCCGATTTGGACAATCTGGTAAGAAGCACCTTGTCATTAAACTGTAGTACTGATCAATTATTTAACCAGGTTTTTAAAATATTTACACTACTGTTCAAAAGTTTTGGGTCAGTAAGATATTTTAAATGTTTTTGAAAGAAGTCTCTTCTGCTTACCAAGGCTGCATTTATTTGATCACAAATACAGAAAAATCAGTAATATTGTGAAATATTATTTCAGTTTAAAATAACTGTTTTCTATTTGAATATATTTTAAAATGTAATTTATTCCTGTGATCAAAGCTGAATTTTCAGCATCATTACTCCAGTCTTCAGTGTCACATGATCCTTCAGAAATCATTCTAATATGCTGATATGCTGCTCAAGAAACATTTCTTATTATTATTATCAATGTTGAAAACATTTGTGCTGCTTAATATTTGTGTGGAAATCATATGTTTTTTTTTCAGGATTCTTTGATGAATAGAAAGTTCAAAAGAACAGTGTTTATATTAAATAGAAATTTTTGTAACATTATAAATGTCTGACACACTTGATCAATTTAATGCGTCCTTGCTGAATAAAAGTATTAATTTCTTTAATAAAACATTCTGACCCATAACTTTTGAATGGTAGTGTATATTTAGGGATGCATGATATATCAGTTAATGGTCAATAATATTAACATTTTTTAAATGTATTATTGGTAGCATTCGATATTGGATATTTACGCATGCATGTTTATTTCCCCTATTTTTATATATTGATTACATTTGTCATCAACTAACACCCACTTTAAGTTAATCTTTAAAAACATTGATAATTTAATAAAACTGTTAAATCTCAAAATGAATGCTGTACATTATAATGATGTGACGTCTAAAATTACTTGTAGCATTTAAAAGAACAGGCTTTAGTTTTTAGTGCTTTATTTTTAATTTATTTTGGCAAAATAACATAACATTAATTACTGGCTTAATAAAAACATTATTATAAATATTTGTGCTAATTGAATACTTTTCACACACTCATTTGAGTCCATCTGGATCTACATGATTGGTGAGGAAATAAAAATAGAGTTCCGTGTTTGGTTTTAACACGTAAGGATGTCGTACAGTGGGTTCAGTGTATGTTTCTGAATGCTTGTTGAATGTACGGTACGCTCTCACTGGGCTCAGATGGTGAAGGCCATCCAGGTGTTACGGATTCACCTGCTGGAGCTGGAGAAGGTTAATGACCTGTGTAAAGATTTCTGCAGCCGCTACATCGCCTGCCTCAAGACCAAGATGAACAGTGAGACTCTGCTCAGCGGGGAGCCAGGAAGTCCCTACTCCCCAACACAGACACAGGTACATTCAGAGACACTGTAGAAATCTGTCTCCATCTTCGCTCAGAAAATAACCCTCGTGCACATGTTCTCCTCGCAGCCGCCCAGCTCGTTCTCTGGAGCCATGAATTCACAAGGTATTGTAGTACCAGCATCGGCTTTACAACAGGGCAACGTTACTGTCACAACTGTAAACCCCACACAGGTGGTAACAGGTTTGTTGATTGTTTTACTCTGTTTCTTAGTCTGTTTTCGTCCTCTGTTTCACATTTGTCGTCCTAAATTTTTTATGGAACATTATGAAAGTAAAATGGGTTGCAAACAGTGTTTCATGTTCACTTCAATGATAAATACAGTAGAACTAATAACTTAAATGTAATGAATAAGCTGCCACTCTCCTGTATTGGGGTAGAGAAAGTAATATAGTGCGATGGCAATTTTCAGCAGCCATAGAGTGCAACACTGCCCGTCCCCTTTTTCAGTAGCGTTGGTTCCGGTCCGGAAGTATTTTTTCCATTCATTTCTCCCATTAAACACGATTATTTTAAAACTAAGTTGCAATAATGCAGGCTGACGGCTTCAGCAGAAGCAAATACCATCGATTAACTACCTCGTAGCTCACAGTAGGTCTGTCTTTAAAGGTTTAAAAATAAAAACAATTTCCCTATGGAGAAAATGAATGGAGTTTTCACTTCCGGAACCCGACTGTTGCAATCTGTTATTTCAGTCTTCAGTGTCACATGATCCTTCAGAAATCATTCTGATATGCTGATTTTGTGCTCAAGAAACATTTCTTAGTATTATCAATGTTGAAAACAATTGTGCTGCTTAATTATTTTTTGAAAACCGTGATAACTTTTTTCAGGATTATTTGATGAATAGAAAGTTTGATGACACCATTTATTTGAAATGGTTTTTGTTGTTTTTTGTAACAATGTAAGTCTTTACTACCACTTTTGATCAGTTTAATATGTCCTTGCTGAATAAAAACATCGATTTATTTCAGAAAACAAAACAAAAAAAAATCTTACTAAGCCTAAACCTTTGAATGCTAGTGTATATTGAACACATTTCTTCTTCGTTCTCACATTTCGTGGTATATTGTGAGTGTGTGTTTGTTTTTCCCAGGTGGTACAGTATATCAGCCCGTTACAGTTGTTACTCCACAGGGGCAGGTGGTCACACAGACTCTGTCACCTGGAACAATACGCATCCAAAACTCACAGGTGAGAGATCATCACCAAAAACACTCATATTGCAGTATTCAGAGTTTCTTTGATTGGCTCAAGATGTGCTGATCCAACTATTTCGCAGCACAGCTTCATAATCTATCACAGTATGAATAGCATTAGCACACATGCACACACTCCTGACGGCCGTGTTTGTTTGCCCACAGCTTCAGTTACAGCTGAACCAGGATCTGAGCTTTTTCAGTCAGGAGGACAGCTCGTCTAAGGCCAAGAGAGGCATCCTGCCCAAACATGCCACCAACGTCATGCGTTCTTGGCTCTTCCAGCACATTGGTGTAAGTCAGATTCTTCTGTCCTTCATAGTTTTATAGTGTTGGCCCAGTCTAAAAGCCTGTTTACCGAAGGAGTGATCAATCATAGATCATTTTTCACTATTCACACCAAGTCATCAAATCCTCTATTTTTTTTAACCCATGCAGTATCAAGACAATTATTCACAATCTGATCTAATAAAATCAAGTGCCATTCCACTCTCCTGTATTGGGGTAGTAAAAAATAATATAGTGTGATTGGTGAAATGTTAGTAGTAGTAATAGTAAAAATTATAAAAAATAGTTTATTAATAGTAAATAATAATAAATATGGTCCTTGGTAGGTATAAAGTATGTACACTACTGTTCAAAAGTTTGGGGTTTGTCTCTTATACTCTGCTGCATTTATTTGATCAAAAATATAGTAAAAATGTTATTATTTTGTATTATTTTGAACTATTATTACAATTTAAAAGAACTGTTTTCTATTTGAATATATTTTAAAATGTAATTCCTTTGTAATTTATCTCCTCCAGTCTTCAGTGTCACATGATCCTTCAGAAATCATTCTAATATGCTGATTTGCTGCTCAAGAAACATTTCTTATTATTATCAATGTTGAAAACAGTTGGGCGGCTTAATATTTTTGTGGAAACCATGATGCATGTTGTCATGATTTTTTGATGAATAGAAAGTTGAAAACAACAGCATTTATTTGAAAAAGATTATTTTTGTAACAAAGTCTTTACTGTAACTTTTGATCAATTTAATGTGTCCTTGCTAAATAAAAGTATTGATGTCTTTCAGTAAAAAAATCTTACTGAGATTGATACAAAAACGCTGACGCTCAAATTTTTGTAAATATTTTATATCTTTTCATGTGACAACACTGAAGAAATGACACTTCGCTCCAATGTAAAGTAGTGAGTGTACAGCTTGTATAACAGTGTAAATTTGCTGTCCCCTCAAAATAACTCAACACACAGCCATTAATGTCTAAACCGCTGGCCACAAAAGTGAGTACACCCCTAAGTGAAAATGTCCAAATTGGGCCTAATTAGCTATTTTCTCTCCCTGGTGTCATGTGACTCGTTAGTGTTACAAGGTCTCAGATGTGAATGGGGAGCAGGTGTGTTAAATTTGTTGTTATCGCTCTCACTCTCTCATACTGGTCACTGGAAGTTCAACATGGCACCTCATGGCAAAGAACTCTCTGAGGATCTGAACAAAAGAATTGTTGCTCTACATAAAGATGGCGTAGGCTATAAGAAGATTGCCAAGACCCTGAAACTGAGCTGCAGCACGGTGGCCAAGACCATACAGCGGTCAAGCATGGTGGTGGGAGTGTCATGGTATGGGGCTGCATGAGTGCTGCCGGCACTGGGGAGCTACAGTTCATAGAGGGAACCATGAATGCCAACATGTACTGTGACATACTGAAGCAGAGCATGATCCCCTCCCTTCGGAGACTGGGCCGCAGGGCAGTATTCCAACATAACGACCCCAAACACACCTCCAAGATGACCACTGCCTTGCTAAAGAAGCTGAGGGTACCTAAACCCTATTGAGCATCTGTGGGGCATCCTCAAACTGAAGGTGGAGGAGCGCAAGGTCTCTAACATCCACCAGCTCCGTGATGTCGTCATGGAGGAGTGGAAGAGGACTCCAGTGGCAACCTGTGAAGCTCTAGTGAACTCCATGCCCAAGAGGATTAAGGCAGTGCTGGAAAATAATGGCGGCCACACAAAATATTGACACTTTGAGCCCAATTTGGACATTTTCACTTAGGGGTGTACTCACTTTTGTGGCCAGCGGTTTAGACATTAATGGCTGTGTGTTGAGTTATTTTGAGGGGACAGCAAATTTACACTGTTATACAAGCTGTACACTCACTACATTGTTGCAAAGTGTCATTTCTTCAGTGTCGTCACATGAAAAGATATAATAAAATATTTACAAAAATGTGAGGGGTGTACTCACTTCTGTGAGATACTGTACGAGTTTGCACTTGGTTTGTCTTAAAGCATATTAAAACACCACATAGACATATAAACAACATTAAAAACTTCACACGACCACAGAGCTACTCAAGCTGAGAAAACATGTTCTGACAGCATGAATTCAAGTTTATTTTGTCCATAAGTACTGCAGTGAGCTTTTTTCATATGTATAGATGAATTAAGTGTGGATGACTGGCTCATGAAGCAGACACACACGTATATTTACACTCTCACAAATGTCAGCTGCTCATATGACTGAGCTTCTGGAGATGCTGCACTGATCACTGAAGATCCTGGCGGGCAGCTTTTCTGTTAGGCGTCTGTTTAGACGGGCGGCCCACAGAGAGACATTGTTCAAATGAAGTAGAGAAAGAGAAAGATAACATATAGAGAGTGCAAAAATACAGACACTATCCAATAGAAAGAAGGTTTAAGACCATCTTATTTTTGTCCCTCCCAGCACCCCTATCCTACAGAAGATGAGAAGAAACAGATTGCCCTGCAGACCAACCTCACACTGCTGCAGGTTAACAACTGGTGAGTTATCACGCTTGATACATATGTAGGGTCAGTGTGTAGTCATCTAGATCGCCTCTGATTGGCTCTATATTTCCAGGTTTATTAACGCTCGGCGACGGATCCTTCAACCCATGCTGGACGCCAGCTCCTCAGACACACCTAAGAGCAAAAAGAAGACGCCCCAGACGCGCCCCCTACAACGCTTCTGGCCCAACTCCCTCGCCTCCTCTGTGACCCAGCAACAGGTCACCATGGAGGACGGTAAGACATCATAGATTAAAACAGCACAGAGTGTTAGTTTAGTTTGAGAGCGCAGTTTTACATTTTAAGTTGTAAGAGGGGTGATTTCCATTGCACAACTCACAATGTTAAAGGGTTAGTTTACCCAAAAATTGAAAATTCTGTCATTAATTACTCACCCTCATGTCATTCCAAACCCGTAAGATTTTCGTTCATCTTCGAAACGCAAATGAAGATATTTTTAATGAAATCTGAGAGATTTCTGTCCCTCCATTTAGTCTACGCAACTACCACTTTGACGCTTCAAAAAGTTCATAAAGAGATCGTAAAACTAACCCATATGAACTGAGTGGTTTAGTCCAAATTTTTGGAAGAGACATGATCGCTTTTTATGATGAACAGATAGAATTTAGGCTTATTTTTACATATAAACATTCATCGACTCACACATCAGTTGTGGTAAATGAAGCTCAAGCATGTTTGCTTAGCGTGCGAGAACCAATGAGGTTCATTCACGTGTGTTACGCAGAATATTTGAGCTTCCGCAAGAACCAGTGAGGTTCATTCACGTGTGTTACACAGAATTTTTGAGCTTCCGCAAGAACCAATGAGGTTCGTTCCCGTGTTACGCAGCGCATTTGAGCTTCCGCAAGAACCATTTGTTCATATGTAAATATGGTATATATGTGAATTACATGGTTGTCATACTCAGGTACCACGGTAACAGTCGGTGTGGGTGAGGACGGTCTACAGACGCTTTCATCAGATGGAGCTACGCTGGCCATGCAGCAGGTCATGATGGGAGGTCACAGCGAGGATGATGACGACGAAGATGACGAAGAGGATGAGGAAAATGATCCTTCTCACTCCGACATGACCAGGCTGGGCCTGGAGACCAGCGACTCCCTGTAGTAGGACTGAACCACACACACACACTCACAGTAACGTATATTGTATAGAGAGAGACATTTAAGGAGCATCAGAGCACTAAGTAAGAGACATTCACACAAACACCTTGACTGACGTGTTGAAGGTCACAGCACACATCCTCAAGCTGTCAAACAGCTTGTTTGGAGTACAGAGAAAGGGCTTAAAGCCACACACACCGAAACAACCCCACACACCCACACGCACAGGTCAAAAGCCAAGACACAAGCACAAGTCTCTCTCACGGCGGAACACACAAATCATTTCTGACGCAGTTAGCCGAGTGCACTTTTTGTATGATACTGTAAACTTAAAGAAAGTGTTCAAAGCACATTTTGAAAGAGCTAAAAGGAAGGAAATAAAAAATTGTGATGCTGGATGATTCAGTTGTACTTATCCTCATGGTCTCGGATACTACGACAATGAGATTTCGTTTCTTGCATGCCTGTGTTTGCTTTAATCAGGCACCAGGAAAAAGAAGGAGCTATTTTTATAGTACACTGTCACAAAAGATCGGTGCCAATCTGTTTGTTTTTTTCCATTTGTTTGTTTTGCTCTGGTTTGCTATGTTTTGTAAGGAGTATTTATGTATGAAAAAGACAAAAAAAAAAACACTTTTAATGTGCGGGAGGTTTGTGGGAACTACTTAGTACAAAGTACAAAGAATGACTTATACTGTACGCTGAAGGCATAAACTCTGAAGCCTTACGTTTTTACATTTCTAATGCCGCAATGTGAGACGGTCTCCGATGTCACTTCTTGTGCAATCGACATGGAAACCGTGTCCAAAAATGATATTTTGGAAGGTTGTGGTTATTGTTTGCGACATTCAATGTCTGTAATTGTTGTATGAGAAGGAAATGTTATTGCTTTTTAATGATTATATTAACAGAATTTGAACAGAGAAGGACGTCAACAAGACTTTGTATTTATGTATATTTTTCAGCAAAGGGACTCATCCTTGATGTTAAACCCCTTCAGCACAAACATTTATGAATGATTTCTTTTTTTATTCTGCGTTAACATGGACAATTCCTAGAGTGTTCGCAGGAAAACTTGTTTTTCACCATAACTAAGTGGATAAAACAAATGTTTTCAATATTTAAGGATTGATTGCATGTGTTTTCATTTATTATTGTAAAGAAACATACAATATTATTTTTAGAAACATACCGTATGCTCACAAATAGAAATACAAATCTATCAGTGTAAACCCCAAGACTGGTGCAGTTGAGCTGTTAGTAAAATGTTTATGGTATATTTCAATACAATAGAAGCTGATATAAAATTTGGATTATGGACATGTTTGTCCCAGGTTCTTCCTTTTACAGCTGTCACTTAATGGAACTCATACATATTCTGTTTTATAGTTATTTCACATATTCAGTATGTGCTTTAGGCTGTCAGTACTGAGCGGCTTTTCATTTCCAGCATTAGTCTTGTGATGCCATCGGTCAGATGACTAACCCAAAAGGAGAAAGTCAACTCCATTAGCTTAGCATGGGGAGGTTTAAACGCTTCATTTTGGGCGTTGAGCATTTTTCTTTTCTTTTTTTCTCTCACACAAACACACACAGATTTGCCTTTCAGACTCTTCATTTTGTAATAAAGAACACTGTACCTGAAGGACACTTTGTTGCGTGTGATTTCATTTGTTTGTGGATCCTGTAGTATGACATCAGAGGTCATGAGCTGCATTCATGTCAGGGCCGAGAGAGTATTTTTAGTGTAACCTTCACCGAGTCTGGTGTGTAAACAAATAAATCATTTGACTTGGGGTGAAATTGTGTAGTTCATGGAAAGTGGGGAAAAAATGGTGTTTGTGTATTATCATTTTGGTCCATTTTTCATATGGATTTGTTACTCTGGTTTAGCATTTACTTATTTTGCATATTTAAATAGTGGAAGGCAAGAATACAGAGATTTTGAAGAGCAGAATAGAGACTTAGGGTACGTTTACATGACAACGATGTACTAAAAACGGAAACGTTTTTCCATTGCGATTCCCATTCACACAGATCCACGGAAACGATTAAAAACGTATTATCCTGATAGGCCAGTAGATGGCCATGTCACTTTGTAAAGAAACTTTGTCTATGTTAAAATGTAATTTAAACAGAGACAATAATGGTATCGTCTTCAAAAACGTGCACTATGAGACCCGTTTTCAAAAGTTTGCATTTTCAGGCCCTCAAAACGCCATTGTCGTGTAAATGAATGGCCTAAATGCATAAAAAAAAAGTCGTTTTTAGTTGAAAATGGTGTAAACGGCCCCTTAAGAACATCATTTTAATACGGTAAGTGTCTTAATAACATTAAATGAATTTAATGAGAATGGTAAATGCATCACGTTAGTGTGTACATTTGGCCTTACATACAAAAATATATGCACTAAAACATTTCAACATGCATGGATAAATAAATGATAAATATTTGGACCCAAATAAACAAAACAAACAAAAGTACAATAAATAGCATTTTACAAATAAACTTTAAATTACTACTTAAAAATTAGTATTTTTACTGTATTTTTGTTCTGGTCAGTATAGTCAATCCAACATGGCTTATGAAGGGCATATATACAGACAGAGGAATATATATATATATATATATATATATATATATATATGCCTCTGTCATACTATGACATGATTCCCTTTCATAAGCCAAAGCCATGTTGGATTAGGTCATGTCAGATGTTAGGTATGGAAATATGTGAGTCGGCAGAAGCTTGTCCACCATGAAATGCTCAACGACGCTGATCCTCTTCTTTCTGTAAAAAATAAATAAATTAAAACTTATTTGCATTTCTTAAATACCAGTGTACCATTACATGTAAGACTGTAAAACTTTAATATCAAATGTCTTGAGCATGAAATCAAAACCCAGTGTACGGCTAGGAATAAAATCATATGCAAAGAGTGAATAGAGTCTGTATTGGGCCTGCGGTTAAATGAACTGCAGAAAGGTTGAGAAGGTGCGGAGCAGTACAACACAATCGCCACGAGATGACTCTAGTGTTCCAAAAACCACTTCAAATGTCAAAAAGACCCTGAGGAGCTCAAAATCTGTCAGTTATTCATCAGCACAAACATACTTACCAATGATCAACCAAGACAGCTGGGAAACAGAGTTAATGGAATATAAATCCAAGTGTTAATTATCCAATGAGAATAAAGTTCAATGTCTTCTTGTAACTGAATGTCATTCCCCCAGGCTCTGTTACTTACTCAGAGGCCTAGGTAACTATGACTGTGTAATTTACAGTTATTATTTACTCATTTTTCCCCCATTTTGTAAATAAGGAAGTGTAGGTTTTTTTGTTTTGTTTGTTTGTTCTTTTAACCCCTTAGTATTCATGTAAAATTTGCCTAAAATGCCTAAAAAAAGGCATACCCTAAGTAAATTGCATGCTGTTCTTGAACCATTTGGAGCATATGCATGGTTTTGGTCTCTTTTGAAAGGTATGTGTACCGTGGCCGGTACAGTGGATCATTAACAGGTTAAAGAAAAACTGTTCTTTACCTCCATTTGTTGCTGAATCCATGTGAGAGCTTCAGTTGTGCTGGTGTAAACGCCTGGTTTGTTTTTTTGTTCACATTTTTCTACCCAGCTGGCTGTCCCCACCAATGTCCACCCGGACCCCTGACAGGCCAGCGGCCCTCCGTTGTCGCCCTACAGACAGAAGACTATGGATTAAACTAAGATGCAAATACATTCAAGTGTACTTGTTTCAATAATGGCTACTGTAGTTTATTGTAGTTTAGACATACAGATGCAATACCTGACATGCTCCAGCACCACCCTCCAAGTATCCTGCACAGATGTTCCATGAGGTCAGACCCGGTATGCGGCATTCTCTGCTGGACAGTAACGGGACTTGAGTGACTTGTAGGGACCCACTGGTCTCTCCTGCACAAGACACACGTGTGCAATCCAAAGAGTCAACTCCAAAAATACAAAACAATATAGTCCTCAACATGTCTAGCATCTTCAAAAGCTGTGAAACTCGTTTACCACAAGCATTTGCAGAAGAAATACCAGTCATTCAGGAGCCTTTTTTTTTTTCTTTTTTCCCATTAAATACCCTTAAAAATGTACTAACAGCTGTTGGATCCACACTTACCATCATCTTCTGTGGCTCCCCACCCTGAGATCAAACACATCTGTCCATCCTCAAAGCTCTCACCGAAATTAGGCAAACAGATGGGGGCTACTTGGTCTGGGGCAAAAAAAAGGAGATACTTTTTGTTAAAATCATGCTTTTAAACCCATCTAAATATCTATTTTACAAATATTTCAGCCAGTGTCAAAAAGTAAATTCTTACCGTTGAAAGACAGAGGTAATTTAAGCTTTATTAGCGCTATGTCGTAGCTGAGTCCTTCTGGCCTGAAGTTGGCATGGTAGATGATTTTCTCCACAGAGAGAGCCTTAGATCCACTCAATGGCTGGTCTATCATCCCAGCATGCACTGTCCATGACACTGGCTGAGCAAAACTTTGAACAAAAAGAATCATGAATATAAGTACTGGACCATCATAAACTAATCTGGATGAGCACAGAGCCAGTGTAAACTATGCTGGACCAATATCAGATCAGCATAAACCATTCTGAACCAGCACAGAACTGGAATAAACCAGTCTGGACCAGCATAAATCAGTCTGAATCAGCACAGAACCAGTATAAACCAGTCAGGACCAGTACCAGACCAGCATAACACAGCCTGGACCAGCACCAGACGATTACAAACTACACAGGATCAGCATAAATGAGTCTGGACCAGTAGAGAACCAGTATAAATCAATATGAACTGGTACCAGACCAGGTTAAAACAGTCTGAACCAGCACCAGGTCATCATAAACCAGTCTGGAATGGCACAGAATCAGTATAAATCAATATAAGTCCAGAATAAATCACTGTAGGCCAGCATAGAACCAGTATAAACCAGCCTGGACCAGCACCAGACCATCACAAACCAGTCTGGATGGCACATAATAAGTATAAACAAGACTTGACCAATATAAGTCCAGAATAAATCATTGTGGACCAGCATAGAACAAGCATAAACTAGTCTGGACCAGCACCAGACCATCATAAACCAGTCTGGGCCAGCGCTAGACCATCATAATTCAGTCTGGACCAGCACAGAACATGTATAAACCAGTCTGGACCAGTATCCGACTAGCATAAAACAGTCTAGACCAGCACCAGACCATCATAAACCACTGTGGACCAATATAGAACCAGTATTAATGAGATAAATGAGTCTGGACCAGCACCAGACCATCACAAATCAGTCTGAACCAACACAAAACCACTATAAGCCAGTCTGGACCAGCACAGAACCAGTATAAACCAGTCTGGACCAGCATCCGAATAGTATAAAACAGTCTTGACCAGTAACAGACCATAATAAACTAGTCTGGACCAGCACAGAACCAGTATTGACCAGTCTGGACCAGCACCAGGTCATCACCAACCAGTCTGGACCAGCACTAGACCATCATAAACCAGTCTGGACCAGTACAGAACCAGTAGAAACCAGTCTGGACCAGCACTAGACCATCATAAACCAGTCTGGACTAGCACATAACCAGTAGAAACCAGTCTGGACAAGCACTAAACCATCATAAACCAGTCTGGACCCGCACAGAGCTGTTTTTGCATCAAGGACGACATGATTTTTTATGTTCTACTCACCCAAACACACAGTGAGCAGCAGTGAGTATCCAGCGCTCACTGATGACTGATCCTCCACAGACATGCTGGTTCTGGTAATGTAGGCTGACCTGCCATGGGACCTGCCCGGGCCTCGACACATTTCCTCCCACAATACGACTGCGGACAGCTGGCCTGGAACCACACTCTACACACAATAACACACAAACTAGATTTGTGGATTTTCTGAAGAAAAAAAATGTTTGCACATGCCAAAGTCACTGACACAATGTTAGGATGTTGCCGATGCTGAAATGAGGTTGCTACCCAGCTAACAAAATTTTGTTATAAGAACGTTCTCCAAATATTCAGTGGTGGTTCTGGGAACGTAAAAAATGTCTTGACGTTAAAGGAATGTGTTTTAAATGTATGATGAAATAACAACACAAACTACGACTTTCTTCAGCTACAGCCTTAGATGAACTGAAGATAAAAGACATTAAATCTCTGAAGATCTGATTAAACAACTCCACAAACAGCATTACCAGCTTCACTTATTACTAACCAGACTGACTTTATTTCTGTCACACGTCTACAGAAGCTCTTATTGAGAATTAACAGAGGTTTAGATGTTGATATCTTATTGAAAATGTTTCGTTTGAGGTCACCACCATGGAGATCAGCATTTGCTTTAGTTGGGCTCTTTACACACTCACAGGCTTCAACATTCAGCTTCTGAAACACGATTGTAGTAATGATCTTTTTCACATTGATTGAGTTTCATGCATTTCAATAATGCTTCAATTCCTTAAATCGGCAATTACAGAAAAAACTGTACTGTTATTTGTCTGTTACTAAAACAGACACATTGACCTGCTTTATCAACGCAGAAACATTTCCCATAAGCACCTGCATTTGCTGATAAAGAAATCAGTCTGTTTAGTAATAAGTGAAGCTAGTAATGCTATTTGTGATAAATCAGTTCTTTAATCAGATCTTGAGAGATTTCATGTCTTTTATCTTCAGTTCATCCAAGGCTGTGGCTGAAGAAAGTTAGTTTGTGTTTTTATTTCTCTTTCTTTCAGTGTTTGTTCACAGCAGGTGTTTGAATGATTGAAAGAATGTTTCAGGAACATCATACTAACCTTTAAACAACATTCTACTAACATTAAGGAAACTGGACATTTTTATGTTCTTGGAATGTGAATGTGACATTCCTATAATGTTGAATTTTAAATCAAAATGAAGTTGAAAGAACGTTTGAGGAACATCATACATTTCCTCTAATTTCAAGAAAACTGGACATTTTTCACGTTCCCAGAACCAGCACTGAATATTTGGAGAACGTTCTTATAAGAAAATTTTGTTAGCTGGGTAAGTGGCTGTGAGTGTTTTTACTACACATACGGTACAGCTGTTTGTTTGCTGGGGTTTTCTAGGTGGTTGTTAAAGCATTGCTAGAGCTTTCTGGGTGGTTTCTAACTGATTACTGACAAATTATTGTCATATACACAATATTGCCAAGATAAAGACAATCTTAACGTTTATGAGGGTCTCAAACAAGTATGATTTACTTAAACTGTGCAACAATTACACTCATTTCTTTTTATGATTAATATCAGCCACTCACCTATACATTTGACAGCAGTCACTACACCAGAACTGCAGTGAGTCTTTCTGGAATAATAGAAAATACACTTTTAGTGGCATTGATATTTTGTGTTTATTTCTCTCTGTCTAAACCAGATGTCACATTAACGGAAACTTTTCTGTCATTGACTGAATTTTTTTTAGCAGTGACGGAAAAATCTGAAGGCCGTCCGTCATTTCAATGGTGTATTCCCACCCCTGTCCAGTTGGTGGAGAGGGTCCTTAATGCGTTTGATTACGCACATACAAGCAACCAGTTTTAATGCAATCCAATTTTTTTTTTAAGTTTTAATACTAAATTTATAACACAATTATGTTTCTAACGATTAAGTGATTACATGAGACATTATATGAATTTCGGTAAGTTGTACCCCAGATAACAGAATTTTGTTATAAGAACGTTCTCTAAATATTCAGTGTTGGTTCTGGGAAAATTAAAAACGTCCAGTTTTCTTGACGTTACAGGAACGTTTTTATAAGGTATAATGTTCTTCAAACGTTCTTTCAACTTAATTTTGATTTAAAATTCAACATTGTAGGAACGTTGATTTGTAACATTCCAAGAACATGAAAATGTCCAGTTTCCTTAATGTTAGTAGAATGTTATGTAAAGGTTAGTATGATGTTCCTGAAACATTCTTTCAATCATTCAAACACCTGCTGTGAACAAACACTGAAAGAAAGAGAAATAAAAACACAAACTAACTTTCTTCAGCCACAGCCTTGGATGAACTGACGATAAAAGACATTAAATCTCTCAAGATCTGATTAAACAACTCCACAAACAGCATTACCAGCTTCACTTATTACTAACCAAACTGACTTTATTTCTGTCACACGTCTACAGAAGTTCATATTGAGAATTAACAGAAGTTTAGGTTTCGTTTGAGGTCACCATCATGGAGGTTGGTGGTTGCTTTAGTTAAGCTTTTGACCCTTGACTTTTGTTGAGTTGGTTCTTTATCAGCAATCACTGGTGTTTTGTGCAGTTGATTTTTTTTTTTATTGTCACCATTGTTGAGGTTTGTATGAATTTTGACAATACAACGTAAATCAATTCAGTGTTAAAAAAAGATCTCAATCACATTTTTGAGTTTATTATTTCCTTTTCTCATAACATTTCAAAACAAAAAGTAGAGAAAACTACAACAAAAAAAAAAAGTTGTTTAAACCACTTTAATGCAGACATGCTGATCTGCTTCATCAGTGCAGAAATGTTTTCAAAAGCTCAACTAAAGAAAACACCAACCTCCATGATGGTGACCTCAAACGAAACATCTAAACTTCTGTAGACGTGTGACAGAAATAAAGTCAGTCTGGTTAGTAATAAGTGAGGCTGGTAATGCTGTTTGTGGAGTTGTTTAATCAGATCTTGAGAGATTTAATGTCTTTTATCACCAGTTCATCTAAGGCTGTGGCTGAAGAAAGTTAGTTTGTGTTTTTATTTCTCTTTCTTTCAGTGTTTGTTCACAGTAGGTGTTTGAATGATTGAAAGAATGTTTCAGGAACATCATACTAACCTTCAAATAACATTATACTAACATTAAGGAAACTGGACATTTTATGTTCTTGGAATGTTACAAATCAACATTCCTAGATTGTTGAATTTTAGATCAAAATTAAGTTGAAAGAACATTTGAAGAACATTATACCTTATAAAAACGTTCCTGTAACGTCAAGAAAACTGGACATTTTTTACATTCCCAGAACCAACAGTGAATATTTAGAGAACATTCTTATAACAAAATTCTGTTAGCTGGGATGCGACCTCTGGTCTGAACTACACATACAAGTTTCATTTGCCTCCATTTTTTTATTCTAAAAAGCAAATCGACTTATGTCATATCGAACTGTCTCAACTCTCTTATTTTATTGCAGCATGGAGTTCTTTTTCTGCGTAAAACCTCATCTCAGCTGCCAAGAATAAGGCCGACCAGGTAAGATATCTCACAAACACAGACCTGACTGCTGTATCAGATACCAAAGACACTCCTGAACATCAGTATCTACAGAGACACTTCAGATTGTCTGGAGTCAGTATTGAGCAATCTGCCATGTAATGCATCCGTCACTGGACTAATCTTATTTGACAGTCTTTGGCCTAAATACTTCTTCCTCAGGCTTAAGTCTATTTGATTGAGACCTGAGAAAAAGAGTGACTGAAATGCTCATTTGTAATGTAAAGAGCAACCATATTATTATCATAATGAACACAGGGCTCCAAAAGTAGGGCTTAAAATGATTAGCCATTGATTACTTTTTTAAGTTGAAAATCATAGCCTCTGTTTTGTAAGAATATTTTTGCTTGTTTGAAAGGGAAAAAGTCAAATTTAAAAAAGAAAGTTTGCATCATTCCACCAGTGTTGGGGAAAATTACTTTTAAAAGTAATGCATTACAATCAAAGAAAACTTTAGGATGACCATGGCACTCTTTCAAATTAAAAAGCCTTAAAGGAAAGGCTTTGAAAGAGTGCCATGGTCATCCTAAAGTGTTCTTTGATAGACTATTACAAACCCTTGACCAGGGGTTTCAAACCTGTCCTGAAGGACCCCCAACCCGGCACATTTTGTATGTCTCCCTCATCTAACACACCTGACACATCTAACACAACTCATCAGTTCATTGGTAGAGACAGCAAGACCTGCAAGGCTGGGGGTCCACCAGGACATGTTTGAAAACCCCTGCCCTACCTAGAAAATAGAGCACCTTGACTGGATACTTCTCCCATAAGATGTGCAGTGAACAAGCACTAAAAGAAAGAGAAATAAAAACACAAACTACATTAAATTTCTCAAGATCTGATTAAACAACTCCACAAACAGCATTACCAGCTTCACTTATTACTAACCTGGGCAGCATTTCCCAAAAGCATCGTAAGCCTAAGTTGATCGTAGCTCCATTTGTAGCAATGGAGCTACGATCAACGATCATCTTAGGTTTACAATGCTTTTGGGAAACGCTACCCAGACTGACTTTATTTCTGTCACACGCTTACAGAACTTCTTATTGAGAATTAACAGAGGTTTAAATGTTTCGTTTGAGGTCACCATCATGGAGATGAATGTTTGCTTTAGTTGAGCTCTTGAGCCTTGACTTTTGTTGAGTTGTTTCTTTATCAGAAATTGCAGATGTTTATAGAAAGTGCTTCTGCCTTGATAAAACAAATCAACATGTCTAAATAAGCAAATGACTGCTTTTTTTCCATCAACATGTCTGTTTTAAAATTCAAATGACAGCATTAAAGTGGTTGAAATGACTTCTTTTTTTGTAGTTTTGCTTAATTTTGGAATTGAAATGTTATGAGAAAATAAATCATTTGTAACACAAGTAATTTAAGTAATTTATGTTTGCAAACCTATTTAAAAGTTAAAAACAACACACTTAGACATCAGCACTCATCATACAAACCTCAACAATGGTGACAATAAAAAAAAATAATTCAGCTGCATAATTTATTCATGCCTCAATGTATGCTGGGAGCCATGAATGTGTTTTGTATGCTGGCATGAAGCATGTCACCATTGTTGTGTTTTGTATGCTGAATGTTGATGTCTGTGATTGTATGACTGACATAAAATGTGTTTTAAACAAGAAGTTAACAATGATAGTTTAGTTTACACACTCACAGAACTCAATCTTCAGTGCTTAAAAAACAATGGATTTACAAATGATTATTTTCACATTGGTTGAATTTGTACTTTTCACTACCTTCAGTAAACAATTACAGAAAAAAAAACTGTTTAAACCATTTTAATGCAGCTATTTAATTGTTATTAAAACAGACATACTGACGTGCGTTATCAACATAAAAATGTTTTCCAAAAGCACTTGCAATTGCTGATAAAGAAATAACTCAACAAGGGTCAAAAGCTCAACTAAAGCAAATGCTGATTTCCATGATGGTGACTTCAAACAAAACATTTTCAATAAGATATCAACATCAGTCATAAGTGAAGCTGGTAATGCTGTTTGTGGGGTTGTTTAATCAGATCTTTAGAGATTTCATGTCTTTTATCGTCAGTTCATAAGGCTGTGGCTGAAGAAAGTTGTAGTTTGTGTTTTTATTTCTCTTTCTTTCAGTGCTTGTCCACAGCAGGTGTTTGAATGATTGAAAGAATGTTTCAGGAACATCATACTAACCTTTAAATAGCATTATATTAACATTAAGGAAACTGAACATTTTTATGTTAATCAACATTCCTATAATGTTGAATTTTAAATCAAAATTAAGTTGAAAGAACGCTTGAGGAACATCATACATTTAAAACACATTCCTCTAACGTCAAGAAAACTGGACATTTTTTACATTCCCTGAACTACCACTGAATATTTGGAGAACATTCTTATAACAAAATTCTGTTAGCTGGGAATGTGTTACCCCCAACACTGCATTCAACCTTACATTTGGACCAAATTGTGTTAAAACACAAACAAAAGTGTTTTTTAAATATTTGAATGTTGCTGTAAAATACTATTTTAATTTATTAAAAAAAATTCTGCAGTGAATATATCTATCTTAAATACACGTTGTCATGTATACAACCAATCTGATGTTAGTCTCATGAAGCTAAAATAAAGGCTACATCATAATATCACGTTCATTTAAAATCAGACATTAAGGAAAAAGGGTCCGTTTAGACAACACTGTTTTCAACTAAAAACTGAAAACTTTTTATGCATTTTGGCTGTTCATTTACACAACAACGCAGTTTTGGAGTACTGAAAACAAACTTTTGAAAACTTTTGCAAGTTTTTGAAAATGACACTGTTATCATCTCTGTGTAAACTACAAAAACATGAATTTGTGAAAACAGTGACATGTTCAGTCTGTATGCGCGTAGTTTCTCTTTACAAAGTGACATCGCCAACTACTGGACTGGCAGCATATTACAGCGTTTTTAATCATTTTCACAGATTTGTGTGGACGGGGATCGTTTTGACAGCATTCTCATCTGTATGCAAAACTTTTCAAAAATAAGAAAGAAAAACTTTTCAGTTTTTAGTATATCATTGTCATGTAAACATACCCTTACAAAAGCCAGTTCAAAACTGTTGCAAATCTTTTTGACTGAATCACTAAAAGAACCGGTTCATAAGAGTATGTTCATGAATCAGACATCACTGCTCACTCCTTGTTGCATGCAGGAGGAATATATGATTTCTGGTAAAGCCGCATATATAGACACGTTTTTTAAATCCTAAATTATTCCCACAAATATTCCCACATGTGTATAAAAGAAGGTTTACCTAATGTATGAAGAGTTGTGGATCTTGAAGGTGTCTTGAAGGGCTGTTTGGTTGATATTAAGAGCCACTAGATTATTCTGAAATACTGCTTCAATGGAGGAGATGGGAATGGCAGTAGAGCTCACATAGCTACAATCATAGAGAGAGGAGAACAAAAGAGCAATTGCTCTAGTTATTAAGAAGTTATTTGGAATGGATTGGATAATACTTGAACACAAAAAATGACACAATTGGAAAAATTTTGAATAGTGGAAAGGTTTGAATAGTGCTCTCATATATTAAAGCTGGTGCACTGAGTTCCCTCTCATTCAGTTTATGCTGAAAGACACAAAGCCAGTGCTAACTCAGTTCAAACTCAGTTCCTGGAGGGCCATAGCCCTGCAGAGTTTAGCTCCAACCAGCTCCAACTCACACCTGCTTGGAAGTTTCTAGTAATCCCGAATACCTTGACTAGCTAGATCAGGTGTGTTTGATTAGGGTTGGAACAAAACTGTGCAGAGCTGTGCCTGTAGAATGCATTGCAGCATGAAGCATGTCACCATTGTTGAGATTTATATTTCTACGAGGGTCTATGGTTGGAAAGATGTTTGAAAAGCCTTGCAGCGGTCAACCTGAAGCTTTCACCTGCACATTCACTGAAGCTAAGCTGGGTTGAACCCAGTCTATATCTGGATGGGAATCCTACTAGTAGACTGGGTAGCTGCAAGAAGTGGTGTTAGAGAAGCCAGTGGGTCTGATCAACTTGTGGCTTGAGTGGGTCCTAATGCCCCAGTACAGTTGCAATAAGCTGTACTGTATAAAGGGTGTCACCCTGGTGTAAAATAGTCCATACAGTACATCACATACTGCCCAACGCCCCAGTACAGTCACCATAAACTGTACTGAATAAAGGGTTAAAATAAACCCCAGAAAATAAGGGGTGTAACCCTGGGGCAAAAATAATCCCTACATTACATCACATGCCATGCAGTTAGTTAGTTAGTTTCACATCACAAACTATATATTACTTTATTTAGTTCTTACAACTTACATGGAAGCACTATTTTTTAATGCTTTTGAAAAACGTCTCATATGCTCATAACGCCTGCATTTACTAGATCAAAAATACAGAAAAACAGTAATATTGTGAAGTATTATTACAATTTAAAATAATGGTTTTCTATTTTAATATACTTTAAAATATTATTTATTTCTGTGATGCAAAGCTGTTTTATTATTAGTGTTGGAAACAGCTTAATATTTTTTGGAACCTGTGATCATTTTTTTCAGGATTCATTGATGAATGAAAGGTTAAAAAGAACAGAATTTATTAAAAACAGAAATCTTTTCTAACAATATAAGCCTTTACTATCACTTATCAGTTTAACACATCCTTACTGAATAAAATTATTAATTTTATATTGTTACAAAATATTTCTAACCACAGAAAGATTTCAATACACATCATGTTTTAAATGTATTTCTGTAACCTGTGCAGTCTGAACCGCTCCAAGAGCGCTCGAACCCACTGGCATGGGAGGCGGGCCTACTAACAAGAACACCAAAGACCGCAGTCTCTAGTGCAAGTTTACCTGCACAGTTCTCACTAGCTGGTCTCAGTTACAAGTCCACTAACATCAATCTACTAACTCTACAGTTTGGTTAATTTGTCGGACAAAATGGCACATTGGGCATTATGATTGGTAAGATCGCCTGTCAATCCAACTCCCAGCAAAGGGTGAATTGTTGATGGCACATTCACATGTTGAAAAAGGTTTTTTTAATAGATTACACGTGATGGAAACCGACCGTCATTGAAATCTTGTAACCGAATAAAACCGACCGTCATTGAAAAATCGTAACGGAACAAAACCAACTGTCATTAAAACCTTGTAAAAGAACAAAATATACTGTATTGAAATCTCGTAAAGGAACAAAACTGACCATCATTGAGATCTCGTAACTGAACAAAACCGGCCATCACAGAAATCATGTAACCGACTAAATGTGACTGACAACGAAAACTGACTTCATTGAAATCTCATAAAGGAATAAAACTTACCGTTATTGAGATCACGTGACTGAACAAAACCGTCCATCTCCGAAATCTTGTAACTGAATAAAACTGAATTAAAATCTTCTAAAAGAACAAAACATACTGTATTGAAATCTCATAAAGGAACAAAACCAATCATCACTGAGATCTTGTAACCAAATAAAACTGACCGTCATTGAAAACTCATTACCGAACAAAACTGACCGTCGTTGAGATCTCAGGCATCACAGTAATCTCACAACCGAATAAAACTGACTGACAAAGAAAACTGACTATCATTGAAATCTCGTAAAGGAATAAAACTTACCATCATTGAGATCATGTGACTGAACAAAACCACCCATCATTGAAATTTTATAACAGAACAAAATCAACTGTCATAAAAGAACAAATACTGTATTGAAATCTTGTAACTGAACAAAACTGATTGATAAACCGTCTGTCATTGAAATCTTGTAACTGAACAAAACATACTGTACTGAAATCTCGTAACAGAACAAAACAGACCATCATTGAAATCTCGTAACAAAACAAAACCAACTGTCATTAAAATCTCATAAAAAAATTAATACTGTATTGAAATCTCATAACTGAACAAAACTGACTGACAACGAAAACCGACTGTAATTGAAATCTCGTAAAGGAACAAAACGACCGTCTTTGAGATCTTGTAAACAAATAAAACCGACTGTAATTGAAATCTCGTAAAGGAACAAAACGACCGTCTTTGAGATCTTGTAACCGAATAAAACTGACCGTCATTGAAATCTTCTAACCGAATAAAACCAACCGTCATTGAAATCTTGTAACTGAATAAAACCGATCGTTATTGAAACTCATAACGGAACAAAACCAACTGTCATTAAAACCTTCTAAAAGAACAAAACATACTGTATTGAAATCTCATAACCGAACAAAACTGACCATCATTGAGATCTCGTAACTGAACAAAACCGGCCATCACAGAAATCACGTAACCGACTAAATGTGACTGACAACGAAAACTGACTTCATTGAAATCTCATAAAGGAATAAAACTTACCGTTATTGAGATCACGTGACTGAACAAAACCGTCCATCTCCGAAATCTTGTAACTGAATAAAACTGAATTAAAATCTCCTAAAAGAACAAAACATACTGTATTGAAATCTCATAAAGGAACAAAACCAATCATCACTGAGATCTTGTAACCAAATACAACTGACCGTCATTGAAAACTCATAACGGAACAAAACCAACTGTCATTAAAATCTCGTAAAGTACAAAACATACTGTATTGAATTCTCATTACCGAACAAAACTGACCGTCATTGAGATCTCAGACATCACAGTAATCTCATAACCGAATAAAACTGACTGACAAAGAAAACTGACTGTCATTGAAATCTCGTAAAGGAACAAAACTGACCATCATTGAGATCACGTGACTGAACAAAACCACCCATCTCTGAAATAAAACCAACCATCATTGAAATTTTATAACAGAAAAAAAACAACTGTCATAAAAGAACAAATACTGTATTGAAATCTTGTAACTGAACAAAACTAATTAATAAACTGTCAGTCATTGAAATCTTGTAACTGAACAAAACATACTGTACTGAAATCTCGTAACAGAACAAAACAGACCATCATTGAAATCTCGTAACAAAACCAACTGTCATTAAAATCTCATAAAAAAATTAATACTGTATTGAAATCTCGCAACTGAACAAAACTGACTGACAACGAAAACCGACTGTAATTGAAATCTCGGAAAGGAACAAAACGACCGTCTTTGAGATCTTGTAAACAAATAAAACCGACCGTCATTGAAATCTTCTAACTGAATAAAACCAACCGTCATTGAAATCTCGTAAAGGAACAAAACTTACCTTCATTGAGATCTTGTAACTGAACAAAACCGGCCATCACAGAAATCTCGTAACCAAATAAAACTGACTGACAAGGAAAACTGACTGTCATTAAAAACTCATAAAGGAATAAATCTTACCGTCATTGAGATCACGTAACTGAACAAATCAGGCCGTCTCCAAAATCTCGTAACCGAATAAAACCATCATTGAAATCTCGTAATAGAACAAAGCTGACCATCATTGAAATCTTGTAACAGAACAAAACTGACTGTCATTAAAATCTCATAAAAGAACAAATACTGTATAGAAATCTCGTAACCGAATAAAACTGGCTGACAACGAAAATCGACTGTCATTGAAATCTTGTAAAGGAATAAAACTGACTGACAACGAAAACCGTCTGTCATTGAAATTTCGTAAAGGAACAAAACTTATCGTCATTGAGATCACGTGACTGAACAAAACCAACTGTCATTAAAATGTGATAAAAGAACAAATATTGTATTGAAATCTTGTAATTGAACAAAAACTAATTGACAACGAAAACCAACTTTAATTGAAATCTCGTAAAGGAACAAATCCGACCCTCACTGAGATCTTGTAACTGAACAAAACCGCCCGTCACAGAAATCTCGTAACCGAATAAAACAGACTGACAACGAAAACCGACTGTCATTGAAATCTTGTAAAGGAACAAATCTGACCATCATTGAGATCTTGTAACCGAATAAAACCGACCGTCATTGAAACTCGTAACAGAACAAAACCAACTGTCATTAAAACCTTCTAAAAGAAATCTCGTAACCGAATAAAACTAACTGACAACGAAAACCAACTTTAATTGAAATCTCGTAAAGTAACAAATCCGACCATCATTGAGATCTTGTAACCGAATAAAACCGACCGTCATTGAAATCTTGTAACCAAATAAAACCGACCGTCATTGAAATCTTGTAACTGAATAAAACCGACCGTTATTGAAACTCGTAACGGAACAAAACCAACTGTCATTAAAATCTTGTAAAAGAACAAATACGGTATTGAAATATCATAACTGAACAAAACTGACTGACAACAAAAACCGACAGTCATTAAAATCTCATAAAGGAGCAAAACCGATCACCATTGAGATCCTGTAAACGAACAAAACTGACCGTCATTGATATCTCGTAACTGAATAAAACATATTGTATTAAAATCTCGTAAAGGAACAAAACTGACCATCACTGAGATCTCATAACTGAATAAAACCGGCCATCACAGAAATCTCGTAACAGAACAAAACTGACTGTCATTAAAATCTCATAAAAGAACAAATACTGTATTGAAATCTTGTAACCAAATAAAACTGACTGACAACGAAAATCGACTGTCATTGAAATCTCATTAAAGGAATAAAACTGACTGACAATGAAAACCGTCTGTCATTAAAATCTCGTAAAGGAACAAAACTTACCGTCGTTGACATCACGTGACTGAACAAAACCAACTGTCATTAAAATTTCATAAAAGAACAATTACTGTAGTGAAATCTTGTAATTGAGCAAAACTAACTGACAGCAAAAAACAATTTTAATTGAAATCTCGTAAAGGAGCAAATCCGACCCTCACTGAGATCTTGTAACTGAACAAAACCGGCCATCACAGAAATCTCGTAACCGAATAAAACTGATTGACAACGAAAACTGACTGCCATTGAAATCTCGTAAAGGAACAAATCCGACCATCATTGAAATCTTGTAACCCAAAAAAACGACCGTCATTGAAATCTTGTAACCGAATAAAACCGACTGTCATTGAAACACGTAATGGAACAAAACCAACTGTCATTAAAACCTTGTAAAATAACAAAACATACTGTATTGAAATCTCATAACTGAATAATACCGACCGTCATTGAGATCTCGTAACGGAACAAAACCGTCCATCATTGAAATCTCGTAACGGAACAAAACCAACTGTCATTAAAATCTTGTAAAAGAACAAATACTGTATTGAAATCTCATAACTGAACAAAACTGACTGACAACAAAAACCGACAGTCATTAAAATCTCGTAAAGGAGCAAAACCGATCGCCATTGAGATCCTGTAAACGAACAAAACTGACCGTCATTGATATCTCGTACCTGAATAAAACATATTGTATTGAAAACTCATAACGGAACAAAACATCTGTCATTAAAACCTTGTAAAAGAACAAAACATACTGTATTGAAACCTCGTAAAGGAACAAAACTGATCGTCATTGAGATCTCGTAACTGAACAAGACCGGCCGTCACAGAAATCTCGTAACTGAATAAAACCGACCGTCACTGAAATCTTGTAACTGGACAAAACCGTCCATCATTGAAATCTCGTAACATAAAACCAACTGTCATTAAAATCTCATAAAAACAAACAAATGCTGTATTGAAATCTCGTAACCGAATAAAACCGACCGTCATTGAAATCTCCTAAAGGAACAAATCCGACCGTCATTGAAATCTTCTAACCTAATAAAACTGACCGTCATTGAAAACTCGTAACGGAACAAAACCAACTGTCATTAAAATCTCGTAAAAGAACAAATACTGTATTGAAATCTCATAACTGAACAAAACTGACGGACAACGAAAACCGACTGTCATTGAAATCTCGTAAAGGAGCAAAACCGATCACCATTGAGATCTTGTAAACTAACAAAACTGACCGTCATTGATATCTCGTAACTGACTAAATGTGACAAACAACGAAAACTGACTGTCATTGAAATCTCATGAAGGAATAAAACTTACCGTCATTGAGATCACGTGACTAAACAAAACCATCCGTCTCCGAAATTTCATAACTGACTAAAACCGAGAGTCATTGAAAACACATAACGGAACAAAACCAACCGTTATTAAAATCTTGTAAAAGAACATAATATACTGTACTGAAATCTCAAAACAAAACTGACTGTCATTGAGATTTTGTAACTAAACAAGACCGGCCATCACAGAAATCTCGCAACTGAATAAAACTGACCGTCATTGAAAACTCGTAACGGAACAAATACTGTATTGAAATCTCATAACTGAACAAAGCTGACTGACAACGAAAACCGACAGTCATTAAAATCTCGTAAAGGAGCAAAACCGATCACCGTTGAGATCCTGTAAACGAACAAAACTGACCATCACTGATATCTCATACCTGAATAAAACATATTGTATTGAAATCTCGTAATGGAACAAAACTGACCATCATTGAGAAAACTGGCCATCACAGAAATCACGTAACCAACTAAATGTGACTGACAACGAAAACTGACTGTCATTGAAATCTCATAAAGAAATAAAACTTACCTTCATTGAGATCACGTGACTGAACAAAACCGTCCGTCTCCGAAATCTCGTAACTGAATAAAACCGACAGTCACTGAAAACTTGTAACAGAACAAAACCGACTGTCATTAAAATCTCATAAAAGAACAAAACATACTGTATTGAGATTTCATAAAAAAACAAATACTGTATTGAAATTTCAAAACTGAACAAAACCGACCATCATTGAGATCTTGTAAAGGAACAAAACCAATCATCACTGAGATCTTGTAACCGAATAAAACCGACCGTCATTGAAAACTCATAAAGAAACAAAACCAACTGTCATTAAAATCTCGTAAAGTGCAAAACATACTGTATTGAATTCTCATTACTGAACAAAACTGACCGTCATTGAGATCTCGGCTGTCACAGAAATCTCATAACTGAATAAAACTGACTGACAACGAAAACCGATTGTCATTGAAATCTTGTAAAGGAACAAAACTTACCATCATTGAGATCACGTAACTGAACAAATCCACCCATATCCGAAATCTCGTAACCGAATAAAATTGACAGTCATTGAAATCTTGTAACTGAACAAAGCCGACCATCATTGAATTTTTGTAACGTAACAAAACCAACTGTCATAAAAATCTCATAAAAGGACATACTGTATTGAAATCTTGTAACTGAACAAAACTGACTGATAACAAAAACTGTCTGTCATTGAAATCTTGTAAAGAAACAAATCTGACCGTCATTGAGATCTTGTAACCAAATAAAACCGACTATCAAAACTGTAAAAACTCGTAACAGAACAAAACATACTGTTTTGAAATCTCGGAAAGGAACAAAACTGACAGTTATTGAGATTTTGTAACAGAAGAAAACCGGCCAACTCCGAAATCTCGTAACCGAATAAAATTGACCGTCATTGAAATCTCGTAACTGAATAAATTTGACTGACAAAGAAAACTGACTGTCATTGAAATCTCATAAAGGAATAAAACTTACCGTCATTGAGATCACGTGAACAAAACCATCCATCTCTGAAATCTCATAACTGAATAAAACTGACAATCATTAAAAAAATCTTAACAGAACAAAACCAACTGTTATTAAAATCTTGTAAAAGAACAAAACATACTGTATTGAAATCTTGTAAAAAAACAAAGCTGACCCTCATTGAGATCTCGTAACCGAACAAAACCGCCCGTCATTGAAAACTCATAAACGAACAAAACCAACTTTCATTAAAATCTTGTAAAAGAACACAACATACTTTATTGAGATCTCGTAACTGAACAAAACTGTCCATCATTGATATCTTGTAACAGAACAAAACCAACTCTCATTAAAATCTCATAAAAAAAAATACTGTATTGAAATCTCATAACTGAACAAAACCGACCGTCATTGAGATCTTGTAACCAAATAAAACTGACCATCATTGAAATCTAGTAAAGGTACAAAACTAACTGTCATTAAAATCTTGTAAAAGAACAAATACTGTATTGAAATCTCGTAACTGAACAAAACTGACTGACAACAAAAACTGACTGTCATTAAAATCTCGTAAAGGAGCAAAACCGATCACCATTGAGATCTTGTAAATGAACAAAACTGACCGTCACTGATATCTCGTAACTGAATAAAACATATTGTATTAAAATCTCGTAAAGGAACAAAACTGACCATAATTGAGATCTCGTAACTGAACAAAACCGGCCGTCACAGAAATCTTGTAAGCGACTAAATGTGACTGACAACGAAAACTGACTTCATTGAAATCTCATAAAGGAATAAAACTTACCGTCATTGAGATCACGTGACTGAACAAAACCGTCCATCTCTGAAATTTTTTAATGGAATAAAACCAACTGTCATTAAAATCTCTTTAAAAAAAAAAAACAAATATTGTTTTGAAATCTCCAAACTGAACAAAACCGACTGTCATTGAGATCGTGTAAAGAAACAAAACTGATCCTCATTGAGATCTTTTAACCGAATAAAACCGATTGTCATTGAAAACTTGTAACGGAACAAAACCAACTGCCATTAAAATCTCGTAAAGTACAAAACGTACTGTTTTGAGTTCTCATTACTGTACAAAACTGACCGTTATTGAGATCACAGAAATCACATAACCAAATAAAACTGACTGACAGCGAAAACCGACTGTCATTGAAATCTCGTAAAGGAATAAAAGTTACCATCATTGAGATCATGTGACTGAACAAAACCGCCCATCTCCGAAATCTCGTAACCAAATAAAACCGACAGTCGTTGAAATCTTGTAACTGAACAAAACTGACCATCATTGAAATTTTGTAACAGAACAAACCCAGCTGTCGTTAAAATCTCATAAAAGAACATACACTGTATTGAAGTCTTGCAATTGAACGAAAATGACAGATAACAAAAACCAACTGTCATTTAAATCTCGTAAAGGGACAAATCCAACCGTCACTGAGATCTTGTAACCGAATAAACCCGACTGTCATTGAAAACTCGTAACAGAACAAAACCAACTGTCATTAAAATCTTGTAAAAGAACAAAACATACTGTTTTGAAATCTCGGAAAGGAACAAAACTGACAGTTATTGAAATCTCGTAACTGAATAAATGTGACTGACAACGAAAACTGACTGTCATTGAAATATCATAAAGGAATAAAACTTACCGTCATTGAGATCACGTGACTGAACAAAACCGTCCGTCTCTGAAATCTCATAACTGAATAAAACTGACAGTCATTGAAAACTCGTAACGGAACAAAACCAACCGTTATTAAGATCTCGTAAAAGAACAAAACATACTGTATTGAAATCTCATAACTGAACAAAACTGGCTGTCACAGAAATCTCATAACCGAATAAAACCGACCATCATTGAAATCTCGTAATGGAACAAAACTGACCATCATTGCGATCTCGTAAATGAACAAAACCGGGCATCACAGAAATCATGTAACCGACTAAATGTGACTGTATGCAGTATGTTTTGTTCTTTTACAAGATTTTAATGACAGTTGAATTTTAATGAAATCTCGTAAAGGAACAAAACTTACCATCATTGAGATCACGTGACTGAACAAAACCACCCATCTCCAAAATCTCGTAACTGAACAAAACCCACCATCATAGAAATCTTGTAACAGAACAAAACCAACTGTAATTAAAATCTTGATGAGGAACAAAGCTGATCTTCATTCAAATCGTGTTAGGGAACAAAACCGAAGTGGTTTTGAAATCTCGTAATGGAAAAAAATGTCCGTTATTGAAATCTTGTGAAGGGACAAAATGGACTGTCATTGAAATCTCATAACCAAAAAAAAAAAAAACATCCATTATTGAAATCTCATAACTCAGCAAAACCCAGAGGTGTGAAGTCCAGGGGTTAGAGAGTAAAAGTCCTGCCATATGTTTATTCCACCCACACAGCAAAAACTCCAGTGTTAAAGTTAATGAGATAATTAAGTGATTAATTGGGTGATGACTGACCATTATTGAAGATACCTGATGTTAACAAGCAGAATCACCAAAGCAGAAAATCACAATTTTTAAGTCACCATCAAAGAGATCAGGGTTTGCGTTAGTTGGGCCGTTGACCCTTGACTTTTCAATATTAGATTTTGTTGTAGCTGAGTTATAATAGTAAGACAAGCAAAGAGAAGAGATGATCAAGTGGTGTTAGTTATGTTTTCACAAAATTATTTGACCTGAATCACCAAACTCATTTAGATTCCAATCTCTGAGTTAAATTTACATTATTGATTATAGCAGTCATTTAGAGACAAAGACATCCAGAATCAGCCTGTGAATCTCAACAGTGGTGACCATCAAAAAGCATGTTGCAGTGCATTCTGGGTGCCACCAATCAAAATTCATCCATGGCTCCCATCATGCATTGCTGCATGAATAAATTATGAGCTGAATAGTAATTTCCTTTATTCTCACTATTTTATTTTTTGCTGTTTTTATGTGACTTTTTAGTAGCTTGTTTTCTAATGTTCAGAGTTGATCTGTTTATTATGTTGAAATCTCATAAACCAGCAAAAACTGACCGTCATTGAGATCTCGTAACTAAACAAAACCGACCGTCATTGAGATCTCCTAACTAAACAAAACCGGCCGTCATTGAAATCTCATAACTAAATAAAACTGACTGTTATTGAAAACTCGTAATGGAACAAAACCGACCATCATTGAAATTTCGTAACGTAACAAAAGCGTCTGTCTTTGAAATCTCACAGAAAAAAAAAGGAACAAAACAGACCGTCATTGAAAACTCGTAACGGAACAAAACTGACCATCATTAAAATCTTGTTAAGGAACAAAGACGACTGTTGTTAAAATCTTATTAGAGAACAAAACCAAGTGACATTGAAATCTTCATTATTTAAATCTCGCAAAGGAACAAAACTGACCGTCATTGAAAACTGATAATCATTAAAATCATATCTGAACAAATGAAAATTTGTTTCACTCAAAATCTCAAAATCTTGTAAAAGAACAAAACCGACCATCTTTAAAATTTTGCAAAGGAACAAAATCAACTGTCATTAAAATCTCTTTAGGGAACAAAACCGAGTGGCATTGAATTCTCATAATGGAAAAAAACAGCCATTATTGAAATCTCATAAAGGATCAAAAATCGACCGTCACTGAAATCTCATAACCCAGCAAAACCGACCATGATTGAAATCTCATGACCTAACAAAACCGACCGTCATTGAGATCTTGCAACAGAACAAAATCGACCGTTACTGAAATCTCGTAACAAAACTGACTGTCTTTGAAATTTTGTAAAAGAACAAAGAAACAAAACCGTCTGTGTTTGAAATCTTAGAACAGAACAAAACCGACTGACACTGAAAACCTACCGTCATTGAGATCTCGTAACCAAACAAAACCAACTGTCATTAAAATCTCGTTAAGTAACAAAGATGATCGTCATTAAAATCTTGTTAGGAAACAAAGCCAAGTGGCAATGAAATCTTGTAATGGAAAAAAACGGCCATTATTTAAATCTTGTAAAGAAACAAAATTGACTGTCATTGAAATCTTAGAATGGAACAAAACCAACCGTCATTGAAATTTCGTAACCCAGCAAAGCCGACCTTAACTGAAATCTAGTAAAAAGAACAAAACATACTGTATTGAGCTCTTGTAACTGAACAAATGAAAATTTGACTGACTGACAACGAAAACCGAATGTCATTGAAATCTTGTAAAGGAACAAAACCAACTGTAATTTAAATCTCGCAAAGGATCAAAAACTGAAATTTCTTAACGAAACAAAACCGACCGTCGTTGAAATCTTGTAACTGAACAAAGCTAGCTATTTGCTTTTAATCTTTGCTGTGGTTTTTGTTCTGTCTTTTAGTAGCTTTATGTGATATATCCAGGTTTGATCTGATTGTCTGAATATTTTGCTGTCACCATTTTTGAGATTCATATGCTGATTGCTTATTTCTGTGTTTGTCATTGTAGTCTATTGTTTTCTGCTCATGATTTTTATCTTCAAACTTCTGATTTCTGCAAAACAGTGTGATGTCATGTTGCAGTAAAACCGTTCAAAATTTTGATGTATTAATAACACAACAAAATTACTACACTCAAATGACATCAGTGATTCTGACAAAATCATCATCTGATCTTATTTCAGCTTTGTTTTGTTACTGCAAATGTGCTTGGCAAACACACTGTCACAGCAGCAAGAGAAAACAAACATACAAGTTAAGAGCCCAACTAATGGAAACACCAATCACCATTATGGTGACTTCAACTGAAACAAACATGAGCATTAAACTTCTGTAGATGAATGATAGAAATAAAGTCAATCTGGTTAGTAATATGTGAAGCTGTAATGCTGTTTGGGGAGTTGTTTAATCCTCCTCTGCTGAGATCTGGAGAGATTTAATGTCTTCTTTTATCTTCAGTTGATTTCATCTAAGGCTGTGACTGAAGTCAGTTATAGCTCTTGTGTTTCTGTTTGTCTCTTTTTTCTGTTCTCTTCTTTCCTTTAGTGATTCTGCTTGTTAACAGGCTTGTTAATGCTAAGATGATTCTATAAATAAGATATAAAGATTTGGCTCAGATCTGACAAACAGGAGCGATCCGCCTAAGTGCCATCATTCCACGCCACATGTGGCCCAGATCATCATACCACGCGTGGCAGATGTAGGCCCAATCTGGGCCAGCACAAAGTTCCTATCTGAGACCTGAAAAATAAGGTGGATATAAACTCACTGAAATACCCTTAGAAAAAAGTGCTATCTCTCTTTTCCTCTCAATTTCATACTTATTTACTTTCATTCATAAGATGTTACTTCTGAAAAAATTAAATCAGCTGACTTTAGCTGATGCTGATTAGCTCGCTTACTACGGAGACATGGCCTGAGGGACTGTAATCAATCATTATTTTTGGCCAAAACAGCTACTAAATTCATGAGCCAAGATGCATAATAAAGACAGTGATGCCAAACAAAAAGAACAGACCTCTAAAATTAAAATATAGACAGGAGACTGTAGGTGTTAAATGTAACATCTTGACCTAGTTGAGGTGAAACAGCGTTTGCAGTGATGTTTTTTTTTTCTTCTTTCATTTAATGGCAGACTGATTTTAATTGGATTAACTATGCAGGTAATGAGGCCACCGGGAACAGAGGCACGTTATTATTCATAGACACCCACACAAGAAAGAAAACACACACACACACAAACACAGAAGGTATCACCATATTTCTGTTTAAAAAGGGGAAATCCCTGCTTTGCTATGGAAAATGAATTGTCCATAATAGCCGACATGGGAGATGATAATGATGGTTGTTAGTTAACAGAAATGAAGAAAATATTAGCAAACCCAAGACATGAAATGTTACTAAGATTACTGTCCCGATCTTTCACAACTGTCCCACTGAGTAAGACACTGATGGCTGTTACTGTAATTGGCACAATTAAAAACACAGAATGAAAAGTTATTCCCTATTACTCGATGCCCACTAGGGGGCCTTAGCAAACTTCGAAGGAGACTACAAGATGACTTGGTAACACTTTATAATAAGGTCTCATTTGTTAACATTAGTTAATGAATTAACTAACATGAACTAACAATGAGCAATGTATTTCTTACAACATTCATTAATCTTTGTTAATGTTAGTTAATAGAAATAGAGTTCATTG
This sequence comes from Ctenopharyngodon idella, assembly GCF_019924925.1. Lineage (NCBI taxonomy): Eukaryota > Metazoa > Chordata > Actinopteri > Cypriniformes > Xenocyprididae > Ctenopharyngodon > Ctenopharyngodon idella. Next base: position 37,299,809 of record NC_067220.1, read on the forward strand.
TTTGCTCATGTTAGTTTACAGTGCATCAACTAATGTTAACAAATAATTTACAACTTTTGATTTTAAAAATGTATTATTAAATGTTGAAATGAACATCAAATAAGAATAATAAATGCTGTAGACGTATTGTTCATTGTTAGTTCATATTAACTAATGTAGCTAACTAATGTTAACAAATGAAACCTTATTGTAAAATGTTACAGATGACTTAAAATAATTAAAAATATAGAACAAAGCAAGTTTTAGATCAAGGTATTTCCTTTTTTTAATTTTAAGAACCAAGAGTTTCCATGGTCTTGGAAAACCTGGATATATACATTTTTACAATTTTAAAAGTGTGATTTCTACACCTGGTAATTAATAAAAATTGTAAACTTAAAAATCAGAAAGATGCCATGGAATTTTTTAATGAATATAATTTATGTAAATATATAATAAATATATAGTTTATAGTTATCCAAGCTATGAAATATTTTATTGGATGGAAATTCTGAGTAAAAATATTTTTAAAAAATCCTTATCCTTAATCCTTATCCAGTAAATCACAAAAAATGAGAAAAGTCACATAAATTCTTTGGTCAAAAAGAATGGAAACCCTGAAGAACATTGAGCTCTTGAAACGAAATTTAAATGCATGGAATTTTAACTTCATTAAATAGGAATTTAAATAATTTTTTGTCAAATTTAATTTATTTTAAATAAATAGTTATAGTTATAGTTGTTTTAGTTCAATTTAATCTATTGACAAGTTTCTGTAAATAAAGTTTGAAAACAAGCAACTTTGTCATTACAGCAGAAATACAAGAGCCCCGACACAATTTAATTAGAAGGATTCATTGAAATTCTCTTTGTACCTGTTGTATCCCAGTTGTCTGCAGGCTAAGGAGCCCAGCTGAGAATCCCAGCCTTCAGAGCACACAGTCCCCCATGAGCCCCAGCTGAACACCTGCAGCACAGAGCTTCTGCCACTCACACGCACTGAGACAGAGAGAGAGATGTGACTCAGTTAAGACATGCACACTTCACATTCTGGGGTCCAGTTTTAATGATTTTGTAAGATCTGCTTATAGATGGGCTGATGACAAAACTGGTGTGGAAAGTTGATTGATTTTTGTTCTTTGGAATAGCATGAATCATTCACAATAACACCATTAATGTGTATCAAAACAATACATAGGGTGAATTTTGATTTTGTGCTTAAAGTCAGGAAGAGTCAGACAGGCTCAACCCACCACAGTTGAGTTCATCTTCTCCATTTCCACAGTCCTCAACTCCGTCACACACAGCTTTTCTGCTGATACACCGAACTGACGACATGCAGTGAAACTTTCCTGAGCAACTCTCCAGACCCACTAGAGAAAAAGAGACTGCTTTCAAAATGCATGATGGTCACAGATACAAACACACACTCCTTTCTAAGAGAACTTAAAACAACCATCTGTTAGCAGTGACCTATTGCCATAGGTGGAGCTCATTAAACATTTACAGTTCCCACTGCTCAAGATGAGTTTCATTAGTAAGGAAGACACTAACTCACCTTCACACACACACTTTCAAGTCATGGTGGAGAATTTCCTTTAACTTCTATTGACTATGTACTATATACAATTTAAAATAACTGCTTTCTATTTGAAAATATTTTAAAAAGTAACTTATTCCTATGCAAAGCTAATTTTCAGCATTATTACTTCAGAAATCATTCTAATATGCTGCTCAAGAAACATTTCTTATTATTATCAATGTTGAAAACAGTTGTGCTGCTTAATATTCTTGTGGAAACTGTGATACTTTTTTTTTTCAGGATTTTTTGATGAATAGAAAGTTCAAAAGAACATAATTTATTTGAAATAGAAATCTTTTGTAAAATTATAAATGTTTTTACTGTCGCTTTTGATCAATTTAATGCATCCTTGCTGAATAAATGTAGTTTGTCATTACTTTACGGAAAAAAATACCCCGAAGTTTTGAAGGTAATTTATGACAGTTGTAAAGGTGAACATTGATTTAAAAAAAAAAAATCTTGAGCAGCAAATCAGCATATTAGAATGATTTCTGAAGGATCATGTGACACTGAAGACTGGAGTAATGATGCTGAAAATTCAGCTTTGCATCACAGAAATAAATCACATTTTAAAATATATGCAAATAGAAAACAGTTATTTTAAACTGTAATAACATTTCACAATATTACTGTTTTTACTGTATTTTTGATCAAATAAATGCAGCCTTGGTGAGCATAAGATACTTCTTTCAAAAACATTAAAAAAATCTTATGTTGGGGAAAATTTTGTCCCTTAATTATAAAAAAAAAAAATACTCTCACCTCCCAAACCTATTCCTAGACACAGAATCAAAGCTATAAGCAAGCCCAAGATGATAAGCAGAGCCAGGAATCTGCGAGACACATACGGCCAACACAAAGATTTCAAGTTTGACAGGTGCTCTCCTGAAAGAGAGAGAGAGAGAGATGAGTGGATAAAATCAGTCTGCTAAAGGCCACTGCTGCCAGCTGAGTAAGACTGATTAGATCACTTTTAACACCTCGAGTAGCTGAGGTGGCCATGTAAACCAGACACCGAAGCCATTCCAATTTGACTTACACAATGTGACACACCAACAAAGCGAGAAGCTTACTTACCATCCAAGAAGGGCTGGACCTTTATGATGGGCACACCTGGGCTGGGTGGGATCTGAATGTTATGCACTTTATACACAGGTAGTGGAGCTGACGCCACAGTAGGCAACTCAACAGGGACGTGGGGATCCTGCGAGCCCGGGTCATAGAAGTGAATCGAATGGCTGTTTTGACTGCTGAAGGAGCTCACGTTGAAAGTGGTGGGGGTCTCGACAATGGGAAGGTCCTCTTCTGTGACAGAAACCAGCTCAAGAGCTCCAGATTCAGTGCCATCCTCGACCAGATCCTGAGACAGTTGGTGAGAAGACTGACAAAAAAAAAACACTTTTTTTAAAAAAATTTTTTTTTATGTTTTTGAAAGAAGTCGCTAATGCTCACTAAGGCTGCATTTATGTGATTTAAAAATATAGTAAAAACAGTGAAATATTATTACAATTGAAAATAACTATTTTATATTTTGGTATATTTTAAAATGTAATTTATTCCTGTGATGCAAAGCTGAATTTTCAGCATCATTACTCCAGTCTTCAGTGTTACATGATCCTTCAGAAATCACTCTAATATGCTGATTTTGGTGCTCAATTATTAAAAAGGTTCTTCTTATTATTAATGTTGAAAACAGTTTTGCTGCTTAATATTTTTTAAAGGCCATGATACTTTTTTTTTCCTTTTTCTTTTTGGATGAATAGATAGTTCAATAAACAGCATTTTTTTTTTTGGAAACAGAAAACTTTATACATTTCTTTAGTCCTTGTTGATTTTTTTTTCTTTTTAGTTTAAAATACCTATCCCAAACTTTTGAATGGTATCGTGTCATTGTTTCCACAAAAATATGAGGCAACACAACCGTTTTCAACATTGATAATAATCAGAAATGTTTCTTGAGCATCAAATCATCATATTAGAATGATTTCTGAAGGATGCTGAAAATTTAGCTTTGATCACAGGAATAAATTATATTTTAAAATATATTCAAGTAGAAAACAGTTATTTTAAAATGTAATAATATTTAAGATTTTATTGTACAAATAAATGCAGCCTTGCTGAGCATAAGAGACTATAAAATGTCTAGGTGTTCGGAGATTGTAATAAAAGAATTTTTTTTAGCATATTATAAAAATAAGCAGTGAGGCTGTTTTGTTTTGAAATATTAGTAATAAATGTCCAACAAAAAAAATGTTTAGTGTAAGTAACCTGCAGGAAGCCATTTTGTTGTTACAAGAAAAAAAAAACACCTTTAGATCTTTTAGTTTTTTAATTTAAATATAATAATAATAATATTAATAATAATATATTTTTTAATTCTACCGGACCAAAAAAAAATTGTTGAAAGCTTTACACCATGAATACACTTGCAAGTACAATTAAGTTGTACACACAAGTGTATTCATGGTGTAATGACAAAAAAAGAGCATGATGGCTAGAGTGACACCAGAGAGTATGAGGCAGCTGATGTGATAGACCCACCTTGTCAACCTTGATATAATTTAAAAGTGTCTGAAACACAAGGACACCAGCAAACACTCGGACATGAAATACTGCTCGTCATGCTTCCTTACCCTCTCCTCTCTGCTTCCTCCCTCTGAAACCGGCCGCTCCGTCTCTCCTGTGGTCTGGGAATAAGAAGCCATGACTCTGCTCTCATCCTCTCATCTTGGATGAATGAGGCAAATGAGAGACGACAGTGAAAAAGTGACGTTGTGAATGGGAATCCAAGGCCCTCTGTCTGTTTAATCCTTGTTAGAAAGAATGAAGAATGAAATATTCCAAGTGACTCCAATTCCAAGTGACCGCCTGTGAAATTAGCTTTGGAGAAATTGAGAAATGAAGGGGCTAATTTGAAGGTGACTAACTAGAGAGTTAGAGACCTGTCCTTCTGAGTGACTTCATATCTTATTCTTCTCTCTCTCTCTCTCTCTCTCTGCCACACCTTCTCTTGAGCACAAAGTGACACCTGAGCAGGTGTGCAGCAGCGTTTTGTCGTGTCACTACAGCTGTGGATCAGGTAATGTTGGACTGGCTTGGCTTCTGAGGTCCAGTTACACTAGAAGGTCAGGCAGGAGCACCAAGCACGAAAAGGTCATCAGTCTTTAGGCTGTTCCCTAATTGAACACTATACCTCTAGGAGTCGGACCCATAAGTATATTCATTAAGCACATTGTGGTTTCTAGACAGATGCTATTTGTTTTCATAGAAATTCATTAAAATGCAATTCAAAAACCTATTTTATTATGAACATATTTTCAATTTCTGAAATTTTATTTTGATATTTTTGTGGGGCTCAGATATTGTAATAATGAGAATTATAGTCTTGTTAAAAGACTAAAATTTTTAAAAAAAAAAATGGTGAACAAATACCCACGATTATGTTCATTAAGGACATTGGAGTTTCTAAATAGATGCTCTTTTCCATTACAAAACATTAAATGCAAAAACCTCTGTTATGATCATTTCTGGGGGAAAAAATAAATATATTTTTGTTGGGCTTAAAGTAAAAAGTGTCTTGCTGTTGAGATTGTAATAAATGAAAAAAATGGTGGGAAAAAAACCCCACATAATTATATTCATTAAGGAGTTTTTCCCCCATAAAAATGCATGCAATTCAAAAACCTCTTTTATGATGAAAATATTTTCAAATGCTTTTTAAATTTCTGATATTAAAGTAAAAAGAAATCTGCCTGGAGATTGTAATAAAAGAAAAAAACGTCTTGCTAAAAGACTTGTAAAAAAAAAAAAAAAAGTGAACATTTTCAATTTCTGAAAATTCATTTGGATGTTTTTGGTGAGGCTTAAAGTAAAAAAAAAAAGGGGGGGGGGGGGGGTGTAGCTATGTTGTTGTTTAGCATAATCTATTATTGTTTAGCATATTATAAAAAAAAAACAATGTTTTGTAAGAAACATGCAGGAAGCCATTTTGTTGTTACAAGAAACCAACGCAGACAAAACGTCCTTTAGTCTTTAATTAAAAATAAATAAATAAATAAATAAATAAATATATATAAATATATATATATATACATATAATCCTTTGCTCTTAACATGAAAAGGCATAAATAGAAGAACATGATATTTAAAAAAATTCTACTAGGAAAAAATGTTTGAAAGCTGTAATTAAAGGTGCATTCAAGGTGTAATGAAATGTTTTAGTATTTTTTTAACTTCATGGTCATCAAATCAACAAATCATTGGATTTGTTTAGGGTAGTTATATGGGTGACACAGTTAACACAGTGTGTCAAAGAGAGTGTCATTACATCAGTCTAAAACTGAGAACCCTTGTTAGTTTTCCATCATGCTCTGAGAGCTGTATCTGGTGTCGCGGTGTCTTTTTTTACTCTGTGAGCGTGTGAATGTGTGTTTGGTACATTGGAAAAACTTATCCGTGGTTCTGAGACTTATACATGCAATGTCGCTTTCACACCAGCAGATGCCACTAAAGTGCTTTAATGCGTCACGCGTCTGCCGCCTCATGACGCATCATTGTTCGGGCTTTTAGGCAGCTGTTCATGAGTCAGCGCCTTCTCGATTGTTACGGGTGAAGTGGGCTCTGTTGCAGTGATGATTCATATGTTTGTGTGATAAAGGAACCGATTTTTGCTCGGTTATAATCCGTTCCTCCCCCTCTCGTGCAGTCACGACTACCTGCGTTTTACTCAGCAGACACAGACTGACAGATACAAGACCGTGACCGATGAAAAACTTAAGAGGCCAGATATTAAGTGGCATTTATAGTTTAAAAACTTTTCTAACTGTTTCCTCCAGTGGAAGAACCGAGGTGTGTAATTAAACTAAAACCAGCACTCATGTTCAACCATGAACAACACATTGACCAGCGATTTGTTTGTTAATTTGTATCCCTGACCACTTAATAAGTCCCCATATTTGGCTTTTAGTATGAATATGTTAGCCTTACTGTTATCTATAAGCTAGTGTGCTCCAAAACAATGACAAAATTCGCATTTAGAAGATAAAAGCGTTCAAAACTTACAGTCTCTCACTTGCGCCAATATGGATCAACGATTTTGATGACATCACGCTGCACTTCAGAAATCAGATTTTCTGTCCAATCAAATGCTCTCTAGAATCTGAAGCGTCCCGCCCCCTACATTATAAATAGATGCTGAAGCTGCGGCTAAAATCGGTCACTTGTTCACACATTTACTATTTTTTCACTATATAGGGGATAGGGAATGATTCAAACAGTGCTTTCCATTGAGGCGAATTAAGTCTGGTTTCACGTTAGTGTCACGCGAACTGCAGCGCACAGTTTGCTCCGGTCCAGAGACATGATAACACAGAGCGGATTATATGCGCGAGTCAGTGCAAACCACAAAATGTATCAGATCTATTTGAATTCTGCACAGAATGCTGTATTTTAAAGCGATATGGAGGAGATAGGGAGGAGGATAGAGATTAGGAGGAAACTGCGGCTTTACTGAGCTCAGCGGCTCTGGCCGAGCTGTGATATAAATGAAACACTATTGGCTATTTTTAAAAGGGGAGGAGCTGTTTGATATGCCCCGCCCTGTCTTCCTGTTTCAGTGGAAATTACGTCAACACATTGAATAATGCTGCGCGTTCCAAGACACTTCAGTGGGCCTTTAAATATCGGAGTCCATAAGTGTGTAAAACAGTGTGTGTGTTTCTAAACTAGCTATACTTTGGGCAAAATTGTGCAGAAAAAATGTCCCCGGGTACAAAATCTGACAAAACGTCCTTGTGGGGAATTACTCAAAGGGAAAAGTGTCTCATAAATAAAGTAAATAGTGTTTTTCACTCAAAAAAAGTGATAAATGTTGACTTTTAGGAGGATTAGAGCTAGTCCCTTACAGTTTGCTTTATTTAAAAGCTCTTAAAATGATTCATATTTTCAATAATTCTTAGCAAATAGTGTTATGTTCTCTCAGTCTCTCTCCTTTCATTGAGGCCAGACAAACTGCTCTGACCTCATACGTTTTCTAGATTCACAGTCAGGTAGGCAACATGCCAAAGATAAAAAGACGAACTAGGTTTGTAAAGCCTAAAGCTACCGGCCCACCTGTCCAAAAATAGTCGAGTCCTGACCTGAGGCTTTGCATATGAGTCACAGTATTTTAGCTTCAGTGGACAATAAAGTACACAGGACAAGTTAGGATAGTGTTTTTACAATAAATATTAACTGATTAACTGAATATTAAGTATAAGTAATATTAAGTAATGTGGTTTAACCCTATAAAGCCTGATATATGAACTGTAATAGATCTGATTCTTTTTAAATGGAACAGTTTATTGAAACTTTAGACCAAATATAAAAGAAAATCTAAAATAAAAAGTTTGCATAGAGTATGTGTTTTATGGGTAAGGCTTTACAATAAGGTTCATTAGTTAAAGGTGCAATATGTAATATTTTCTGTCCGCTAGAGGCCTATTCAAAACAAAGGCGTAGCTTAATGACGCCAAGTTTGAGTGCGGAATCTTGGGACATGTGGTCTTCACCTCAACGGGGAGTGGAAAAGAATTGGGGTAGGACTCAGGAAGAAATCATGTTCATGGATGCGATTATTAACTTTACTGTAGTATGAAGCAGTGCAGGACCGAGTGTTGTGGGAGCTGAACGAGGCCGCTGGAGCAATTGCTCAACACATGCCTCACGAGCAGCAGAACTTTTATTATGCCACAGTCGCCGGCGTGCTTCCGCTTTTCCGGTCATGAGTATGAGGTAACGCAGCTCTGTTTATTATATTAGATACATTTGAGAGTGTTGAAATGATGTTATAACGTTACTCTGTGCGTTCGCTCGGCGGCTGCTGTGAGACACTTGTTGCACACTGCAGTAAGATAGATCGATTTTAGAATATCATATTAAATGCTGGATGGCTTGTGTTGATAAATGGCATGCAATTAATTTTAAAATGTATTGTATGATAGAGTGCTAAATGCTGTATTACTGTACTAAAAATAAAGCTACATCTGATTATGCTATGTTATCTACTTGACAAAATAGTGTTTTTCTCTGAGGAATGGTAAAGCATGGTATAAAAAATCAAGAAAATTAGATTTAAACAATAAGACTAAACGTGTTGAGCTATATAACAACAATTAGTTTTCTGTCTATAAATATATCAAAACAGTTGTTCCCTTGTCTATTAAAACATGTAAATATTAAAGTGTCTTTGGTGTTTCCATGGTTTCTACAAAATAAAACCAGAAACCGATGGTAACGCAGGTATGACGCAATTGACAGGCGACTCCTCACACGTCCCGGAGCCTTGGTTAAAATTGCAATTTTCTCACGATTTATAAATAGTTGGAAACATTTGGGATATTGTAAGTACTCAAGTGAACAACATATATAACACTGGCCTAGTGGGTTTTGGATATTTTACTGCAAAATTCTTACATATTGCACCTTTAACATTAGTTACTACATTAGTTAACATGAGCTAATAATGAACTGCACTTATACAACATCTTTGTTAATGTTAATTTCAACATTTACTAATACATTATTAAAATCTTGTTAACATTAGTTAATGCACCGTGAACTAACATGAACAAACAATGAACAACTGTATTTTCATTAACTAACGTTAACAAAGATTAGAACATACAGTAACAAATGTATTGCTCATGGTTAGTTCATGTTAGTTAATACATTAATGTTTAACTAATGAGCCTTACTTTAAAGTGTTACCGTTTTATGTTTTGTATCATATTTGATACATCAGGCTTTTATGGCTCATATGAATATGGAGCTCATACTAGATGAGGGGGAAAAAAACACCTCATTTTTTTCAGAAGTCAAGCCGAGCAAAAATGTGCAATTTATGTAAATATTTTTAACAACATAACAGACTACTGACATAAAATGCATGTAAATATCAGTTGTCACTCTATCTCCCAATAATATGTTCTAGTAAGGATGCTATTTAAATGATTAGTTTTATGATCAAAGCTCTGTAGTTTTTATTGTGGGGCAAAACATATAATGCAATACAACACAATATGATGATAAATAAACATTCCTCAAAACCCTATATTTGATACTCTCCTTTCAACAGGATATTTCTAAATGATGTATGGATAATCAAGTAAACCTAAGTTGGTTCAGTCCAGTAAATGTTCATCTTGAAATATTAATAACAATATAAAAGTTCTTACATTTACTTAAAATCACTATAAATCAGTAAAGATTTCACAGCAAAAAGACATGTGTACCATGACCTGAAGGGGGACAATTTTAACAATTATACTAACAGGTTTTTCCCCCCCCCCCCCAAGTTTTGACCAACAGTTTTGATCATGTTGATAATGTAGGCTATCAAATATGATACAGTAGGCTTTAAGAATCAATTTTCCATGGATGGACAGAATTAAAATTCAGAAAGAAGCGGACAGAGAGACGTCAAACATCACCCATTCACGGCTTGACGTCACCGCTGACTGCGCTAACGATTGGAGGATTCAGAGCGCGTCTCTCTGTTGAAGGACCCCATTTCCGCAATACTACAGACTTCGGTTTATTTCGTTGATACATCGCTGTATAACATGTCATCTCTTAAGGAGTGCACAAACTACGTTGTTTTTCACAAATAAGTGAAAGATACGTGAAGTATATATATTTAACTGCCATATAAATTCAGCATGTGCTAATACTCATAAATCCCAATGCAATCAGGATTTTCGTTGGTTTATGTGATGGATTTATGTAAATTTAATCCGCCACCTCTTCTCTATCTGAACGCATGATAAATATAGCCTAGGGTTCTACTGATAGCGGGCACGAGCGTCGTCGTGATGTCAGTGAATTTTAGGTGCCCCCTCTGGATGCCTGAGTAGTTGCGCTCGCCAATGAGCGTCTCCAGTGTGAATGTCCTTCATTTCTCTGTCTGGTTAGTGAACTTGCCATCACGGATCCTAATTTGGATTTTTAAAAGGGAAGAAAAGCGCCTCTCCGGTTCGCCGTTGCCCCTCAATCGCGTGACATTCTGGAGCGATTAAAACAACTTTAACTGCGCGCGACATGGAATGCCGAGTGCTGTCGATTCAGAGTCATGTCGTGAGAGGATACGTGGGGAATAAATCTGCATCCTTTCCGTTACAGGTGAGCAGCTGAAGAGGGCAAAGCACGAAGAGGGCAATGCACTCGTGATAATTGTTATGTTATAGTGCATGACAGCATGCTGGTGGAGAAAGGAAAGGTCACATGGTCAGTATTCCATTGCATGCAGTTCTTGTGCAATTTGAGATATTTATGAAGTGAACTTCCCTTATCCCAAATCTAGACTACTTCATTCCCAGAACTTGGCCTCTTGATGCTTGTTGCAGCGATATGCGAGCCGGAATTTTAAGATATGCTCCTATTAATAGTAACTTGGCTACAATTATGACACTACAACTTAATAAAGCTCATGTTGCCAAAACACCGGCACGTTAAATTGTCACAACCCGTTGCGGTAAGACCAGTGACACGGCGGCTGTCATCATTACCGTGAGTGTGACAGTGCCGTTAATCACCAGAAATGATTCGGATATCATTTAATCTCGGTTTCTGAAAGATAACTTGGCATGAGGGTTCGAGCCGCGTCCAAACTATTAAATCAGGCTCATTAGCTTTTGAATGGCTCCAGCTGTCATGCCACCAGAAAGCGGCTGTCTTCCTATGAGCCCTTCTTCTGCATGCTCGCGCTGTCTTACGTTTCCAAGACTGACGTCACAGCCGGGAGACTCAATTCCAGCAAAATCGTGACATGTTTTTTTTTTTTCCCTCAGCGGCTCTCCCAGCCGTCTAAAACCCACGCTCGTGCATCCTGCATTTTAAAGATTTATTTTATTTAAACTTTGAGCACGCGTGTTTCATTGACAGAGTGCTGTTTAGATTAACCCTCACGTTTTGAAATTGTCTTAATGTTTGGGTTTCAGCAGAGCCCACAAATCTGTACATGTATCATATACTAATAGACTAGTGCTACTAGAAATAGTAAGTGAAATTAACCTTTTATTTCTTATTCAGATTCTTTCAATATGTTATTGTGACAACCAGATTCCAGTAGGCAGATATCATTAAAGTCGTCATGAAACGGAAGAATTGATTGGATGGGTTGTAGTTTGCTATTGGCTGATCTCATGTGATTGACAGGTGGTCCCGCCCTCATGCCGGTAAACACGCCATCATAGAAGAGATGTTGCTGCAAGAGGGAGGGGAAGTAATTTTGAGGGCACATGCATAAAAAATAAATAATTTATAATAAACACTGCAATATTCCATAAAAATTAAGAGTTATCCATTTTGATTTCATGGTAACTTTAATGACAGTCTTTCCTTAAGCAATGAGTGTAAAGGTGATGATACACGGGGCAACTTTTTGTGCAATGTTGCCAGGCACTGTCGCTGAGCGATGATGCTTGGGCACTTTCCCATTGAGAATGGCCAACAAAATTCAGATCTAAAGTATCCAGATAGAAATTTGTGGCCCATTCTCAAAGGGAAAGTGCCCGGCAACATTGCGCAAAAAGTTGCCCTGTGTATCATCACCTTAATTGTTGTGCAGTTTATCTTTTAAAGATTAAGAAGAATTAACAGAATTAATTTTGTTGTTTTTCCCTCTAATTTTTTTGAGGATTTTGTACTAGATGTTGGAACAGCAAATCCACTGCAAGAGAAAACACACATTTGTGTTATTTGAAAATTGTAGTAGCCTAACTGATTTTGCCTTCTGTGATGACTCGTGCTACAAATCATGCCAGGTCTTCCTGCTTTATAGCCTACTTAGACTGTGGCATTTCATTTATAAAGAAAGAAGAACTAAATCTGCACCAGAATCAGAACGTTTAAATAAATGAAAGCATGAGAAAACAGTTTAATGTTCACAAAATCTAACTCAATATACCTGTCAAATCATCTGGGTTACTGTGGATCTGCCATGTGATATGTCCTCGATAACTAATAAAACAATAAGACATACGTATTAAATATTCTTTGTTTTAGTTTTAAATCTTGTTTGTTTCATCTTTTTATTTCTATTCAGTTCTATTTCAAGTTTATGATAATAATAATATATATATATATATATACCATCACAGACCCATGTGATTATTGCTTTCAGAGTGTCTGATTGAACTTCTTTTCATGTTTGGAATGTGTCTGTGTTTGTCAGGTCATGGGGTTTGAGGTGGACTCGATCAACTCTGTTCAGTTCTCTAATCACACAGGTAGGCTGACTCAAACTTTCTGCTGATTTTTGGATAACAGCTTGTCACAGTGAAATAAAGTCGTGGTATTATGTGAAATAGATTATGGCATGGTAAAATGTGTTAAACAGCGCAGTCAGAATAGTTTTTTTTTTTTTTATATTGTAAAGTTAATGTCACAATACAATATATGCACAAACAGGCACTGAAGAACGAATCACTGCAGATTTCATAAACATGAGATAATGTGTTGTTCAAGTTAATATTTTCAGTTAACCTGACAGGCAGCCCCAAACAGCAGCTGCACTGACTGATCAGCTTATGAACATGTGATTAAAAATATATTTGTTATAATAACTTTGATTCTTAAAGGGGACCTATTATGCCCCCTTATACAAGTTCTAAAATAAGTCTCTGATGTCCCCAGAGTGTGTATGTGAAGTTTTAGCTCAAAATACCCCACAGATAATTTTTTATAGCATGTTAAAATTGCCACTTTTTGGAGTTGAGCAAAAATGCGGTGTTTCAGTGTGTGCCCTTTAAATGCAAATGAGCTGCTGTGCTCAGCCAAAAGAGGGCGGAGCTTCAAGAGCTCGTTCTCCCCTGTCAGGATTCAGTCAAGACGCACTATAATGACAGAAACTGCGAATATATGCTGCATGGAGATAGAACAGGTATAGTTTAGTTTAATTACGGTCATAACTTATATTGTCTTCTTGTTTTTATCCACTATATTAGTACAAGCCAGTTTACCGATGAGATTTATAACGTTAATTGTATTTCACACAAAATATGAAGCATCTGTAGAAACTCTAGAAAATCTCTGTAAGAGCTTAATAAAACACAGTGCAAGTGTGCATTAAAATATTATCCATAAACTCTCTCTCTCTCTCCCTTGCATTATCATCAACATACACAGCGAAGTACACAGAAACACTCATTACAACTAACAGTAAACAAATATATAAAGACCCTATGCCTTTTCGGGTGGTGCTTAATATACTGGTTAGCTTTATATCCGTAAATCAACTCCGATGAACTGTAATAAAGTGCTCTCACCTTCATTACTGCCGTATCCAGTATCACTCTGGAGACTGTAAGCTGGATCATGAACAGTTTGTACTGATCTATCCTTGAGTAACAACTTTTTAGCACAACCTCTGTTTTGTATTGTCCCTTTGTATTGACATTCATTCTCAAAGCAGTCTGGTGTGAAATGATTCGAGCAGACATAAACAAATTTTGGTAGAGTTGAGGGAGCGTTTTCTTCGAAAAACAAAATTAATCCACCTCGTCTTCTTCAGCAGCTCAGATTTAGAGAGTAAATGGAGAGAGCTATGTGGATTAATCCATCCAGCTACAGAACACCTAAAACGCTTGGGAGACGTTCTCGTCAGTGCAGTAATGGCGGACTGTGTACAACTCGCTGTGAACTCACTCAGGGCGGCTCTATGTTAAAAAGTCAGTTTCTGTCAACATTCGTGGGTGGGGCCTGTGGCTAATATGATGTCACACTGCCAGGGATCTGGAAACGGCTTGTTCTGAGACACTGCTTATGATTAATGGGGATTGAAAAAAAAGGAGTGGTTGGATTTTTATCATTATAGGGTGGTTGTGTACACACACTGCCAACACACATTTATGTCCAAACACCATGCAAAAGTGAATTTTGCATAATAGGTCCCCTTTAATGCTTGTTAACTTTGGCTGCAATGTTCAACAATGTTTTTTGTGTGTAAAATAGTTTAAGATTAGATAAGATTTCTACATATAAGATTAGAGGCATTAGAGAATTTTTATCCTGATAGTATTTCATAGAAGTTCATGAGTTTTGATCACTTGTCGGATATCACTTGTTTCGGTGAGCCTGAATCCATTTTCACATTCACAGCATCATTTTCATTTGCAAATGCACTGTAGTGCCCCTTGACCTCTTTCTTCAACTAGGGTGAACTGTCTTAATGACAGGAGGACTGAAACAGATGCTTCATTGAAGTGCTTAATGCATATTGCATTCACATGTTCTGACAGTTCATTTTGAGCTGTGTGTGTGTGAGTAGTTGGGAGCTGTTAAACAGACCACTGATCCTTGTACTTCAGGAGAGTACTTTATTGTGATGTGTTTTCTTCTCTTTGGATTGTGCACTTCAATTCTGGTAATTTAAAACATGTCCTTTTAGACCTTTTTGCTCACAAGCAGAATATTCACCTGCATTTAGACATGCTGATCCTGCTCAGCTCTTAGTTCTTCATTTATTTACCCTCATGTTGTTCCAACGGTATGACTTTCTTTCTTCCTTGAAACAGACTTTTTTCCCCAAGTTCATGAGAGTCTTTTCGTAAATTGCTCTTTTGGCTTGAGTCTTTTCCAATAAATCAGCTGGTTCACAAAATAGGTCTGAATGATTTGTTAAAAATTTTCAGCGCCAACATTTTTGATAATTTTCACAAAATTTTCATGGCCCCCAGAATATTTTGTTGTATGAATATCTGAACATGCCAAAGAAATCAAAAGAAATAACAGAGCCTCTGCTTTAAAAAAACAAAACAAAACAAAAATTATTCTAGCTTCATGCATTTTTATTTATTTTTTTTTTAAATCAACACTTGATTGTGGGTAAGTTTCATAAAAAAGCAACGTTTTGAACATAAAGCTGAGAAAATCGCAGACTACGTCTGGATCAGATTCAGAACAGTGATCGAAACAGATGGAGTAGATCACGTTCATCAACACCCCCAAAGCTTGTACAGTCCTGTACCTCTTCATGGGTTCAAAATTTCATTCAGTAACGTTTTGAAAAGGCAGTTTTGATTTATATGCTGTTTAATGTTTGATGATCACTTTATTTTACATGTGCATAAGCAGTGCTTCTATCGCTTGTTTCTGCTGCTTCTTCACCTGTGTTTGATCCAGAGGTTCTGTACTAGTTCAGATGATGCGTAATAGCATCCCCTACCGTATAACAGTGAAAACATGGATTGCCTTAAAATTCCTTCAATGGCGGGAAAAGAGTTAACGGTCAATAAGACTTAAATTTTCTTAAATGATATGTTACTTAAAGCTATATAATGAAGGTGTAACCAAATTTACCATTGTTTAGCGAATTTTCGTAGGAAAAATCCAGCCATTTCATTTGGAATCCACACGATCAGGATTTTGCATTAAGACAAAAAATTTCCCCACATAGTTTTCGCAAAATTTGCTGCGTCGACCAACTGAAAGCCACTGGGTTTGAAAGTGACTTCTGTGTGAGCTGTGCTTCATACATCGCTACAGTATTGATGTGCCCATTTTTCCCTGCAAATTTTCACAGAAATATCGCTAATGTAACCACATCTTGACTTCAGAAGACTGGGAGTATAGCGCACAATTCATACAGGCTACTTTTATGATACTTTATGATTCCTTTGCATCCTTTTTGCAGCTTACAATCTCCTGCCCCCATATATTTACACTTGATCATGAATGAAGATGACAGAATTTTCAGTTTTTGTGAACTGTCCCTTTAAAGTCTGTGTGAGAGAGAAAAACAGTTGATATAGACATCAACTTCTGCAAAAACAGAAGTTCAAAGACAATATATTTTAAAGATGGCTGCGTGCTTGTTTCTCTGGCGCATAAGGTCTATAGTGCAATAAAAGTTCGCCCTGGTGACCCAGAACTGGCATGCAAGGTGTCACATGCTTATCTGTCACTGCTAAATTTCCCAAACACTGTTTCTGGACCAGCTTCTCATGAACACTTCCCATTTCAAAGCACATAAGTTAACCTAACTGGTCTCGGATCAGTAGTCTAAACAACACGTGGCACAACCCACTGTAGGCTGTTGCCCTATGACTGGCCTCCCTCTCCGCTCGGCTGCTTTCTCCTCCTCAGGGCTGTATCATTGTCTTTGTCCACTTGAGTTTTTTTTTTTTTTTTTAATAAACATTTAAGCCTATAGATGGAGGGACACAGACTAACGTGCTTCTGGCTTACTTAGTATTTCCAAACCAGCAGCCGTTGTCCGCACAGCTAACCAAGTGCCAGGGAACTCCCATCGAGATCTGTAGTTGTAGTCGTGTAGGTTGGTGGTTTATGCCTGTGGTCACATTAAGCCTGAATTTGTTTGTGGAACGAGTCTTTAGCAGATCCCAACAGCACTGTGTTTTCAGCACATGGCTAATTGAAATCATGGGTAACTGGTTTAGAGTGAGTTGATGGTCATTTTGAAGGGGCAAACCTGAAAAATGATGCTGAGTGTTTATGTCCTTGATAACTTCTTTATTTGGGACTATAGGTTTTAGCTTCTTTTCTAATCAGAAGGTACACTAGATTAGAGTCTTATCCGTCTCTCTTTCTGTCTCCTGCTCCTATCTGGTGCTACAGAGATGATGAACTCTGATCCAGGCTCCATGATGTTACTTTGTGCTGAAGAGAAACATTAACAGTTTCTGGAACAGCAATTGACTCGTCTTAGGCCAGCGGCAGCTGTGTTTTTAACAAGGTTCTTCTTACAAGGTTCTGTGTATTTAGATTATTGTTTTATTATAAATCAAAAAAGTTTAATTTATTATTATTTAAATCCTGTTATAAAATGTTTTTTTGATCAATCGTTTTTGGTAGGAATCCACAATATATTGACACCATATTGGCACTTTTAAAAGAAGTATTTGTATATTGGCCAGATATTTCCCTTCTCTATTATTATGAGCCCTTTTTTTTCTAATTCAAACGTAATACCTTTTTTTTTTTTTTTTCTATAGCACATAATTAAAGGAATATTTGTCCATCTTCCATAATGCACATTACAATATTATGATGGCAGTATTCACTTGTAGCATACAAACTATTTAGTAACACTTCAGTATAGGAAACACATATTCACTATAAACTACAACTTTTGCGTCAATTAACTCCTAATTTACTGCTTGTTAATAGTTAATAAGGTAGTTGTAAAGTTTAGGTATTGGGTAGATTAAGGGATGTAGAATAAGGCATTAATATGTGCTTTATAAGTACTCATAAACAACCAATATACTAGTAATATGCATGCTAATAAGCAACTAGTTAAAAGTGAGAATTGAACCCTAAATAAAGTGTTACCAACTATTTAAAATGGTAGTGGTTTTATAATATATAATATATATATATATATATATATATATATAATATATATATATATATATATATATATATATATATATATATATATATATATATATATATATAAATATAAAATATAAAATATTGGTTATTAGCCTTTTTAAAAAGTACCAATCAAAAGTTTGGGGTCTGTAAGATTTATTTGTTTTTGAAAAATGTCTTTTATACTGCCCAAGGCTGCATTTATTAGAAAAAAAATACAGTAATATTGTGAAATATTATTCCATATTATTATTTAATATAATTATTAATATTTTAATATTAATATTATTTATATATATATATATTAACTGTTTTCTATTATAATGTTTTAAAAAGTAATTTATTCCCTTGATCAAAGCTGAATGTTCAGCATCATCCAGTCTTCAGTGTCACATGATCCTTCAGAAATCATTCTAATATGATTTTCTGCTCAAGAAACATTTCTTGTTATTATTACTATCAATGTTAACAATGCTTGTCTGCTTAATATTTATGTGGAATCTGTGAAGTTTTTTTAGGATTTGAATTTTCGAAATGTATTTAAAATGTAATTTTTTTGCAAGTGTAAAAGTCTTTACTGTCATACTTGATCAATTTAATGCACCTTTGCTGAATAAAAGTATACATTTCTTTAAAAAATTTTTTATAGCTGAATCATTATCGATGTATTGCAGCTTCTCTTATTGTCCAGCAGTTGGCTCAGTTAGCCTGTAAATTAACACTAGTTTTTCAGCGGAAGACAAGTTGTTGAGTTATTTTTGAGTTCTGTTTGTTTACTCATTAGTTACAGAGGTGACGATGTGTTACAGCATCCATTGACCTTTGCCTAGTTAATGTACCATTGGTCATGTCTAGTTAATGTACAAGCATTTTTGTTTCTGAAACATAGGACTGAGCACTCTGTTTTCTTCCATCCACATTTAGAATGAATTTGTTGATGGTCAATAATGGCCATTATTCTGTTAGCATTTGTTGTTAATCAGCATCTAAAAGTACTTTGCTGTGACAGCGAGGTGAACTGATAACTGGACCTTTCCTCTAGGACTTTACCATTTGACCTTGGAAATATATTTGCAGGTTGTGACATCCAGAGCTTTATCTCTGTTCCTAACATCAATGGGCGCTGCAAAGCCTTATGGGTAGAAACAGCGTGTACCTCACACGAATGCTTTCCCTGATCGTGATTTGGTGTGAAATCGAGTATCTGCATGATACGTACGGTGCGGGTGAAGTGTTTGGGATTAGAGAGGTCTGTGGTTCCTGCGGAGAGGCATTGCAGAGTTGCGGCAGCAGGAAATGATGACGACAGACACCCGTCTTATCACAGATTCCCCTTCACAGTCATTTTCTCCCCAAAACACACACATCAAGGCTACAGTGATGCGTCTTTTTCATCCAGCCCCTCAGGCTTTCCTCTGTTTCTTAGCAACAAGAAACATCCCATGTGACCAGCTCGGTGACTCACCTGAATTGTGACATCACAGCTCCCGCGGCAGCAGCAATGGTCCCTGACGAAACTGTGGGGCTTTTGTCCGTAGCCCATACATATGCGAGGACAGACAGATGATCATGTGCAGGAAGTGTCACGTGACCCAGTATCCAAACGAGATCTTCATGCTCGTAGTGTCTCGAACATCATAAAGGACTCATCAGCGGACACTGGATTTTTAGATGTGATTTCTATGTTTCTGACCTGTGCTCTGTCATTATCCAGGTTACTCTCACTGGAAGGGACAAGTCTTGACTGCAGATGAGCTTCACGTGCTGTATGAAGGGATCAAACTGAACAACGTCAACCACTACGACTATGTACTTACAGGTCAGTTCTTTGACTACCAGTCATGCCAGTGCAACTCTGTCTGTCACACTGCTGTGGATGTTATTTGCATGCTTAGTCATTTATTGAGGCTATAGGGATGAAAACAGTTGAATGATGTAACTCCCTGATGGCATCAGACTCTCATATTTCCAGCTCTGTTCAGTTGGAGCAATATACGTAAGGCCCTGTGTGAGACCCTAGAGGCCCCGAGGGCAGGTCAGTGGCCATAGTATCATATACACATGGGAGTAGGCTCTTTTGACTTGGAGCTGTGTATATATCTTCATCTACAGGCAATTTTGGCACTGTGGATAGTGAGAGAGGGAAAAGTGTGTTTTAACAGTTTACATTTGTCACAGGAGAATTCTGGTCTGCAGTTTTTTCCTGAAAACATTTCCACTACATCTCAAATTATAGATTTTTAAAATAAAATATTCTGTGGTGGAAATGAAAGTGGTAGAAATTACATTTTAAACATTATTGGAATTTAAACATTATTTTAAAAAATACATTTAATTAAATACATTTTAAACCTAAATAAAATTAAATACATTTTAAACGTTTAATATTTGTACAATATTTTCACACATTTTGCATTATATTTGTACAATATTTTCACATATTGCTTAATATTTGTACAATATTTGCACACATTTTACATTGTATTTGTACAATATTTTCACATATATTTCACATTATATTTATACAATATTTTCACACATTTTGCATTATATTTGTACAATATTTTCACACTTTGCACACTATTTTGCATAATATTTGTACAATTTTCACACATTTTGCATTATATTTGTACAATATTTTCACACTTTGCACACTATTTTGCATAATATTTGTACAATATTTTCACACATTTTGCATTATATTTGTACAATATTTGCACACATTTTGCATTATATTTGTACAATATTTTCTCACACATTGCTTAATATTTGTTCAATATTTTCACATTTTTCATAATTTGACAATTACAGCTTGATTTTAAAAGATGCAAAATTAAAAAAAAATCTCTTAAAGTGTTATTTAACTTTTTTTCATTCTCATATTTCATCTCAATCATTGTAACCAAGTACACTAACTATTAGTTGCAAAATTGTTGGTTTGTGGTTAAAATGACACCATAGTTTTCATTTTTGTAAAATATTGATATACACTACTGTTTAAAAGTTTGGGGTTTTTGAAAGTCTCACCAAGGCTGCATTTATTTGATCAATAATACAGTTAAAACAGAAATATTGTGAAATATTATTATAATTTAAAAGAACTGTTTTCTATTTGAATATATTTTAAATGTAATTTATTCCTGTGATAAAGCTGAATTTTCAGTCTTCAGTGTCACATGATCCTTCAGAAATCATTCTAATATGCTGATTTGCTGCTCAAGAAATATTTATTATTATTATCAATGTTGAAAACAGTTTTAGTGCTTAATATTTTCGTGGAAGATACAAGATACATTACACTATTAATTATCATTTCATATTAAAATGTTTTATTATCAAAGTTTTCAGTATGGGACAAATATTTTTATGATAGATTTTTATAGCTTATATTGAAAGTCTGTAACAAGAGTAAAACAATACAATCTATATATAAAAGTAGAAAAAATAAATAAAGACATGGTAAAAGGTTACAAATTAAAAAATGTCAAATTGGTTTTTAGTAAATATTGTTGCATAGGAGCAAACTTCAACTTTGTGGCAATGAGTGTTGCATAGGCAAGCACCCCTTTTCTTCAGAAAATCTAAAAGTCTAGTTGATTTGTTTGTCATGTGCATCCAGTACGTTTGTGTTGAGTTGTCTGGAGTCAGAGAGGAAGTGAACACATCTCTTTCGCTCTGTAACGGCACTGCTAATCAGCACCGGGGGACCGTAGAGGACACATGGTCGTAGAGTTGCAGGTCTCTCACGAGCACCGCAGACTGAGATGTTGTGCTCTATCGAGTGTGCTAGCGGGCGAGACGTCTCTGGTGCATGAGCTCTCCTTTATCATCACCTTGAGAGGAGAGGAAAGCACTGAATGGGTAAAGGAGGAAAGGGGGAAAGGAGACCATGGGAATAGAGAGCAGTGTGGCAAGTATTACATGCAGTCCGGTAGAGCCACATTTCACAGTATTTTTGACCAAATAAATGCAGGTTTGGTGATCATTAGAGACTTCATTCAAAAACATTTTAGAAATCTTAACGACCACAAATTTTTGAACAGTAGTGTATTTGATTTAACGTCAAAATCAGACGTGATTTTCTTGCATTAAAGGGATAGTTCACCCAAAAATGAAAATTCTGTCATCATTTACTCCCCCTCAAGTTGTTCCAAACCTTTATAAATATCTTTGTTCTGCTGAACACAAAAGAAGATATTTGGAAGAATGTTGGAAGAAGGCGATTTTGGTAGTTGTCAGTGTTGTTTTAATGTGCTCATTATTCTGTATCCCACCTGTACATTGACCATCTATCCTATCTAGTGCCTAAGAACCATTTATATTGCAATATTTCTAATACCAGTTGTGATGTCGTAATGTAAATGTTTGAACTGCTATTTGAACTCTTCCACATGCCTCTCTTACTAGTGACTTGTGTTGTCACAGTGCGATTTGTTGTGTGACACGCTATGACATCATGAAAAGCAGTGAAGGTCATGTGCGTCACACATAGGATTTATTTACCTGACTGGAGAGACAGAGCCGCCACATGACCAATAGCTGTGGCCCTGGGAGTTTCAAGTCTGTCCCACCTCAAAGAACTTTTAGTATTACTTGTCACTTCCTTTTGAAACAGTGCATGCTTGATGTGTTTGAGTTATGAAGTCTATTGATTTAGCTAGGAGGACCTATTTATTTATTTATTTTTTTACATTTTCAACTTTCTTTACTGTGTAATGTTGCTGTTTGAGCATGAAAAAGGTCTGCAAAGTTACAAAACACAAAGTCACTCCAAAGGGAGTTATTCTTTATATCAGTAAGCTCTGTTTCTGAACTCCCTGAAATGCCTCAACTGTAGTAATACATTTTCTTCTGGGATCGAACACATCACAATATTCCTCATTTAAATAATTCCAGCCCAAGGCATATGCAAATAAAGGGGGCGAGGCCTGGTTGAGTCGTGTTAGTACTGTGTTCAAACTTGCATTTGGCGTTATGGTCTGAAACGCACACAAAGTGGTTGACCAATCACAACACACTAATCCACCCGACCAATTAGAGCACATTGTGCTTTTCAGAAGGAGGGGCTTTATAGAGACAGGAACTAACCAAAGCGTTACTGTCAGACTGGGAAGAAAGGTGCTGCAACAATGCAAAATGTTGTTGTTTTTTTGTTTTTTTTTGGACATTCAAGCATGAAAACCTGTTCTGTAGATCCCAAAAACAAAATCAAGTCTTTTGTAAAAGTCCTCTTTAATACACACATTACAAGCTGTATTTTGTGTTGTTCTGATTCTTAACAAACTGCCAGTATAAAGACTGCCAGGTATTTATACCCAACTATTTCACCCACAAATTGAGTTTATTGTACCATAAACCTGTGTCATAAATCATTGTATCTACCTTACCTGTTTAGAAATTGTCAGGCAAAAAGGATGAGAATGAACCTTGTGTCTGTGCTCTGTTTTAGTACGTCAGGCACAATTTTGATCTGGAACAAATAGAGTCAAGGATCAAGAGGAAGTTGTTGGTGGGAAAACAAATTTGTTGATAAAAGCTCTTTTCTTTCTCCATTACTGCAGGTTACACTAGAGATACATCATTTCTGGAGATGGTGGTTGATATTGTACAAGAGCTGAAGAGGGCCAATCCTAACCTCGTATATGGTGAGTGTTTTTCAGTCTCTTTGATCCTAGGTTAACATAATGCTGTATAGATCAGTTCCTTTTATATATTATACATTTTTTTTCAGGCATGTCTATACACTATCGTTCAAAAGTTTGGGGTACGATTTAGTTTTTTAAAGAAATTAATACTTTTTTTTTTTTTTTAGCAAGAATGCATCAAAGGTAAGGTAGGGACCCTCCCTTCAGAGCGTCTCCAAAGCCACGCCTCCTCCAAAACACATGAACGCGCACAGCCAGAGCAGAGTCTGCAAAGCGTCACGAGAGACGGCGTTAAATTACCTCTCAAATTACCTCTCAATTATGCACATAACATTACAGTAATAATGAACGTAAACAACTTACTTCTATTTCCTATGGAAGATATATGTACATGTTTTAATATTTAGACCACTTCTATTACTGATTGCTATCAGGATGTAAAGAGAGTTTCAACCAGTATAACAAAAAGTGCCTACCCTACCTTTAAAATTGATCAGAAGTGACAGTAAAGAGTGACAAAAGATTTCTATATAAAAAAAATAAATGCTCTTCTTTTGAACTTTCTATTGATCTACTACAGTTTTCACAAAAATATTAAGCAGCAACTGATTTTAACATTGATAATAAGAAATGTTCCTTGAGAACCAAATCAGCATATTATAATGATTTCTGAAGGATCATTTAACACTGAAGACTGGAGTAATGATGCTGAAATTAAATTAAAATAGAAAATAGTTATTTCACAATATTACTGTATTTTTGTAAAATACAAAAAAGTGCAGCATTGATGAGCAGAAGACTTTCTTTAAAAACCCAAACTTTTGAATGGTAGTCACTACCGTAGTGTACATTTATTAAAGAATAACTTCTTTAACTTTGTTTTTCTGTCAGTTTGTGACCCTGTCTTAGGTGACCATGGTTCAATGGTAAGCTGGCTTGTGTTCTAGATCCTCTCTTTCTTTCTTCTGTCCCATTATGTTCATTATACATGAATTAGAATTCGGAATAAGCTGGCATTTATTTTTCATAGTACTCTTTGTCTTTTGCAGTATGTTCCTCAGAATCTCCATCCTGTGTACAAGAATAAAGTGGTACCTGTGGCCGATATCATCACACCCAACCAGTTTGAGGCAGAGTGAGTAAAATACCCTCCACTCAACAGCTTTGTGTGTTATCTTGTGATTGGATGTTTCTGTGCAGCAAATGTCAAATCTCCAGCCCCTCACCAGTTCAATAAGATTGCTGACTGAAGAGCAATATGGTAGTGCCCGTCTGGTGGTCAGTCGTGGCTTTACACTCAAATCTTCAGTCTCTCGCAGCTGTTCACATCACACTGATGTGCAATCAACTCTTCTAACTCTGTGCTCTTCATTCCAGGTTATTGACAGGGAAGAATATCAGCACAGAGAAAGATGCTGTTGAGGTGAGTTTAATACACACTTCAGAAATGGACCTCACAGTAGGCTTATAAAAATAAAGAAATGTCTTAATATAAATTAGATGCACTAGCTGCAAATGTTATGTTATTATTCGTTAATAATTAAAGTGTTATTATTATTGTTATTATTATTATCATTAATAATAATAATAATGTTTTAAAATTATTGCTATATTATTATCTTAATGTTATTAATGTTTGTTACAGTGAATAATAATAATTAATAATAATAATAATAATAATAATATTATTAGATGATAATATTAAGGTAGTAATAATAATAATAATAATATTAATATTATGTAATCAATAACACTTATTATTTTATAATTTTATATATATATATAATGTGTGTGTGTGTGTGTGTATATATATAATTAATTATATAAAATATATATATATATAATTAATTATAATATATATATATATATATATATATATTTATATATATATATATATAGTTATTGATTATATTATTATTTTTAAAATAATGTTTAAAATTCTTATTATATTGTTAGAATTGTTGTCTTATTATTCAGTAATTATTAATATATAACTATTAATTATTATAATAATTATGATGTTGTTACTATTATTATTATTATGATTATCTAATATTATATTATTAATATATAATCAATTATTAGCATCGTCGATAATAATACAAATAATGTTTTATAATTATTGCTATATTATTTAAATATTATTAATAATGTTTTATGTTACAATGAATAATTATTAGTATTAGTATTATTAGATGATAATTATGGTAATAATAATAATATAATGTTTATATATATATATATATATATATATATATATATAATTTATTATAGTTACTGATTATATTATTGCCTTAATATCTAATAATTATTCATTATTAATATATAATTACTAATTATTTTTATAATTATTTATGTTGTTGTTACTATTATCTAAAAATATATTATTAATCTTTAATCAATAATAATAATGATTGTTATTATTTTCTTAAATTATTATCTAATAATATATTATAAATATTTAATTACTATTGATTATAATAGTAGTAATATGTTTTATTATTGTTATTATTATTATTAGGAAAACTTTTGTGAACCCTATGGATACAAAACTCAACCATCAACAAGAAACAAGTCATATGTTGCTGTTCACATGTTAATGGAGCCCAGTAAAGGTCTCTGACTGTGTTTGTGTGTTCAGGTGATGGACCTGCTGCATAAGATGGGTCCAGATACTGTGGTCATCACCAGCTCTGATCTGCCCCCTCGTCTCGGAGACAGATTCCTGGTGTCTCTTGGCAGTCAGCGCATTTGTAAGTGTGTGTGTCAATGTGTGCTTCCTGTGGAACTCAAAATTGCTTTGTCATGAATTGAAAAACTTGTCAAACTGCCGAACAGTGGAAGATCATCGTTTGTGGATTTGACAGATGACAAAATGTGCAATTATGAGAGCGTATTGGAATGCATGTGGATTCAAAAAAAATTATATTTATTTGTATATTTATATTATATATTTATCGCTTTGAACCACCTTCATGGGGTTGTGTAGCCTACTGGGTGAAGATCAGGCCTGGTTCAGGTATGGTAAATTCTTGTGAAGAATGCAGACATGAATAAAATACCCATGTTTCTGCAGTGATGCCGGACGGTACAAGGAAGACTCAGCGGATCCGAATAGAGGTGCCGAAAGTGGATGCGGTGTTTGTAGGGACCGGTGATCTATTTGCTGCTATGCTGTTGGCCTGGACTCACCATTACCCAACAGACCTGAAGGTACAGCATATTAAATCATCACGTCAAAAATGCATCACAGTGATCATGCAGCGCAGTAAGAAAATGCTGATCAAGTGTTATTCTGTCTTGTTCTCTTTCTCAGACTGCATGTGAGAAGACTTTCTCCGTCATGCACCATGTCATTCAGAGGACTATATCTTATGCCCATGGTAACACAACAGCCGAAACTTGTTTGTTATGTGTATGTGCATGATGTAGAGTTGTTTCAATGCCAAATTCTAATATCAATTGTTACAATATTAAAATTACAAATGAAAACAGTGGCACAAGGCCTTCAAGTACTTTTACTTTAAGTAAACATTGTTTTATCTTTTCCAAGTAATTCTTCAAGTAAACAGTCAGTGATCAAATAAAGAACAAAAATACAAATAAAATATAGCTGCAAGCAGCAATTAAGGGACCAAGCACAACAGAAGCAAACAAGGAAGCTAGCAGCAGACCAACAATGTCATGATGGACTATGATAGCATAGCATATGATATTTTTTTTTTGCCACTTACTATCAAAATTTTGACATTTGGCCATTAGCATGTAGTCTAACAACATATGTTTCCAATTTTCCTACGGTGGTTTTGAATGGTTTTTAAGATATTCACGAATGTTGATCACGAACACTAAATTACAACGTTGCACTAACCATAAGGCGAAACATAGCATGCTTGGTATCGTTGGATTCGGCAAGGATTCAGGAATCCAACGAGATGACTCACGTGAAAATAAGTCAACCACATCCAAAGTTACATTCATGTGAATTTTTGATTTTACCACTAGGTGGCGCTGATCCGAAACTTCTCAGACTCCTTCAGGTCATCGTGCCGATGACCCATACCAAGTTTTGTAATATGTTCATGCGTTCGTAAAACACAGCATTTTACTACAAAATTCAAAATGGTCGACGCCCAAAATGGCTGATATGGGAAAATTGGATATCATTCAACTCTGCATGATGCCCAGAAACGAACAAGACAATTTAATGATTTTTGGACAAACCGTTCAGAAGTTATAAGTAAAAACTGCCATTTTTCATTTCTCCAGACCAGTAGATGGCACTCTGCCAAAATGCAGCATGTAACCTTAGGTCATGCTTGTGGTGACATGGATTAAGTTTGGTCTGAAAACGAAGCGTTGAGGAGATGGAGCCTTACGTCTGTTTTTGCAAGCACTACGTAAAATTCGTTCGCACGTTTTTTTGAAAACGGTTTGACAAGTTGATTTGAATTCCATAACTTCTTGTCATCATGGTCTGGAGATGATCTGGTTCAATTTTCATGAAAAATAGCAGGAAAATTGTCATGACGGAAAATTACGTCATATCAAATCGTCTTGAGCCAAGGAATCAGAGGAAAAAAGATTTTTTTTCTACGATTTTCTTTCTTATGGTTCAAAAGTTATTAGCATAAACGTGAGTGCAAATTTGGACAGTTGGTGGCACTAGAACGATTGAGCTAGAGACTCCAAATTTGCTATGGTGACAGTTCAGACTGTCCTCTATCTGTGAGCCAAATTTCATAACTTTCCCACAAGTGGTTCTATGGGCTGCCATAGACTTCCAGAGCGGAAGAAGAAGAAATGGTGCCTACGCACCTTCGCAGTTCTTGATGTTTTCTAGGTATCTTTCAGCAGTATGAAGCACATATTTAATTAAGATGACAAACTCGATAAAAACATAGGATATTCACTTATACATTTGTTAGATCAAATGGCCATTGAAAAGCCTAAGCTTGTCATTCATCCCATCACTATCATAGTTTTATTATGTATATAAACTAGAGTAAAGTTTGGGGGCAGTAGTTTTTTTGTTTTGTTTTTTGAAAAAAAAAAAGAAAATGTATTCAGCAAGGATGCATTAAATTGATCAAAAGTGACAGTAAAGACTTCAAGGATCATGTGACACTGAACACTGGAGGAATGATGCTGCAAATTCAGCTTTGCATCACAGGAATAAATTACATTTAAAAATACATTCAAATAGAAAACAGTTATTTTAAATTGTAATAATATTTCACTGATTTTACTGTGGTTTTGATCAAATATATACAGCCTTGGTGAGCCAAATAGACTTTCAAAAACATTTTAAAAAATCTTACAAACCCCCAATAAGCTTGTTTCATTGAAATGTTTTCCTCTCTTTCTCTCATATGTTCAGAAATGGCAGGTCCTGGTAGAAGACCCAGCCCGGCTCAGCTTGAGTTACGGATGGTCCAGAGTAAAGCGGACATAGAGGATCCAGCCATAGTCATGGAGGCGACGGTTCTATAGAGCCGCCACATGCCACATCTCATCCACACATCTCACCCTCCGCTCACAACTGCACAATGTATAGATGTTGTACATTTTGATATGTAATGTGACATTGCCTTAGAATCTCAGCCAGAGCACAACAGTTCCATTCTCAAGAGATTCAGCAGGGTACAGCCAAACAGGCGAGAGGGGGAGAGCGATCGCTTGTGCTCCGAGAGAGTATAACGCAGAGAAAAGAGGAGTGAAGAAAAGAATGGGAGATCGCCCTCTCATTCGCACTCTTGCAATCTTCACCATCTCTGTCTCTCTCTCTCTTTCTCTCAAAGCTCCTCAAGAACTCCGGTTCGTCCTGCACATAAAGCCCGGTCACTGACATTTCCAGACCAGGTCAGTTATGTACCTAAACTGCCATCGATCTAGTGAGGACCAATTTAAAAAAATGACGTTAATATAAATGTGACGCTTTCTACACTCTAGGATTTTGAGTCAGAGCTGTTTAGTAACAAACATAGAAAACAAAACCTAGATGGTTGAGTCTCACAAAAACTCTCAAGAAATGCCTGGGTCATATTTTTGCTCAAAATCAAAAGGTAAAAATAAGATTATATTTATTGCATAAAAGAAAAAGAAGGCTATTATTAGGACCATTACATTTTTGTGCATTATGCTATTAGTTTTATGTCAGTTAAGTGTAATAATAATAATAATAAATTATATTATTTTTATATTATAATATTATTATATTATTCAGTTAAGTGCGTTTTTCAATTCTCAGTAGCTTACTGTAATGTGAAAAAAATATCATTCTCATTTTCAAATCATTCTCAAATCTCATTTTTATTATTTGCTTTTTTATTTATTATTATTTTGTATGTTTTATTTTTTGTTTTTAATATTGTGGCCAGACAATATTATTTTCATGACTGTATTACATTTTTTCAGGGATAACATGATTATTTGTCACAGTACAAACAATGCTGGTCCTAAAAATAGATTTTCTTTATGCAAAATTTAATTCTGTATTTTTGTCTTTTGAGAATTACCCAGAAAGCTTGGTGTTTTGCTCGTTGTGGTTCTTGATAAAATATCTGTATCTGGAAAAGGTATGTTGTGGCCAAACTCAAAAAGTAAGTTGTTCAATGTGTATTACAGACCCAAAGCATTTGTGTGAGAGTCCAACTTGTGTTTAAATGTGTATTTTATTTTTTTTGTGACTATTTTCTCCCAAAAAGGGAGTTTTTATTGAAGAGATGCGCTGCTGTATTTTGTGACTTGATGTTGATGTTTTTGGTGAGATGTACTGTAATAATTTTGGGCCTTGCTCATGTGTATGATTTAATTCTCCATTGATTCCATTGATTTCAATTTCCATTGAGCATTTATAAATCCGGAAGTTCTAACATTTCACTTCATGTTTGTTTGTCAATTTAACTAACATTATCATCTCATTTGCTTTGAACTGATTGTATTTGCATTGATAATCTACTTGTTTGTACAGGCAGAAGAGACTTTAAAAGTAGTTTTATCTTTTTATTTGATAGTATTTTCATATCTTAAAAGGAAAAGACTTGTATGAAGTCTGAAGTACTGGGGAAACGTTTTAAAATGCCTTGATTAAAAGTAGTTCTGTATGTGTGCTGGTCTGGTGATCTGCACCAGGTTCTCTCTCACTGTGCCAGAGAACATGGTGTCTCTTGGTTACAATGCTGTGAAAGATAATAAAGGCAGATGAGTTGTACATTTAATCAGACTTGCTCTCCTTTGTTCAATTCATAAGGAGATTGATTTAGATGACATCTTTTTTTCTGCCGTATTTCTGTTTATATTTTGATTTCTCAAGTATTATTTTTGCTTTAGTTTTGACTTCTGTTTTACCCCTAACTAATGCTCTTCCAAAATTAGTCATTTCTTTAATCCATCGGTTCATTCTTTGATCATTTTTGAGTTGCATTTGTCTTCTAACCACTCAAAATTCCTTCTAAGTGAATCTCACAAAAACATATCCGTGTCATTTAACCCCATACTCAAAAGAAAGAACAAGAAAGACAGACATAGAAAAATCATGTTTTTCTTTTAAAGAAACAAATCCTATTTTAGGACCCTTTTTTCAATTCTTTGTTATACAGTAATTGTGTTTAATTGGTGGAACAAAAAACAAAAACAAACATTATGTATGATTATTCTATCATATAAATGTGATAATCTTAATTATTAATACTTATGTATAATATATAGTTTTTGCATTACCATAATGTCATACTTAATTGTCATGAAAATTAAAAAATAAGATCATAAAAATTGTCTAAGTGTAGCATTTCAGGCATACTAATGCTCAAAAAAAGTTATTCTTCACATTAGTTGCAACTTCCATAGCTCTGACTCTTGAAGTGAGTATAGGATATATATTTGTTTAGAAAAAAATATATAAAAAATAGCAATCATATAATTGGCTGAATTTTCTTTCTTTATTTATTTCTTTTGATTTTGGAGTGAAATATGACCCAGCCTTTTTCTTGGGAGGTTTCGTGAGATTCACCTGTTTTCATCCACTTCAACCACTATCTTATTTTACATTTAAAAAAAAAAAAAAGAAAAAGAAAAAGTTGGCCATGTGCAGGACTAATCAGGGGGTCAGCATTGCTCTGAGGGGCATGTGCTTCAGCTTTTCATGAGTTCCTGAGCTGTTGTCTAACTTCTTATGTGTACTTGTGCATTGTATACGTGTATGTGTGAATGACAAAAGGATGGTTCTATTGTGAGATTGCGAGTATTTGTGTTCTCTGAAGGAAAATGAGGGTGTGAAGGGATAAACTGGGGGGAGGGGATGCAAATAAATAAGAAAAGCCAAGTTTAGTCTTTGTGAATACTGACAGAGGTGGTATTCAGATGGTCCTGACATCAGTGATGACATCACTGTCTCCAAGTGAACTGTTCTGCTACCATTTGCACTTAGTGTAATGGAGGCCAGCTGTTTGGTACATTTGGTGCCGTGACCCGGATGGGAGTGAGGTTTAGGGGGTGAGTGTAACAGAGGCCAGCTAGTAAGAGGCACATTAGCAACTGACGGTAGAGCTAGTGACGCTAGTGTGCCTGCCTCCTATGTCGGAGACGCCAGTTCGAATCCCGCTCGGAGCGGTGCAAGTAGAACCGGAGGGGTTACATTTGGCGCCGTGACCCAGATGGGAGTGAGGTTTAGGGGGTGAGTGTAACGGAGGCCAGCTAGTAATAGCTGTGCTGGTAAGAGGCGCATTAGCAACCGACGATAGAGCTAGTGACGCTAACATGCCTGCCTCCCATGCTGGAGACGCCGTTTCGAAACCCGCTCGGAGCGGTGCGAGTAGAAGCAGAGAGGGTTACATTTGGTGCCGTGACCCAGATGGGAGTGATGTTTAGGGGGTGAGTGTAACGGAGGCCAGCTAGTAAGAGCTGTGCAGGTAAGAGGTTCATTAGCAACTGGCGGTAGAGCTAGTGACGCTAACATGCCTGCCTCCCATGCTGGAGACGCCGTTTCGAAACCCGCTCGGAGCGGTGCGAGTAGAAGCAGAGAGGGTTACATTTGGTGCCGTGACCCAGATGGGAGTGAGGTTTAGGGGGGTGAGTGTAACGGAGGCCATCTAATAAGAGCTGTGTGTGTAAACCTCACTCCCCTGATTTCAAGAGGCGCACTAGCAACTGTCACTAGAGGCTGTGGTCTTTAGCGTTCTTGTTAGCGAGCCCACCTCCTACGTTGGAAACGCAGATTCGAATCCCACTCAGAGCGGGTCGAGTAGGACCTATTACATTTGGTGCCTTGACCCAGATGGAAATGAGGTTTAGGGGGGTGAGTGTAACGGAGGCCAGCTAGTAAGAGATGTGCAAGTAAACCTCACTCCTCTGGCCTCAAGAAGTGTACTAGCGACTGACACTAGAGGACTGTGGTATTTTGTGTCCTTGTTAGCACGCCCACCTCCCATGCTGGAGACACCGGTTCAAATCCTGCTTGGAGCGGGTCAAGTAGGACCGGAGGGGTTACATTTGGTGCCGTGACCCGGATGGGAGTGAGGTTTAGGGGGGCGAGTGTAATGAAGGCCAGCTAGTGAGCTAGCACTCCCCTGGCCTCAAGAAGCATGCTAGAGACTGCGGTATTTACCGTCCTTATTAGCGTGCCCTCCTTCCATGCTGGAGATGCCATTTCGAATCGCGCTCAGAGTGGGTCGAGTATGACCGTTTACATTAGCACTTGCCCAAGTGCTGCTAAACAGGTTTAGTTAGAGGAAGATGGCCAATTCTGCTTGAAGATGCCTTGGTGAACAGTCAACCTTTTCTTCTGCATAAAAACATGCATGCTAACTATATTTAAAGATGTCAAAGACTTGCTTACTATGAGAGCACGCTTGTGTTTACTGTTAATGGAACGAGTGTGTCCTGATATAAGAAAACCTGTCAGAGCCTCATAAAGACTAAAAAAAAAAAAAGGAAAAAAAAAAAAGTAGGCAGCCAAATATTTTGACTGTTATAGCAGTGATGTCTAGTACATTCCCTGAGGGAACTGTAGTGAAGAACTTTTTTGGACGAACTACATTTTTGTTTGTTCTGTAATGTTTGTAAATTGTATATTGGTCTGTGGAAATTATGTGTTGTCTATTGTAAGACCGTGGATCAAAGATGACCAAATGACGCTGAGCTCCCTCTAGTGGATGGAGCTTATATCGTCTGGGGAAAACTATTCCACTACCATTATTTAGGCATTATTTAGGCTATGAACAAAATTATCTTTAGTATATAGGTCCCTTAATGCCATTCTTTTTTTAATCTGATGAGTGTAGACAATGTCCTGACTCCATATGATACGGTTATATATCGCTTGGACCTATACCTCATCACGTGTATGTCATTTCCTGTTGCACTGAGTTTTGTATTATTAGCTGCCTTCCATCACAAGGCATTGAATGCCTTACAACATGTACAAAAGCATTTCAGGCCTACTAGTGCTCAAAAAATCCATCTGTTCTTCACGTTAGTGCGACTTCCATAGCTCTGACTCTTGAAGTGAGTGTAGGATTTATATTTATAGGTTTTTTAATGTCATTTTTGTTGAATTTCACTTCCACACAGACTGAGGTGCGAGACAGAATATTTTCTGAGGCTGTTTGTAACGTAGGATGAAACATCTGTAGAAAATGATGGAATTCGACGGAAATGATTCATTGTGTCTGTCTTTGGAATCATTATTTCATCTGTAAAATGAGTGTTTAAAACCACTGTGCTTGCTGTAATGTACTCTTGTCCTCAACAGTACTGTTTGATAGAAGATGCTATGGCAAGAGTACATGAGAATACACTTGAACATGTGTCCTTCTCACAGAATGCCAAATATGAATTTCAGTGACATCATAATGGGCAGTATAACATGTTGCCAGGGCAACAATTGGAGGCACCATTCTACTTCTCTGTAAATATGTCTGTCTCTCTTAACAGTTCTAATAGTGACATGTCAGTGCTTCACGATTCATTTTGATTCCCTCTCTGTTGACATGGTTGATATCAGAAAACTTTTTCTTTCTTTCTTTGGTTTTCCGTTCTGAATGGGGTCAGAAAAGACAATAAAAATAAATGTTTGGTAAAGTTTTTAGTGCTTTGTTTTCAAATTCTGAATATTTTATAATATGTAACAATAAAGATTGTAGTGTACAAATCCACATTTATAATGTATGTATGTTATAATGCAATAAAGAAAAACAAAGTATTATATTAAATGCTGTATATTTGTGTGTTTTTAGGTGGGGAAGGGGTTAACAAATGCTTTCCACCAATGCATCATAAAAGCCATACTACAATATTGCAGCTCAGACACTGTTTTGATTCTATCTAAATGAAATGCAGCATCAGTACAGCCTCAAACTTTGTTGTTGTCATCATTACAGTGTATTTATTTAATTAATTTTCATGTGTACATATTCACAATTTCATAAGAATAATTTTGCAGCTCTGATGCTGTTTTGGTTCTAAATGGAGCTTCAGTTCAGCCTATGTTATTGTCTCAACATTAGCCTATTTATATCAATTGTTCATATGTATATGTATAATTCATATGTCTATATACACAATTTCATGATTAAATTTAATAATATCATTTCAGCAATTGTAATCCCTGCAACCTGCGTAAACGCATTTGCAGCCTGTGAGGTAAATGCACCTTTTGCCCATGGTAGGCAATATATGCAACTTCTGTCGCCTTTGCGGTGTAAATTTCATTTTAAAGAAGACAAATTGAAAGTCTAAAACACTTACAAATGTATTTAATTCTCCATATTGACTTTATTGATTAGGTCAGCGTCTTACAGCAGCCTGCTGAGAAGGAGAGAGGAGTGGTGGAACTACAAAGCGCCATTGTTTCCAGTCGATGAGCAGACTAATCGGACAGGAAGTCCCATGGTTAGATGCAATGTGTGTGTTGTGCGTGGATAGATAACGACATACGGACACAAAGAGTAGCGATCATCTGAGGTGCACCCCAGAAGCTTAGACACCGGTTTCTGGCAGCATTATCACATTGCATCGCATTAAACGGAAGAGCACGAATCCTCCACGCAGATCCACTGATGACATTTAAGCAGGTAATGCACGCGCATGATGATGATGACTGTTCTCTAAACCCGATTAATTACCATCCTGACACTGCTATTATTAATCTTGACAGGCAGATGCATGCGTCCAGTGCACAGTCCCGTGCATTATCCCTTTATTTTATTATTTTGCATTTGTATTGTAATGCATTTTTGATATTAGATATGTGCGCACGGGCTCGTGCGAGCGCTCGAGGTGCTCCCTGTGCTGCAGTGGCCAGTTTATAGGAACAGCATGTTTACTAAGCTTACTGCTTGGTAACCAATGCAAGGCAGTTTGACAGCGCAGGGAACACCCGTTTAAGATAGACATTTTTCCCCATTTGCATTATGTGGTGTCTATTTAGTTCATGCAGCAATGATTTGCATTTTAATGGCTTCAGATTCGTTGAAGATAAGTGGTGTCTATGTGGTGTTGCCGTGTGTCATTCTCTTTCTCAACCTGCGTGCGCGTCATTGTCGTGCGATTATCGGGGTTACTAGAGTTCAGATGCAGTGCTGGGCTTTTGCCTTCAGTTTAGTTGCTGAGTGGGTTTTACTCATGCACAGTAATTTACATTAGTCATGTTTTTATATAATTCCGGCGCATGTGTAACTGCATTTTCGTCTTTAATATGTCTTACTAATTGTTCCTATTTTATTGGTGGTTGTTTAATTTTGTCTGTAATATCTAAACGTTTTTTTTTATTATTATTATCATTCAGAACCAGAACCCGTTTCATTAAAAAAATACCAGAATTTCTTTGACGTTCAGATATGTTATTGGTAGAGCTGCACGATTCTGGATAAATTGAGAATCATTATTTAAAACAAAAAATGTAAATCACGATTTTCCCACAATTCTGAACAGACAACTTAACGACAACCAAAAACAAGTAATTTAATAGAGGTTTTGACAAAATGTTAAAGGGATAGTTCACCCAAAAATGAAAATTTGATGTTTATCTGCTTACTCCCAGGGCATCCAAGATGTAGGTGACTTTATTTCTTCAGTAGAACACAAATGATGATTTTTAACTCCAACCGTTGCGGTCTGTCTGTCGTATAATGCATGGCAATGGGAACTCCATCTATAAGAGTAAAAAAAAGCATGCACAGACAAATCCAAACGAAACCCCGCGGCTCGTGACGACACATTGATGTCCTAAGACACGAAACGATCGGTTTGTGTGAGAAACCGAACAGTATTTATATCATTTTTTTACCTCTAATACACCACTATGTCCAACTGCCTTGAGCATCCGGTGTGTGAGGTCTGAATGCACTCTGACAGCAGACGTGCTTATTGACGGATACGCGAGAGAAATCACTTCCATCATCAGAGCGCGTTTTCAGACCTCACACACCGGATATGCTGTTCGGTTTCTCGCACAAAACCGATCGTTTCGTGTCTTAGGACATCAATGTGTCGTCACGAGCCGCAGGGTTTAATTTGGATTTGTCTGTGCATGTTTTTTTTTACTCTTATAGATGAAGTTCCCATTGTCATGCATTATACGACTGACAGACCGCAACGGTTGGAGTTAAAAATCATCTACTAAAGAAACAAAGTCACCTACATCTTGGATGCCCTGGGGGTAAGCAGATAAACATCAAATTTTTTTTTTTGGGTGAACTATCCCTTTAATTGCTGCAGTCTATTTAAAAATGTTTAATTAATTTGAATTAATTATTTTTTTAAAATACTGACTCACTCATAAATACTTGTTTCATTACTGGATGAATCAGCGTTTTTTTTAATGACTCTCTGAATGATTCATTGACGTGTTTGACTTGAAGCGGTGCTGCGCAGACCGATCGGTGTATGACATCAAAGTACCGCGAGAGCGATTCGAAAGCATACAGAGCCGTCTGCTCTCTAATCGCTCTCACGGTACTTTGATGTCATACACAGATCAGTCTGCGCAGCGCCGCTTCAAGTCAAACACACCTATTTTTTAACAGTCACTTGTCGCCATCTACTGTTTTAATGATGTATTGATACAATCGTTATTTGAAGCGTTACTTTCAAATGGTGATTTACTTTTATTTTGATCGCTACTGTAGACATCAGTGTTTATATCTGAACTATAAACTTTTGTCCTAGTTCTTCTGTGATCATTTGAATATTTGTAACAGAAATAACCATACTGTGATGTTGAAAAGACTGTTTTGAAGCTGTTTCATACCTGTACCTAAAAACTGCTCTTTCTGTGGGTCTGCGGCAGTGCTAACACAGATCTGAATGTTTCTGTGTAATTTTGATAAAGGTTTAATAGACAGAGGAGAATTGCTGTCATTTAGGAATAAGATTGCATGGGTTTTTGAATCGAGATCATGATTTTTTATTTTTTTTTAATGATTAATCCTGCAGCTCTAGTTAATGGTTCTCGATCATGAATTACCGTACTTTGCCCATTTAACAGGGAATGTTCTCTCAGAACAGTTCTCAGGTTCTCTCAGAAGAACATTCTTCCAGTAACATTAAAGCCGCCATGAAATCAAAATTGACCATTCTTATTTTTTTATTTTTATTTTTTACAGAATGTTGCAGTGCTTATTATAAATGGTTTATCCGTGCACGTCATATATAATATATATATATATATATATATATATATATATATATATATATATATATAATGTATGTATATATATATATATATATATATATAGCAATACCCAACTTCTTATGATCTAATCAATTCCCGAAAGATGAAGTAAAACCCACCATAAATTTTCTAATCCCATAAGCCGTTTCACTAGGATATACATCACAATAGAGAAGAAAAGACTACCGCAACTTCTGTTTCATGCTAGCTTTAATAGAATGTTTGTTAAGTTATCTGGTCTTTAAAAACGTTAGCACAAAACATTATTTATACATCATTCATGGAACATATTTTTTTCCTGGAATGTTTTAGTTGGAAGTTTCTCTAATGTTTTTAAATGTTACAACTTGTTTCAGAATGCTCAGAGAACATTCAAAAGTAACATTTTTACAACTTAATGGGAACATTATCAAAACGTTCTTAGTAGAGATGCACCGATCGATCGGCCAGGGATCGGAATCGGCAGAATTTTTCTCATGATCGGCCCGGATCGGTGATCGGCCGATCAGTCTCACTTCTTACCGATTTCGAGCCGATCCGTTTTGTTACCAGCGGCACAGGCAATAACGTCAGCTGCGCGTTCTCGCTCTCTTCTCTCCGACGGCAAAGTGACACACACCCGCGCGGGTGGAGGCGTCCTCTCTCTCTCACTCACTCGTCTCATTCGCTCCGGTTAAATAGTGCTTGTATTGCCTATAATTTTAGTAATTCCCGCAGGTTTCGCGCTCACACCAAAAGCGCGCGCACTACTGATCTATATTAGTGGAGCAGACAAGCCACGCTCAGTCTCAAACAGAGACAGAAGTCAAACAGAGTCACAAGTACCAAAATGAGTGGCTTACTGCGCTTAAACGGTCAAATACATACAAAATTTGTCAAAATGCTCGTCTTGGCGATTATTCAGATAAACACAGTCAGTTTTGGATCGTTATAGTTGCTGCTGTCTGTCATGTTATTTAAAGAACAAAAGACAAAGAAAATCACTTTCTGCTCTTGACTGAATACGTTTTATAACTTTAATGGTAGGAATAAATCTGTATTTAATATTTACAATAAAGAATACAGAAATTAAGGTAACCAATGTAAAATAACACTGGATGTGTTATTTTACATTTGATTACTTTAATTTCTGTAGTATTTCTTACCTGAATAAAAACCTGCTTAACCTGAAAAACTTAGTTTTATAGCTCTTTATTCTATTGCATTTATTTGTGCTGTTGTTTGCAATTTTTTTTATTTGTTCTTATTTTATTACAGACTTTTTACTCTTTTTTTTTTTTTTTTTTTTTTTTGTATGAAAATAAAACTTTGCGTTGAAGAAAGTCAATTTTCTTTTCTTTTCCTTTCAAAAGTCTTTTTAGTCAATTAAAAAATACAGCACAACCAGTGTAGCTGATTTCCAAACGAATTAAGGTGCGGGCAAAAAATGGTCCATTGTCTGTTGCCAATAGTGTAGCAATGTATGAAGCACAGCTCACACAGAAGTCACTTTCAAACCAAGCAGCTTTCTGTTGATCATTGCAGCAAATTAACTTGGTCAACATGAACCTGTTGCAAAATCTGCATGGGGAAATCATTTGCCCTCACGCAAAACTCCAGATCGTTTGGATCTCTATGGTAGTGACTGGATTTCTCCCATGAAAATTTGCTGAATAATGGCAAATGTGACCGTACCTTGACTCTTAAGCCACCCGTTCACTACATAACTTTAAAAGTCGTCAGATTTCGGCTCTTTTCACACTACACAACTGTCTGTTGTCGCCAATGTCAATTCCGGTCAAAACACGTTTCACAAGACAGGACTTGGATTGCAAACGGATCGAGCATCTTGTCTCAACATCGCTTCTCCCAGATTGTTTCTTTGGCAATTCAAACAAAGCGAACACCACTCACTTGCAGAGCACCAATTTGCCTCAATTTCAGGCATTTGGCAGGCGATCTCCATTGTCAGCAAGTGGAAAATCAGGGCTAAAATCATGTAGTCTGTTGAAGGTGTTATGAACCTGTTTGGTTTCAGTGAATCACAAGTACATGTGAATCAGTCAGAGCAGTTCTTGAATTAATTACTGAAATGTACACAAATGCTTTCATTAGGTCTAATTTGAAATGAACCAAAGAAAAGTTAGTTATTTTGAAATTCTTGTGACACTGACTACTAGTATTTCACAATTGACAATTGTGTAATTAATTGTACACATCATGAGTTTGTTATCAGTGGCGTTTAAAAAACATACATGAATGAATGAATGATTTGTTTTTTAATTTATTGTTAGGGCTAATTATTGAATTGCAAAAGTACTACAAAAAATGTTAATGGAACCGTTTGATTTTTTTCCATCCCTATGTTTTACTAAGTGTAATTATTTTATACAGAAGTCTTAATCTAGACCTGTCATTCTTTGCCAGCCATATGGAACATGCAAAATATTTTCTAATCCTCTTTTATTACAGCGTGACTGCAGCACTCTTGACAGGCTTGTGACATTTCTTTAATTATCACGTTGAAGTGGGTAAACACAGCATTGTTTGCCATTTACATTCATGTACTCTGATGGCTTGTCTGTAATATTGCTGCTGCGTGAGATCCTGCAGTAATCATCACTCCAAAGCTGTGCAGCAGTAATGAATTGGCTCAGAATATGAGATGTAATTGAATCAATTATGCATGATGCTCATTTTGACCAGGTTCAGTTAGAAAGTACATGTGAAAAGTTGTTTCCAATAATATCGTGGTACTTTTTTAATGTTTTACTACATTTTGTTTATTTCAGAACAACATGTAGTTACCTACCATGTTTTTAAG
Source organism: Ctenopharyngodon idella (assembly GCF_019924925.1). Taxonomy (NCBI): domain Eukaryota; kingdom Metazoa; phylum Chordata; class Actinopteri; order Cypriniformes; family Xenocyprididae; genus Ctenopharyngodon; species Ctenopharyngodon idella. The sequence goes on from NC_067220.1 coordinate 37,340,860, forward strand.
TAGAATATATATTATTCTTTTGTCACAATGACACTGCTCTGTTACTGCATTACACACAGCCTTTCTAACCTTACCTTTAATCCGATACAGCTTGTTAATTAAACCTAACACTATTACTTTGCACCTGAGGTAGATAACAGCAACCCCATCCACCGCCTTGATTGGGGGCATGTAGTCACATTGTTGTTGAGAAACTTCGTTTATCTTGATAAGAATGTGGGTCAGAGGTTTTTAGCAGTGAAGCCTTGGCGTTATCCTCTTAACAGCTCTCTGCTTCCTTTGGACAGCAAACAGAGCATATTTATCTTCTTGCTTGTGAAAAGGGCTTGAATGGCATTTATCAAATGTTTTGATTTAGTTTGTTTCAGACACAGGAGTTTGTTCGCTAATCTGTTTCGGGCTAGTCAATTCTGGGAGGTTTGAGATGCAAAGGAAGTAGTATTTAAGGATAGAAACAGTATCAATTGGTGTCATCTAACGCTGTAAGTGGATCAGTGGTGAAAATAATGTGAATGCTAAATGCCATTTTTACTTCAGTTGTGTGTTCAATATAAAGATCCAGGGTTTCAAAATCAGGGCCTGAATTATGGTGCAGGATTACGCATGATTTTACACTTTTACACAAGCTTGAAGCTTATAATGTGAGAAATTCCTGCAAAAATTAATTCATTATAGCAGTGTAGGTTGAATGAGTATATTAATTCACACTGATTAATAGCGTGAATCAGCGCTACTGCGCCCTGCACTTTTTCATTTTTAGTTAAAACTCAATTCAGTGTTAGAAATCAAACTTCCTGGTGCCGTTGTATGTAGAGTAAGCACAAACTTGGGTCCAAATTGTATGCTTTTACATTTCTGTAAGTATCTTCCTAACAATATTATTATGATTCAGCACTTAACTGAATAAATATCATAAATAAAAAGGAGCATAAAAGTGTAAACTTCTAAGGCACTCTGTAAATCTACTTAAATATCTAATGCAGAAACTCAAATAACATATGTTGAATGAACAAACATTTAGGTGAGATAATTGTAATTTAACCTCCCCTTCAAATTAAAAAAAATCTCCCCATAAGAATCACCTAAAGTGTGGGGGGAAATTAATTTCAGGACTTGCAAATGTTATTGAATTGCTGCTGCATTGTACACAATGTTGGAAAGGCTAGGGCTGAGGTTGTTAAAGAGTTAGTTCACACAAAAATGAAACCTCTCTCATTATTTACTCACCCCCATGTCGTTCCAAACCGCTAAGACATTTGTTCATCTTCAGAACACAAATTAAGATCTTTTTGATGAAATCTGAGAGATTTCTCAGATTGTGTCTCTTCCGAAAATTTAGACTAAACCGCTCAATTCATATGGGTTCATTTTACAATCTCTTTATGAACTTTTTGAAGCATCAAAGTGGTAGTTGCGGGACAGAAATCTCTCAGATTTCATCAAAAAGATCTTCATTTGTATCGAAGATGAATGAATGTCTTACGAGTTTGGAAGTGAGTAATTAATGACAGAATTTTCATTTTTGTGTGAACTATCCCTTTAATGTGCTGAGTTGAGGTCGGGAGGGAAGGGAAAACCAGGTTGTACAGTACAGATAAAAGGGGTTTGTACAGTAACTTGTGTCCAAACACAACTTTTGAGTTTGCTACCTAAAAGTGGTCTGCTCTTCTACCAGCTGTGTACAATAGTGATGTCATTTCCTCTTCTTAAGATCGGTGATTCGCATGAGCAGTTCTCCGGTGTCACCTGAAACTTGAATGAATAAAAGATTATACATGGATGCCCAAATTGTCCACAGTTGTAATTCCATCACATTAATATATTGGTTTGTATTAAAAACAACAAACACAATTGAATGGATTCTATCAGTTATCCCTGATAAATAGAGCACAAAAGAAGAGTTCTTATTCATTTTATCAAAAGAAAGTGTTTGTCATGATGACTGACTCTATTCAGTAATTCCCAGTGCATTATGGGATTTGTAGTTCGTTCATTCATGTTAAGATATTAAGTACCAGGTTTGTTCCTAAGAAGGGCAGACACTGTGGTTTGTTGTTGTTCAGGGAGCCTATGCAAATATTATGCACGTCATCTTTATAAAAAAAAAAAAAGAAAGAAAAAAAAAAAGCATTCTAGCATGACTGGAATTCACTGAATGGCCTTTTTTTGAAGAATTCACTTCATTTCAGTTGTTAGCCACTTTGGCTGACCAAGTGGTTTCCAAAGTATGTGTACGCATGGTCAGGTAACATTAAAAAAAACTAAATGTTGGTGCTAATTGGCATATGTTTTTGTGCTTACAAGGTTTATGTGTGTGACCCCTGGTGTTCTAGGAATAAAAGCACACTCTGCACTGGCCATCTGAGAATTATTGACCACTGAGTCCCTTAATATGATTATGATGAAGTTTATTCTGGAAAAGCTAGGGACTTCACCAAAGCACCAGCCCTGCCTGTTGTTAACATTATGTACTTTTGCAATGAGTCTTGAGTCTGTGAAAACATGCTGAGACACAGTAGCAAAGTTAAGCAACATTTGTCTGTGATGTCTTTGAGTCAATATCTGATGGGAGCTCTGGCAAAGAAAGAAAGAAATGTACAAAAGAAAGTTTCTCAGCCTCATAAAGTTTGGGGAAATGCAATAAACTTTTGGAATTTGGAATGATTAATGTCTTAGTTTGTCCAATACAAAGATCATTTTGGAAACTGTTTCTGAAATATTTTTAAAACTTTAAAAAAAAAATGGCAAATGGAAATGTTTTACTGTGGCACGATAACTTTTTGGCTAATGTTTTTTGAGAATATGTTAAAGGGGTGGTATAAAGCCACTTTTACAAGATGTAAAATAAATCTCTGATGTCTCCAGAGTGTGTGTGTGAAGTTTTAGCTCAAAATACTCCACAGATAATTTTTTATAGCATGTTAAATTTGTCACACTTTGAGGGTGAGCAAAAACGCTCCGTTTGTGTGTGTGTCCCTTTAAATGCAAATGAGCTGCTGCTCTCAAAAGGGGGCGGAGTTTCGGGAGCTGTGTTAGCACTTAGCAGCGCCTCACATTACCTCACGCAGACTCACTGAAAATGTCAGAAACTGTTCAGACTTTGATGTTCAAAATGGAGTCGGACAGTGATGGAGAGACTCAAGAAGAAGTGACAACATGTAGAATGCAACAGGACATTTCTGAACGGTTAGTTGATGAATTTATGTAGCTGATGTGGAGTTAACTAACGTTATCTTAAAGTCATTGATTGCATATTCTGTCATGATAATCTATAAATCGCTCGTGTGGGAACTGTTGTAAGATGCTTACAGAGACAGAGAATATACTGCATGAAGATAGAACAGGTATAGTTTAGTTTAATTACGGTTATAACTTATCATTTTGTCATCTTGTTTTTATGATGTGCTGTTGCATTTGTGTTATGTACTGTATTGCAATAACATGGCCTCATCCCCTTTGTTGCGTGTCCTCGGGGGCAGGGTTTATGTGTGGTGTGGTGTGTGGTTGTGATGTCACCAACCCGGGAAGAAGCTCATTGTAGTCCCCACCAGCTGTTTGTTGTAGTCCTTAAACAGAGAAATCTTGTAAAGACAATATCTCTGTTTGCGTTGAACTTTCAGCGCTGTAACTTTGCAGATACTGTTTATGCTTTAACAGCAACATTACACACTAACTAAAGTTTAAAAAAGTAAAATCACAATGAACCACCCCTTTAATAATGTGCATTAAAAAAAACTCTACAATTGAATAGTGCATTATGAAATTGTGTCCCTATGTTGTAGGGTTCAAAATAATATCTTTGTAATATCTTCTGTGTTCTGCAGAAGAAAGAAATTCAAACAGATTTCAAACAACATGAGGATGAGTAAATAATTATAAATATTTTTTGGTCAACTATCCCTTTAAGTAAAAAGTGTCACAGGTAACCCTGCTCACCCCTGCTATTTCACCATTTGTTTAAATAATTATTAGAAGTGTTTGTTTGTTTGTTTGCATGTGTAAGACAAATACGATTACAGATTTAGACATCTTGACCTCAGTTGCAGTCCAGTAAGCTGCTTTGGTCTAATATGGCTCATAATGTATGGGTTGCTACACGCCTTATCAGGCAAAGTCTGTAAAAGATGTTGAAGAAGGCACTTTAGCACTGGTTGTGCACAGGATGTTGCACATTTAAGAATGCGTTGACACTTTTCCAGGGTTTTCTCTTTGAGTACAGTACAACAAAAGACCAACTCACAACACACAAACTATAATTACCACCAGTATCTCATTTTGATCCATTGATTACCAAAAAAACCTTTAACTTTCTGGCTTTCTCTGTCAGTACGGCTCTTTTCCTCCTTTCTGTCCTCATATTTCCCAGGTGGTCATCACATCAGAAAGGTGATTATTCTTTGTTCTCTTTTTCCCTGTGTACGGATGGCGGAGCACTATTTAAACCAAGACCAAGTCTTTCTTTTGAGAAACCTCCACAAATTCTTGGATGCAGTTATGCTGACCTTTCTCAAATTGGAAGAATTGAAGAATCTGAGTTTAATGCAGGTATACAGGGTTCACCGGTATAGTATAATCAAAGACAGCCGGACACAGAGATGAAAGCAGACAGAGGAAATGATGAGATAAAGCAAGCAAGAGAAGCAGAACGTATAAAAATGGAAGCACCAAAGGCTCTGTTGTGTGATGTGTAGGCCTGTGGCACATTGTGTTGTCCATTTCTGCCAGTAATGCAGTTATGCAGCCGTGGCTTTGGGCCACAACCTGCCTGATCGTCTTTGTCACCATCTCATCTAAACTGGACTCGGGGTCTGGTTAACCTTGGAAACCAAGAGCGAGTTCACAGATGTATAATAGGCCAAGTAGAAGCTTACCCACCATGATACAACACCCACAAGACACCAGAGCCACTACCAAAACATATCATGCCTCATTGTACAAGCTCATTTAAATGCTGAAGGGTGGGCTTGTCCCTAGAGGCTCCTCCTGGTGGCTGAAGGAAGTCACCACTGTCCTGTCCCACTTAGCTCAATCCCATCCATCCCAGCCTCGCTTGAGGTTGATGTAAATGCGATGTGACATATCCAGGGTGCTGGTCCAGAGTGCTAATCATTGGTAATCTAATCCAGAGGAGATTAGATAAGAGGAGGGAACACAGGATGCTGAGAACGGCTCTCTCTGGCTTAACAGAAGGCAGCCACTATATCCACATTATACTGCAAGATTGTCGAGTCTTGCTAAGGATTCGCTAACTGGAACTGTGTTTGGAATTTGGGATTGCAGTTGGTAACAACATCCAGTTGGAGTTGGAACGGAAGACTTTGCCAATTTTTCGTGCGCTGATGGTGTGGTTTTGAGTGGCACTGCCTTGTTTATGGGATCTAGTTTTGTTCCTGCTTGCATCATCATAAAAGTGCTGTCCTTCTGTGGGATTAGCATTAGCATGTGGCTGTGAAACCGATTCTGCCGCCTTGTTCAACTTTTTGAAAGGATTTCTGGGCTAAATATTTTCAGGAGCACTTTGTGCAGTTTCACTTATCTGTCTTCAAGCTTGTCGAGAACAGAACTGCTGGTCTGTCTTTGAACAAAACCGGAGGAGATCATTTCATAATTGCTCTGCTTTGAAGGCCCATCACCAGAAGTGAAGATGCTGAACCAGGGGGCTGTGATGATCTTCACAGGGGTCTGTGGGGCGTTAGTGGTCATGGCAGTGGCCTACTACGCCTACTGGTGAGTCCAGCTAATGGTTATCCAAAGTAACGGTGGATTGATTAGGCCACCTGCTGCTTACGTAAAGGGTTATTGGATTGGACACAGGGAAAGGTCAAGTAAGAGACTTCTTTCCTAAGTCTTTAATTTATTAGTTTGTAGTTACTTGCACGCCTGTCATATTTGTGGGTGTTTAGGGCACTCTGATGACCACCTGTTGCTCAGTTGTATCTAGAACAACTGAAAGGTCATGTGGAGTGTCTATTTTATCTTGGTTTCAACCTGTTTATCTGTATATTCTTTGTCCATATGACTTTAAAGCTTTTCAGAGAGTCAAACAGGCAGATTGCAAATTGTTTTATTAAATGTAGCCTATCCGAAAATTGAGCCACTGTGGAAGGTTACTTGCTATCTGAAGCACAATCTGACTTCTTCTTTTGTGTATATTTTGAGGCAGTGTTGCTCTGCGGTTTTTCATTTTTCTTTTGCACACCGTTAATTTATAAGCTTTGTAACCTTCTTTAGAGATACATTTTTGGCCATCTTGGAAAAAGATGGCCCCAGGCTGTCTACTGATGCAGGCCAGACAGCTGTTTCCTCCTAAGCTGGTTGATCCCTCCATCTCTAATCCCTCCACCCTATCTCTTTTTATATTGCTGTGTAGTCCTTTTGCTACAAAGTGAATGAGGAACCAGATATAAACTACAATGCATCTAGTTTATTTTTTGGCATGTGGCAGTAATCATCTAAAGTTAAGTGGTATCGTTACAGTATTTACAAAAAAAACTTTTAAAGAAATATTTTACCCAAAAATGTTATCATTTATGTTCGTTCTTCCAAAGAAAACAAAAGGAGTTGTTTGGCAGAATGTTAATGCTGTTTTTTTCCGTACAATGATAGTGAATCGGGAATAGGGGCAGTTGAACAAAGAAGTGCCTTTGATACACATTTTGGGAGCCTTCTGACACCATTGAAGAAGAAATGGGAGCATCTACATTTACATATATTCAAACATAATGCATCATGACATTCTGCACCAGGTTTGAGACAAAACTACGACTGAAAGAAGGAAGTTGTATGGACTCCCTATGATTCCCTCTTTTTCCCATTTCCTTTTATTGTATTGAAAAGTAAAGCGGCAGAACATTCCACATAACTCTTTAGGTGTTACATGTAGAAAAGTAAGTTTTCTTTGGATTTGTAAAGACATAAGACATAATGTTCATCCATCGTCTTGTCATTCAGAAAAGTGAGGCGAAATGGGCGAAGTGAGGTGAAATCTGACTCCTGCTGCTGATCTGTGCTGCAACTCTCATTCGGCATACACCAGTAACTGTTTCTCCGAGTATTGGCGTGATTGCAAATGTGCTACTTACTGATCTTATTGAAGTCCAATAAACAAGTTGATATTAAGTGACTTAACATTTTAGCCACAATACTGTCTGTTTTTGTTCTATTTCGTGAAAATAGTTTCAAACAAAGCCACACCAGAACTGCTGCACGTCTCCAAGCAACGGTGATTTTGAATGAATCTGCTGAATGAATGACTCGCATATTAAGATTTACCGCCACCCACCTACCGGTTTTATTTCATATTTACACTTTTTTACATTTACATATTTTCACTTGTTTTTACTTAAATAGCCAACTTTTAAAGTTTCATTTTTTACATATTTCTAAATTCAAAAAATTATATTTACTATGAAGCAGTCTATATAAATGTGTCTAAATAATACCACTTCAGATGGAGCTTCTGTGTCATTTCTGCAGTGCAAAGATGGATTTTTTTTTTTGTGATGATTTCTTTTGATTGGTAACAGTCTCATTGGGTGTTATTGTTCAAACTGAATTTATTGTTTAACATTTAAAAACAAATTTTCTATTTTAATTTAAGAAATTTATGAAATATGATGCATACATTTAATAAGTTTAGAAAAAAATGCTCTTATAATGGTAAAAATGCCCCTGGAAATTAATTTAAAGGGGAAAATAACGCTCTGTAATGGGAAAGTTAATGTCTGTTATTGCAACAGTGTTTGATTCTGTGAGTGAGCACATTAGTTAGGCTACTGCAGTTAAAAACCAAAGAGCGCCTCTTCATCTTAAAACATTGTGTAATCGCGCTTCTCCGTGCAAAACGCTGTCCCGACGAAGCCTTGATTCCTGCTCCACACATAAATTAAGGGTGTTTAACCTGGTTGCAAAAGACTCAAAAATGGGGTAATTCACACTTTGTCTTACTGAATAGTTGTTACTAATTTGTGTCTCGAAATAACGCTCTTCATCACTTTGGTTCAGAGTTCATACCCTTGGTTCAGTAGCACACACAGTGTGGCTGTTGTCTGTAGTGTTAATGGTCTCAGTTGGTGGCGAAAGCGGGGTTTCTTGTTAGCTGAGCAAGTACTCTGCTCCAACAAGTTGATCAGGTGATCCGTCAGATAGCACATACACACTCACCCTCACACACCCTGTGCAACTCTTTAACTGGCATGAGGTGTTTTGGCATTCAGGGCACTTTGCCATTCCCTTGTTCTCAAACGCGCACACACTTTGGTAAGATTCCAAAGTTTGCTTCAAGTTCGTGCAGTGGTGGCTAGGAGGACAGAGTTCAACTCTTTCCTTTCCCACCCTCTCTTTTTCCGTCTTTCAGTCAGTCTCTCTGTCTATACTAAAGTTACAGTTAACTTAGCACACTGCCCGTGGATCTTCATCTAAGGTTAGTGCTGTTTGTGTTCTGTTTGTCTTGGCTGATATACTGGTAGAGGAACCAAAGCTTTGAAGGTTTAAACTTTTACTCGCTGATCTCTAGCTGCCCTCGTGTTGTAACATGATTGTTTTGTGTTTGTTTGAAATGGCAGCACATAGATTTGGGAGATTTACTGTTTTGCAAAAGGCTAATTTACAGCCATCATTGACTAGATGACGGCTAGATGGTATTAGCTGTATTATTACATTTTCTGTAGAAATTGAGAGCTACTTGCCTGTAAAAACTTGACACAATACTAAGGTCTTCTGGGTGGTTGCCAGGGGCATTGGTATATGGTTTCTAGGTGGTCCATGATAACACCCAAATCTTGTTAAGATTTTTTTCTTCAGTGGAAAACCAGCCTCTGGTATTTAGTGTCAATACTAAATCAATATCTTAGGTCATGAACAAGTGACCTGGCTGATGAAATGAAACAAGTGCTGTCCATAGATTTAATAATTCAGTGTCAGTGTCAATGTAATTTGCCATCAATCTCATTATCTTCTTTTTTTTTTTTTTCTTTTAATGTTAATGCATCTAGTTCCTCCTTAGGGTGGGAAAACAATGTGGAAGCTTTTGCTGTTCATTTAGTAGAAATTCATAGTGGAATATACTGTATGTGCATAAAGGTACAAAATGGTGGTAGATTATAAATAACATAACCACTTCCCCCATGTTTTACTTGCTAATGTATCAGATGTTTTTGCTGCTATTGTATGATGCTCATTTTACTAATGTTTGCAGAATAAATACCATTTACCGTTTATTGCCTTATTGTTTAGGTCAGGCAGAAATGTGCAAAATTCTAAACATAAAATTGCTTCTTTTTCCCTCTTTTTTTTTTAATTTTTTATTAAACAGTGATTTGTTTAAAAAAAAAAAAAATTAGTCTCTCTTTAAATAAATTCTATTATAATTAACATTTTCTTAAGGATAAAAAAAATATCTCCGCTAAAGCTGTAAACTATATACAGGGAGCCCTTTCTTGCACATTACTATAATATTAAAGGTTACAATTAACAACAGAGCCCAAACTATTAAATTCAGTTGCTGTTTATTTTTAGATATAATAACCAACAGGATTTGCATTAACTTCTAAATCTAAGTATAAAAATTATTACTTTTCATTTTTTAAATATAATCATTTACACAGTTACTGTCATAAGTTGTTTTCATGACAAATTTATTTAAACATTAAATAATTAAGACATTACTAACAGGTAAAGTAAATTGAATATATAAGCTAATATAGTGCATATATTTAATGAAATGCTCCCCTCTAGAGTTCATTTCTCTAGTGAACTAACATGCTGTGGACACTAAATGACTTGCCTGAGGTAAATGTAATGCTACGTGAGATTATTCTCAAGCTGTTTTATTGATGTCTTTCCACGGTTGAAACACTGGTCTTCTTCTGCACTTTTTCCTTTTGTGGCGGTTAGCAAACGGCACTAGTGCTGTTGCATTACCGCGCACGTCCCCATCTGGATTGAAGTGTGAATTGCCTGTGACCGATTGTATTCTTTGTCTAACTGCATGAACCAAACCGTGACATCCGTACCGTACAGTTTGGGACGAATACATGTACCATTACACCCCTATATAATAGTGAAAAGTACCGACTGGCCACAAAATGCTTCGGATTGAGTTGAGAATCATTGCTTATCATTGTAAGGCATCATTCAAACTAGATCTTATGACTCTCCTAATCCACCATAACCTTTTTTTGCCTATTTGACAAAATACCATCAAACTTACAACAGACTGCGCTTGTCAAATAACATGGGCTGAAAGTATGGGCCATCGGGCAAAATGAGTGTAATAAATCCACACAACAGTTTTGCACTTTGTAATGATATTAGTTAGTGTAGTAGGACGGTTGAGCTAAACTTTGTTATCAGAGCAGACACATACTAACAAAGAAATTGATACTATTAATAGGGTCAGACAGGCCACCTGCAGGTTACGAGACGGGCAGTTGAAGTAGTTTGGCAACTTTATCCAGAGTATCAGTTAAACCTGGAACGAGCAGAGAGACTGGTTTCCTACACTGAGCTGCAATCCTCCCTTTTCATTTGGTTAAGCAGCGCTTTAAAAGATTATTTGGCAAATAAATTTGCTGAAACGCTTATTTTGTTGGAGTATTTGATATTAATCCAGTGCTTTCTCTTGCAGTTGTTGTCTTGTTATGGGATTAAGCGGTGCTGTAAGATAAAGCTTGATAAGCTTTCAAAATCGATTTAAAACTGGAGAACTTTAGATCCAATGATAGTGTTTGTGTGATTTGTTTCTTTGTGAGTTTAGAGTGGGATTTTTGTACATGACGTGACGTGTTATAAAAGAGTGAGAGAGAAAGTTGGGGGGGGGGGGCTGCAAAAACGAGGCAGTGTCAATGCATGCGAGAGAGGGAGAAATGGGAGGTGACTGGAATTCCTCCAATTGGGTGAGAGGGTGTGCATTTGCATGGGACATGTGTAGTGCAGTTGTACTGTATGTGCACACAGTGCTGCTGCATGTGGAATTTTTGGTGCCTAAGGGTTTGCGGTCTTGAACTTTCGCCTACTTTACGGTGGATATCTTCGTATCTTGGAACAGGATGTGGAAGTAAAAATAATCAGGACTAAATGTGTTGTCGATGACTGTTGTATTCATGACTGGGGCTGTCATGAATTCTCTAAATGCGCTCTCTTTCCTTTTCTCTCAGGTCGGTGGTACTAAGTGAAGGGCCGTGTAAAAGAGGGTTGTAGAGAAGAACCCACTGTGGTGAGTTAAACATCCATTCACAATATTGACTTAGAAATCTGAGATGATTAAACATATTAAACATGAGAGCGCAACTGGTTTGACTGGTACAAATTCTGAGTCTGTGATTCTAATGCAAATGCTAGTAATAATATTGATCAGTGCTGATTGTGAGTGTTATGTTGATATTTTTGTGCATAACTGTGCCTGCCTTCTTCTTATTATCTGAGTAAGTTTTAATTTGGTGTTTCTGTCTCTGTTGTCTTTCAGCGGTGTGTGTGGGTGTGTGTGAGTGAGTGAGTGTGTGTGTGGAAGGGGGCTCTCAGTCATGGGTGTGGTGGCGTGGCTGAAGAGCCTGTTCGTACTGCAGCTCTTGATTGGTTTTGTGTTTGTGGTGAGCGGCCTCATTATCAACTTCATCCAGCTCTGCACCTGTGTGCTGTGGCCCATCGACAAACAGCTGTACCGCAAGATCAACACCAGACTCTCCTACTCGCTATGGAGCCGTGAGTTGTTTTTGTCTCAACTGAATGTGCTGCACACTTTAACATTTGCATATGTTTTTATAGACTTGTGTTAATGAGAAGTTTTAGTTGCTTTTAATTGCATTTATTCTAAAGCTTAGGTACCCGTTACTGTAATATATAAAGCATTTGCAGATGGATATCACTTAAAGGGGCAGTATGCAATTTCTCTAAATTGTTATTGAACACTGTTGATATTTGAAAGCAGAAATAACACAACCTTGGTGTCTGTTTTCAGTTCCTGCTTACCCTAGTAAAAAAAAAAACCTATACCAAAATCTATTTAAAATACATCAAGTATACTTCAAATCCATTAACATATTTATTGACATATCACTTAAGACTTTATTGATACAAAATAATTAAACTTTATTTGGAGTATTTCTTTATTCCACAATGCACATTTCTTAATATAATATACCTAAAAAGTGTTTTAATGTCAATATTAATAAGGATTGTATGATCTTTGTATAATATCAGTCTTTAAATGCAAGATATTTAAAGTGTACTTAAAGTATACTTGCAAAAGTTCCACTTTAGCACAATCAAATATACTTACATGTTTAGTTGGACCTCAGCACTACTTCCGCACAATTAAAGTGCATTAAGTACAAAATTAGTTGTTCCAATTTAGCAGACTTTAAGTATACCAGTTTAGTATACCAAACGTACAATTGCGGAGTATTTATATTAAGTACATACATTTGTAAATGTATTTGCAGTATACTTGGCATAAAATAAATGTATTTCAAATACATTTTAGTATATACACTACCAGTCAAAAGTTTGGAAACATTACTATTTTTAATGTTTTTGAACGAAGTCTTATGCTCATTAAGGCTGCATTTATATTTTATAATAAATACAGAAAAAACAAACTTTTGACTGGTAGTGTATATTTTTTCACTAGGGTAGGTCTCTCAAGCGCTGGAAAGCTTTTCTTATATTAATGTGGACCGTAAAGCTCTTGCCTGATCATAACCCTTCTTTTTCCAGTGATATTCCTCTGATCTTTTCTGTTTTGTAATGTCTCTCAGCCATCTCTCTTTCTACAGTCTTCAAATCTCCATTTTGCTCACTCTCTGTCCTGATTGCTGATTGGCTACAAGTTTGTTGTGCTGCTCGATCTGATCCACTTTCAACAGCGTTTTTCAAAAATCGCTTGCTGCACTTTTATTGTTTTCTTTTTTTTAAACATTTGTCGTATCACTTTAGTATTATGAAAAGAAATTTAATGTTGCGTTTATTTACTTGCCTTAATGAGTTGTTCAGTGCAGGTTACTGGAGAAGGAGCTAATGCCATCATTCTTAAAATGCAAAATTTATGAGGCATTATGGTGTTTGTACGCACATGCACAGACTTCTGTACGTTTAGCAGGACTGGTCTTGCATGTTACGTGTATGAACGGTGTTGGGATAATGCATTACACACTTGAACACAAATTATATTTTAAATTAAAAAATTTCATTTACAAGACATGAATCCCATGCTTTTTGGTGTCAGAACAACTATTATCTAACATGGTAACTAATATCTACCTAGTATCTAACATATTAACACCTAGTATGAAAAGTAGGTCTTTTTAAACTTTTTATTTTATTTTTTATTGGTGATTTAAATTACTGTCCATTTATTTTTGTTTAATATGAAAAAGTTTCAATGTTTATTGGTAGAAAATATAACCACACCAATAAACTTTTAGATGTGTTTTCCAGCACTCAATTCAAATATATTTGCATTTACGTTTATTCATTTAGCAGACGCTTTTATCCAGAGCAGCTTACAAATGAGAATTATACAAGCAGAAGCAATTGATCCAAAGGAGGCAACAATTTGCATGCTGCTAGTCACGATATAAATCATTCTAATTGATCTGGCATCATAACACCTATTACATGTGTTTGACATGTTGAATAGTGACACTTTCGTCTTCTGTAGAGCTGCTTATAGTTGAATTGAGCTCATTTCTTTGATGGACTTTAAACAGTTATTGAACAAAACTGAATCAACTATGAACTGCCATTTTTAGAGCTGCTTTGCAGCAGAACTTGAATCTCATATTTGATGAAGTCTGCTAATTTTCCAGTTTATCGCTGTGTAAAGCTATTTTGAAACAGTCTATTGTATAAAGGTGACTTGACTTTTATACTACTTTCCTAACAGAGTTGGTGATGTTGTTGGAGTGGTGGTCTGGCACAGAGTGCACGCTGTACACCGATCAGGCCACAGTGGATAAGTTCGGCAAAGAGCATGTCATCATCATCCTCAACCACAACTATGAGATCGACTTCTTGTGTGGCTGGACCATGTGTGAGAGATACGGCGTACTGGGGGTGAGTCCTGACGAGCAGTGAAGATAGTATAACGCAGTGAGAAGTTGTGAAGGATGTAGTTATTTTAGTAGTATTTATGCTATTGTAGTATTTATTAATAATCTGAATTAGCTTCTATTCTTATATTTTCAGTTTTTGTCATTTTATTATATATTTGTATTTTTATTTCAATTGTAGTAAATTTTAGTATTTCAGCGTATTTTCTTTTCGTTAGTTGCCAAGTAGTGTTAATTTCGTTAACGAAAAGTACTACGAAAATTGTTCGTCAACAACCTTTTTTACCATGTCTAAGATGAGACGATGACGAGGCGACACCAAGGTCATTAAACGATAACTGTGACTATATTAACATACAATATCGTCGGCGATAAAAGACTAAAGTGTAGTTAAAGACTTTACCAAAAACTCTTTTTGTCCAAAAAAAAAAAAAAAAAGCTTCATGCTTGTGGTTGCGAGATGTCACAAGCTTAAATCTCCCAATCAGAACTTTACCCTTAAAAGGATACATTTTCTGCCTGGTGCAATCTGGCAACCATGCACATGCACTCTCTCTACACTGCTGAAGCGCTGCCAATGATCCGAAAACACAGACAAACAAATAAGCTGGAGTTTAGCGATCTCCATTGAGATATTCTAATTAAATGTTGGTTAGTCGGTCTGTCAAACCTTCTCAGTGATTAACTGTGAAAAATCCAAACATGGATCTGGTTGCTGAGTAAATGCACTTACACAACCTCTGTGTGACAATACAAATTCTTTTATGCTGCTGTTTTAATAGATGATAAAACATTAAAGTAATTTGGAATTATTGGAATTACTATTATGAATTTCAGAGAAGTTTCTTGTTTTACAAGTTTTCATAGTGTAGAGAGTGTGTTAATTTATATTATAAACAGCCTATAATAAATCAGGAAACTAGATGAGGTAAAATAAACCATTCATATAAATTGATTTTGTGATTATGTGAAAGTGCAATAATTCAGATGAACTGTAAAAATAAATCTCTCAGATGACAACAATTGTTGCAATTATAATTTTGAGCAAAATAATCATGATTATCAGTTTTGACTAAAAGTAGACTAAAATGCCCAAACATTTAGGCCTGGTTTCACAGACAGGGCTTAGATTAAACTAGAATTAGGCCTTAGTTCAATTAGGACATTTTAGTAACTTTTATAAACATGCCTTAGAAAAAAACATTACTGATGTGCATCTTGAGACAAAACAATGGCACTGACATAAGATATGTCAGTACAAGTTGCTTTCAGTTAAAACATGCATTTTAGCTTAAGCCTTGTCTGTGAAACCAGGGGTTAGTCAACTAAAACTTGACTAAACAAAAAAGGACAAGGTTGACTAAATATGATAAGTAAAAAGTACATTTGGCACAGGACTAAGACTAAATTTAAAAAAAATAGCTGACAAAACTAACACCATTGCTAAGGCAACTTTTCTAATTTTAAGTTTTTCAGCAAAAATAAATAAATAAATATGCAACTGCTTTAAAACTATAAAAAAAATAATTTTAGTTTTTTGAAATAGTTTTAACTCTGCTTTGTTCTGTATTTAGTAATCTTAGTAATCATGAGGCTCAATCCCAAGAAATTAATTTGTTGGATTTTGGATTTAGTTGTTTTGATTGAGCTGGTGATTAGAATTTTTCTCTGTCCTCTCATTGCATTTTCTATCCTCCCTTTATTTTCATATTTCGTATCCAGAGTTCTAAGGTTCTGGCTAAACACGAACTGCTGAAAGTGCCTCTGATTGGCTGGACG
This sequence comes from Ctenopharyngodon idella, assembly GCF_019924925.1. Lineage (NCBI taxonomy): Eukaryota > Metazoa > Chordata > Actinopteri > Cypriniformes > Xenocyprididae > Ctenopharyngodon > Ctenopharyngodon idella. The sequence goes on from NC_067220.1 coordinate 37,356,687, forward strand.
TGGTACTTCCTGGAAATAGTTTTCTGTAAGCGGAAGTGGGAAGAGGACAGGGAAACCGTCTTTAGTGGGCTGAACCGTCTCCGAGATTACCCAGAATACATGTGGGTGAGTACACTGACCTATTAGTATGCTCTGTTGACCTGATAATTAAGCAGAGCTTTGAGAAGTCACTTAAGTGATGCATGCAAAGTATTTGATTAATTGTTTCTGTCAAATTTGGAGCAAACCAAAACCTTAAATTGATTGTAAATCTCACTGTAAAACTCACTCAAAAAAAATTAATGGTTAAGAACAATTTAATAGGAATTAAATTAATTTAATAGGAATTAATTAATGGGCACTTCAGACTTGTGCTTTTTTTTTCATGGACAGATTTAATGTTTTCTATTGTAGTTTTTGGTTGTTCTTTTTACAGTTTGCTTTAAACCATGCAATGTTGTAGTTTCTAATAAAATTACTTGTCAAAACCAATTTACATTTGGAGCTTAGTGTTACTTTTTTACTGTGCTTGAGCAACATATGCACACAAACTGCTAACCCAGCTCAGTAAAGGTGCAATAACACATTTAACCAAGGCTCAGAGATTGCAAAAAAAAGTAACAGAAATTACAAAGTGTGAATGTAAACTAAAACTTTTCCTCCTACTCAGTTTACAAGAAAAAGTGTTTCTCTTTTAAAGGTTATACAACCACTCTATTATAAATAATAAAATGTAATTAGAGGCACATGACAATCAAATCATTTCTTAATTCTTAATTTATGACTCCTGATTCCTCACATTTTGCTAATCATTTTAATGTATTGAAGCTGTAGGCGAACATGTAAACCTCGAAAGACAAGTGCCCTAAAGGATGATGGAAAAAAACGGATGCTGCGTTAGTTGCGTTGAGTATTTTTAACATGTTAAACTGAAAAAATTTATCACGCGTGTTAACGCTTTAATTTTGATAGCACTAGTTTGTATATGTATGTCAGCAGGGCCTAAAACTAACTTTTTGCCACACCTGCCAATGGCTGGTAACTTCATTTACCAGCCACAAATATTTTTTACCAGCCATAAAACATAGATTAATCCTTATTTAAGGATTAGTTCACCCAAAAATGAAAATAATGTCATTTATTACTCACCCTCATGTCGTTCTACACCCGTAAGACCTTCGTTCATCTTTAGAACACAAATTAAGATATTGTTGATAAAATATGATGGCTCAGTGAGGCCTCTATTGAGAGCAAAGCCACCAAACCTCTCAAGATCCATAAAGGTACTAAAAATATATTTGAAACAGTTCATGTGAGTTCGGTGGTTCTATCTTAATATTATAAAGCGACAAAACTTTTTATGCGCCAAAAAAACAATATTTTCAACAATATTTATATGGGCCGATTTTTAAAACACTGCTTCAGAGCTTTACCAATCGAATCAGTGAATCAGAGTGCCAAAGTCACGTGATTTCAGCAATTTAGCCGTTTGATAGGAGATCTGAATCACTGATTCGAAACAAAAGATTCATAAAGCTCAGAAGCTTCATGAAGCAGTGTTTTGAAATCGGCCCATCACTAGATATTGTTGAAAAGTCGTTATTTAGTTTTTTTTGGCGCACAAAAAGTATTCTTGTCGCTTTATAATATTAAGATAGAACCACTGAACTTGCATGAACTGTTTCAAATATGTTTTTAGTACCTTTATGGACCTTGAGAGGTTTGGTGACATTGCTGGCAATGGAGGCTTCATTGAGCCATCAGATTTCATCAACAATATCTTAATTTGTGTTCTGAAGATGATCGAAGGTCTTACGGATGTAGAACGACATGAGGGTGAGTAATAAATGACATTATTTTCATTTTTGGGTGAACTAACCCTTTAAAGTTACAAAAGTTAAGAGCAATGAGTGATTGTCCTTTGTCTTTGTTGTTTTATTAACATTAAAAACACAGACAGCAGCAAGAATATTAGGCTGCTGTCACTTTAAGAGCTAATGCACGGATCCAATATACTGTTACACATGCGTTTTAATTCTCTACTGTTTACATTAATTTAAGACAAAACTGACTGTTTACAAGGACACTTGCTAAGATGGCCATTTTGACAATTTTGTTTGATTATGTCTGTTCTACCACAAGAAGGCGTGAAAGAGAACTCAATTCAGAATTTGTGAACTGTCTGAGATGCGGCTTTCTGGACGCATGCTTTGAATGTTTGCACGCAAAAAGCTTCCCACACAGAGAGTAAAGAATTGAGTTCCCTTTCGTGTCTTCTTGAACTTGAATGTTTAAATTGGCAAGGCTTAAACTTTCGTGACAATGCAACACTGCCCCGTCAAATGTCCTGCGCTTCATTTACGTTTGTTCACATTTATGTTCACAATTTTGCATTGTTAGAATTCATAAAAATGTTACCGGCCAACTGGCAATTGACATCGTTTTATATACTCGCCAACACCAATTTTTACTTTCATTTGGCACTTGGTGAGTGTTAATTTTAGTCCCTGTACGTCAGTGTTACTAGAGAGGTGGTGAGGTCACTTATGACGTGGTCTGATTGGTAGTTTCCATTGAGAGAGATTACAAAGTGATAGGATTACTCTGTTTAACACTGACCTGAGAGTAACAATCCTCTTGATGTGTGTGTGTGTGTGTGTGCGTGTGTGTTTGGCAGTTCCTGCTGTACTGTGAAGGAACGAGATTTACAGAAAAGAAACATCAGATAAGCATGCAAGTTGCTGAGAGTAAGGGCCTTCCAAAACTGAAGTACCACCTGCTGCCCCGCACCAAAGGATTCACCACTACACTGCAATGCCTGAAGGGAACAGGTCAGACGAACACTTCCACACACTCCATCACTGTCACAGAGATACTGTTTACACAGAGCTACTATGTGTTACCCTGTTAAAAGAGTTCATTGCTTCCTGGGTGAGTGATGGGCAGGAGTCAAGAAAATACAAGTGTCCCAACCGAGAATGCTCTGCTCACAAATGTGCTCAGCTGGAGCCTTTTCTAGATGCTTTTTTCTGGATTTTCACCACCCTGGTGTCTAATACTAATGTTCAAGTATCAAGTATTCCTAGAATTTACATTCCCAGAAAACTCTTTGACATGTTGCCATAAGAAAACCACCTCAGTGGTCGAGAGACTCTTCTGTCTGTCACCTGCCTTCTAACTATAGGCTGTGAGTGTGGACTATATTTTTAGTAGTACACTACCGTTCAAAGGTTTGGGTTCAGTAAGATTTTTGAAAGAACTCTTATGCTCACCATGAATTGAATTTCAGTAAAAATGAAAGCTGAATTTTCAGCATCATTACTCCAGTCTTCAGTGTCACATGATCCTTCAGAAATCATTCTAATATGCTAATTTGCTGCTCAAGAATAATTTTTTAAAATGTATTATCATTGTTGAAAACAGTTGTGGTATCTTAATATTTTTGTGGAAACCGTGATACGCTTTTGATCAATGTATTACATCCTTGCTGAATAGAAGTATTAAAGTCTTTCTAAAAAAACTAAAAATAATCTTACTGACCCTCAACTTTTGAACAGTTTGTAAATAAGAAACATAAATAATCAGGGTTCAGTATTATATTGACATGTGAGTGTCTCTCTTTTAAGGTATGAAGCAATATGATGCAACCACACTGTGATGTCGTCACTAAACATAATAATGCTTACTACAATTGTTTATGTTTGAAGCATGTGTCATATTGCGATATTATTTTGTAATGCATTACAATTCTTAATACTTACTTTTATTTGACATCACTTGCAATTTGCTTGTTTCAGTGTTGTTCTTCCTCTAATGAGGTGACAGAAATGGACTCGTGAACTTTTCTGACTGGTTTTCATATTAATTATACTCAATTCATACTCTATTGACTTATTTTAATTACATTGGAAACATTATTTACTTTTAAGGAGTTCATCCAAAATCAAATTGACATTATTTACTCACCCTCATGTCATTCCAAACCTGTATGACTTTCTTTCCTCTGGAACACAAAAGAAGATATTTTGAAGAATGTTGGTAACCGTACAGTTTTGGTGACCATTGACTTCCATTGTATGTATGAATGAGTGAATGATGAAAGAATTTTCATTCTGAACTCTCTATTTAAGTTCAAATATTCCATTACATCACATCAGAATATATTTGTCTTGTTTCAACAGTAAAAGCTGTGTACGATGTCACGCTGAACTTTAAAGACAAGCAGAACCCGACCCTGCTGGGCATCGTTAGCGGGAAGAAATACAAAGCAGACATGAGCATCAGGTAAGTCACGGAGCTGGACTTCACTTAATTCATTCATTTTAATTGGTATAATAGATTAGCTGTTTTACTTACATAATCTAACATGAGATATTAATTGAGAATGGATATATCATAATGAATGACTGAGTCCAAGTTTTGTATCTTACTGCTGGCCTGAGATCTCCTTAAATATTTGAGTAAAGGTTATAGCTAAGAGAATCTGTTGCTTGTGAGCAGAGTTGTGCTGCATGAGGTTACAGCGCCCTCTATTGGAGCATGTCATGTGCTGCTCTGACCCCTCACTGTTCTGCCCACAGGCGCTTCCCTGTGGAGGAGATTCCTGATGATGAAAAGGAGTGTGCTAATTGGTTACACAAGCTCTACCAAGAGAAGGTATGAAGCTAAGTTTTTAAAAACCTAGTTCAGATATACTGTTTTATATGAACATGTTTGAATCTGATCTATTGGACTGATGAGAGCTGCAATTTATCCCACGACCCTCTCCATCAAGGATGCATTACAAGAGCACTATGAGAAGGAGGGTAGTTTCCCCGGCCCCACCATCATACCCAAACGTCGAGTTTGGACTCTGCTGAACTTCCTGTTCTGGGCTACTCTCCTGCTTTCTCCTCTTATTAACTTTGCCTGGGATGTCTTTGTTAGCGGCTCTCCCCTCCTCATCATTGGCTTCATGATCTTCCTCATTGTCGGTTAGTTGTTGCTTCTTTAATGTGATATCAAATTTGTTTTAAAACATTTTATTAATATAATATAATTCTGCTGTTTAATTTCCGTCTTCATATATTGTGGTATGTGTTGTTGTTTTTTTTGTTTTTTTTTTTTTTGGCTGTGTTTTGTCTTTGTTGTAAACCACTTTTAGAAAAAAAAAGCTATTATTTTTATTATAATGTATTTGTAAAATCCCCATGAATTAAAATTATAGTTTACAAAAGGTTAAAGGTGCAATATGTAAGATTTTTGCAGTAAAATATCCAAAACCACTAGGCCAGTGTTATATATTTTGTTCACTTGAGTACTTAAAATATCCCAAATGTTTCCAACTATTTGTAAATTGTGAGAAAATTACAATTTTAACCAAGGCTCCGGGACGTGTGAGGAGGCGCCTGTCAATTGCTTCATACCCGCGTTACCCTCGGTCTGCCTTGGTTTCCAGTTTTATTTTGTAGAAACCATGGAAACACCAAATATGCTTTAATATATTACACGTTTTAATAAACAAGGGAACAACTGTTTTGATATATTTATAGACAGAAAACTAATTGTTGTTATATAGCTCAACACATTTAGTCTTATTGTTTAATCTAATAAATCTAATTTTTAATTAAATCTAATTTTCTTTATTTATTTTTTTTTTATTTATTTATTTTTTTTTTGCGAGTACCATGCTTTACTACCATGCTTTTACTATTTACTATTAAAAACACTATTTTGTCAAGTAGCTAACGTAGCATAATCAGATTTATTTTTAGTAACAGTAAAACAGAATTTTCTCCATCATACAATACGTTTTAAAATGAATTGCATGCCATTTATCAACACAAGCCATCCAGCATTTAATATGATATTCTAAAATCGATCTATCTTACTGCAGTGTGTAACAAGTGTCTTACAGCAGCCGCCGAGCGAACGCACAGAGTAACGTTATATAACATCATTTTCAACACACTCAAATGTATCTAATATGATAAACAGAGCTGCATTACCTCATACTCATGACCGGAAAAGCGGAAGCGGCGCCGGCGACTGCGGCATAATAAAAGTTCCGCTGCTCGTGAGGCGTGTGTTGCGCAATCGCTCCAGCGGCCTCGTTCAGCTCCCACAACACTCGGTCCTGCTCTGCTTCATACTACAATAACGTTAATAATCGCATTCATGAACATGATTTCTTCCCGAGTCCTATCCCTATTCTTTTGCACCGTCCGTTGAGGTGAAGACCACATGTCCCAAGATTCTGCGCTCAAACTTGGCATCATCAAGCTACGCCTTTGTTTTGAATAGGTCTCTAGTGACCTCTAGCGGACAGAAATCCTACATACTGCACCTTTTAATCCATATCTGATAGCTTAGAGATCTGTGTGCTGCCGTGCACTTAAGATGACAAAATTAGCAAATACACATTTAAACTAAACTATCTGCCGATTTTGTTCAAAGTAGTGATGCACCAAAATCTTTTTTACCAAAACAGTACCATAGCACATTTTGATCATCAGAAAATGTGTAATTGATGGTAATAAAATTACGGACATATGACGTTGCGGTTACTTTGCCAATAAGTCATGAAATTACCAAAGTACTAGGAATATAGTGTGTGAACTTTCTTGGTTATCTTACAACCTTAGGAAATTGTACTACATTGGGGGTTGGTAATATTATGGTATTCAATTTACGAAGATGCAATGTTGAAGTTGCGTTGTCTAAAAGTACCAATTAATCACTCGTACATCATGTGTTAGCTGGGAAGGATTTGCAGGTATAAATGTTAATTCAAGTTTCTGTACTCATATGTGTGTTAACCATTTGCTTGGTTCAAATTCCTAAATATTTGGGTCACTGCTTAATGACCATGGGGAAAATGTGGGTCCCATGGCCAAACCAGTTGAGATCCACAGCGGTATGGCATCAGTTAACGAGCATTGGATGAGGGACAGAGTTGAGTACACTAGTTAATTCTTTATCCCTGTCACTGTTTCTCTCTTCGCAGCTTCTGTAGCAGTTCGCCGGCTCATTGGAGTAACCGAAGTAAACAAGACAGGATCCAGCTACGGCAACGTAGAGGCCAAGAAGGAGAACTAAACATTTTCACCGTGTCAACACCGTGTGGCCACTGTAACGCTCACCCTACGGTCCAGCCTCAGGCACAGAGCTGCCCTGTGTGCAGTTATCCTTCTTTTTACAAAAAAATATAATTAAAAAAAAAAAAAATGAATGAAATATTCAAAATCTCTTCATTGCAGCATTAGGAGGTATATAGGGATATAACTATAAATATAACTTAATACGCTAGTCTAAAAACATTGATAATTTTTATGAACCAACTAAATGGGAAATAGAGGAGAAGAAACACTCATCAGCTGCGAATCGATGCCGTATCCCCCGGCGGAGAAAGATGAGATGCCCAAGAGAGAGCAACTGCTGATTCTAATCACCCTATCAGTGACTTTTCCCTCCTGTTTAGCCCCGCCCTTTATGGGCATAAGACCGCCCATTTTCCCAAACAAGCCCACTTGCTGTCTTAGTTCTCAATTAATATTTATCATCTCCAGAAGTGCTCTGTAACACTTCCTTCTCTGCATCTACACTATCAGTACCTCCATATCAGTAGCCGTTTCTTCACAACGTTTCTCTTTGGATCTTCACCCGAAGCCACACTGAGTCACTCGGACTGATTTTCTATGCTAAGAATTTCACGTCACGGGCCGGCAGAGCATGCTGCAGTTAAGGAAGCCACACAGCCCAGCCAAACAGAGATGAGATCATGTCACGTCACACTCCCTGACTAACAAATGAACTGCTGTAGATCTTTGTTGGTTCTATTGCAGCTGGAGTGACATTGGTGGAAACTGTTATATGACCAACTTGACATTAATAGAAATGGATTGCGCAGGGTTTCTAAGAAAAAGCATGTCTTCTGTAACTTCCCCTTTTTGAGACCTTTTCACAATGGTGTCTTATCCCACTCCATCACCATTGCATCACTGGGTATACTGAATAAGCAATACATGTTTTCTACCAATGTACTCCTATTCACCTAGAGCAGGGGTGTCCAGACTCTGTCCTGCAGAGTTTTGCTCCAACTTGCCTCAACTCACCTGCCTAGATGTTTTAGTGTGCCTAGTAAGAGCTTGATTAGCAGGTGTGTTTAATTGGGGTTGGAGCTGAATTCTGCAAGACAGTGGCCCTCCAGGAGCACGATTGGACATCCTTAATCTAGAGCATCTCTTTAGTTAGTCTGCAATTTTGTCCAAACAATTAAAGGCCCATGGACTGAGATTCAATTGCCCACCATCTCTAGCCATGTGTAATCAATAAAATATAGGGGTTAAAGAGTGAGATACTGAGAGTAGCTGAATGACCAAGAAGAAAACGATCAGTTGTGTCAATAAACTAAGATTGTGAAACCTGTTTAGTGTGAACTAATGACACTAATGGTTTGTAAATAAACTTTAGAAGTTTCTTCTTGAACCAAATCCATCTGATTTAGATGAATGCACTTCATTTATTTATCTCTCTACTTTTTTTTTTTCACCCATTGTTTTCAATGTGCAACTTGGTAATTCTTCATGGCGAAACAGGAAACGACCCGTGCAAGCCTTAACGGAAAAGAGCAGTGCAGCTTCTTTGTTTGGTGTGTGTGCTTGGACAGTCCTGTGTGGTTGTGATTCTCACATACTGTGCAGGTTTGCTGGTCCTCAAATCATCCTTCGCTGTGAGATCCACAACATTCATGTAGGGATTTGAAGATGTGGAATTCACAAGATCTGTGGAAGATCTGTGTAGCAGATGTGGTCCAGACCAAAATTCATAAAAGTAAAATATGGATGTACCAGGTTTAGTTTTTACCTGGCTGGAAGAATAGTGAGTTGGTGTGTTTTTATTTTCACCAATTATTGCTGAGAGACTGAATTTAATTGATTGCCACAGCTGAGTTTAGTTAATGTTTTTTAGGAGATGATGCTTTTCATGTATCTGGTTTACATTAAAAAAAAAAAAAAAAAAAAGTTGACATTTCAGAGTAAGCTTACTGATCTGGGATCAGTGATTATAGTTAATACCACTATGGACAGGGTAGGACTCTGAGCCAAGATCAGTTCCTGTGCTCTAATGCTGTTATGAATGTATGACCTGATCTGAGGCCAGAATTTCCTCTGTAAATGTTTCTACAATACTGTATACTGCAGTGTCGGACTGATGAGATTGAGTTTGTAGAGTACAGACTAAATGGCCATGGAGCTGCTAAACATTATAGAGAGTGTTTTTGACTTGCGTTTGAGTTAAATCCCTCCTCGAAAGGCGCAATGTAAACGCAGGCTGAGTAGAACTTAGAAATTTAGTCTGTTAAAATTACCACAACTTTTTTTTTTTTTTGTATTTTCTTCCAGATCAATTAAAGCATTCAGTGTATGATTGGAAGTTGTTTCATTTCATTCTATGAATAACCAGGTAGACTTATAGGAATTGCCTTTTTTATATATTAATATATTGAAAGATGCATTAACTGATAACATCTTGTAAAGAACAGAACTGCAAAAAAAAAATAATAATAAAATACATAGTCTTGGTTCGCTTATTGATTACTGGAATATGTCTGCAGAAGTATAAATAAAACAACAGTCAGACGTGTTTGACTGAATGTGTTATGAAACCTTTTGATCTGAAGACTTGTGCTTAAATGCCTAAAATAAGTCTTGTAGAAAATTTAGTGTTATTTCACATGATGATTGATGAAATGTCTATAGTAGTAATAAAGAGTGTGTCCATACTTTTGACCCTTTAGTGCCTGGAAAAAAAAAATGCTGTTTAGGGAGTTTCATTTTCAGATGAAATCTCAGTTATGAGGCTTTGTGTTGCGAAATGCAAGCACTGCCTGTTTAGACATTTGTCAGCTGTGATCTCTTCCCGAGAATCGTGTGACACTGATTTCATCGCGTCACATGAATCTGCTTTTCTTCATTTTTCATTATTCTGTTATTTTGTTTTTGCAAATTAGGGGGGGGAAATAACAGCAGAGCCAGAACAAAAAGACATGGGCCCGGTTTCACAGACAGGGCTTAGACTAAGCCAGGATTAGGCCATAGTTCAATTAGGGTATTTAAGTAGCTTTTATAGATGTACACTAGGAAAAAACATTACTGATGTGCATCTTGAGACAAAACAATAGCACGGGCATATTTTAAGATATGTCAGTGCAAGTTGCTTTCACTTGAAACAGCTCAAACATGCATTTTAGTCTAGTTTAAGCCTTGTCTGTGAAACAGGGGATGGTGTTATTAATGCATTCAACAAATATGTTGCTGAAAAAAAGCCTAAGATGGTTCATTGGTCGTAAATGGACTCCAAGCTGTTGTTCAGCTGGTTTAGCTGGTCTCAAGTGCCCAAAACCTCAAACCTACAGACCAGCAAACTTAGCTTAGGCTTTGGTTTAAGGGTTTTCCACCCCAAAGTAGGTTAAAAAATATAATTTAAGAGTTTAAAATGCTAACTAGTTTCTTTCTTATGTGTGTTTATTCAAAGCAAAACGGTGTAGCATCCGTGTAGGTGTGTGAAACATCTTCCCTACCCCCAGTTAACCGCTTTCTGAGCATCTCAAATAAAGGAGGCAGGACTATCAGGTCACATTTGCATGTGTAAGCGAGTGCTTATCCACTCCAAACACAAACAATGGGGAAGTCGTTAAAGAAACCGTCTGTCCCAGCAAAAAAAAAAAAAAACCTCCTAAAACTCGTCATTTGTCACGTTGTTTCGACCAAAGCCTCCTATCTCTCTCATCTGAGTGACTGTGCTCAAGGCTGCTGATTTGTCCTTGAACAGGTGACAGACATGGGGCTCTGCTTTTTAACACATCAGATCGATGCCCTAAACATCCTTCATGAACTGCGAGCTCACGCGACGACCAGTAATGCAGATGGCGAAGACCAGTGTTCAGGTGCTTTAGTGGCCGGTAAAGTAGCCGTTCACCCGGGAGATTTCATGAAGCAGCCCCGCAGGCTGAAGACTATCGCAGAGAGAGCGCGAGAGAGCTGCCTCATACGACTGCACGAGATATTGACACAGCTCATATCTATAGAGGAAGACTTTATAAAAGAGGTTACTTACGAGAAGAGTTTGCTCAAGCGCAAGGTAAGATGTTTTTGTGTTTCTGCTATAGGCTACAGTGTAAATTTTGTGTTATAACGAGACAGTTGTTGTCAAATGATTACGTCTATTAGGCTACTATGTTGGATTAGTCATTTACTTTAGACCAACAGTAAAGCCATTAAACTATTAAGTATGGGAATCACGCCTTTTAAATGGTATGAGTTTCCACACGTGCGTGCTGTATGTATGTATGTGTGTTTGTGTATATATTCCTTATTTTAATGGTTGAATTGTGATTAAATTTAGGCCTAAAAATAATGGTTCTATATTGGCATCTATGGTTCCATGAAGAATCTTTAACATCCATAGAGCCTTTCCATTCCACAAAAGCTTATTTATAATTAAAAAAAAGTTTCTCTTTAGATATTAAAATGTTCTCCACACCAAGACAAAAGAATCTCTATAGAATAGAGATTCTTCTATAGAATCTCTATGAAAATCCCCTTTTGGAGCCTGTATTTTTAAGAGTGTGTATATATGTTTTAGCATCCTTGAGTTTAGAAGAGTTTAGCATCCACACAGTTTAGCGCACACACACACACACACACACACACACATATATATATATATATATATATATATATATATATATATATATATATATATATATATATATATATATATATATATATAAAATTAGTATGTGTATGCTAAATCTGGCTTTACTTGAATGTGATTATATCTGGGCTCTTTTTTTAATTATTTATATTTTTGTCCTTTCTTTCAGGACAGTGTTGAGTTGAAGAACATATGCTTGAGAATGTCTGTTGCAGAAGGTAATTCTCGCTCTAATAGAGACTTGAGGGAGCTTCGGGACTGTCTTCGACTTATCGTCGGTAACCTGCTCACACATGTGCGAGATGAAAACAATCTCTCGTCCACCGTGACCGTTCACAGACTGAGAGAGCTGTCTAACTCCTTCCCTGATATCTGAAGTTCAAGAGATTTGTGAATTCTAAAGAACTACCTCTAGCTCGTACATAAAAACACACTACCTTTTTTTTAGAAAAGAAACAAGTCAAGAACTATCTGTGAATCATCAGTGAATGTGAAATAAGTATGATGCTACAGATTCTGATTGAAGGTGTTGATCTTTACAAGAAGTATTTTGTGATGAAAGCTCTCTATATCTTCAGATTGTTGAGAGTTGTCCTTTGTTTATTGTTTTGCATCAGTCAGTACTCAAGCCTAAGGATGACAGAACAACATTCTCTCGAAGCATACCAGTATCATGAGTCTGTGCTCAGCTGACTGTACAGGTAAAACAAGTCTAATAGCTGCTGGTGCAGAATCCACTCTCAACTCCACGGATGGGACGACGGTCACACCTTGGGATGGTCTGGTGTGGCCGCCTTTGTCACCTGCTAAAATAAGAGTTAAGGAGTGTATTGGGTGGGGGAGGGGAGTGTTTAAAATGTATTTTGTATTTGTGTATTCGAATTAAAGGATTATGACATTGCAGTGTAATTATGTTCCAAATAAAATCATTTTCAGTGTTACAACAAACCTTATTAGTCCTGAATATTTGATTATGAATTCCAGGTTTGATGTTTATTTGTTGGTTTGATCATTCCAAATCAGTAAACCAGTGAGCCAAAACATTGTGACCACCTGCTTAATTTGCTGTTTGTCAAAACAGCACCGACCTGCTGAGACATGGACTCTACAAAACCCCTGAAGGTGTCCTGTGGTCTCTGGCACAAAGACTTCAGCAGCAGATCCTTCAAGTCATGTAGGTTGCGAGGTGTAGCCGTCAAACTTGATGGTCCAGCACATCTCACAGATGCTCAATTGGATTGAGGGCTGGGGCAACACCTTGAACTCTTCATCATGTTCCTCAAACCATTCCTGAACAGTGTGGCGGGGTGCATTATACTGCTGAAAGGGAACGGCAATATCATGAAGGGGTGTACCTGGTCTGCAACAATGTTTAGGTATGTTTTATGCATCAAATGGCTGCACCCAGGGTTTCCCAGCAGAACATTGCTCAGAGCATCACACTCCCTCCACCGGCTTGTTGTCGTTCCATAGTGTAGCCTCATGCCATCAGTTCCCCAGGTAAACGGTACACATGTACATGGCTGTCCGCGTGATGTAAAAGAAAACGGGACTCATCGGACCAGGCGTCCTTCTTCCACTGCTCCAAGGTCCAGTTCTGTCACTCACGTGCCTATTATAAGCGCTTCTGACAGTGGACAGGGGTCATCATAGGCACTCTGATTGTTCTGCAGCTATGCAGCCCCATTCATGACACATTCCTCCCATAACCATCATTAAAATTTTGTGTGACTTGTGCCACAGTAGACCTTCTGTTGGCCAGATGGGATAGCCTTCGTTGCCCTTGTGCATCAATAAGCCTTGGGAACCCAACACCGTCACCAGTTTGTGGTTTGTCGCTCCTCGGACCACTGTTGGTAAATCCTCACCACTTCTGACCAGGAGCAACACACAAACCTTGCCATTTCAGTGATACTCTGAGCCGGTCACCTTGCCATAACAATTTGACCCTTGTCAAAGTCGCTCATGTTTTTATTCCTGCCCATTCCTGCTGCATCCAACACATTGATTACGAGAACTCATTGTTTGCTTACCATCTAATCTTTCCCGACCTGGCTTTTGAGATGATCAATGATACTCACTTCACCTGTGACTGGTCATAATGTTTTGGTTCATCAGTTCATCCTTTTTGCTGTGTGAACCATATAGATGAACTGTATTGGTAGAATCATCTCTTGCCACTAGATGGTGCACAAAACCAGCTTTTTACTAATATAAACTGTCTTCTTGTGCCCCACTATCTGAAGATATTTAAAGTATTCAAATTTTACTGGATAATGATGTTACACTTATAACACTTATGTATATGTGAACACATTAAAATAATGAAATATCAAGTCAAGAGCGATTAACTTAAAAGAAAAATAGCAAATTATGAAAAATAGGTTGACTAAAAGTATTTGTATGTTTTGTGGTCTGGATTAGTTCACTTTCAAATGAAAATTAACCTAAGCTTTACTCACACTCAAGCCATCCTAGGTGTATATGACTTTCTTCTTTCTGATGAACACAATTGTAAAAATATTAATAAATATCCTGATGCATCCGAGCTTTATAATGGCACTATGCGTTACCAAACGAGTCTGAGCTGAAGAAATTGTCTCCATCCACATCCAATTATAAACAATTATAAACATAGGACAGTGGTTCTCAACCAGGGGTCCTCAGTCAGACAAACTTCCACTGGGGCATCAGGATGACTTAAAAGTATATAAATTAATAATATATTAAAATAAACTAACGCAAATTAAACCTATTTTTAACCTATAGCACATAGAATCAAGATGTAAACTGATATATCAATAATGATATATAAATGATATATAAATAATATATATATATATAACATAGTTCTTCAGACTTTTGGAATTACAAAATGAATTTATGAATTTAAATGGTTAATTTACCCCTGATTTCACAGACAGGGCTTAAGCTAGTCCTAGACTAAAATGCATATTTGAGCTGTTTTAACTGAAAGCAACTTGTATCTTAAAATATGTCAGTGTCATTGTTTTGTCTCAAGATGCACATTAGTAATGTTTTTTTCCACTGTACATTTATAAAAGATACATAAATATCTTAATTGAACTAAGGCCTAATCCTGACTTAGGCTAAACCCTGTCTGTGAAACTGGGCCATTATGTATCAATAATCCTGGTTTCTGTTAATAAAGACAGTTTTGTCATAATTACAGCGGAAATACCAGAAATATCTTATATTGTGTCTGACAAAGGTGGGCCATAAGGTTGAGAACCATTCAGTCTATGTAGGATGTTGAATACGTTTGTGAGATTGTCAATGTCAAGGGTAACCAGTAGAGGACGCCATACACACATTTTACGTGTTCTGTGGTTTCACAGAATACGACTGATTCAAAATCTCTCACATTTAGGTATTCATTAGATGGCCTCGTGTCATCTGTTTCACATCTGAAATTGTGTGCGAAGCTATGAAGATTCTCCTAACTGTGAGTAATAACAGCATTTTAGATGTATTTCAGATTTACCATCCAACAGATGAAGTGTTGATGACCGCTTAAGACTGGATTAAAAACAGCTGAGTCGGGCAAACTTCTCGTTATATTTTACCGTGTAATATCCTTCAGTTTAGGAAACTCCTTGAATGTTTCTACTAGTTTTTAAAGATATTCTCTTCTGATTCAGGTACCACTCTTTGAAAAAAGTTTCAGTGGGCTTCTGAATAGAACCCTTTTAACTCAATTTTAAAGAACAGTTTAGGCCAAAAAGGTTTTATACAAGGACAAATGTCTTAAATGACTGCATAATATTTTCATGTTTAACGAGTTATTTAAAAAATTTCTAGTGATAAAGTATGTTTACAAGCTGCATAATTCATAAATCTGAATTAAATTACTAATTAAAACTAAATCCATAAAATGACTCCATGATGGGAACCCCTAAAAGGTTCTAAATATGAAGCGGCTGACAGAACACTTTAAGGTTCTATAATGGAACTATTTCTTCTAAGAGTGCGCTAACCATTTTAACCATAGAGTGTTTCTAAATGAACAGCCTAGTTCCAACTAGTTAAAACTAGTCAAAAGTTTAATTTTCTTTAACTGTATTTTTTTCCTGGAACGTCATATATGAGGTAGCCTACACATTCTTTCTTTCTTAAGGCCCATCACAAACTTTCTGAGGAGTGACATTTTGTGCCCTAACTGTCTGAGGCTGGTCTCTCATGACGTTGTTGTTTGCTGTTGTTTAGCATCCACATCCACAAGACCAACTGAACTCGGCAACCCCAGGCTCATGGAGGTCTGGGTTGAACCACTGTGGGCTCCTGACAGGCCAATGAGAAGCCAGTGCTGTGGCTGCAGACAGTGTCTAGTGGGATGGATGGCTGGGATATTATGTCACTTCCTGGGACATGGCGAGATCAGACCCAGACAGATGAGTAAAAGGATGAGTGTTGTGTGAGAGGAATATCAGAGGAGAAAGCCAGGCACTGCTGGGGGTCCGCAACTCAAAGTCTTTTCTCTCTTTCACCCACACTGTCTTTTTAGACATTGTCAGCACTTAATTCTTATGTCTTTAATTTATTTCTTTTATTATTTGTGCTTGAGTGTCTCGTTGTCATGACTCCTCTTGCATCAATTGTTCTCCCTCATCCTGTTCCTACTTGTGTATTTTTCTTTTTTAACTACACCTGATTATGAGTTTGTACTTCTTTATACTTCTTTTCTTATATATATATATATATATATATATATATATATATATAAAGAAGTATAAACTCAATCAGGTGTAGTTAAAAAAGAAAAACACAAGTAGGAACAGGATGAGGGAGAACAACTGATGCAAGAGGAATCATGACAACGAGACACACACTTTTTCATCTATTTTATTCAATTTCTATTTTTATATAGGCATATACATTAAAGTCTTGGCTAAATCTTAAAAATATATAACATTTCTACCATTATTGCTGTAAGTTGTCCCAATGTAAAGCCGCCATTAAATATAGAATATTATAGGTTTTTAAAGAAAAATCTGAAAAAATTTATGAAACATCAGAAATGTGAAAAGTAATGATGCAAAATATTGGAGTCAGTTTTTTTTTTTCTGAAAGATGCATTAAATTAATCAAAAGTGACAGTAAAATGTTTATACTACATTAAAAAAAAACAAATTTGACTTTTATATTCATCAAAGAATCCAAACAAATATGTGTCACTCTTTCCATAAAAATATTAGGCAGTACAACTGTTTTCAACATTGATAATATTAATAATAAATGTTTCTTCATGACTAAATCAGCATTTATTAAATATAACAGGGCAAGTTTCCCAGTGGAAAACTGCCATTACATAACATATTACAGGTTTTTCAAAATAATGTGAACAATTTTATGAAACATCAACATTGTAAAAAAAAAAAAAAAGTATAATACGAAAATATTACAGAAATTAATTCATTTTTAATTGAATTAAATTTGACTTTTGTTTAATCTACTTCATTATATGTTCACAAGCAACAATAACAAAATTATGATTCACAAGAGTTTACAAATTATTCATAATTTATAAATTATCCAAATTTAGAACACTTTTGAACTAGGTGTTTGAAATAAAAAAACAAAACCATTGCAATTTATGATTTGATCTGTGATTTAAATCCTATAAGATTCAGTCATTGTGACAACTTCCATCTTATTCAACATCAATGCCTTCGCTCTCCCATATCATCTTATACTCCTTGATCTACACTTTATTTTATCTTTCCACTCTCATCTACCTCCGTTTTCGCATTGGACATGATGTGTGTATTCCTGTGGGGTCATGTTGTTCCCGCAACTTTTTCGTTCTATTCATCTCTCCCCTCTTTCTTTTCCCTCTAATGCGAGGCCAGATGAGGACTCTGGGTGGTTGTGAGAGCAGTGGGGCTGACTGGAAGTGTGTGTGTGAGAAACCTCACCCTGCGAGTGGGTGGTGGGTGATGACCCCTCACTCTCCAGCACTGTGTGTGTGTGTGGTGGCCTTGGCCCCTTAGACGACTATCTCCAGGGCTCAATCTCACGCTGAATAGAACCTCCACTGTGTTTCACTGCGGGGCTTTCCCGCACGCTTCGGTCTCAATGTATGATTCATTATCCAATCAGAGGGAGGGTGACGCATCCGTGAGTGATCTTATCGAACCCTGATGCCCACGCTCAGCCTTCCAGATGCTCCCTCTACTAAAGAAACAGAATTAATGGAGTTATTTTTAGTTCTGAGAACCTTAAAAATAGACTCAAAAGGGTGTGGTGGGACCTCTCACGATCACGGCCTGAATGGGTTTGAATGAAGTCACGAGAATCTTCGTGACTTGTGTGTTTGGTGGTTTGAGATTTGGGATTTTGCAGTGCATTTCGTTTTTAGAAAAGAAAAAGTGATGTCTCTCTTAGTGTTTAGAACATACCTAACTTTCAATCCCCAATCTTAATCTTTTAGAGATTTACTGTACTCTTTCCAGCACCAGCATCATTTTCACAAAACTTTCATGGCCCCTCGAAATTTTGTGTATGAATATCTGAACATACAGTATATCATAAGAAAGAACAGAGCCTCTGCTTTAAATGATCAAAACACAGATGGAGTAGGTCGAGTTCATCAACACCCAAAGCTTGTACAGTCCTGTACTGATTTATATGCTGTTTAATGTTTGATGATTGCTCTAGCTTACATGTGCGTAAGCAATGCTTTTATTGCTTATAAAAAACGTCAATGGCCATGAAGCTTGGTGTCATAAATGACAGAAAATTCCATCAATGGCAGGGAAAGAGTTAATTACACCTCAGGTCCGCATTAGGATGGCAATACATGCTAATCACTTTCATTTTAGATGGTCAGATTCTCAGTTAATTATACTTTATCATCAGTCAACAATTGTACAGTGATCTTTTACCTAAAACAGACTCTGCTTGATGTTTTTATATTATACTCTGAGTATTATAGCCTTATCCTTTAAGAGTTTAGGAGAGTCAAATGTTCAGTTTTGGGGGTTTTGTGTTCCTAAGCAACAAACCAGCACAGCACAGGTACAGTTGATGCCTTTTATCATCTATAACTATTTTGTTAGCTGTGTGTCATGTAAGTTTCACATAAACAGCATGTTTAAGAAAGAAGCACCATTAGTTTGATCCCCTTAAGCAATAGTATTAACACAATTACAGTCTCTTGCTGCACTATGAAGAATAAACACTTTTCAGTGGTTCTTTGCAGCTGTTTCAGCAAACAACCCTCTTGCTATCAAGAACCATTTTTGTATAAAGTATACTTTGGCATCCAATTACTTTTTTTTTTTTTTTTTTTTTTAAAGAATTTTATATTTTTTCATATTTTTTGTTTTGAGATCTATTAGATGTTATATAAATTCTAATTGATCATTATAGTAAAATTATTTTGAATTATTTACTATTTGTATATTGTAATATTTACATGTTACAATATACAAAATACAATATACAATATCCATACTAAAAAATGCTGGGTTAAAAACAACCCAAGTTGGGTTAAATATGGACAAACCGAAGCGGTTGGGTTGTTTTAACTCAGCGGTTGTGTTAAATGTTTGCCCAACATGCTGGGCAGTTTTATTTAACTCAACTATTGTTTAAAAATTACTATACTGCTTGCTTAAAATGAACCTGCGTTGAAAATGAATATTTATTAATAAGTTTAGTAAATAATAATTAAACAAACAAACATTTATTATATTGCTTATTAATAAATGTTCACCTTTTGATTATCATTGTTGCCTCTAATAATTATGTGATTTTTAATTTCCAACCTATTTTGGGTTCATTTTAAGCCAGCCATATAGTAATTTTTAAACAATAGTTGGGTTAAGTAAAACTGCCCAGCATGTTGGGCAAACATTTAACCCAACCAATGGGTTAAAACAACCCAACTGCTGGGTTTGTCCATATTTAACCCAACTTGGGTTGTTTTTAACCCAGCATTTTTTAGAGTGTTACAAGAAAATATAACATTCCTTAAGGTTGTGACTTCCAGTAATTAATGTCATCACACTTTCTACATCATGGCAGAGAATCAAGTGACTAATCTTGTCCCTTTTTTTTTTTTACACAAATTGTGATTACTAGTTAACCATGTTAACCACGTTGCACTTTTAAAAAAACAAATGTTCCAAAAGGGGTTTTTTCGCAGTGATAACATATAGAAGAACGATTTTTTGGTTCCACAAAGAACCTTTCAGTGAACAGTTCTTAAAAGAACCATTTTTTTCTTATAGAACATTTTAATAATCTTTTTCCCACTATAAACAACCTTTTGTGCAGTGGAAAGATTCCATAATTGTTAAAGGTTCTTCATGGAACAATCAATACCTTTATTTTTATGTTTGTATTGTAAGAAAAAGTAATCAAACAAAAAAATTGGTCCAAATTGATGTGAAGTTTATCAGTAACCCTCAAACCAATTTTGGAATCAAACTAGCCCTTACTGAGTGATTTAAACTCATTCTGGCTTGAGTTGACTGGTTCTTAAAGTTGTTAATGTTATATTATAGGCTCTTCAGATCTATATATATGTTTCTAGGTTCTTTAAAGCAACAGAATATAGATGGTTAGAGCTAATAAGTTCTTTGTATAAGTTTCTTCTTTGACGTAAGATAGACTAGCTATCAATACTTGCATTGTGGGTTTACTGTAAGCACAGTTATTCCTCTGTGAAAGTTATGAGATAGTAATGTTCCCTATACTATAGGCTCATTTCCCATCAGAATGGCCTCTGACTCTTTTGTGAGTAAGTCAGTCATTATGAGAAAACAGGAAGCTGATGGCCACTATTGTGCTTGGACTCAAGAAGGGTCATCAAAACACTTCTGTAAATGTTATAAAAAGGAATTTGTGGCTACAGTATAGTTTCTTTTGCTGTTGCTTTTAGAAACAATTAAAAATGACTAAAGTTTAAAGTCTGAGTTTTCAACCATCGGTCCATGTGGAATATATATATAAAATATAGGCTATAGGACATTAATTCTCATGACATTTCTAACTGACTAATCTTCAACTTTCTAAATAATGCTAATATAATATATTATAGTTATAGTTCTTAATGAAGTTATTATAGGATATACTAAGGGTCCCTGTATATGGCTGGAGGCAAAGGTTCAAAACCCCTGGTTTTGAATATGAGACACTTTTTGAAAATCAAACTAAATTTAATTTTGGGCTTAATAGCTTTCTGAATGGATATTCTGAACTCTGATCTCTTTTTTCCAATTAGGATTAGGAGAAACCGGGTCTAAACTGCAGCCGTAAACTGCTTTGAGAGTTATTTGCTCGTGACTTGACCCCATCTGTGAAGGTCACCCATTAACAACAGTTTTTCTTGTCTGTGTGTGATTGGTTACATATTTGCATTACAAAAGTGGTGCACTAAAAATGCAAAAAGAATGACACATAGTTGCACAATTGAGATTCATTATCAGCGTGAGTCAAGCGTAGGGAAGAACCCTTTTCTTTGCTCGAGAATATGATGTAATGCAATGCTGAGGTCATTCTGTGGTTGCCATGGCATCACCTTGGGAACGTGAATTTGGGGTAAATCAAACTTTCAATCAGTTTCAATCAATCAATTAACCTTCTCAGAATGTCTTTATTTCTTATTGTTCATGTGTCTTGCATCAAATTGAGCCTTCAAAACTGGTTTCAACAGCAAGAAACCTCATTCTGGTTACAAGATGTATCATTGTCTGACTAATCTGACCACAATCCTGAGGTTGTGACTGAAAACTCTTGTTTTGAACCACAGACTAAATTTGAGCTCAGCACCTGTGAAGGGATTGAAAAGTTTCCAGGCATCCAATTAGAGAAAAAAACGTGTATTGTTTGCAGAATCCCTATATGACGAAGTCGACTTTCAGCCAGACTCCGTTTCGTTAAGTTTCAGCAATACTAGGCCTGTTGAAACACCCGTCCTACAAATGTAAAGTTTATCATATGTTGTTCAAAGTTCTGCTTTTACAACCGTGACTTATTTTCCCACCTCTCCCGACCATTGCCGTGTAAAGAAAGCAAATCAGGTTACAGCAATCCTCTTTTTGGATTATTTTCTTAGGGTTTGGGCGTTATAACTCAAATCACTCCCAGCCTCTCTCTCTCGCTCTCACACACACCCGCAGGCTCAACAAATGTTAGAAGATAATTTATCTCACAGTTTATATTGCGTACACATCAGCGTTCAGGTGTCTACTCTGAAATGAAACCTCTGTGTCAGAAATGATTCCGGATGGGATTCTAACACACTCCATGTATGTGCAGTGCTGTGTTCACTTAACCTCATGCAAGAGCATTTAACTGAAGGCTTATGAACACTCAACATTGCCCCTTGCCCCTCTTTCTGACACAATTGGACCGGCTGAAGGTGTCTCCTGGGAGACATTAGTCAGTGAAAAAGCAAATACTCCATTTTGAAACCATGTTTTCAATTTAGAGGCACATGGTTTGAATTAGGGTCATGCTTACTGAGGTGGGTGAGTGGGAGGGTTAGCCTCAGGACAGAGGTGAGTGAGAGCTTCCTATACACCCACATTTACACTTTAACTATCAACTTTGTTTCAGTTTTAGGGACTTTTGGATTCAGGATGGTTATGGTTATTGATTTAATTTAATAGTGCAGCTAACAAATTAAAGGAGTAGTTCACACAAAAAGTCATCATTTACTCACCTTCATGTCGTATGACATGTATGACTTATTTTCTTCTTCAGACCACAAAAGAAGTTACTTTTAAGAATGTTTTTGTCAGTGAAACATCTCACTGAATTTTAGAACGACATGAGGGCAAGTAAATGATGACCGAATGTTCATTTTGGGGTGAACAATCCCTTTAAACTGTCTGAATATGTAGAAATATGTAAAATATTTTAAAAGTTTTCATTGCAATACGACACTTAATTTGTTTAGCAAGGATTTGAAAAGTAGATGCATGGATATTTGAAAACTGATTATATTTAGCATTATTAAGCTGCACTTAAACTATTTTGACTCGGTGAGTTGCTCCAGAAATCACAGTTATTTGTTATATGTTACATGCAATGCTGTGCTTAATGTACAATTTGATATAATATACAATAGGGGTGTAAAATGGTGTGCCAGTTGAAGAGAACAGTTGTAATGACAGACTAATATGAATCTAGTGGTATTAACTTTATAACTATAATACATTTTATCTATATACCACCGTTCCAAAGTTGAAATACAGTTTATATTCCAAGATATAATAGAATAAAAATTATAAACAATAATTTCCAGTGCGTAATGCTATATTATTAAATAGTTATATAATGCTGTAATGGTTGCTAAGCCCCAGGTTGTAGCCCAGTTTTTAAATGCATAAACCTATTCTTTGGTTTCCATGAAGATTTCATTGCTTCTCTAAATGGCAAAGCGAACGCTTTTGGCATCTAAATTAAATTTAATTGACGGATTAGGTTTTTTTTTTCATCCTAGTAGTGCTACTCGTTTGGAAAAGTTTTGTGATTCTGAAAATAGGCATGAGGGGTAGTCTGGAATTCTTGGATTACATCATCCTTTATGATGTCATCATCATTGGGTGACTTTGGCACGTTACCGAACGGGTGAAGTCAGGCGGAATTTTTGCTCTCGCTGCCCAGTGCAAATCATTTAAAACGGAGCCTCAGGGCGTATCAGTACGAGCAACTGTTAACCCCCCATACTACTCTCCTTTCCTTTCATCACTTGTCTCTTCAAGGGGACAGTCGAGAGAGGGTGACGTCTTCGTTTTGAAAAATGGCAAAAAGAAAAAAAAAAGCCTGTGTTTTTCTCTTGGGGGACATCATAATGATTTGATTTACTGGCGGTCATTTGATCAACATCGTGCGCTCCACTCCCTAAACACACACTCCTCTAGCAGCGGCAGGCGCGCGCAAGAAGGTGCAGGCTGCCGGACATCTCGGAGCTGGAATCACATTTATTCTCATTAGATCGCGATAGTGTCAGCTGGAGGCAGGGGAGGCACGAGCCAGGGCCATAAAAACTACCTCACTACCTTTTCCCGCCATTACCTCATACAGATCACATCACACCCAGTTAGTCCTTCTCCAGTCTCCGCCGAAGCTGCACGCTGCCGTATGTTTGTAATGATTCAGTCGCTTTTTGCCGGTCAGGCTTACTGCCAACTTGTCAAATTACCCTCGTAAATTGGGAAGGAAATGGTCCGTTTACAACCTTGAAACATACAACAGTTTTCAACAGGTTTTGGGGTTGGGTGAGTAATTTGCATATGCATTTCAAGTCGATATGCAAGTCTTCACGTGTCTTAAGTAGACTACACCTTCTGTATCTGCGTTTCCTTGCAATAACAGACACTGATAATGTTCTACTTCAATTTTCCCTCTCCATCTGTTTTTTTAACCCAGTGAAAAATTGTGGTTAACCCCATCCATGTACAATTTTAAGCTATACACTTTAGCGTGACAAAACTGTGTTTTTAAGAAAAACATCAGATTTGATATTTGACCAGCAGTTTTTATTGTTATTATTGACAAGATTATTACATTTATATTGATATTTTAAGCATCTCGTGCAACAAGAGCATTAAAGGGATAGTCACCCAAAAATGAAAATATGATGTTTATCATCCAAGATGTAGGTGACCCATTGCCATGCATTATACGACTGACAGACTGCAACGGTTGGAGTTAAAAATCATAATTTGTGTTCTACTGAAGAAACAAAGTCACCTACATCTTGGATGCCCTGGGGGTAAGCAGATAAACATCAAATTTTCATTTTTGGGTGAACTATCCCTTTAAGTTAGAAGTAGCATTTAAGGTCAAGGAAATATTTTAATAAGTTTTTTTTTTTTTTTTAAGCTGCATATTCAACACACTCGTGGCAATTCATAACTATGTTTTGGTGATTTGGCACCATATTGATGGATAATTCATATGAATCTGTACAATCTCATTCATACATTTTATTGTGATCTGCTTCACATGAATCGCATAGTACAAATTCATACGAAATTGCCACCTTGTAAAATAGTTATGTTTTCTCATGAGATCTGGTTGGCATATTTAAAGACAACATGAATGGTATAAGTGGAGAGGCGTTCACATTGTATTTGATTGGATAAAGATCAGTGCAGTGCAGGATGAGTCATCTGTATTTCTGATCAGTTTTCCCGTACCGTACATTTTAAATGCATATATCTAATTTTGGGCCTGTTTACTTGATTACTGTTTACTAGTGTATTAAGTTTTGGTCGATCGGATCACAAGTAGACTAGAGAGACACATACTTGTTTACATCTGGTATTTTAATCTTAAATTTTATTTTATTTTAAGACTTCTTAAAATAAAATCAGGAAGAAATCAGGACCACTTCTGTCCTGATTTCTTCGAGGGGAGGGTCTATGGGCAGGTATATGGGTATTTTTTGGGGGGATTTTTCAAACTAATGGACAAAATAATCTTGCATAATTTACATATGAACGTCCAGAGACAACAGGAAGACATACGGAGAGCATCAACTTTTGTTTTTGCTCTAATAGCCGCAAGACCGGCCGAACGCGGTGAGTGCGTGTTGGAAATCAGGAATGGTGAGAGAACATTGTGCTTGGTACATTTTTCATCTTCAGTCGACAAAGTTTAAATCCCATCTGGATAGCGCACTTTCCATAATGTTTACACATTAGTTCAGTAGGGGGAGAGTAGACGGTCTTTTGTGGCTATTTGAACACATTTGACCACATGAGCGTTTACACTATGAAAGCAATTCGATCGAATGCGTTTTCCCCTCCCTCTGGAAGTGGTCAAAAGTGGACAAGCTCAAAAAGTTTTAGACCCCGTTTACACCTGTATTTAGCGTCATTCACTTGTGATCCAATCGACCAAAACGCATCTTAATATCAGGTGTAAACAGGGCCTTTGTTACATTTCAGAAGAGCACTAGCATGTAGATGGCCTAAAAACACATATAAAAATACATGGACTAAAAGACATACCATTTTGAAGAATAAATTTCATATATAGAGCTAAATGTAACTTGAAAAAAATATGGCATAAAAAAGAAGCTCTGGTGACCACACATCAGGTCGTGACCTCAAGGTTGAAAACCTCTGCTCTAGCAGTCATCAGATCATCTTTTTTGCCACCGAACCTATTATCTGTTATAAATCAATCTCAATCCACAGATGTCTAGAAAGCTTCTACTTTAGTTTTGTCAAGGCCAGTTAATGGCAGTTAACTGTGCACAGGCTTTCCTGTGGCCAGCCAAACCCCCCCCGTCCCATTTGCTCATTTGTCATTCACAGTAAATATTTTGTCAGGATGCTTTTTACAGATGGCTGTTTGTTTTACAGCGACAGCAGAGGTCAATAGAGATGGCTCCACGAGATGAACTGGCTCGCTCCCCCGAGACGTGCGTTCTCAGTGAGGCCCAGTGATAGATGAAGTGTGCAAGGGATTGGTTCTGGTCCGTGTTCAATCAAACTTCATGGCTTACATTGGGTGAGGCACGGGCGCGTTATGGGACCTGTTTTGTGTTCTATAGGTTGTGGAGTGTGGCTTTGTTTGTATTGGTGAGTGCTTACTAGCTATTAAAATGAAGAATATTGGTCATTTTGCATGTAGTATATTCAGTGTCAGTTTAGACTGAAATGAATGACAGATCTGTTGTTTTTCCAGGAGACCTTCCCATATCCATTTACACATTGTCTACGTTTGCACATAGATTGAAAGCTGGCATAAGTGTTTCAGCTTTAACAGAACTTGGATTCCATTCAATGAAAATGAATAGAGACCTCAGTTTAGTTGGTCTTCATTTAGTTTGTGTAGAAAAGAGCAGCATCACTGGAAGTAACATTTTGAATTAAATGGGAAATTGGCTGAAATTTTATTTTCTTGTAAACGTACTCCAGTAATTATCGAAACTTGTTTCCGCCACTAAATAAAAAATAAAAAAGGTAATTACGACTTTCTATCTCACAATTCTGACTTTTTTCTCACAATTGCGTGTTATAATGTCAGAATTGCGAGATATAAACTTACAATTATGAGAAATAAAGTCAGAATTGTGAGTTATAAACTCACAATTGCACATTATAAACTCACATTTGCGAGAAATAAAGTTAGAATTGCGAGAAATAAACTCACAATTGCGAGAAATAAAGTCAGAATTGCGAGATATAAACTCACAATTGCGCATTATGAACTCAATTGCACATTATAAACTCACAATTACGAGAAATAGTCAGAACTGCAAGTTATAAACACAATTGCTAGAAATAAAGTCAGAATTGCGAGATATAAACTCACAATTGTGCATTATAAACTCACAATTATGAGAAATAGTCAGAACTGCAAGTTATAAACACAGTTGTGAGAAATAAAGTCAGAAATGCGAGATATATATATCGATTTGCGATATACAGGTACTGGTCATATAATTAGAATATCATCAAAAAGTTGATTTATTTCACTAATTCCATTCAAAAAGTGAAACTTGTATATTATATTCATTCATTACACACAGACTGATATATTTCAAATGTTTATTTCTTTTAATTTTGATGATTATAACTGACAACTAAGGAAAATCCCAAATTCAGTATCTCAGAAAATTAGAATATTACTTAAGACCAATACAAAGAAAGGATTTTTAGAAATCTTGGCCAACTGAAAAGTATGAACATGAAAAGTATGAGCATGTACAACACTCAATACTTAGTTGGGGCTCCTTTTGCCTGAATTACTGCAGCAATGCGGCGTGGCATGGAGTCGATCAGTTTGTGGCACTGCTCAGGTGTTATAAGAGCCCAGGTTGCTCTGATAGTGGCCCTCAGCTCTTCTGCATTGTTGGGTCTGGCATATCGCATCTTCCTCTTCACAAGGTCAGGTTAAGGTCAGGCGAGTTTGCTGGCCAAATAAGAACAGGGATACCATGGTCCTTAAACCAAGTACTGGTAGCTTTGGCACTGTGTGCAGGTGCCAAGTCCTGTTGGAAAATGAAATCTGCATCTCCATAAAGTTGGTCAGCAGCAGGAAGCATGAAGTGCTCTAAAACGTCCTGGTATACGGCTGCGTTGACCTTGGACCTCAGAAAACACAGTGGACCAACACCAGCAGATGACATGGCACCCCAAACCATCACTGACTGTGGAAACTTTACACTGGACCTCAAGCAACGTGGATTGTGTGCCTCTCCTCTCTTCCTCCAGACTCTGGGACCCTGATTTCCAAAGGAAATGCAAAATTTACTTTCATCAGAGAGCATAACTTTGGACCACTCAGCAGCAGTCCAGTCCTTTTTGTTTTTAGCCCAGGCGAGACGCTGCTGACGCTGTCTGTTGTTCAAGAGTGCCTTGACACAAGGAATGCAACAGCTGAAACCCATGTCTTGCATACGTCTGTGCGTAGTGGTTCTTGAAGCACTGACTCCAGCTGCAGTCCACTCTTTGTGAATCTCCCCCACATTTTTGAATGGGTTTTGTTTCACAATCCTCTCCAGGGTGCGGTTATCCCTATTGCTTGTACGCTTTTTTCTACCACATCTTTTCCTTCCCTTTGCCTCTCTATTAATGTGCTTGGACACAGAGCTCTGTGAACAGCTAGACTCTTTTGCAATGACCTTTTGTGTCTTGCCCTCCTTGTGCAAGGTGTCAATGGTCGTCTTTTGGACAACTGTCAAGTCAGCAGTCCTCCCCATGATTGTGTAGCCTACAGAACTAGACTGAGAGACCATTTAAAGGCCTTTTCATGTGTTTTGAGTTAATTAGCTGATTAGAGTGTGGCACCAGGTATCTTCAATATTGAACCTTTTCACAATATTCTAATTTTCTGAGATACTGAATTTGGGATTTTCCTTAGTTGTCAGTTATAATCATCAAAATTAAAAGAAATAAACATTTGAAATATATCAGTCTGTGTGTAATGAATGAATATAATATACAAGTTTCACTTTTTGAATGGAATTAGTGAAATAAATCAACTTTTTGATGATATTCTAATTATATGACCAGCACCTGTATACTCAATCAATTGTAAGTTTATATCTCACAATTCTGACTTTATTTCTCGCAATTGTGAGTTGGGAACAAAATGTTATTTTTTCTCAGAATTGTGAGATATAAACTTGCAATTGCGAGTTATAAAGTCCAATTCTGAGGAAAAAAAGACTTTTTCTCAGAATTGCGGTTATATCTCACAATTCTGACTTTATAACACGCAGTTGTGAGTTATAAAGTCAGAATTATGGGTTTGATCACACAATTCTGACTTTATAACTTGCAATTGCAAGTTTATATCACACAGTTCTGAAAAAAAAAAATCAGGAATTGCGAGATGTAAATTCGCAATTGCAAGAAAAAAAGTCAGAATTGTGAGAAAAAGTCGTACTTACCTTTTTTATTTTTTATTCAGTGGCGGAAACAAGCTTCTATAAATAATCTTTATTTACAACTTAAATACTTTTTTTTTTTTTTTTTTTTTTTTTTTTTTTTTACAGTTGGACATTGTGTACAGTGGACATGTAAATGACACTTTTCTTGTTAGAGCTGCTTTACAGCAGAATTGAATTCTGTTTACATCAATGAATTATTATTTTCCTGTTTGTTACTGTGAAGCTGCTTTGAAACGATCTGTATTGTATGAAGCGCTATAGAAATAAAGGTGACTTGACGTGACTTGACATTCTGCCTAACCTCTCCTTTTGAGTTCCATGGAAGAAAGTAAGTCATGCAGATTCAGAACAACATGAGGGTGAGTAAATGATAACAGGTCAACTTTCCATATAATCTTTCTTTCATAATATTTTTTAAGGATTTTTGGACTAACGTGAGGATATCAACAGCAGTGAAAAGACAACAGCAAACACTCCCAGTATAATTGACATAAATCAAATAAAGTAGTGAAGGTAATAAATTTAAAAATGTATCTTTTCATCAGAACGGTGTTTTGCTTACTAATTTGATTTATCGTCGTTATCTTTCTGTCTTGTACTCTATCACACACACACACACACACACACACACACACACACACACACACACAAACTATCATGAAAGCCAAACACACAAGACCATTGAGGTGTTTCTTGGGCTCAAGCCACATGCAGTGATGTCACTGTGCTTATTCTGAGTCTTTGCTCTAATGTATGCTGACTTAAGCAGACAAGAACACACACACACAACCACATACACACAACACATAACTATACCATTTAATACATAACTTATAGCTATACGGCCTGCAGTTTAGTGGAAAGGCAGCCTTCTGAAATTGTTTTGAGAAGATTTGTGAAAATAGATTTGTCTTTGTACTAGACAGTTGTTTTTTTTTTCAAGGTGGTCAGAGACAGCAGGGATAATTATAACCCTTTTTTAAACTGTTTAGCATTAAACTAACATTTTCCTTCAAACATTTGAGCAGTCATTACCTGTATCAAATAAATGTATTACTTAAGTCAGATATAATTAAACTAGAAGTCAACAAAGGCTGATGCTAATTTCATAACACTGTATTTTAACAGCAACTGAAATAGCTCTATCATGTAAATGTATATATTTAATTTCTACTGGTCAAGAAGAGACTTACATTCATACATAATCATTACTTTGGGGGGGTACAATTTCTAGCAAATCAGACCCTAAAAATTTTAAATATAATTGTGACAAAACTGAAAATGAAGATATTTTTACTTAACTTGCTCAAATAATAATAATAATAAAAACATTTATGCATGCATATACCAATATAGTCATGGTGAGTGCGCTGTGCTTTAAATTATTACGCAGCATTTATTGAGCGTTACATTTATCCTGCTCTTCTCTACAGATGAGTTTTGATGTTACTCAAGGGCAGTACCATGATTGTCCTTCCTGAGGATTTGAACCTATAATCTTTGAGTTACCAGCCCAGATCCATTACACCACCCCCACACAGTATTACTTTCTACAGCCTTGCATATTTAATGCACGTTTATGCTGTCTTACCAAATCAAGTGGCATTTGTTTCATAGATGCATGTATTGTGCTTGTTTCCCAGACACTGAAGTTAATTCCTGGTTTAGACTAACCAAAGTGTTTAAAGCACATTCGTGGTGGAGAATTTTAGACCAGACAATCACGTAATGACCAAAAAAGATTCCTGGGAGGTTTTCTCCGCTTACCATTTCTTTACTTAGACAAAACACGCTTCATTTAAAAGGATAGTTCACCCAAAAATGAAAATTCTATCATCATTTACTCATCGTTATTATGTATCTTATGTAGGCTATTTGACTATTTTACTTGTGTGGAACACAAAAGAAGATGCTTATCAGAAAATATATAAGCTGCACGTTTTTACACAATGAAAGTGAATGGTGACCCAATTCATTTAAATGTACACTATGTAACTTTTTTTGTTGTTGTTCAAAATTAACAAAATTAAAATAATTAGTCAAAACATCTTCAATCCTTCCAAAATGTGTTTATGTCTTATCCTGATTCACTATGGTATTATGGCCTGGGGCCAGTTGCATAAACTTAGTCACTATATTAAGAACTAGTTTGACCAACTTGCAGTTAACCAAGGGGTAATCAATGTTATTTTTCCAATTCCAATTACACCAATCTACCTTTTTATGTAACAGACTTTAAAAAATTAGGACCACTCTTCAAGAAAAAAAATAGTGTCTTAACTTTTAAGACTAGTCTAAGTGGTTTATGCAACCGGCCTCTGGTTTCACAGACAGGGCTTAGACTAAGCCAGTTTAACAAGATCTAGATCATTTAAGTGACAATTTATTCGCAGACAGGGAGTCAGAACCAAATATGTATTGTGCACAGGTTTTATTGACTAAATCACCAACACATAACTAAACTAACACTGTAACTTTTTTTTTTTAATTTTTTAATTTTTTTTTTTTAAATTAACAAAATTAAAATAATGAGTCAATACATCCTCAATCCTTCCTGAATGTGTTTATGTCTTACCCTGATTCACTATGGTATTATGGCCTGGTTTCACAAACAGGGCTTAGATTAGGCCTTAGTTCAATTATGGCATTTAAGTATCTTTTATAAGCATACCCTAGAAAGAAAAAAAAAAATTACTGGTGTGCATCCTGAGACAAAACAATGGCACTGACATATTTTAAGAAATGTCAGTGCAAGTTGCTTGCAGTTAAAACAGCTCAAACATACATTTATAGGACTAGCTTAAGCCTTGTCTGTGAAACCGGGGGTAAAAGTGTTTATATTTTAGACCTGACAGGGTGGTTTGTAGCTGCATCGACCAAAGCACAAGCACAGCGGTCAGCGGAGTGCACCATTGGCAAGCTCACGCACGTCGCGGTCAAAGTTCAAAATAGTTCAACTTTCGCCGCTGCGCTCTGTGACGATTACCCGCGTGCCAATAGAAACGGGCCATCAAATGACTGGACCAGAGCTCTGGACTAGACATACAGAACTCCCGCTAAAGTTTTGAAAACTCCGCCTACTTTGCTCTGGCAAACCGGCAAACCAGCATAGCGCAAACCGCTTTGTATCTGAAGGGCTACGCTGATCCAGCGGCCAGTGCAGCGCATTCCGCTTCCTGTCTCCATTCGCTCTCGCGGAACTTTGATGTAATACGCCGAGCGGTCTGCGAGCGCTGCTTCCTCTCGAACTAGCCTAGAGAAAAGTTGCTCCGGCTACTGTGATGCATGTATGGTGTGGGAGTGACATAGGTTATTTGTCATAACGAGCAAGAAAGGTTGACGTGAAGCACACTAAATCTCGACCCGCCGAGAATCAACCGTTTTTAAAAAATGCTGAACAGAGGAGAGTCTGCTGGCAAAAAGAGAAAGCGACAGAGCCCGTAATAAAACAAGAATCAACATTGGATTGTCTTTTTGAAGATGATGAGAACTGGGGGATTTTAAATGTTGTGAAAGGCAGTGCAGAGATGACGTTTTTATTACTCAACAGCTGAGTAAGGTATTTTATTGAACAGATACATTTCCATATGTAGCTCTCTAACAGAGTTCACTGTAAAGAATTATCTGTTGTGGAGGGTCATTTCATTATGGTTGTTGTAGCGCTGTTCTTGAATTAATTTTCAAGGAAGTAATGGGTATAGCTACAGTAACATCTTCAGCTAGTCAGCTTGAGATCCTTTCCATCTAAACTGGTTATATCTCTCAAGCCTAGTAGTGAATGTTTATGAGCAATAGGATAACCATATTCATTCGCACAGTCACACAGCCGAAGCACAACCAAAAAAAAAAAAAAAAATCTTCCAAAAAATACAGTTTTGTATTTTTTAACCACTAGAGGGCCAAAAGTTACATAGTGTGCCTTTAAATAATTTTTTAAATTATGTCATATAATTTTGTAAAAGCAGTGGAAATTTCTATTATATAATTTTCTCTATTATATTACATGCATAATTAAAGCTGGTGAATATGCTTAATTTAAAATGTAGAGTATTTCTGTAAAATACCAGTTGGAGATGCTATTAATATTTCAAATTTTCTCATTCCTTTTTTGTTTTCCCAGCAACACTTGAAAAAAAAAATGTTACTGCACTTGAGAATCTCACGGCTCTAAACAGATTCTGAGTCCACATAACTACTCCAGTGGGAGTTGGACACGCTGTATGTTTAGTCTACTGTATTTCCAAAAACGACAACGAGACAACAAGCATGCAAACACTCACATACGCGTTTCTTGCACAAACAGAAATTGGATTAGTATGTTTCATTTACCAAGCCATTGACATTGTGCAAGGTGGTATTTGTGCATGTGTGATCAGTGCGTCTGGCTGTGCTGCATGTCTTTGTGTTCAGAGGTGTGTAATGATGACATCATCCTCCCCTGGCCGGCATTGTGGGGGTTATTTTGACAGTCTCCTGTGCTATTGTTGCTGCAACTGCCCACAGATTAGGGCATGTCTTCTACAGGCATGAACGTTAGGCACAAACAACCTCACATTAGAGGTTTTACTTTTTTGGTTGCTAATGCTATTATGTAATATTTAACATATCTAATACAGACACACATAATATACAGTGGTGCCGTGAGTCTGATAAAATTAATTTTTAGTTATACCAGTCAGAGATCCAAACCGAGTCGGGGTCTTTTCCTCCATTGTGAGGTCATATTTGGCAGGGGTGGGCAGAGGTTCCCTGTCTTGTCTGCTGTGGGGTGGCCGCAGATGTGTCAGTCTCACGTATGAATCATAGTGATTTAGACGTGTCTTTTCAATCCCCCTGAGTGGCTCATTCAGTGAATTAAGAGCAAGGCGTTGAGACAATCAATTTTATCACAATGGGGCCCGTTCCAGGGTGACGTCATCGCCTACTCACGGGAGTGAGTCGAAAGAGGGAAACGGGAAAAAAATTAGAATTTACCATGATAGCCATATTTTCATTTAAAGTTCATACTAAGACAGTGGATCTCAACCTTTTTGACTTCAAGGCCTCCCTTATTTTGGTTATAAAAATGACCAAATTATAAGAAATATCTTGATTTTTAGTTGTTTTAGGTTATTTTCATGCTTGTTTTATCTTATTTTAAACCATTTTTAAGTCCTCTTGAGGCCCCACTGTTCTAAAGCAAGCATCTCTAGTACTTGGGTTAGGGATTTGAACCAAACCCTTAAGTAATAAAATATGGAGTGTAACTTAACCCTGAATGATACCTCAAATTAATCAGCTTGTTATGGAGAGGTGTACTGTTATTGTTTAGCATGATCAGAAATATATATATGTGTGTGTGTGTGTGTATCTGTGTATACAGGGCTTGACATTAACTTTTTTGTTCACCAGCCACTGTGGCTAGTGGTTTTCCAAAGTTACTAGCCACTCAGCATTTTTAGTGGCCACAATTTTGACACCAATACCATGGAGAAAAACCCATATATTAGGGCTGCCTGATATATTGCGATTTATCGCACGCGATTTGGCAAAGGCTGCGATTATTTTATGCACAGCTTGTCAGAGCTGTACGGCTCCGTGATCAGTCGTAAATGCTTCTCCATCTGAAAGCCAGAGGGCGCTTTTGAGCAGAAACTCAAAACATGCCCTGCCACAGAAGAAGATAACATGCGTCATTCCAGGAAATCCCATACTATCTCTGTAGCTGAACAAACAGAAGATTGAAATGCTTTGATTGATTAAGCATGACTAATAAACACACAACTGCCTTATTCTGTGTAAGAAGCCACATCATCTCACAGAAGGAGGCTCAACTGTTATGAAGTGAGTTTGGAGTAAAAACATGGTATTAAATGTTGTCTTTTGTTGGACAATATGTTAAAAATGCTTCTCATGTCTTGAAAGATGTTTGACGCGTGTTGCTTTTCCAAATGTACATTATAAGCGACTCAAACTTGCAGTGCTTTCAGATGGATTAGCATTTGGAGCCATAGTTCATTGAAAAGCTGTGCATTAAAAAAAATCGCAGCCTTTGCGATTTCATTATGTAAATACTCACCAAGACTGTCATTTTGACATTATTTTGTGTGCATTGGACTGTTTAAGCGCAATAAGCAGCGAAAAAGAACTCAAATTAGTACTGAGAGGCAGCTTTATGTGTGCGGGAATCAGTAAAATTATGCACAATACGCGTAATCCCACACTGAAATTCCTGAAAGCCCTGTAACACCAGCAAAATTCATCCGGAGCAAATGAAACGAGTGAGTGAGGGGAGGCGGGTTTTTGCGTCAACTTGCTGTCGGAGAGATGAGAGAACGAAAAAGCGCAGCTGGTATTGTGTATCTATTCTGCGGAAAGTACTGGAAGCATTTCGGATATTCCAGTATCAATATGTATCAAAGAATCAATATTTTTGACATTACATTGCACTTAGTTTATTATTTCAGATGCCTTTAAAACGACTACAATTGAAAAATGCATATATTATATATAAAATTCAACCCACAAAGTGGCTAGTAGAAGTGACTGCGTTACACCCCACTGCTGAAATCCACCCATATTTGGCGGGTGTTAATGTCAAGCCGTGTGTGTGTGTGTGTGTGTGTGTGTGTGTGTGTACATACACACAAAAGCTGTTTTTTATTCACAGTGTATCAGAGTTCCCATAAAACTATTAAGCAGCACAACTATTTTCATCATTGATAATAATAATAAGACATGTTTCTTTAAGACCAAATCAGCATATTAGAATGGTTTCGTAAGGATTATGTGACACTGAATAATAAATTACATTTAAAAAATATATTTAAATCGAAAACTGTTCTTTTAAATTGTAATAATATTTGAAAATACTACTGTTTTTACTGTATTTTTGATCAAGTAAATGCAGCCTTGGTGAACATAAGAGACTTATTTCAAAAACATTATTTTTTAAGTCTCTTATGTTCACCAAGGCTGCATTTATTTATCGTACTGACCCCAAACTTTTGATTTGCATATAAAAATGTGGGTATAACCTATATGTATACGTTTTGTCTGAGAGAGAGTGACAGAAGGAAATAGGAAAATCAGCTCTTATTGGGGAGTATTCCTTTTGAATCCAGTCATAGTCTCTTTCACACAGCTTTATTTAACACACGTCTGGAAACCATAACGTCAGTGAAACATCCCTCGCACTAGTTCTCAGAGTGTGTTGTGACATCACTTCACCCCTGCAAAGGTGAGGTGGGAACCTTTGTGTAGGACTAACGGGAAGAATGTCTCGAGTGGTAGTCTGGAAATACTTGGGATAGTTTCGCTGGCGCTGTTTCACTAGAGGATGGTGCCCGGCCGGTTGCATTGTTTAGGATGACCTCAGTGGAATGTTATTAAGGAAATTATGTTTTATGTCGTTTAGGACATGGGAGATACCAGAGTTTGTAAGGTGTGTGTGTGTGTGGTTCCTGTGTGGAGTATTTAGACAGTTAGTCATAAACGCTGGCTAAGACCTCACAGAGAGAGACATAACAGTAGCATATTGGGTCGTTTCATGTCTGCATATTTGAGTGATAAACTACTTTCATCACGTTTCCATTCAGCGCAGCTGTGAATCAGAGACTGGGGTCTGTGAGGTAACGGGACCCTGGTAGTCATCCAGGATTCTAGCAGACAAGGGCAGAGTCCGGTTCCTCAGCCCACGGAGAAACCTCTTAGTCAGGCTTGGAAAAGCAAGGGGGACTCCCCACTTTTGGGAAACCACAACTGCAATTCCATTATCCCTGACTGCTGGTTTCTGAACTCTCTTAAGACCGCAGAATCATGCCAAGCAGCAGGTCAGCATAGGTCCAGATGTGGCCTTTCTTATACGGCAGAGATTGTGTTGATGCAGATGTGTTCAGTTGTGTTGTGGCTTAGACTTCTTAAGATGTAAACTGTGTTAAAAGTGAAGGTAGAGGTTTAAAATCACTAATACATATCTCACTCTAAAAAATGCTGGGTTAAAAACAACCCAAGTTGGGTTAAATATGGACAAACCCAGCGGTTGGGCTAAATGTTTGACCAACCTGCTGGGCAGTTTTATTTAACCCAACCATTGTTTAAAAATTACTATATGGCTGGCTTAAAATGAACCCAAAATTGGAAATTAAAAATCTGACACACAATTACTATAGAGACAAAAGTAATCATTTAAAAGGTGAACATTTATTAATAAGCAATTTAATAAATGTTTATTATTTAATTATTATTTATTAAACTTATTAATAAATGTTCATTTATTAAACATATTAATTACCCATAATACCCATTTGCTGGGTTTGTCCATTTTTAACCCAGAATTGTTTAGAGACAGTCAAATGACATTGTTAGATGTTTTTCTATTTAAAATCTACTTTTTATAAAAAAAAGTTGTTGAAAATTTTAATGTCTAACATTTTATATATATATTTTTTTAAATGTAAGTTTCAGCATCATTACTCAGTCTTCAGTGTCACATGATCCTTCAGAAATCATTCTAATATGATGATTTGGAGCTCAGTTAAAAAATGCAGCCTTGTGAAGTAAAGTGACGTCTTTCAAAAACATTTAAAAAATCATAATTATTCCAGACTTTTGACCAATAGTGTATTTGCAAAATGACAAAGATAATTAGTGGTGTTTGCAGAGGTGTAAAGAATGGATCGATCCGAACCACTTTCGAATCAGTGGCTCGGATCGCGTATCAAACTGCCAAAGTCACGTGAACTATTGAAATTATGAAACACTTATGACGTAACGAAGCCTTGTTTACTGAAATCACGTGATTTTGGTGATCCGATCCACTGATTCGAAACAAAAGATTCATAAATCTTCGAAGCTTCATGAAGCAGTGTTTTGAAATCGGCCATCACTAGATACTGTTGAAAAGTCATTATTTTGTTTTTTTGGCGCACAAAGTTTGAACCACTGTAGTCACATGAACAGTTTTAAATATATTTTTAGTAGCTTTCTGGGCATTGAAAGTGTTAATTATCTTGCTTGCAATGGAGGCCTCATTGAGCCATTGGATTTTATCAAAAATATCTTAATTAGTGTTCTGAAGATGAACGAAGGTCTTACGGGTGTGGAACGACATGAGGGTGAGTAATAAATGACAGAATTTTCATTTTTGGGTGAACTAACCCTTTAAGTTCAAGTGCACAAAAAGGCCAATAAGTAAACCAATATCCTTTAAAAAGGTCTTGTCAATATAGCGGATAAATAAAATAATGTTAAGTAAAAATTAAATAGCCAAAGTCTACTTGTACTGGATGTGCTGGTTTCAGCCTCATCACCGGCTGCAGTCATATCCTCATCTCCTAAATCAAACACCTGCGATTTAGAAACTACCTGCTAATGCACTCACATTCATGTAAAGTAACTTTGTTGACAAGTTTAAGTGAGTAAGGGCAAAACGCACAAGATATAGTACCTTCAATGCCCTTAGATGGCGATATCGCTTCTTTACAGCAGAAACAAACTGCTGCAGAAAAAGTTAGGTGCCATGAAAAATGTAATGTGTAATTGCATCACTCATTACAAATGTATTGGAGTAAAAAGTACATTTACTTGTTCAAAAATGTAGTCAAGTAGAGAGTAAAAGTTGTTACTCAGTACAACTAAGGTAGCCAAAAATATATTTACGTACAGTAACTAATTACATTTACTGAAATACTTTACACCGCGGGGTGTTTGCTAATTCAAGAATTACTACCATTGCTCATACGGAACACAAAAAAGGTATGTTGGAAACCAAACAGTTTTGGTGATTATTGACTTCCATTGAAAGATACTGAAAGACACTGAAAGATATTTTGGGAAAGACTTTTCTCAAAATATCTTTTAGTGTTACACAAAAGAATGTAAATCATAAAAGTTTGATGACAGTTTTTTTTAAGGTAAGAATTCAACTTTGGCATGTATCAGATGATAAAACGGAGATATCGAAGGAGGAATCTGGTAAATGTCTGGGGACCAAAATATCATAGAGACTGGGGGTGGACTTTTTTTTTAAACTTTGGCCACTAAACAACCACTTAGCAACCACATAGCGATGGGCAAAATTTCACTCAGATCACCTTAGCAACCACATTGCAATGCCTAAGAAACACCCACTTTATCATAGCACCGTGTTTTGCATGGTCAAGCAGAACTCACATTATATAGTGCTTAACAATTCATTAATGTACATGAATAGAAATGTCATGGAACTTTAATTTAATATATTTTCTTTTTTATGTAACTACGGATATATTTATAACTGTTTTCATGAAACTAATTATAAGGTGTTTTTTAATCTGAGTTTTAGTCACCTAGTCACCTTTGCTCAGATCTTTCTGTGCGCTTTGCTTCAGTATATTGTAATATAAGCCAAGATATATTCGCTCATGCAGGTTAATCCTTCACTTTTTTCACACAAACTGACTGTTACGGTAAGAAACAACAATTTATGTACGTCCGGTTGGTCTTTAAGGCGTAAAAGACTGTTAACACGCCATTTTCAGAGTTGGCTAAAAGAAACAAACAACACTCTTGGAATGATTTGCGTTGATAGCTCTGTTTAATGACAGCATCAGAGTCTCTCTGCTCTGTAATTTTTGCAGTGCGTGGTCCTCTCTGCGTCTCCCGTGGGGCATTTGGGTCTGTTTGCTAGCACTCATAATTGCAGTGGTGAAAGAGAGAGAAAGAGAAAAAAAAACTTGCAGCAACAGTAGACAAGAGAGATGTAGAAAAACAGTAATTAGAGTTAGAGATGGCAGAGAGCCAGTTCAAGTCATCGTGGACAACATCTTTATGTCATGTAGAAGATGTACAGGCGTATGTCTACAGTACATGAGTCTAAGTCAAGCCTCAAACATTTTATATCCAGAGGAAAAATCCACATAAAAATCTAGTAACTGAAAAAGTCAGTAACTAAGGTCTTACTAAAAAGGCCTAAATAAATATTCTAACTGGGAGGCCACTAATACAGCTTTCCATAAACTTATAGACATTTGTGTGTGAAGCATTTGGAATACTGTAGATATCTCTTAGAGCGAGTAAGGTTGATATGGCGCCACTAAATATTGAAACTCCGGGGAATCACACTTTTTAAAGACCCCCTGTGGTGAAAATCAAGTTTTTAATGTTGATTATATGTCTATGAGGTGATTTTAATGTGCTTTAAGATAAACCATGTGCAGTTTCATAAGTCAACACCATTGCTGAGTATTTTCTCGTTAAAACTGCAGTGAACCGAAACGCGGTTTGAAATCGGCCTTGTTCTCTACGTCACAAATATGTTGTAACCAATCCCATCAAGGTGAGGGGTGGACTTATCATTTACTATGACCGCTCTAAAGCAGGGGAGTCTCAAGAGAAGCCAGGTTATCCCGGTATATTTTTCTGTTGATATGAAAAATTTGGGTACATTTAGCAATATAGCGGGTAAATTATGTATATGATGTATATTACAATGTTATGATGAACTATATGCCTTTCTCCACTGACGTTCTGAGTTGTTCAAAGTGTTTGTAAGGATACTGATTGTTAGAAGGCAGCTGACTCTGACATGGTGAACAGGAACATGGTTTGTGTAACACTAGCAACACATTATTAGCTGTTTGATAACATAGTCAAAGGCTAATCATATTAATTACTGTTATGTTTCTGACGTTGTAGAGAGCGATAGGCCTAAAACGCATTACCATTCTGATACATCAGCTTGTAGACAAGCTTGAATAATTCACTCTTCCACTTCTTCTGAGTCAGTTTCTGGTTCAAACATGGCTGAATTAAACCTGTATTTCCACTTGTGCAGCATTTACTACAGTAAAGTTGACCGAGTGGATCTCTGAGCTCGTGTGATTGAGTGGATCATGGATCTGCGTTTACTAAATGAAGCAACGGTGTAGATGTCATTTTGGTGATCAATGATGAGTTTTAGGGGAAAAGATTATTGACTACAGTGGGACTTTAAACACCGAACAGAGGAGAGTCTGCAGGCAAAAAGAGAGCACGACAGTGTAATAAAACAAGAATCAACATTGGATTGTCTTTTCGGAGATAGAGAGAATTGAGGGATTTAAAAAAGTGACCGTGACGGAGATTGTGTTTTTTATTACTGAACAGGCGAGTAAGGTATTTTATTGAACAGATAAATTTCCATATGTAGCTCTCTAACAGAGTTCATTGTAAAGCATTATCTATTGTGAATGGTCATTTCATTATGGTTGTTGTAGCGCTGTGCTGGAATTTATTTTCAAGAAAGTAATGGGTATAGCTACAGTAACATCTTCAGCTAGTCAGCTTGAGATCCTTTCCATCTGAACTAGTTATATCTCTCAAGCCTAGTAATGATGTTTTATGAGCAATAAGATTAATCACTCTCTCTTTGGCCAGAATATCAATTATTAAAAAAAAAAAAAAAAAAATCCTTTTGACCATATCAGACTGGCAATCATCATGATAACTTTTGTAATGTCATTAATTAAAAATATCAGTATTTCCAATCAATCAGTTTCCATCAGTTGCGTGCAGTGGTGTTCTGAAATGAGGAGGCACATTTTTTAATTTTTTATGAATCAAATGTAAATTCATGTTGACACATCTTCCTTGTTAAATAAACATTACTTTACATTACAGAAAAAAAGAAACCAAATACAATTATATTTTGTAATTTTACATTAACAATGTGTTGTAATAAATGTTCTATTTATCAAAACCAAGTCAATCTCATCAAGTTAGTGTTTTAAGCATTTCTACATTCATTCCAAAATAATAACTAAAGGCTGTAACAATTTAAACAGTATATTTTATTTGTGTATTGATGTTTTTCTTTTTAATAGTCAACTTACGCTATTTTGGATTATCAGTCATACTCTGTAAACACCGTCTGTCACAGACATGAAGATTTTTATTTCTGATTGCTCTAAAAAACCTAAGAGTCATCATGTTTTCAGTC
Organism: Ctenopharyngodon idella; assembly: GCF_019924925.1. Lineage (NCBI taxonomy): Eukaryota > Metazoa > Chordata > Actinopteri > Cypriniformes > Xenocyprididae > Ctenopharyngodon > Ctenopharyngodon idella. The sequence continues at coordinate 37,398,689 of NC_067220.1, forward strand.
CATTTCAAGTTTGATTTTGACGTGACATAAAGCGGTGATATCTAACTGGGTGATCTGTTTACTTACTTTTCAATTAGTCTTCCCATTGACACCATCATTTGTTTATTCAAACTGACGCGCGGAACGCGCATGTCAACATGAGGCGGGATTTATCACACAAACCAATCATATCCAATCATAACCAATTACATCCAATCATAGCGCGATGGAGACATTCCCTCCTCTCACGTGACTTTCCCCCATTTATTCTCAATTACCCCCCACAAAACCCACCATACGCTATAGGGGTCTAATGGTTTTCTATGAGTAGAAAAGGAGGCATGACTCCTGCAGTAACTTTACTCTTCAGGTGTCGCTGTTGGGCAGTGTTCCTTTAGAAATACGAGTGACTTGCGCTCTTTTTAATGTCATAATTTGTAATATTTGTTTTGTTTTATATGTAATATGGATTAATTTCTATTCCTATTTTTTTTTTTTTTTTTTTTTTTTTTGAGGAGGCACTGCCTCCCTTGCCTCCTCGGAGGAAACGCCCCTGATTTCCATGTGTTCACAGGTGCCACACACCATATTCATCCACGCACACATGGAGAGCCGAAGCACAACCATGCTTGTTTTTACCACACTAGAGGGCCAAAAGTTACATAGTGTATCTTTAATTAAAAATAAATCGGACGCTAGATATTTTACTTTATAGCTTGTTAAATATGGATATTTGTCTTACACAAATGCATCATTTTGCTTCCGACGGCCTTTATTAACTCACTGGAGTACGTTTATAATGGATGGATGCACTTTCTTGAGCTTCAAACTCGCTGATCCCTGTTCACTGCCATTATAAAGCTTGGACGCATCAGGATATTTATTAATATAACTCTGATTGTGTTCATCAGAAAGAAGAAAGTCATATACACCTAGGATGGCTTGAGGGTGAGTAAAGCTTGGGGTAATTTTCATTTGAAAGTGAACTAATCCTTTAAGAGGTTCTAATATGAAGTGCCTGACAGAACCCTTTAAGGTTCTATATAGAACCTTTTCGTCTGAGAGTGTAAGAATGAAGTTAGAAAAAGAAAAAAAAAATCCACACCATTCCAAAACGTTCACTCTTGACATCACTGTTCTTCCCTCGTTGTATAATAAAGCTATTTTTGAATAAAATAATACTGGTCTAGACTTGATTAACTTGATTGTAGTATTGCCTATGATTAACTTTGCATTCAGTAGATGAGGTGCTAATTGGATGGAATGATATTGCAGGCTTAGACCATTTTTTGACCGTTATTGTTCTTCGTTTCGTTTACACATATCAGATGGAAATTGCTACCTGCTGCATCCATCCAGAAGAGCAGCTAACTGTGAAGTCTGTGAAGACATGACTCATCTCCAATCTGCAGTCTGAGTCCAAGGCAAGTCATAAGCAAATGCAATAATGTCTCAAAGAGTCTAACATTTGCCAAGTCAAATTCAAAATATCTCTGCTTGAACTCTCTAGAGAAAATATTTTTATATTATATCATATTGATATACACTACAGTTCATAAGTTTGGGATTTTCTTGAAGAAATTCTTTTATTCAGCAAGGATGCATTAAATTGATCCAAAGTGACAGTAGAAACTTTTTATAATATTACAAAAGATTTCAGGAGGATCATGTGACACTGAAGACTGGAGTAATGATGCTGAAAATTCAGCTTTACCATCACTGGATAAAATTATTTTAAATTGTAATATATTTCACAATATTTCTTAAAAAATTTGTAATAAATCTTACGACAAATGTTTGAATGTTAGTGTGTGTGTATAATCAATTAATTTGGAGTGCATTTTATAAAATTAAATGCATAAGTAAATGCATAACGTGTCCTGTGGTGATCAAGAGGAGGTGGTAGATAGGCTCAGAACTCAGTATTATCCAAAGAGGACTTTTATTAAATGCCAGTGGAGAAGTAGGGTGTACATATTCACAGTAAGCGTAACAAAAAAATACCAACAAAAAAAAATATTTACCAAAAAAAATAGTAGACACTTAAAGGTGCAATATGTAATATTTTCTGTCTGCTAGAGGTCGCTAGAGGCATATTCAAACAAAGGCGTAGCTTGATGACGACAAGTTTGAGCGCGGAATCTTGGGACATGTGGTCTTCACCTCAACGGGCGGTGGAAATAATCGGGATAGGACTCAGGAAGAAATCATGTTCATGGATGTGATTATTAACGATATTGTAGTATGAAGCAGAGCAGGACCGAGTGTTGTGGAAGCTGAACGAGGCCGCTGGAGCGATTGCACAACACACGCTGCGAGCAGCGGAACTTTTATTATACCACAGTCGCCGGCGCCGCTTCCGCTTTTTTCAGTCATGAGTATGAGGTAACGCAGCTCTGTTTATTATATTAGATACATTTGAGTTTGTTGCAAATGATGTTATATAACGTTACTCTGTGCGTTCGCTCGGCGGCTGCTATGAGACACTTGTTGCACACCGCAGTAAGATAGATTGATTTTAGAATATCATATTAAATGCTGGATGGCTTGTGTTGATAAATGGCATGCAATTAATTTTAAAACGTATTGTATGATGGAGAAAATGCTCTATTACTGTCGCTAAAAATAAAGCTGCATCTGATTATGCTATGTTAGCTACTTGACAAAATAGTGTTTTTCTCTGAGGCATGGTAAAGCATGGTACTCGCAAAAAATCAAGAAAATTAGATTTAAACAATAAGACTAAATGTGATGACCTATAACAATAATTAGTTTTCTGTCTACAAATATATCAAAACAGTTGTTCCCTTGCCTATTAAAACATGTAAATATTAAAGTGTCTTTGGTGTTTCCATGGTTTCTACAAAATAAAACTAAAATTTTCTCACGATTTACAAATAGTTGGAAACATTTGGGATATTGTAAGTACTCAAGTGAACAACATATATAACACTGGCCTAGGGGGTTTTAGATATTTTACTGCAAAATTCGTACATATTGCACCTTTAACTCAGTGCCTACTTTGACATAATAAACGACAAAAGAAAACAAATTGCTACAGGCAGCAAAAGCTACATAGACATTTTAGACAGTAAGCCCCCACCTTTTCCCCCTTAAGGTTCAGTTTAGACTGGCTTATATAGCCTAAAACAGACTCATTACACACAAGACCATACCAACTGCAGGGGCATCAATACCAGAAACCTTTGAAGCATAAACACATGATCCTTTAACTATTTAGACCATTAAACTTCAAAAATACATATAACAAACACATAAATGTAATTCTTCAACATAAACAAAATGTAAACAACACCATAAGACATCTCTTCATGTCTATATCACCAAGGGTTAAGTCCCCTCCCTATTAGCAGAAATGGTTTAACCCAACACAAGAAAAAGGGAAGCTGTAGTCCCGCCTCCTCCTTTGAGGAGTCACAGAATCAGGATATGGTGAGTACACAGCATGCAAGGTAACTGTCAAACTTGAAATAATAAATAACAATGCATAACTACAACTTGTCTCTGTGTGGTTAATAGGGAAAAATATATCATAAGGGGAACTATGGTAGACATAACACGTTGTGATGACCACTGATATGTGTACCTATCTGCAATCAACACAAACCGCATGATATCTTAAACTGTATTATAAATGAATATTAAAGAATAATAAACCAGATCAAACAGTTGTAACTTAAGCCTAATAAATGCAGCATAGTCAACAGAAATACAAAACCATTAATAGCAAATGTAAAGAAACATACAGTACCTCACAGAAGTGAGTACACCCCTCACATTTTTGTAAATATTTTCTTTTCTTTTCATGTGACAACACTGAAGAAATGACACTTTGCTACAATGTAAAGTAGTGAGTGTACAGCTTGTATAACAGTGTAAATTTGCTGTCCCCCCAAAATAACTCAACACACAGCCATTAATGTCTAAACTGCTGGCCACAAAAGTGGGTACACCCCTAAGTAAAAATGTCCAAATTTGGCCCAATTAGCCATTTTCTCTCCCCGGTGTCATGTGACTCGTTAGTGTTACAAGGTCTCAGGTGTGAAAGGGGTGCAGGTGTGTTAAATTTGGTGTTATCGCTCTCACTCTCTCATACTGGTCACTGGAAGTTCAACATGGCACCTCATGGCAAAGAACTCTCTGAGGATCTGAAAAAAGAATTGTTGCTCTACATAAAAATGGCGTAGGCTATAAGAAGATTGCCAAGACCCTGAAACTGAGCTGCAGCACGGTGGCCAAGACCATACAGCGGTTTAACAGGACAGGTTCCACTAAGAACAGGCCTCGCCATGGTCGACCAAAGAAGTTGAGTGCACGTGCTCAGTGTCATATCCAGAGGTTGTTTTTGGGAAATAGACGTATGAGTGCTGCCAGCATTGCTGCAGAGGTTGAAGGGGTGGGGGGTCAGCCTGTCAGTGCTCAGACCATACGCCTTCACACTGCATCAAATTGGTCTGCATGGCTGTCGTCCCAGAAGGAAGCCTCTTCTAAAGATGATGCACAAGAAAGCCTGCAAACAGTTTGCTGAAGACAAGCAGACTAAGGACATAGATTACTGGAACCATGTCCTGTGGTCTGATGAGACCAAGATAAACTTCTCCCTAAACCCCTCCCTTCGGAGACTGGGCCGCAGGGCAGTATTCCAACATGATAATGACCCCAAACACACCTCCAAGACGACCACTGCCTTGCTAAAGAAGCTGAGGGTACCTAAACCCTATTGAGCATCTGTGGGGCATCCTCAAACGGAAGGTGGAGGAGCGCAAGGTCTCTAACATCCACCAGCTCCGTAATGTCGTCATGGAAGAGTGGAAGAGGACTCCAGTGGCAACCTGTGAAGCTCTGATGAACTCCATGCCCAAGAGGGTTAAGGCAGTGCTGGAAAATAATGGTGGCCACATAAAATATTGGGCTCAATTTGGACATTTTCACTTAGGGGTGTACTCACTTTTGTGGCCAGCGGTTTAGACATTAATGACTGTGTGTTGAGTTATTTTGAGGGGACAGCAAATTTACACTGTTATACAAGCTGTACACTCACTACTTTACATTGTAGCAAAGTGTCATTTCTTCAGTGTCGTCACATGAAAAGATATAATATAAAATATTATATAAATATTTACAAAAATGTGAGGGGTGTACTCACTTCTGTGAGATACTGTAAAACAATTGTTTGTACAGACTTCACATGCTATCGCGGTAGTGATGACGTCACCTTAGCACCCGTCATCACAGCAGTGATAATATACATTAAATAAATATATGAAATTCAATTTTGTATGTGATTTCTGGCAAGCCTGGTATGTTATGTGAGTCTCAGAACTGATGATATAAGAAACAAAGCATTTCATATTTTCAATAGTTTCATTGGGAATCTCACAATAAATAACTGATGTGTCAGCCGAAAGAAGCACTGAAACAAAGTTGCTTCTTTGATTTCACCTTCTATAACAACTTTCACCTTCTCAGTCCTCCTGGTCTGATCTTAATCATTGTTAGAGAAACAAAGACTGACTCCAGATTAGTCATTTTAATTACTGCCACAGCTTTGTGTGTTCGTGATGAGTATTTCAGATAATTTGAGATGGCCGCAAGATTTTAAAAAGGCCAATAAACTAAAATGTTTTAGTTAATGGTGTGGACAGGCTGGTATTTTGTGAAGGTGTTGTGGTGTAGTAGTTAAAGATCTGGGTTTGAACTCTGCAAGGGGCAATTCGTGAGCTGTTATCATTGTGCATGAGCAGGGCAGTAAACCACAGGTAGCTCCTTTAATAAGTGTATACTGTACGTCACTTTAGATAAAATTGTCTGCTAAATGACTACTGACTTGACTATTGCACTGTTTATGTCCTTATATATACATTTCATATTCAAGCAAAGGCTTTACACTGCAAGTATCCTCTCAAAATGAACATTAATTTATTGCTGTGACACTTAAAAGGCGACTAAGTCTTACTGGAAATGCGAGGTGACTGTAAGAGTAGCCGTAATAGAGGTCAACCATGTGGTTCAGATTGGCTTAAATACCTCACAGATGATTAGTCTAAAATACTAGACATTCTTTGTCAAATTGTCCTGATGATTTCCTGGCTGCACAGTGTGAAGCGCGCCACAAACACGAGGCCACAGTGTTACAAATGCATTAGCACACCCCCTCGCCAAGGGCCCCAATCAGCATTCCTTCCTAAAAACACTCCATTCTTCCTGCCCATATTTGGGAGAGAGGGGTAGGGAATCCCTCGCGATGACTCATCGAGTTTCTCCGACTGTAAGGGGAGTTCACTAGATGGAACGAACATGACTTGTTCAGTTGTGAATTGAAGCAAACTCCTTGCTAAGTCATAAAGAAGGGGCATTTTTGTGTGCATTTTTAACTGATGACTGCTTGTTACGGCAAAGCTTGTTTCTTTTGCTTTGTTGGCAGAATACAGCAGGCTCCAGTAAATGTCAAGTATATCTAGTAGGGATCTAGTATGTAAATGTAAGATTTATCTTTATAACTGCACTGTTTATTATATAATACTCTGTCACATATATAATTAAAAAAATTTATCTATATATACTATACATAATACAATCTAGTATATAAATAAAAACTATCTTTAGTAAGTAATCTTTTTATTGTGTATACTATATAATAATCTGTTTTATATAGAATTATAAACTATAATTGTATAGAATATAATTGTATAGAATACTGTTTCTAGTATAGACATAAAAATACATATATAACTATATACTCTATAGCATTCAAAAGTTATGTTCACCAAGGCTGCGTTTATTTGATCAAAATACAGTTAAAAAGTAATATTGTGAAATATTGTTTGTTTAAAATAACTATTTTCTATTTTCTATTTGCTCCTTTTCACAAGATGTAATATAAGTCTCTGGTGTCCCCAGAATGTGTCTGTGAAGTTTCAGCTCAAAATACCTCACAGATCATTTATTATAGCTTGTCAAATTTGCACCTATTTGGGTGTGAGCAAAAACACACCGTTTTTTGTGTGTGTCCCTTTAAATGCAATGAGCTGCTGCTCCCGGCCCGCTTTCCCCCCTTTAACAGTTTGCGCTTCGGTTGCTCGACAACAACAAAGATGGAGAATCTCACGCAGCCAAAATGACGTTTGTCAGTAACAGTGTTTAGCCTTACATTGTTCAAACCGGAGTCGGACACTGATGGAGAGACTCAGGAAGAAGTTACAACTTTTAGAATGCATCTGGACATTTATGAACGGTCAGTGGATAAATTTATGTAGTGGCTGTGGAGTTGATTCAACTCATCGACTAGCATGTGCCGCCAAGTTAATCTTTTGTGCAAAACCCATATGGACGCCCACTATACATAGCGTACCTGTTAGCCAAAGAGAGCCATACACACCAGGCTAACGTTTATGATTGCTATCAAATGCTGTGAATGGTCTAATATTTTTTCCAAAATATCGCTCGGACAGAAATGCTCCTTTTTTTAGCAATCGAGCTTGCCAGGGTCAACTTGCAGGCTATCCAAGCTAACGAAACTGTGCTTGTCTGTGCAGCCAATGACAGAACAGTTAGCATGCTTTGCTTAAACTTTTCCCATTGCCTTAGAACTGGTACAGCGCTGTCGCTTGCAAAAACAAAATGCCGGCGACGTGGGTGGAAACGTGCAGAATAAGGACCGGTAATATTATAATAAGATCCTACGTCACAAGGGGAGCGAAATCTGACCGGCTCGTTTTTTCACATGCTTGCAGAGAAAGGCTTGCCAAAACAAAATTATTGGGTTGTCCTTTTTCATGTTTTCTGGGTTGGTAGATGCACCGGGGACCCGATTATAGCACTTGAACATGGAAAAAATCAGGTTTTCATGATATGTCCCCTTTAATATATTTTAACATGTAATTTATTCTTGTGATGGCAAAGCTGAATTTTCAGCATCATTACTCCAGTCTTCAGTGTCACATGATCCTTCAGAAATCATAATAATATGTTGATTTGCTGCTGAAGAAACATTTCTTATTATTATTACTACAGTTGTGCTGCTTAATATTTTTGAGGAAACAAAGATAAAGTTCTTTGATGAATAGAAAGTCAAAAAGAACAGCATTATTTGAAATAGATTTTTTTGTAACATTATAAATGTTACTTTTGATCAATTTAATGCATCCTTGCTGAATAAAAGTGTTAGTTTCTTTAAAAAAAATTAATTTCAGGAGCAAATATATCTCTAAATGCTTTTGTTTGTGAACATGTTTATCAATAAGTCACATATTCTGTCCTTTCCGGTCCTAAAAAATAAATTAAAACAACTGCAACAGAAGGTAAGTACAATCCTGAATACTCTTTTTCTCTCTCTCTCTCTCTCTCTCTCTCTCTCTCTCTCTCTCTCTCTCTCTCTCATTTTCCACACTTCACTTCTTCCACTGTTAACCATAGTGGATTCAAACACAAACAAACAAGCAACGCTAACGATTGCAATCACCACTAATTTGGAGGCCCAGCTCTCCACCCCCACTCTCTTCTCCAGGACGCGCTTCATCCCAGAAACCCTTGGGGCTCCAGATGGGTGTAGTGGCTGTCGTGAAGGGGAGAAAAGGACAGAGGAGGTGGTTGGTGTTTCAGGAGAGAGTGCAGATCTTTTCTCTTTTCTTTGAAGTGAATTTTCATAGTACAGTAATCTTTTTAGGTTTTATAACAAAGGCTGGTTTTAAAATAGAGATCACATTTAAGATCAGCCTTAGGACTGGATCAATATTCAACCACAACAAAGCATGTCTCACAAAACGACTCTTACTGTTTATCTAGATCTTTGAGTTTGCATTGTGTCATACTGCAACGCACAAATCCTGACCTGAGACCAGTGTAAAATTGCCCCAGCCAAAAGCATAAACAGAGGACGGAGGAGGGCAATGGAGGGAGTGGCAGAAGTTGTCGTAATTGGTGTAAGTTTGGAGGGGTTGCAGCCAGGCCGCTGGGTTTTGAAAGAGTGTGCAAACGGAGCCCTGTCATTTACCAGACGCCCGTTGGGCTGGGCTGTGTGAACGCAACTCACAACTGTTCTCTAATTAACTCCTGCTCAGAGAGAGAGAGAGAGATGAAGCACTTCTCTGCCAAAGCTGACTAAATGCAGGAGAAAAGAAAAACACTCAGTTTGGCTGCAGTTCATTTGATTCAGCAAAGTTCACAGTGAAAGTCAGTGCATGCATTGTCGGGTTCAGATTGTTTTTAGTGGTTCCCAGTTTGAAATGTAATTCTTATTCAGTTCTCACATAAGTGTAGCAGTGCTTGAACTTTAAACAAACAAAGAATCGCAGCATATTCTAGCATTTCCGGCCCCAAAGAGCTGAAAGAGTAGCCGGTAGCACTTTATTTTGCAGTGTCCTTGTTACACATTGCATGTACTCACTATAGCAATAACAGTAAATAATGCATAATTATATGCAGCTAACCCTAAACCAAACCCTAATCCTAACCCTGACCCTATAGTAAGTACATGTTGTTAATTAAAGCCACGTTTCCACCTAAATTACCTGGAACAATTTGTCCCAGGAACTTTTTTTCCCCAGACCTGTTGCTGTCTGCGTTTCCATTGCGGTCTAAAGTACCGTGAAGATTAGGCAAATTAGTCTGGTGATGTAGGACTGCATGTGACTTTCCAGTTCCTGCTGGATTTCATCTTCTGTATATAAGCTTCATAAAGCCTGAACGTCGTTGTCGGTACATCTGTTGTATTTTTTTGTTGATTCGAATAGCAAACAACACTTACTGCACGCACCGCAACAGACTTTTAAAAATGATGGTTGAAATAAAATGCTGCGTGGAGTCAACCAATCAAAATGCTGCACTGTAAACCCCAATAAGTTAGCAAAACTCAAAAATCAGCAATCAGTTGCCTCAAAATTTTTAAGTTAAGAAGTTCAAAGTTTAAACAAGCAGAACTGGCAGATTTTTATTTTGTACTATACATTTTAATTGTTCTTAACTTGAAATGTTTGAATAAACTAATTCATACATTTAACTTAAATTACGTAACCTTAATGTGAACATTTTTATTAGTGTAAACTTAGCTAGCTATAACAAGCTAATTCAGAAAATGCTAACTTGCTAATTTGCTAACATGTTAACTATAGCATTGTATAACACATGCTGAATGAGTGCAGCAATATAAAGCATTTAGCATTGCTATCAAACCACTCCGCATGCACCACTTGTCACCATGATGGTAATGCTCCAAAAACCCGCATTAACAGAAACTCTTCTAAATTAGCATAACAAAACACTACTAAATCTCCCACTTAACATTGATCTTGCACAAAAAAACATTATATAACACTTAATTTTAGCATTTACTCTCCCTTTCGAGTGTCATAGGCAAAGCATGCTGGGAAATAGAAATCCCAGTCCAGTTTCAGTTAAACTTAAGTTGGTCTAAATTAAAAGAAATGAGTTCATAAAACTCAAAACAATGAAACGGTTCGGTTTACTTAAAATATATCAGTTCTGTGAACTTGAAAGAAAAAGAAAGCTCTAAATACTCATAATTTGACTGAACTAATTTGTTTAATTTAAGTTTGTCCTACTCAAACCAATTAATTATGTTGAGCGTTAGTGTTTACAGTGTGCGTGAACTCAACCAATCAGCATCTTCAGCTCCCAAGTCCCACCCCCGAAAGTTCCTGAACTTCGAAAAAGTACTGCCTCGTGAGCAGGGACTTTCTGAGGGGGACATTTTTACCCGGAACTTCATTTAGACACTGGTCCCTGCGGGAGAAACACACTGAGTACCACCCCAAAGTTCCTAGTTCCTGGGGAAAGTTCCTGCGGTGGAAACACGACTTAATATTACATTTATAATTACACTGTAACAAGGATACCTTAAAATAAAGTGTAACCTAAAACAAGAAATATAAGGGTGCAAAATATTACTTGGTTACAAATCTTGTATCAAATAAATCAGTGAATCATGTTGAACTGTTCGAACAAACTGATTCACTAAAATGAGTCTGATTTCTCAAAGTTTCATATGAGCATCTATATATATATATATATATATATATATATATATTTTTTTTTTTTTTTTTTTTTTTTTTTTTTTCACCGACCAGTTTAGCACAAACTCATGTAAGTAAGCCTACACAATGCTAAAACATAGACTAACCCCTAACCCTTATCTACACCCTGTCCTTAAAGGGATAGTCCACCCAAACAGTTTTGGTTCCCATTGACTGTTACCTATTTTGACCATACAATAAAAATAAATGGGAACCGAAACTGTTTGGTTACCGTCATTCTTCAAAATATCTTCTTTTATGATCCACAGGAGGAAAAAAAGTCATACAGGTTTAGAAAGACATGAGGGCGAGCACACCGCTACTCATTGGAAAAAGTAGCTAGTTATGGGAAAAGTAGGGTTCTACCAAAAATGAAAATTTTGTCATTATTTATTCAGCCTCATGTCGTTCTAAACCTGTATGACTTTTTTCCCTCTGCAGAACATAAAAGAAGATATTTTGAAGAATGTTGGTAACTGAACAGTTTCTCTTCCCATTGACTTCCTTTGTGATTTCAGCTGGTCAATGGTAACCAAAACTATTTGTTTGCCAACATTCTTCAAAATGTGTTCCACATAAGAAAGTCACACAGTTTTGAAACAACATGAGGGTGAGTAAATAATGACAGAATTTGCATTTTTGGGTGAACTGTCCCTAGTTAAAGGCTCATGTTAACCGAAAGTGAAGCTGAATAAGTTTTTCACAGCCCCCTGGGATCTGGTAGGAATCAGTTTAAGTCTTTTCTTTCACACATGCACACTCTTCAGAGTGATGTCATTCCTGCTGGGCTTTTCAGCAACTCCCCTGGCCCATGTTAGGCTCAGGATCAAGCTGGCCAGTGTCAAGCTTTCGTCAAACGTACACGATATGCATTAACTACATCAATGAGGCTAAAAGCTGTTGCAGTCAAGCTCTGTTCAGCAGACAAATGAATCAATCCAGTTCATCTGACAGACACGGGCCTCTCTTTAAGAACTATTGTGGGACAGAGTGACAAGAAAACGCTTTGTGTTTGATTGACACAAGGCTCGCTGGCCTCACAATGAATGGAGAGGTCAGAGGTCAAACTCAGGCCTCCATCTATAGCCACTTGCAAACGAGATGAGCTCTGTCGGGGAACACTGTCACCACGATTTTAGCATAGCGAAGAATGACCGCCTTTGTTCTGACACAGAGAGAAAGACAGAGAAAACGCTGCATCTTTTTGGGACATAAGAGGCCCTTAGTGTTCCTGTTCGAGCGCTAACCCTACTTCCATCTTTCTCACTTTGTTTCTTACCACTTCTTGTTAACAAGTGCAAACATTTTCATATCAGAGCTTCTGTATGGATTAGCATTAGCATTGTAGCTCAGAAACAGCTTAAATGAGAGAGATTGATTTTCTTTCTTTTACGTATTAAGGTTTGGGTTGGAATTAATCGTAATTAGCTTTATTTAAAAACAATATACCATTGAAAAGTTTTGGGTCTGTAAGATTTTTTAATGTTAATGAAAGAAGTCTCTTATGCACACCAAGGCTTCATTTATTAGATCAAAATGTTGAAAACAGTTATGCTGCTTAATATTTTTGTGGCAACCATTTTTTTTTTGGATTGTTTGATGAATAGAAAGTTCAAAAGAACAGCATTTTTTAAGTAAGCAATAAGGTACAAGAGACTGTGAGAGAGCGGAGTCCCTGCAACCCCTTCAGCCGTGACTTATTCACGATACAGCACTAGCCTCGAGTACCTTATTGCTTTTATAAAACGGTTACCACATATATACAAATATTAAAGCCAAAAATATCTATCAATGCAACTTTCATAAAGTAAACTTTCACTAAAGCCTTCCTTCCGCTGGAAAAAATAGTCCCTCACTGTGAACAGCAACAGAAGTTACATTATTACGCCATTAGATGGCGGCAAAGACTGTCTTTATGAGTGTGTCAGTCAGTAGCGAAGACTTTTACATTGAAAAGTCTGAATTGTTGTGAACACAGAACAAGACACAACTGACAAATGCTTTGACTCGCACTGTCAGTCATGGGAAAACCCCTTAACTGTTAAAAGGACAAGATAATACATCGGACATTTAAACAGATTTTTTATTATGAACATAGGACTGACCTGAAGGAAAATGCTAAATTGAAATTTTGAATTTGAAATAAACTCGCTCACTTGATCTCTTTCTCACAATACTCTTCTAGTTCTACATAATACAGTAAGCTTCAATGAACAATATCAATTGAAAACAAACAGTTTACTTTGCTAAAGGTGTTGTGTAGTGATGCACAGAACCGTTGGGTGAATAAAACACAGCTATTGACCAATCAGAATCAAGGACAGGAACTAACTGTTTTATACAATATCATTTTTCTTAAACAATGTAAACGTCTTTATTGTCACTTCTGAACAATTTAAGCTATCATTGCTAAATAAAAGTATTAATTTCTTTAAAAAAATAAATCTTACTGACCCCAAACTTCTGAACAGTATTGTAAGTTTATATGTGTGATTGTTATGGTGTTTGTATGAACTTAGCAATATGTGATCTACAAGGACAAAACTAAGAATGAAAAGAGGGATTTTCCAAAGAAATTATAATGGAAAAAAAAAAAAATCTATAGTCCATCCTTTATTATATTTCCACAGATGTCTCATTTTGGCATTTCCATCCACAGGCGAGACCAAAGCATTCCAGCAGAAATTCCCTGAACTCTTCAAAGCCTTGACCGTAACTCTGTGGTCAGAGTCATTTATACCTTGAAGAGCTTAAATGTTTTTGGAGCACCACATATTAATGATAAATGCTTTAGTTTACAAGCTGCTTGTGTTACTGAACTTCAAAGCAGTCTGGATTACGTTCTCCTCCTCACTCCGTTTTCCTTCCCTCCCCTCGACTTCCCTCTCTCTCTTCCCCTCTCCCCCTCCCTGCTGGAATTCTGTGTAATTAGCATGCCGTTAATGGTCCGTGCGATTAGAGCCTTTTAGATAGTGAGGTTTTACACATTGGCCCAATCTAATCACTAACAGGCGTGTGGAGTCGTTCATTTGAACCATGTGCAGAAGTTGTGGAGACTGAGAGAGAAGGTCAGATACGGTGTAGTAGTGTAGAAATTGTTGTCCTGGTTTTCAGACGACATGGCATTTTTCACAGAATTACAGTGGAAGGTGGAATTTGGGTATTTTCTATGAAAAAAGTCCTGGACTCTTTCTTAAATTGAAAGAACAGTGACACAATTCATTAGGATTTTTAGAGAGAGAGAGAGAGAGAGAGAGAGAATGGTGCGGGATGACATATTTTTGTAGGCCAAGCGGGAAGTTAGCGTCACGCTGGTTCCCTCGCTAAAAACCCAATAGAATTTTTCCATTGGCTTTTGGATTATTGCAGAAAATAAGGTCTATGACTCAACAAAATTTCATGATTCTTACTTGTTTTGTTCATCATGATAATCTTCACAAATGAACACAACTTTTATGAATTTTGACGTAAATACAATCGGCAGAAGTATAAAACTAACCGTAGGCTTCAATGTCACCATCACTAAGCTTCCGACAACTCTTTCAGTCTTTGTTTAAAAACATTTTCCCTGAAAGTACGTGATTATAAACACAACAAGGCTGTGGAAGCAGACTAGTGAGTAGATGAGTTTACCTGTTCGGCTGATGGCGTTTAATGTCCCTTAAAATCTCTGTTGTCCCATTTAGACCCTTGTTAGCAACCAACCTTTTACAAGACCTTATTTCATGTTCTTAACCAAAAACCCATTAATAAAACCCCATTGACTTCAGAATGATGGAACCAGAAGTGCTAAAATGCTAAATTAGTTTCTGTGTTTATATATATTCAATGAGAAAGCGGAATGCCTGCAACCTCTTCAGCCGTAACTTATTCACGATACAGCACTAGCCTCGAGTACCTTATTGCTTTTATAAAACAGTTACCATACAACACAAATATTAAAGCCAAAAATATGTATCAGTGCAACTTTCATGAAGTAAATTTTTTCTAAAAGCCTTCCTTCCGCCAGAAAAAAATAGTCCCTGACCATGCAACAGAAGTTACATTTTCACGCCATTAGATGGCGGCAAAGACTGTCTTTATGAGTGTGTCAGTCAGTGGCAAAGACTTTTACATTGAAAAGACTGAACTGTTGTGAACACAGAACAAGACGCAACTGACAAATGCTTTGACTAGTGCTGTCAGTCATGGGAAAACCCCTTAACTGTTAAAAGGACAAGATAATACATCGGACATTTAAACAGATGTTTTATTATGAACATAGGACTGACCTAAAGGAAAATGCTAAATCTGAATGCAGGTAATAAACTCGCTCACTCGATCTCTTTCTCACAATACTCTTCTACATAATACAGTAAGCTTCAATGAACAATATCAGTTGAGAACATAGTTTACGTTGCTAAGAGTGGTTGCTAAGTAGGGATGCACCGATACCAGTATCGGTATCAGGCCGATACCAAGGTCATGTACTTGTACTCGTACTCTTAAAAATACTCCCGATACCAAAGACCGATACCTCACGTGACGTAACTGACAGAATTTTCTGCGCACAGAGACACCGGCGGCAGCAGCAGAAACATTGTCAGCCTCAGAGGTGTGGAAATACTTCAAAATTAATGATGAAAACCCACACATTACGAACTGCATGCAAATCGCGCTGAATGACAGACCAGAAGCGCTCTCTCTCTCTCTCTCTCTCTCTCTCTCTCTCTCTCTCTCTCTCCTCCTTGCGCCTGAATGGCTAAATGCACAAATAGTTGTCAAAATGTCCATCGTGTGGAGTATCTCATGTAAATACAGCCGGTTATGGCTTAAGTGGACGCAAACAGGTGGGTGAAAACAGGATATGTGCCGGTATATTACATACATGGATTCGGTCTTAAAGGGAGAGTAGCCTAATTAAATGTTTGTCTGTCATTAATGTTAATAAAACAACAAAAGATGTTAAATTAATTATTATTATTAATTATAATATATTATTATATTATAAATATGTATTTTATATATATATATATATATATATATATATATATATATATATATATATATCGTGAAATTAATTTTTTTATATCATGGTCATATTGCCCACTCGTCCCGTATTCCACCATGAGAAATCTGGTCACTAGGTTGTGTTTACATTGGTTCACAGTGTTATGTTATAAACATTTGTTCTGTAATATTGGTTTAGCACTTTTTGAAAGGCAGGTTAAAAAAGACTTTTTATTATTATTATTATTATTTTTATTATGACTTTAATAATTATGCCCTTTGAAGGTTATTGGACATTGTGAAATTTGTGCTTTAAGTTTGTGGCAAGCACAAAAAATATTACTTTTTTCATTGGAGTAATAATAAAGAAGCTGTCCTACATTCATTAGTCTTACGGTGTTGTACTTGGAAAACTGCCACATCACCAAAAAAAAAAAAGAAATTAATAAATCTATAGGCATCAGTATCGGCAAGTACCAGAAAAAAAGTATCGGTACTCGTACTCGGTCCTTAAAAAATGGTATCGTGCATCTCTATTGCTAAGGGTGTTGTGTGTTGTGTAGTGATACACAGAACCACTGGGTCAATAAAACACAGATATTGACCAATCAGAATCAAGGACAGGAACTAACTGTTTTATAAATATATATATATATATATATATATATATATATAATTTTGTTGCAATAGTGTCAATATGTGAATGTATACAGATGACATACATGTATTATCCAAAGTGTTAAAAGATTCATTACATGCCAACATTTGCATTTTTGGAATTTTCAGAGCAGCTTTGCTTTAAATTACATTCATTTTTGATAACAGATTTTGTATTGGTTCTCTTGACTCAGGGTGACAGATGCTGTAGAATCAGGAGTCCTGGCAGCGATACATCTCCCTTTCTTCCTCTCACTGTATCTCTCTCTCTGTCTCCCTCTCTTTTTCCCTTTTCCCCCCGTCAGTCCAAAACCTCCTGCTCCCCTGCTTGGCCCAATCTGGAGAGAGTTAGTGCCATCCCAGTGGACCGGGTCAAGCAGCTCTTTTGTGCTGATCTAGGGTCAGCTGCGTTTATCCCAATCCTCACCTTATATACTCTAAGAGAAGCCACAAGACTGATCACAAAACAGTTTCAAGCAAACCTCAAATCTCCGTCATGGATCAGCCGTTGTTCACAGTGTCTCAGTGTCACACTGAGAAGGACAAAACAGACTCTAGTTTTTATTGCTTTATACTCAGTGTACTGGTTGATTTGGTAACTTAAGGTAATAGTTCACCCAAAATGACAAATCTGTTATCATTTACTCTCATAATTGACTTTTGTGTGAGTAAGCTATGGTTTCTTGGAACACAAAAGAAGACATTAAGTAAAATGTTCATACTGCTCTTTTCTATAGGCTACAATGAAAGTCAATGGACACGGAAGCTCTTAACATAACAAATAATAATAATTATGATTCAAGCAGTATTTTCCACACAAAAATAACTTTATGTGAGGAACAGATGTTTATTTATTTATTTTTTTTTATCTCAGAAGAGATACTAATAATAATGGCAAAAAATTCTCACACAAACCTACTGCATGGCTTTAGTAACACGTGTTGTATAAACTGCTTTTATTGTACTTTTTATTGTTTTTTGTGGTTATTTTGGGGATTTGACACCAGCCCCATTGGGTTTCGCTGCAAAAAAGAGAGACTAGACAAAATTTAAAGCGACAGTTCACCCAAAATTAAAAAAAAAAAAAAATTCTGTCATCATTTACTCCCCTTCATGTCATGGTTGTTGTTGACTCTCTTTCTTCTGTGTAACAGTTTTTTTGGTCCATACACTGTTATCCATATTGGTTTGGTTACCAACATTCTTCAAAATATTTTCTTTTGTGTTCCACAGAAGTCAAAAAGGTTTGGAATTTCTCTTTTTGGGGTCAACTTTATTAAAAATATACATATACATACAGCACAGTTTCATAAACTGGAAAGGTTTAAAAAAAAAAAAAAAACAAATGCCTCTATTTTATCAAATCTCATGATGACTAATAATTATGGTTCAGATGATACAGTACAGATGATAATCATCTTTAAATTTGTCTGTATCATTGCATTTTTCATTTTTCATTGATAGTGTAATAGGAAAATGTGACTGACAGCAGATACTTCAATGTCCACAGGTTTTGTCTGTTTATGCAAAACTGAGGAAATGGTTAGCTAGAGACAGTGCAACCCCTCCCTTTGTGTGTGTGTGTGTGTTGACTGTTGGTCCGTATGGCAGAAGAGTGGCACTGAGAAATGTAATTAAACCAACCCACCCCCTCCTCATCACTATCTCTATATCTATGTATCTTTCTTGCTCGCTCTTTCTCCTAATGTCCAGTGTCTCTCAGTGTCTTCCCACTTTCCTGTCCTCTTTTATTCATTTGGCATACTGGCCTCATTGTCTTATCATTAGTTGTTTCTGATCAAACTTGGGGTTTAGGGACTTTTTTAGATAAGTTTATCTAAAAATTAAAATTTTGCCATCATCTACTCCTCCTCATGAGGGCTTTTCACACTAGTTAACCCTGGGTCATTCTAAACCCCGGGTGAACAGAATCATGGGTTATCTTGCTTCACGTTTCACACTGCTCATAATTTACCTGGGGTTAACAATTAATCCTGGGTATTCATAAGCTGATGTTTCACACTGTAAATTCCTAAACCCTGGGTTAATGTTCTTATTTGCATATTTGCGGTGTCAGTGTCACTGATTGGATAAACGCAGTGTGCGGCCTGTTTACAGAGCTCTAGTATTGCGCATCCTCGTATTGCCGACTGTACTATCGAGTTTATACTGAATGGACATTTCAGACTATAAAGGTAAGAAGGAAATGGTAACTTCTTCACTCAAATTGTCAAGTTTTCTGTCAGCATTTGCTCCGGAGCAGGGTTTCATAACCCCGGGTAAAAAGCGGTGCTAACCCCACTTTTAAATTAGGAGTGTGAAACGTTTCTTTACCCGGGGTTAAAAGCGGTGTTTAGAACAACGCTTTTACTCACCCTCATGTTGTTCCAAAGATATTTCGAAAAATGTTTTGATTCAATATCCATACATTGAAAGTCAGTGCAATCCAAATTTGTTTTAGACCCCATTGACTTTCATTATATAGACAGAAAACATCTGAAACATTCTTCAAAATATCTTCTTTTGTGTTTTACTCACCCTCATGTTCTTCCAAAGATATTCTCAAGTATGTTTTCTTTTTTATGTTCATACAGTGAAAGTAAATGGAGTCCATTGTTGTTTTGGACCCCAATGACTTTTATTATATAGACAGAAAGCAGTTGAAACAGTCTTCAAAATATCTTCTTTTCTGTTTCACAGAAGAAAGAGAGTCATAGACTTACAATGAGGGATACACAGGACATGTATCTAAAGACTAGACGATGGACTCTCGGCCCGTAAGCAACCATCCAGAACACAAAACAGTCAGAAAACCTTTGTAACCACATAGCAACGCCCTGGCAACAATTCACAACACTTGAGCGCTGTGACAGTGACACCTGCACAGGCAAGGACTAGTTCGCTTCCATTGTTGTCTTCTTTGTCCATTTCTTCCATCCCTCTTTCTCTGTTCCTCGCTCTCGCTTTATCTAACATTCTTGCACGGATGAGTGAAGCAGCACCTTGTCTGTTAGGGTGTGTGGAGAGAGAAAGAGAAAGAGAGGGATGCAGGGAAGGAGGGAGTCAGAGGAGGAGAGGGGGGCAGTGATGACACTGCATGGTGAAGTCATACTCCATGACATCATCCTCTGGAGCAGAGCCAGGAGAGCCAGCAGTCTCTCTCTCTCTCTCTCTCTCTCTCTCTCTCTCTCTCTCGTCCTCAATCTCTTTCTCCCTCTTTACACGCTATTTCAGAAGGAGCAGGAGTAAAACTCTAGGAGCCTTTTGTTCCCCCGATCCCCCACCACAAACAGCAGCCCCCTCCATGCAGCACTCCGTCTCTGTCTCCCAGTCTCACTCCCTCTGTCTGTCTGTCTGTCTGTCTCTTGTAGAGCCTCAGGGCTTGTGCTTGTAGATGAGTTCTGGCTGCAGCACGATCGATACAAACACGGCAAGTTGTGTGTCCCTGGTTCCCCTCTGTCTACACACACAGACACTCAGTTCATTTACTACTCGCTTTAATGCAACATGTGGTTCAGAGCTCAGCAGTTTGTGAAGTGCTGAAGTTCTTGCACACAGACTCTATTTGTAAATGAAATGTCTACGATTAATGTTAAAGTTTCCTGCTTCAGTTTTCGAGAGATAATGTGAGCGAAGCTGGCCGGTGCAAAAGCTGCCGCCACGATGCCAGGGTGTTTGCGAGGGCACTGCTGAAGTGTTCTGAGTGGTTGCTAGGACCGTATGCAATCACCCGGAATACACTTGCAAACAAATGCCCAAGACATACGAGTTCAACCCCAAGTCTCTAGGATTTTCTTTTCAGGAAAAAATGTAATATCTGGTCGCTTAAAAATGTGATCATAAGCTCTATAGCACAAATGGTGTAGGGCGAGATACACGTTTAAGCTTAAACCTCAGTCTAGGGTTTTATTATAACCCTAAATATGAGAAAGAGTGATGTTTGCCTATGCAAACATGCTGAATAATAATTATTTTCATGGCAAATAAAACAATAAATCTGTAAATACCTCTGACTCTGCACGTGTGCACACAAAAACATACAGATCAATATTTATATATACATATATAGTCAATATTTTTCATATGTCATATATGTAATTCAATGGGTTTTGTGCATCATGTTTATTAATTTTGTTTATTCTTCTGTGGTAATTTACCCATATTTTGTGCCTTTTTGTCTGCTTGATTTACCAGTACACTGAATTGTTGGTTTAACTTAAAGTTACCTGGTTGCCTTAAAATTTTGAGTTCATTGAAATTAAAAATTTGAGTTAATACAATGAAGGCGATTGATTTAATCAACAGAAACTCAAAATATAATGTTATCTGAACCACATTAATTATCTAAGTTGATTTGACAAAGGGAAAATGATGTGATAACAAATCATGAAAATAATTTTTTACAGTGTAGATGCAAATAATGAGCTCATGAAATTGTTTCACAAGTTCGCCTGCCCATTCAGTCTGAATGGTTAATGGTAAAACAAACTTGGCTAGCTGTCCTCGAAGGAGGCTCGAACCCGAGGCTGCATACTACCGCATAGAGGGAGAATAAGAGAAATAGAGGAGGAGATGGGGAGGAGGAGGGATGCTGGAAGAATTGCACTGGGATGACGCAGTGACTGCTGCTTATATACGCTGATGATTGACAGGACTGAATGTTTAGGCTCCTCCCGAACCTATGTTTGGAACTACATTAAAAGGTAGAGTTACTTGTTACATTTACACTATAATGATATTGATTTACTGACAAATACATTTGATGTCCTCTTTTTTATCTGTATGTTATTATAGTTTTTGTTTTCTGTTGATTGTGAAAATTAATGGGGGAAAAAAACCTGAACATTTTGGGTGCGTGAGACATTGTTCGACATTGTAATGTAAATACACTTTTGCTCTATTCAAAATTTTAGAAATTGATATTTTCAGAGTATGGCCAAAATTTAGTTTCTTAACTTTTAAAAAAAGTGTAATGCAAAGTGTTACTTTGCATAAAAATAATGATATAGAATAATTAGTTACTTTTAGTTTAGAACCGGTTATGAGCTTTGTTTTGTAGGTTGGTGTATGCTGTTGATATATTAAATTTGATTTCAGCCATCATCAACAGCCTTCTCTCCAAAATCCCGCCCTCCAAAGACATGTCAACAAACCTGAATATGCAGAGAGCATTTCTGTTGGCTAGTTTTCTCACAGACCTTGAACTCTCAAAGGTACATGTGTCATTTCTCACCTATAGATCTGGTATAAGAGCATTTTATGTATGATATCAAGTTTACGGTTCCTTTAAATACATGTTTGTTTTCGTTTCTATAATCCTCCTCTCATAAATTTGACATAATGTTCACAATATCAGCACAGGGATCATGCTGTCAAACCTGTTCCTCAGAATGCGCTTGCAAAACCAGATCACCAAGGGCACTTCCACAGAGACCTGCTATATGACGATGGTCTCTATAGCAATAGAGTCACCAAGCACTGTTTGTGCTGCCTTCATGTGACCAGCTGTGTCACATAAGATGCCAAAAGGTTTTTTTGCAGCGGTGCCATAGAAGAACCATTTTTGGTTCCCCACAGAACCTTTCAGTGAATAGTTCTTAAAAGAACCTTTTTTTCTTACTGTAAAGAACATTTTATAATCTAAAGAACCTTTTTCCACTATAAAGAACCTTATGTGCACTGAAAAGTTTTCATGGATACTAAAGGTTCTTCATGAAACCATAAATGCCAAAAAAGAACCTTTATTTTTGTAATTTCAGACCAACCAGCTCTGTTTGGGGTTCAGGAAGACCATGAAGGCATCAATCAAAATTGATCAACAAATATTCTATGCAAGTATATAACTACTATATGGTTTCTTATGTTTGAGCGGGCTAAAAAAAAGTAAACTCTTTCGTCTGTGCTCCTTGTATAATACTTTGTTTTCACGTCACTAATATGAAGATGAACATTTTGATTGGATGAGGGCTTTTGCGTTGAATGCTAAATGTTCCTTGTAAAGTGGACTTGGCTCGACTGCGCTACGGTACAAACTCTCACAAACCTGTAATTTCGTTTCGAAATGTCCGGCTGCTTTCTGCACATTTAATGATAGAGAGTAAGAGAGAATGTGCTCAATGTGTCGTGTTTAAAAAGTAGAGCCAAGATTTGAATAAGATCACATGGGGGGCAAGAGAGTTCATCAATAAAGCTCTTGTTAACTGATCTGAAACATCAAATAAGTCAAATGCTGCACACAGAACAGCAGTTATGAGACAGGATTACGTAAGACAAAAACCCAGATGTGCTTATGCACACAAAACAGAGAGCATTTACAATCAATGCAGACATGAAGATTTTGTGTGCATAATAATAAATATAAAATGTATATTGATATTATATATAAAAGTGAATTTAGTCTGAATGTGTGTAATAATACTACTACTACTAATTTTAATGTAGTACATTATTGTATATTATAATACACTAAAATTATGTATAATAATTTTATAGTAATGATATCATTATTAATATTATTATGTCGTTTTGTGTATTCTTAGTTCACATTTGAACTTGGTGTGAATCATTCCTGATGGTGAGTCAGAAAAGATATGTGTGGTACACACAAGGGCAAAAAAGCCACCGCTAAATTTTTTTTTTCATATAAATTTGGATGAATCAATAATGTAGCATAATAGCACCTCATTTATTTCTACTAATGTTTTGTCAAGTGGAAGTTCATGGAAAAGCTTGCATTTGAACTTTCTTAGAGACAGAAAAGAATAGGGAAACAATCTTGTGTGTGTGTGTGTGTGTGTGTGTGTGTGTGTGTGTGACTCATTATTGATTGTGACTCATGGGTGCAGTACTTTTAGATGAAGAGCTTTCAAAAATACACGTACACACTGCACAATCCATGTCACAGTTAGTAATTCAACCATTCTGCATGTCAACGCATTTCTAACTTTTATAACTCAAATATTATGTACAGTCAGGTTGCAAGAGTCATTCATCTACATCTTGCATTCTGACTGTTGTTCGATTGTTATTGTTCTTTTGCTTCTGTAATTTTTCACTCATAAACTGATTCATTTTTACGACACCAATCACAGCTTATCTCTCTGTTTGCTTCATGTCAGCATTTAAACCAGTGCCAGTCCCGTGAATTAGCATATCTGCAGGTTCACACTGTCTGGTCTCTCATGTTTTGATGTGTTTGATGCGTGTGGGTGGAAAGGGAGGGTGTGCGTGTGACCAGCAGAAGAGTGAGTAACTGTAGTACTGGGTGACTACAAAGGGACATTTACACCCATGTCCTCCGAACACAAAGAAAAGCCTTCAGTCTGCAGGCTGGAGTGAACTCGGGGGCGATTACCCCCTCCTACTCTCAGACTCGGCACATCATCCACACCTCGCTTTTTCTCTCTGGTTATTCCGCTTTAATCACTAATGTTGGTTCTGGTGCATCCCGGATCTGTGCATTCACCACATACACACACACTCGCCCTCACTCCCCTGTCCTTCTGACTCACAACATAAAGCAGATGTGGACATTGTACACAGTGAGCGGCAGTCACACAATGAGACAAAGTGAAACTAGAAAAATTTATCAGGATGATGTTGTCTTGACAAATCTTTGCTTGAAATTTTAAAATTTAGTTAAAGGAATATTCTGTGTTAGTCACCATGAAATCAAAATTGACCATTTTTTTTATTTTTTTTTATTGGAATATTGTAGTATTTGTTTTAAATGATTTATCCGTGCACATAATTTTTCTTTTAATTCATGTGCCCTCATAATCTTTCATCAAAAAAACTTTCCCTCCTTTTTGCAGAGACATCTCTTCTTTTCTCTGATGACTTGTTTACTGGTGCGAGGGCGGGACATCCTGTCACTCACATGAGATTATAGACCATTTGGGTGTTTGCAAACAGCGATGATGTTTTTGGGGGCGGAGCCTACCTGGCGGCAGAAAATGACATTTCTGCAGTAGCAGTCTGGAAGCCATGGAATAAAAGAATAAAAAAAAGGTCATTTCGAGTTTACATCTCACAATTCTGACTTTTGTCTAACAATTCCAAGTTTATATCTCACAATTCTGACTTTTGTCTCGCAATTCCAAGTTTATATCTCACCATTCTGACTTTTGTCTCGCAATTCCAAGTTTATATCACACCAATCTGACTTTTGTCTCACAATTCCAAGTTTGTATCACACCAATCTGACTTTTGTCTCACAATTCCAAGTTTATATCACACCAATCTGACTTTTGTCTCACAATTCCAAGTTTATATCACACCAATCTGATTTTTGTCTCACAATTCCAAGTTTATATCACACCAATCTGACTTTTGTCTCACAATTCCAAGTTTGTATCACACCAATCTGACTTTTGTCTCACAATTCCAAGTTTATATCACACCAATCTGATTTTTGTCTCACAATTCCAAGTTTATATCACACCAATTTGACTTTTGTCTCACAATTCCAAGTTTATATCACACCAATTTGACTTTTGTCTCACAATTCCAAGTTTATATCACACCAATCTGATTTTTGTCTCACAATTCCAAGTTTATATCACACCAATTTGACTTTTGTCTCACAATTCCAAGTTTATATCACACCAATCTGATTTTTGTCTCACAATTCCAAGTTTATATCACACCAATCTGACTTTTGTCTCACAATTCCAAGTTTATATCACACCAATCTGACTTTTGTCTCACAATTCCAAGTTTATATCACACCAATCTGACTTTTGTCTCACAATTCCAAGTTTATATCACACCAATCTGATTTTTGTCTCACAATTCCAAGTTTGTATCACACCAATCTGACTTTTGTCTCACAATTCCAAGTTTATATCACACCAATCTGACTTTTGTCTCACAATTCCAAGTTTATATCACACCAATCTGACTTTTGTCTCACAATTCCAAGTTTATATCACACCAATCTGACTTTTGTCTCACAATTCCAAGTTTATATCACACCAATCTGACTTTTGTCTCACAATTCCAAGTTTATATCACACCAATCTGACTTTTGTCTCACAATTCCAAGTTTATATCACACCAATCTGACTTTTGTCTCACGATTCCAAGTTTGTATCACACCAATCTGACTTTTGTCTCACGATTCCAAGTTTGTATCACACCAATCTGATTTTTGTCCAACAATTCCAAGTTTATATCACACATTTCTGACTTTTGTCTCACAATTCCAAGTTTATATCACACCAATCTGACTTTTGTCTCACGATTCCAAGTTTATATCTCACCAATCTGATTTTTGTCTAACAATTCCAAGTTTATATCTCACAATTCTGACTTTTGCCTCACAATTCCAAGTTTATATCACACATTTCTGACTTTTGTCTAACAATTCCAAGTTTATATCACACCAATCTGACTTTTGTCTCACAATTCCAAGTTTATATCTCACAATTCTGACTTTTGCCTCACAATTCCAAGTTTATATCACACATTTCTGACTTTTGTCTCACAATTCCAAGTTTATATCACACATTTCTGACTTTTGTCTAACAATTCCAAGTTTATATCACACCAATCTGACTTTTGTCTCACGATTCCAAGTTTATATCTCACCAATCTGATTTTTGTCTAACAATTCCAAGTTTATATCTCACAATTCTGACTTTTGCCTCACAATTCAAAGTTTATATCACACATTTCTGACTTTTGTCTCACAATTCCAAGTTTATATCACACATTTCTGACTTTTGTCTCACAATTCCAAGTTTATATCTCACAATTCTGACTTTTGCCTCACAATTCCAAGTTTATATCACACATTTCTGACTTTTGTCTCACAATTCCAAGTTTATATCACACCAATCTGATAAATCCTCGATCATTTTTAGTCAGCTTTGACGAAACTCCCTTAAGCTAGCACGTCTTTTCGAAGTGACTAGCAGCCTTGTCACCTGACCTAAATACTGCGCGCTGATTCGCTAAAATAGAATTATCGGGTTGTTTACACAAATACCAAAGGTGCTTGTCGGTTTCTGCTATAAAATGTGAACTCGCGATGCCTTGACAGTGGACAATACCGGCTTTTTTTAACAAAAGTATTTATTTGTGGAGAATAACACACGGCAGTCAGTTAATTTTTTTTATCAGTTTTTGCAAATGAACTCTTCAATTGTAAGCTTCACATTTCTGCTTTTAAATTATCTGATAATTGGTCCCATTCACTTTTATTTATTCAAAAGAAAAAAGGGACAAGTCAAAATTATAAAATTATTTTAGTGGTTAAAAAGGTTATACAGACAGACAGAGTAGCAGACCAAGTCACTGACTAATATATAAGCCAGTACTAAATGTATCAAGAGAATCTGATCTGGGATCTGCTAGCCATTTACACATGTGTGAAAGATACAACCAAACCCTGACTCAGCTTCGTATTTGTCAGAGGTGGTCTCACTGATTTTACCCACTGTCCTCCACATGGCTGTGCTGTGGGCTGCTGTTAGCATCAGTATTGTGGTTCATGCTGACCCTTGATTAGCCTGGACCTGCATGTGACTGCCCTTCCTGATCAGGAGATACTAATCAACGCTGGTCACAAAGTGAGTATGAAAAGCACAGTTCATTGACAGAGAAAACTCACCACAGACCATAGATATGCTGCTGTTCACAATACATTCTGGAATTGCACACCAATTCTGATAGGATGGCACATTTGGAAATCTGTAATCAAGATCATATTAAAAGTGAGGTGTACTTATTATATATTTGTATATATAGTGTTATGTTTACTGTGCATTTTGGATATTGTGTATATATTTTTCTATACATTTTATGATATCTGTAGCTTATATTGTATATGTTTGATATTTTGTTTTAGATTGTATACTTTATTAAATATTAATAAAGCAATATTGCACTATGTATCGTGCTGTGACAAAGTGGTTTTGAGTTAAAGGTAATGCTTAATATGCAATATAGTGTGACCTCTCTGTACAGTTATAGTGAAGTCATAACTAGCCCACAGAGGCCCTTCAAGTACCATTATAAAGAGACAGGTTATAGAATATATGACCTTTGACCTTATTCCTATACAGTGGATGTTTTGTTTTAATGGCAACCAGGCAAACTCAAAAGTCCACCACTATAATTATCTCTCTCTTTTGTTGTGTGCTAGAGTGGGTTGCAGGCTGATGAAGGGTGATTCAGTCTGAACTAAATGACTGCTCTAACAGAACGGCACCAGTGACCTTATGGAAGCATCATCATCTCACCCTGTGGCCATCTGGTAGTGTGATCCTCTCTCTCTCTCACACAAACACTCACTCACACACACATCCACCTCTCTCTTGAAAGCATGCACGCTCACACACTCTTACACAAACACACAGCGCCATAAATGTGTGATCTCATATACATGAGCAAGAACAGAAACACATGCTTACACACTAATATTTTCTCTCCCCCTTGAAGGCATGCACACACACTTAGAACAAAGACATATGCGTATATACTAGCATAAAATCATACAAATACACACTTATATTCAAGCATGTAACTAAATATTGAATACTGAGGGCGAGCAAAGGTCAAATCTTAAAGGAATAGTACATTCAACAATGAAAGTTTTGTTATTATTTGATCACTTTAATGTTATTCCAACCTGCAGTTTTTTGCATGTCTCATAAGCAAACGTGGTATGAGACCTATTTCATTAAGATAATCAGATAAATTTCAGTCTATTCCGTACACACAGCTATAATATGACTTCAAATCAGGGTCTGAAATTAACGGGGGCTTGTGGTAAAAATGCAACCAAAATGAACATAAATGCCTCCCAAATTCAAGATACTGGGGCAAAAAAAGGCCCTGTAAAATCAGGAGAAAAGCACGCACATCACCGGCAAAAATATTCTCAGAGATGGTGCTCTACCAAAAAAAATATTAATAAAAAGCAGAAAAAAGTTCACTATAATCGTGACAATCGTAATAATTTTAGTTTAATTGTACAGGGGCATTTTTTAAAAAGCAGAAAAAGTCGGCACACCAAAGCTCCAAAAATAAGTTAAACTAAAATGATTACGATTGTCACGATTATAGTGAAATGTGAAAGTGTTGATTGCACTACATTTAGCTCTGATCACGTTGACGTCAAGATTTCTTTATTTGCATTGTTTTTTTCAGCGTTGTGCACTACAACCAATCACACATGTATCTGTTGAATACATGAATGGAAGGGCCAATCAGATGTTTAGATTAGCTACCGGTGAAGAAGAAATCCACTGAAAACGCTGGAGGTTCTGCAGTTTCACGAATTGTATCATCATAAACAACGAAGTGCAGATATGACCTAAATAAGAGATTCATTTGACAGTGTAGACGGCTTCATTTATTATAGTGGGAGTTCTTGCAAGAGACCCTGGTTCAGATGACTTGAAATATAGTGAACACATTGAATGGACTATTTTATGATGCTTTTTTGTTCTTTTTGGCAATCCATGGTCACAATTGACACTAAGAATTTTCTTCAGATTTCACCTTCTGTCATCCATAGATAAAAATAACAGCATACAGGTTTGGAACAACATGAGGGTGAGTAAGTGTTGACAGAGCTAGATTTTTCTCTGAACAGTTCTATAGGGGTTTTAATGTTAACATGCAAATGGGACAATCATTCATTGAGTATCATGAGGAGATTAAAAAGGCATATTAGAGATCAAGTTCTAATTATGGCATCTTTTAGATCTGCTAAGTGGTCATTTCTGTTTCATAATTCATATATTCATATATTAGATGTACACATGTGCTATTCCAAGCACAAGCTTAGTTAGAGCTGGCATGTACAAAGAGTCCCTGAATTCATTCATTATTCATCTTTCATTTTTTACCACCACCTATGCGCTTCTGTCCAGTTCAATGGCTCCGCCAGAGTGTCTGCAGCTAGTAAAGTGTCATCATGTCTGGGTTGAAAACATGTTCGCAGGGTGAAGCGTGGTGTAGTTGGCAAGCCTCACCAGCAAGTGCAGATGATTCGGATGCCAGGAAAGCATGCCCTGATCCGCACCAGACATGCTCACGCAAACCTCTGCACTACATACCTGCACTTAAACTCTGATACATGGACATACCCAAACAAGTGACCAAGTGCCTGGGTCCGATGGGCGAATGAATCAGAGGTGGAGTGGGTGGCATGTGAGGAGTGTAAGTCTCTGGTATTCACTCTCATTCGCCTGGAAGCTTTGACATGCAGTCAGACAGCAGCTGGGCAGGGAGGTTACAGACAGCATGTGTGTGTATGATTTAAACAGGACTGCTGTGAGTTCAGTTTTAATTTGGCCAGTTCAGTAGACACACAATTCAGAATTCACAATATATCTAAGGCATTGTACACAAGTAGGACTTGTTCCTCGATTGACCTACCTCTACTATGAAAGAGAAGAAAGTTTAAGCCTAACTCTAAAATCCTAAAAGTTTAGCGTCCTAGAGAAATTTTCTTCCAGAACCTGCAATTCCTCCAGAATTTTCTTCCAGAGCCAGAACCTTGCTGAAGAGCACATTGATATCTTTGATGGTCGCTAATTTATTAACCAAAAACCCTGAGAGTTGCTTTTTTCTGTAGATTTATTTACTTTTTACTGTTACAAATTTTGTTTGAATCATTGCCAGGTTTCTTGGACTGTGGCTGTGTTTGAACTCAGTCATTAGATCACTCACAATCTTTCTCCATAAACTCTTGTTGATACAGCATCACCTGAAGCTTGGTCTGTAAGCATCTGCTCTTACTTAAGATATTTAAATTTAGGACAGTTTGTAATTCACTATTATTTTCAGAAAGAGAGAGGGAGAGAAAATCGCTTTTTTCTAAGCTACAGAGTGCATTATAGCAGATGCTATAGATAAAATGGGGTAAAAATTGGGGTAAAATAGATTAAAGAAAGAGTTTATATTCTTTATTTTTGTTCTTCTTTCCCCCTCTTTTTATTTCTTTCCTTTTTTTTTCAGAGGTTATGCACTGCACTGTAAAAACAAAGATAATCGTTCCACTGTTTCCTGCTGTTTGCTATTTCTACCTTATCTGACCATTAAAATGATTGAGACATTTTATATTTATAAACTGTTTACATTTATATTTATTTATTTATTTCACTTGAATAAGCTCTGTTCATTGAAAAGGTGATCATTTACCAGTTTGATATATCTGATCTATTTCAGGCCCAGAAAACAGGAGGCAGATTTGGAATCACTGTGGTTATAATATATACTCATTAAATTGCTCAGGAAATTTACAAAATGGCAAATTCACAAACTCATGAATACTTTAATGGGCCTGTCTATCTACATTGTAAATTATTTTCATGATTTGTTATCACAACATTTTTTCTTTTGTCAAATCAACTTCAATAATTAATGTGGTTCAGATAACATAATATTTTGAGTTTCTGTTGATTAAACCAATCGCCTTCATTATATTAACTCAAAATTTTAACTTCAATGAACTCAAAATTTTAAGGCAACCAGGTAACTTACTTTTTTAAGTTAAACCAACAATTCTTTTTTACAGTGACATCTTCAAACACAAGACTTGCTGTCACCTCAAGGCCTCTCCTGACCCGTCTGCCCTGAGAGAAGCCAGGAAACTAGGTAGATTAAAGTTAAATTAAGGGTTAAAACCAATTTAGGACAATTGACCACTATAAGACAATTAAAGGCATGGTTATTGGATGCAGGATTGGTCAGTACATTTGCAGTGTGTTAATTAGAATTTACATTTTCCACTTTTTTCTTTTTGTTTACTATGCATTTATATTTAAATATAAAAGTGAGGAGTATTGAGTCAGAATATATTTTTGGTCATAGTATTTAGTACATGCTTACACACACACACACCCTTCTGAATTCCCCTCTGTGGCCATTTTCTTGTTTGGTTTCACAGGGCAGTGGAGAGAGCCTGGATACAGTGAGGATCTGTGAGAAGAGGCAGAGGGATATGTAATCGAAGAGGCCAGCAACTCTTTATAAATAGGCTTGGGTCACTATCATTGTAAAGTGAGGAGGAATCTGATCCTAGATCAGTTTGCCCAGACTTTCATGAACACAGGCACACCCAGGATGAACCCAGAGAGGTGCAGACAACCATTTTGCTTGATGGTAAGGGAGAGACAGGAAGCGTGAGGGATGGATACAAGGTTATAGATAGTCAATCTGTGGGTGAGGGACAGCCTCACTTCTTTTAAATGTTCTTCTATGACAGGTGTGAGACACTGAAAAGAGAGGGTGGTGCTGCAAAACTTTCTGGATTAGATCATCACATTGAAAAGGTATGTCAAGCCTGTACTTTAATAAGTATTGTTTGAACTTAAAGGATGAATAAATTACCAAAAAAGCAGAAAGAAAAAGGTCTAGTGCAGCAATTACAGTTTCACCAATTCAACTTCAACGCGGGAGTCATTTTGGATAAACGGCCCACTGGATTTATAAACGTGGGTTAAGATGCATATTGCGCAACCTGACGGTTTTTTTTTTCTTCTTCTACTTTTTTTTTCTTCTGTTTTTAAATCATTCGCATTACATTGCAAATATGACAGTGTGGACACAAAACAGTCAATGTATTAAGCTTTTTGTAATTTCAGTGTCTTCCATTTTAACAAGCGGTCAAAAAGAAGCTCTTAATATTTTGTTTCAGCCCTGCTTTTTATTTCAAGCCACATCTGCATAAGTTTTAGGTTTAACTGTCCAGCCCACAAATTAACTTTGACTCGATTTGTGGACATATAATTAGCCTTCATATAATTACACTAATCCATATATGGCAGAAATTATTTAATTGTTATTTTATGTTTGGCTCGAAATGTAAATGATTCTCGATGCCACTGCCTCAAGCAATATTCGTGCTCATAACGAATATAACAACATTAAATAGCGTTTTTTTTCTTCTTCAGTTTTCACATAACACAAACAGAGCGTAAAGTACATCTCATTGTCTAGGTGTATTTACACTTTTTCCCTTTGTATTATTTGCGGTCACCTTTGAATCGCCGGAGACGAAAAGTTGACGACAGTTCCATGTAAACGGATATAAACAAGATTCATATCTTTAGATTGCTCGAATCACACATCCTAATCGTTACGACACGTCTGAAATACCTGTCTAAAATAGCCTCAAACGTAGCTAACATTGTCATGGTTTAGCGTCAAAAATTGCAATAGCATATAGGGACACAACATCGTATTCATGACATTCTCATTAATACAATTCTCTGTAAGACTAAAGCTCATAGACTGTTTATTTTAGCGGGTACAACTCAATCACTTAAGTCCAATTATATCTAATAATCAAGTGAAAACTATTCATTTTTAAATGAATTCCAAAAAGCCGTTCATTTTGTTTAAAAAAAACAACAACATTATCTTAAAACATGTTTATGTTTTAATCTCATGAAAAGTCCGTTATAGGTAATAGTTATTGTTGTAAGGTCTTCGTGTAGTAAAGAAATGTTTCTGTTTCATAGAAATACAACGCATTTTGATGTCACAGTGTCCTTCCTCAAAAACGAATTCACACCAATTCGTTCAGTTATGACAAGACAATTTGTCTTATTTTCAGAGATTACTCTTGGTATTTTTCACACGCAGATTTCTCACAGATACCTGTCCAATACTCTTACAAAATTTTACTCTTCCAGAGCAATGCTGAACTCTCAATACATCGATGTTTGTCATTTTTAAGTTTTGATATTTTACATTGATACGCATTTTTATGTGTCCTAGTTGTCAGTTTACGGACAAACACTTATTCAACATTTTTATTTAGCTATTCCAAAACATGTAGAAAATGATAACATATTAATTATGTTCAACTCATGTTAAACTTATACAGTTTTCTTGAAAGAAAACTGGAAGAACATACTATTATAGCCTACTCTTAAACATTATGATCGCAAATAATATTTCATTTTCAATTTTTTTTAACCTGTTGCACTAAAATGTAAATGTCCAGCTATTATTTCATAGCACATAATCATTCTTCCGTACTGGGATCCTCGATCCTGTTGTGAGGCAAATACAAATATAGTCTTATTCTTCAGTTCTCGTCAGTTATGTTTTCTAGCATTCGCCACAATTTATTGTCTTCAGGTCTTTACACCAAAAATATTGTCAAAAGCACCATCCGCATAAAGGAACACGTTTGGTCCTCGGTTGAACTTTTGCGTCCATATCGAGACAGCTCTCTAAAAAGTTCTCCTGTGGGCCTGTAAGACATCCGTAATTTAGGCTATCAGACAACAATCTTTATTTCATTTTGCACTGCATGAGAACTCACGCTTCATTTCAAAGTGCGTTTGTTATTGTGTGTTTTCAAAAAAGTAATATGACTGCTATGATCTCCATAAAAATCTGTGAAATTACCTTGCGGCGTAAATTACACCTTGTTATTGTTATATATGTGTAGGCCTATATACAAGTAAATTGTTTTTAAACACGGACATTGTAATATGTTATACCCGAACTTCCTTACACGTTTCTAACTAGTTTTCTAACATGGTGGACACCTTAAAATTTGACCTTTGGGTTAAAAAAAGTTCTGACGCTGTTCAGTTGCAGTTTTGTGTTTATGTGCTTACTTCTTGAGGTGTAACATGTCTAAAAAGGACCCGATGGGTGATAGCGCACTTTAAGTTTTGGGCCAAGGTCAACTCAACTAAACTCAACAGGCCCTGGTACACTGTCACTGCTGATGGCCCTCCTCAAATATGTGTGTGTGTGTGTGTGTGTGTGTGT
The DNA here is from genome assembly GCF_019924925.1 of Ctenopharyngodon idella. Classification (NCBI taxonomy): domain Eukaryota; kingdom Metazoa; phylum Chordata; class Actinopteri; order Cypriniformes; family Xenocyprididae; genus Ctenopharyngodon; species Ctenopharyngodon idella. The sequence continues at coordinate 37,433,116 of NC_067220.1, forward strand.
GTGTGTGTGTGTGTGTGTGTGTGTGTGTGTGTGTTTTAAATTACTCTCAAAAATAATAAAGTCTGAGTAAATATATTTGTAAAATCTATTTGATCCATCAGCACAATGCTTTGTTTAACTATCAACAACTCTTCACAATGAAACTGTCACGAGGACATTTGTCTTTGTGCGATTCGAGCCAAACTACAGCCTACAGATTTCAAATAATATCTGAATTAAATCATGAAGATGGCTTTGTTGGCTTTAATTGCATACAACAATTTGTTACCTAAATGAGTATCTACCGGACTCTTTATTGGCCGCGGAGCGAAGCAGAAAAGCGACAAGCAAACTCCGTGATGCAACTCTGTTGTAACTGGAGCAATGGTCCGGTTGATTCAGTAGGACACGCATGCATCACTACATAAAGTAATTAAATTTACTGCAAACTATACTGTATACATGCATGTATATATTCAAACTACTTACATAGTATCTTTTAAGAGCCTGTCTTTGTTAATAGCCTACACCATACGCCAGAACTTTGTCGCCTACAACTGGATGGTCACCGTGCACTGACAGTACTGATTAAATATCTCAAAAAACTGCAAAGGCATGGTAAAATGATCTACGTTACCAATACATGAATACATATATTGTAAAAAAAAAAAAAAAAAAAAAGATGTATACACATATAGATGCACATGTACACACATAATAAAGGTATCCGTTTTCGCTGTCACAGTATAAGCTCGAGCTTTGTCATCGCAGCGCTTTGATGAAGACTTGCCTGGCACTTCGCGCTTCCTACCCAGCGAGCGCATATCTTTGCCCCGTACGAGTTGAGCTGTACAGTGAGTGGGGACACGTGATCTCATCTGATCCCGTCGATTTTGTTATAGGGTGGAGGGTCTGGGTTTTGTGTACATAAGGTCGTGTGCTGCTCGCTTCTTTTTCTCTCTCTCTCTCTCTTACTCCAAGTGCCACCGCTCCGCCTCCTCTTTTCGCAACATTGACGCAATGTATAAATGCTGGAACAAAAGGACAACTTCCTTGAAGCTTGGCGTAATTGCAATAATAGAGATAGAGAAGGGCTTCAGTGACACAGTGATGGGAGTCCGGCGTTCTACCGGAATATCTTTACCACCGCTTCTTTGGCTCGACGTACACGTTAAATGGAATTGCACTTTCCAGCTTATTCCAAGCCTGAAGTAAGTATCATAAACAAGCCTTTCTTTTCCATATCCAATCTCTCCAGCTCCGCTCGCGCTGCCCTGGTTCATAAGAGGAAATACGACGGAGCGAAGCTTTGTTGTTGAGTTGCCATTCACAGCGCATTTTCTCTTGTGCGATTTAAATGTTTGAGGACGAAAGTTGCCGTGTTGTTTACGATTCATTATCGGGCTTATCTAAAATTCGTGTATGTATACGCGGAGGTAGTAAACAACCAAAGCGCGGGTCGCATATAGTTATTATTAGGTCTGAAAAGAAAGGCGCTAGTTTTTTGAATGAATGTTTATGTGTGTTTCGCGAAGGGTTTCAACAAAAGGCGTTGGATGCGCTCTCGTGGGGGGGTGAGGGGGGGATTGAAGTAGAAGTCGCCTAATGTCAATGACACTTTCCACGATTAATTTCGTGGAATCGCAACGGTTGAATAGCGTATCAAAAGAGCGGTAGGAGCGCGTAGCCTATACATACACCATCGAACACAAAAAGCTGTAGTGAAAGCCAAGCAGTGAAGTGCCGGGTTTTATTATATGCAACTACACTGAAGCTGCATTCCGCTTCCATTCCGCCGCTCCAAAATTATACGAGGATGTGTTGTGTGTCTCAAAACCAATATATTCTCACATGTTGCTCGTTCTTACAGCTGAGTATGAACAGGCGCGTTTTATTTCCGCGACCAAATGATGCCTGTGCTATTGGTGTTGATGCCGATCCGATACTTTGCGAACAAAGGACCGGGGGAGAATTTCGTGAGGTGGAGGACGACAGTAAAAGAACGGGTAGACTGTTTACAATAATAACAGGATAGCAGTGACGTCGAGTGATAGACAGCGCTCTCAGCCAGAGGAAAAACTTCTGAGGCATCAACAACATTCTAAATTTGGACAGGGGTTACATCATCGAAGTTAAAGCTGCTGGGGGGCGGGACTTCCGGTTGGATTTGAGTTCGTACCGCTGAAGTGGCTGCTCTTTCTGTTGTGTCTTTGTATCTGTCGGTCTCTGCACAATCGCCTCCCTTTCGCTGCCACAAGCAGAGTAATGGTTCAAATTTTGTCCAGTTGCTCTGCTAACGGTTGTATAAAAATGTTTCGAGATGGGTTATAATAAGGTCGTGGATGTATTGTGTGGATCAAACTCACCACATTCAAATGATAAAAACGTTACCGCAGCCTAGACAACTTAAAAGAATGAGCTCATAGCCTATACTCGACTTCAGAAGGGTGTTTGCATTGATATGTGCATTATCTCTGTCAAAACGTTTGGTTTTGTGCTGGTACTTTTCATAAAAGCCCCTAATGATACATAGTGGTATGCCTTATATTAATCAGGGTTGATGAAATACCATGTAATGACTTGCTACAAAGTGAAGACTAACACAAAACTACATAAAATCACTGAATGAAAACCAAACTTACGTCATACGACGTATTAAATACATGATAAACAATATGTTAAATTTACTGAAATTGTGTTGCCAGTGCACACCATTACATGATATATAAAAAGCATACATTTATCTTTTATGATTGGTACGAAATTTTCCAAATACAATAGGCGATAATGCCAAAAACAAAAATTAAGATAAAGTTTATATGTGCAGAATGACTTGTTTGCTCTGTTAACAGGTTTGTGAGGAATATACCTGACCTGTTTGAAACTATTTTCTGTGCATGCTTTCTATATTGAATAAAGCCTTTAGTTAGAGAGGTTTTTTTTTGTATTGTAAAGCCATGTGATTAGAGGCCGTTCAGTTGGGTAAGATATCTCCCGGTTTGGGTCTCTAATAAATGAAGTTAAACCAAACAAACCAGCAAGAGTCAGTGGCTGTGTCTTGTTAGGCCGGCCCACTTAACAGGGGTCGAAGGTTGCTGTTGTATTCGCAGACTTGACTTGCAAGCATCTATTGACTTTTGATGGATGTTGTTACTTAAGTGTGTAGGCTCTGGCCTCTGTAAAAGTGGGGGCTGTACCCTCACATGCTCCCACCCCCTCCCTCATACTAAAGAGATCACAGGGGTGCAGCTGCTTCAGACAGCTTTGGGGTGGGGTGGGGGTCTGAGACCCTTCAATGAGAGAACAAAACCCTTTCATAAACACACACACTCAAGTTCACCCCTTACAACTGCCCCTATTTTCACACCCCTACAAAAAAAATGTTTGACAAGTGGAGGGTGCAGGAGTGCAATGGGTGCACAGCAGACGTACTTATACACTGCTAATTACTGAAATGTTAGGATTATGAATATGGATAAAACTGAAAGGCATGTTTTCTTGCTTTTCTGTATTTTTAACTGCATCATGTGGCTTTATTTGTGAATCGTTTTTTGACGGTCAGAGATTATCCAAATATTACACACGAATGAGTAATAACCTACCAGATCAAGGATTTAATGTAAAGAGACTGTATAATCAGATATCGCATACAAAAAAATTAAACCCCACAAAATTTCTACTTTCAGTGATCCAACAATTGTAGTGGGCCCTAGCCTACTATGCTGACTCAGCAAATTTTCAACAAGGTTATTTTCTCTTTTACACTGATATCCTCTTCAACTTGTAACATTAATTGCCATCAAATTGCAATCGAAATCTATTCTAATCTGCAATACATCTATTCCTGTTAAAGGCAGTACAGATATATGCTCCTCACACCAAAAAGGAAACTCACAGAATGAGTTAATCAAATTAAAATTCTGCATCTTTTTATTGAATGTATAGAATGTAATTTTCAGCCTTGTAGTGTGTGTCTATTTCAAGAGTTGTTAGGGGTGAAATGTGAGGGCAGAGGGTTTAATTTGTTTCGGAGATTCAAAAAATGAATTGAGGGTGTTTAATTTCAGTAGCAATCTCTTGTTGTCAGATCTTACTTGCATTATTACAAAATACACAATATGATACTAGACCCATGACAGGAGTCCTGAATTCAGAAATTAGTCAATAGTGAACTAGCTAGCTTTATAAAATGTGTGGTGAGACAGGGCCTTAAATACTTGCAAAAGCATTTGCTTCATGTATTTGGCTGTAATCCATGCTGTATTAGCTCAGCATCTTTTAATATAGCTAATTAAACAGCCCTGTAATGTTTATATACAATCTATCTAACAATAACAAAGTTGAGGTCCATTAAAAACTTGATTTTGACACCTGTTATGTAAAATGTAGATTATTAATGTATGTTCAGGCTATCTTTTGTGAAACATTGGAAAAAATGAAAAGAAAAAAAAACCCCGTAAGTTTTTCACTAGTACACATTTATTGGCAGAAAGGTGCCATGGTGGTAATGTAGATTCAGTCGGCTTATTAGAGACTTGAATGTTAGTTATAAATCACCCAAGCTACAGGAAATGGGGTAACTCTTGTGTCTTGTGTGTGAATATAAGTGGGCAGCATTAAGATTTGGGCGTTCAAGTGTGTCACAAAGCAGTTGCTGAGGAAAAACCAGGTCATATCTCCCTCTCTTTCTGAGTAGAATGGATATTTTACAACACCACTGAGACTGAACTATCAGTTTGCATAGGGCGTATACAGAAGAACACCTTACATAAGTTTCTCTATAGGGAGCTGGCAGGGAAGTACTGGATGAAATAGCTTAAATGACAAGCATTAGATAGCCAAGGGCTACTTTTATATTTTTTGAGGCTTCTGATGTTCTTATCTGTCCAGGTATCTGTGCTTCCCTTCAATTGGCAGAGGCAGAGGCACATGGGATTTCTATCCTCTAAATACATACACTTCTTTTATCGTGCAGTTACAGAGAATAGGCTATAAGATTGTTGTCGTTGACGGGGATGAAAAAAATGTTTCTTCCAGTAAAATCTCTCTATCTCCCACCTTCAAAACCGCTCTCCAAGTCCATGTTCCCGGCATGCACATGCGAGCTGGGGGCGGCTCTTACCGATTTGAATGAGGAGAGTCACTTTCGGCGCCATTTTCGAGTGAGCGGCGATAACATCAACACTGAGCGCGCGCATAGAGAAGCAGTGCGCGCGACGATTCGTCTTAAAAAATAAGACTTATTATCTGAATGTGGGAAAACAGCACGATCGGACCACGTTTAGAGCGCAAAATCGCCTGCGATCTAGTGCCGACGATCACAGAAGTGACCAATACGAACCGATTGTGGAGCCGAAGGAGAAAGGGGGGCTATCTTTCAGCTGCGTATGTGGAAAACCTGCGATTTTTAAAAAATAATACATAAAAATAACGCTCGATGCGAGGAAAAATATAGAAAAATTCTGGAAAATACCAGAGGGTCTTAGGATTGGGATTCAGCGCGGTGGTGATGAAGATTGTGTCATTTTGGTGTTTTTTCATGACGCTTTTTGAGCGGGAGTAACGGACGAGCTGCTGGCGCAGATACACGCTGCTCGGTCCCAGTCTGTGATGCATCAGACACACTGAACTCAGATTATAGAGGAGACATCAACCATCTAATCCGGTAAGATGTTTGAAACCGTTTATTCATCGAGCTTGTCACAAAAAAAGATGACTTTGACTATAATTTCTGTTTTTTTCAGAAGACCACATTGTTGTGAAACTGTCTTGATGCATGTTGTTATAGGGGGAAATACTATTTGCGCCATTTTATACGTCAAGAGACGAAAGCCCGTGTTGATTAAAAAAAAAAAGTTATTCCCTAATTGTTTTTTTATCGTGACCAGACGCTGTCATAATGTAACACGCTCGACTGAGACGTCACAATGTAATTAATGTTACATCTAGACTGAATGGATAACTATGATATGTAACTTTTATTAAAAAATTACATGACTTATGATGTAGAGTCTCGTGCTGACTTGCGTTACTGCGTGGATATTACAAAACGTCAAATGTCGATGTTTTAAGTGAGAATAATAGTGAAATTTAGTGTTTTATGTGTATCTGGTTAAGGAGCTGGGAGAGCAAAGGACTCGTTTTGTCTGGAGGAGAAAGAGAGAGTTTTGCTTTTCAGCTTTTTTTTTTTTTTTTCGAAATGTGAATTAGAGTTCAGCAGTATGGTTGCAAGCACGGCAATTTCACCTTATGTAAGTTGGTAGAATTACGCACGGATTTTGCTTATTACTATTGTTATTACTCACGTTTATTCCGTCCTGACCTACAACAATATCTCTATTTTTTAAGTAACTTCCTACGTTTATTGTCAGTTTTCAGTAGCACTACTTTTATAAAAATAAATATTTGTACAACTTCTCTAATGAGTGTGAGAGTTTTTGTTTCCATTTTTGAACAATAAGTAACTTTCTGTGCAGTTTTTTTTTTACTAAACTGGATGGAAAAGTAAGCCTTGAACTACTGTGGGGGTGGAATTGAAAATGCAGGCCTGTTGAGAAAAAGCCTATGTCAGTTGCAGAATTGCTGAGGTGTGTGTTCCTCTCCTCACATTCAGTCTGTGTGTGTATATTGGGTGTCTAATGGAGGGTGTGCCGCACCTGGAGATTCAAATGAGCCAAAATTATGCTCTGACTTTTTCATGCATGGTTTATAATATTGGTAATTCTTAATTCAGTCATGCCATAGGCAGACAAGCCATTAAACTATGCTGTATACAAGAGATAATTGTTTTGAATATATATTTTTAAAGTCAGACCTTTACAAAAAACTATAGAAAGCTTTTTCGTATTTGTTTTAAACCAAACGGCTATATACTTTGTCAAAAGTGTCATTATGAGCAACACTTTTTGTTTAGTTTCTTTTAATACCGTGTAAGTTGTCCACTCACTCTGTATGTAAGAATATTTTTGAGGCCAAGTGTGACTTTAATGAGAGTCGGAGTTGATATTTCTTCGGTTATTGTTCTACGTTGTGTCAGAGTGACAATATTAGATGACTTTTGAGTGGATTTTTGTTCACTCACTGCATTGTATTGCTGTTCATACGAATTATTGAAAGACATTAATATTTCTGATAGTTTTAAGGAGGAACTTTGATCCCTTAAGCAATTATGTATTTTTTTTATTTTTACAGTGAGCAGTAGTGGGAGTTTTATTGTAAATAAAAATATCCATTGTTTAATGTAGGCCTAGTCATTGCATGTTGCAGTGCAAGAGCTCGGTCACCAATCGCAAACATGTTTTTTTGCCAAAAAAAAAAAAAAAAAACATCATAGGAATTCTTTATATCCGTCAATAACTACATAATTATATAACTATATGATTACTGTGTCGATATTTCATAATTATAGTATGTTTTTGTAGTGGGTTTATTGTAAAATTGGTAATAGTTCATTATTAAAGTTGGCTACTTACCTATTAAACACACACCGTACACACACATTCACTTAATACTTAAATTTATTAAAACATGAACCCCAAAAGACAATTAAACATATATTTTTTTGATATAAAGTGACATTAATATCTTTATGTTGTAATATGGCTTCCAGTCAACTAGATAAAGAATATCAGGAATGTATAAAACAGATATTGTCATGGCGACATGCCTCAGTTACTGCTTGTCCAGCCACAACAACAACAACTAGGCCTATTCTTTCACCACTGAATACTGAGTCTGTATGAATCCACCCAGTCTCTTCATTCGTGGCCTATACAAACAAATAAATACAACTAATTATTTATAAATGCAAACAAACAAAACAATAACTTACATTTTAATACATTTTCCACTGATATTTGAATGTCACACTAGTAACTTGTTAGTGGGAGGATTAAAAATGCTTTTTTTCCTCCCCTCCTGTGTGTGTGTGTGTGTGTATTTATAATTTTATGTCAGTGTGTAATTGTGGTCATGAGGTGATCCCTCAGTGGTCTATTGTGAACGAGCAGAGGCTGGACATTATGACGATGACCCACTTTGACCACTTTACATTGAGTTTGTCTTCAGTTTAGGACTAAAGGTTACAGCATTATACAGGACTTGTGTTTCTTTGATATCAACCAGCCTGTTAGACACTCAAGATGTTGGCTGATGTGTGTTAAACTACGATGGATAATGACAAAAGCATACCAACAAGGCCTAAATTAATGCACATTCTCAGCCAGCCACTCAATTTGAATTTGTAATATATTTAGTTTTATTTTTTACAAGCGGACAGAGTTTGGGACAGTCTGATACATTAAAGTTATAGGTGCTTGACATTTGATTAATAATGTATACAATAATTAGAGGTGACTTAAAAAAAAAAAAAAAAAAAAAAAGTAGCATCCCATACAATTTCTTTAGCACCTTTAAATCCTGTTTTTAATTAGAAATTTGAATTTGGTAGTAGAAAAATTCCTCAAGGCCAAAGATTGTATTTGATATTATCAGTCAAGCCTGTAAGTCATTTTATTAAGGGCAGGCTGCTATGTATTATTAACAGTGTTATATTTTGTTAAACACTTATTTGCCTCAAGGTCCATTTGCAGTATTTTCACCCAGTTGCAACAAATTTGTCACAAAATAGAAATTCTCAAAATTTTGCGGTGATAAACTTTCATCTTAGTGGGCGTTAGCTTGTTCCTTCTTGCGTCTCTGTGACCGTGACATTTTAGTCACAACCATGATAGTTCATTATGACTTGTACTAGTTCATTATGATGTGTATCTCAAGCGTCTTTTCCACAATTATAACAAGTTTATAGACTTGTAACCTTTTGGCCCAAGTCCAAATGGAAATCCTCATGTGTATTTGGTGTCACGTACAGCTAAGACCAGTGATCCTGTTGGTCACTGTGAAATGCCCAAAATGTTTAATGCCTTTTTGTATTAATGGTTATGTAATATTAAATTTGACTCAGACCCATCCCACACCATATTGAAAACTAGTAGGTGCAGGGCATGCGAGTTGTCTTCTTGCCTTTTTCTCTAATCTTTGTTTCTTTTAATTTTGGTGCCTTGAAAATGTTTTAAAAGGTGTGGAACAGCTTTGTCCACTAAAATGGAGGTACATATTTCCCCCATTTAGCCATGTTATGCCCATAGCATTTAGTATACTGTATGAGAATTTTTTTTTTCTTTTTCTTTTTTTGTGCTACTCATAAATTCATTTGAGGCGTCATGACTGGTTATATTACTCATGTTGATTAAAATAGTTTTTTGTGGAGTTTCACATTGTGTAATCCTTTGGTTTTTAAGTGCTGTATTGACTTCAAAGCAAGATCACGTTTTTATCTTTTTTTAGTAGCATCAGCTCCTGTCGATAATATAACAGGCCTGTCCTATTCTAGTTTTTTTTTTTATATCGATGTCCCTTTGCTCTAAATATGCCTGTAAACATCGTATAGTGACTCTTTGAAGTAAATGCAATAGCAGAACTGGTCCCAAAATGAGTCTGAGGTTTCTGTTGTGTGGCCCCCCCCTCCACCCCCTCCCGCCTCATTTCAATGTGCCTCTTTTGCCACAAAGTTATAGACAGGCCTCTAAGATTCAAAGAAGTTGGTTGATGTAGTTTCAAATAGTAGCTTGAAGAGAAAACAAGAAGTCACTCGGCTGTTTTATTATCAACAAACCTGAATGTTGGGGTGGGGGCTTTTGATTTCATAATTTCTCTTGCTAGTAAACCGATTGGTATGAAACATGATTTTCGGGCCTAACTCAGGCCTCAGTTTGTGTGTTTGTTTGCCCAGCGAGATCAGAGGCAGAGGACTCTCGATTCTTGGTGGGTGCGTGTCTGTGTGTGTCCTTTTGTAAACGATCATTTAGATGCGAAACACAGAAATGAAAATCTTGATCTGAGTGTCAATTACAAAGCTATCTGCTAAGAGGAACACAGCGCCATCCGAGCTCTCTTATGCCAAACAGCCAGAGCTCTTCATTGTAAGCTCTTCTTAGTACTACATGTGCTGCCAGGGCCGCTCCTATCTGACGTTACCAAGGCAAATGCACTTGTTATGGGGACTGGCACTGTATACCACCATTTAAAATGCTTGATATGTTTTTGTGACATTCATACGTTATGAAATGACTTGTATATTGCTTTTGTGCTGTGATGTTTCGTGTACAAAGGTAATGTAATAATCTAAAGCTTTACTACACATCTAAGCACATTTTGTAAAAAAAAAAAAAAAAATGCCAATTAAGAATCAGACATTCAACACCTTTGAGACTGACCAAATAATACAGCTTAATCTTATAAATTGTACATTTAAGTATAAATTGTGCAATAAAAAAATATGTAGTTATTTAGGTAATATTGTAAATTAGTTGTATATTAAAGCTTCCTGTTCTTTATTTTGAAATATATTAACAAGTATAAATATTTACACTATTATTGTGAATTCATTTGCTTGAAATATTGTATTTTCTAGTCCATTGAGCATAGATGCTTTCAGAAGTACACTCATAGTGCACAAAGATGAAAAACTAGAGTGGGATTAAAAATGTCAGATTGTTTTCATCATTGTTTTATTCTACCCCATTGGGCAGATCTTGTGTGTAGAAGTGTGCTTTCACACACACTTGTGTGCTGCTTTGCCCCCTTTGCCTGTTACTCTTGTAAAAGCAAATGAAATTATGGGAGCAGCTTCCCCTTTCTGTGGTAGGAAGTGAATGTTTCTCTGCTAACTTCTGGCATACGAAGTTTCAGGGAACAACACGTCTAGCTGCAGCCTCGTAAAAATACACTAATTAGACTAACCCCTTCACGTCACCTGGGTATGTCATTTTGGTTATCAAAAGTATGCTTTATTTTGTTTAATCTGGGTACACATGTACATTGTAATGTAACGTTCAATATTACTATAAATTAACTTTACTTGGATGTGCTTCTAGGTTTGAGTACCCTACATATTAAGTCAGTGTGAGTCAGTTAATACTGAGACAGTACACTTCATGAAAACCATCATTTGAGCTTTATGCCTTTATGAATTTGCAATTAGTATAGTTCTCAGTAGCAAGTTGCAGTTTTAAAAATAATTAATTTATAATTATTTGTTGGTGTAAAATCATTTTTAGTTTGATATTTGTCAGCCATTAGGCCGAAATTATGACTCATCTTTTTTTTTTGTTACATTGTATGAACGTCTGTGTACTTTAAAGATATCCTGTAAAAGTTAGCTTATTCAAAGTGTGCTCGCATTAGTACAAGTCTTTAAGTTTTTTCATATATATATATATATATATATATATATATATATATATATATATATGTGTGTGTGTGTGTGTGTGTGTGTGTCCATTATTGAAACTTACTTTGTGTTGTTTGTCCTTTGCTTTAGTTATCCTTTGTATTTCTAATGGACACACGTTGTGTACTTAAATGTAAAATATATATATATATATAAAACCAAAGATTTTGTCATTTTTAGAAAACATCTCTTAATTTCATAGCCTTGATGGTGTTCTGATGTTATTTGTTGGTGATGGGTTTCTTTACTTTACTTTACACACACACACACACACACACACACAGTGTCACAAACCATGACACATAAGAATTTATCTTAAAACAAGATTATGCTGCATTCATTTAAATATTTCGTATAATATATAAGCACATAATTACACCAGTCCAGTAAAATACACTGCATTCTATACAGATTGTATACTTTGTATTTTCACCTGTAATTATATGTTAAGGAACATAAGAGCCAAAATTTGTGCTTCATAATTATCCCTTTATTTTTGTTTTCTCCAGGAAAGGAATGTAGAGCACACGGCATGACACTGAGCTGTGACAAAGTCGAGTAACTGTAAGTACACCACCGACTGAACTTTTATCTATATTATTGGTTGTAAAAAACCCAGTGTAAGAAACATGCTGATTATTATATCTGATAATTATAAAAGAAAATATATAGAAAAACTCAATTGTTTATATCCTCATGGAGTGCCTAGCAAGGGAAAAACAACAATAAAGTGAAAGGCATACAGACAGAACAAACAACACAAGTAAATATTATAATGTGGGAGGTTACAAGCTTTTGTCAGAGAACACTTTTATTTTTTTCCCCCAAAAGTCCATGGGGCGCTTTTCATAACCTGTAATTTTAGCCTTATAGACAGCAGATGCTTCATTGTCCTCTTGCTTGTTACACCAAAAGTTTTTTTTTTTTGTCATCGTTGGCTCACCTGGTACAAAACCACATGAGTGTATACTGAATGGAACAGAAACCTGGGGGGTTTACAAAAACAACTAATATCAGAAACAGAACATGATAAATATTGCAAGTTAGTCATGCCTTAAATTATTGTTATTATTAGCCCAGTTATTTTGCACTTTGCACACAGGACATGTAAATTATTTCTTAGACTCATCGCATAAGAGATGTCAAATATAGTTTTGGACAAAACAGAATGAAACCATGTTGTTTAGCTTACTCATATGGTTCTTTACAAATGCATGTCTTGACTGATTTGAATTACATCTATGAATCAACTTGCAAATCTTATATTGAATATGAAAATAATTTTAGAAAAAAAATACAACTCGATTGAAGTTCTTCATTTGTCAAATCTCCCTAAATAAAGCTTTGGGTAGTGAACTTTTTACTCATGGTGCACACTTACCTGGTAATGGTGATTTCATCAGTGAGAAGCAGGCAAGTTTTGTAAGAACTCTGTGAATATCATGTTTTTCTCAGAACAGGCACCGTATTACCACAACTGACCAGAGAGTAAAGAGTATGCTAATAGATTTTGTGCAGGGTTCTTCTCCAGAAAAATCCACTCATCACTGTAGAATAGAAATGTGCTGTTAAAAATAGAAGAAAGTTTAAAACAATACTGAGTGTAAGAAGCAGGAATGTTACATTTATTTAACATTTCTGAAAATAAAAGTTTGATATCTTTAAAAACAGATGCTCATTTAATTTATGCATTTGTCAAACCCAGCTTTTCATGATCTAACACTTTTAGACGTGGAAAACAATGCATTTGACCTTGAACTTAGACATTGGCAGCTGCATTTTTTTAAGATTCCCATTTAAAACAAAAACAAAAGAAATATCTCCACTTGACCCCTAAAACGTTTTAAAATAGATTGCACTTGCACACTTTTTCCATACATGATTATCTTAATGATGTCCTGCTGCACGTGCATTGCAAAACCAAATGTGAGAAATAACAGCCCACAAAGCCTGATGAAGTCTCAGGTTTAGTTGCAGCGTGGCATTTTATTCCTGTCTTTGTTTTTTTGCTTCTAATGTTATGAGCAAGCATGAATCTTTTTTTTTTTGTCGATATCATTTTGACATCACAAGTACAAACTGTAGCCATATCGACGCTTATTACTCATTGTATTTTTGTTGGTCCTGTGTTTTCAGATTGCGAAACGAGGACCGTGTATGTGCGGCTGTGTGGGCGCGCGCCTCGCGTGAGTGCGTGTGCGCGCGCTCTGTGCGGGGCCTGTCGGTACTGTAGCAGCACAGAATGGTTTGTGAGTTATAACGGGGGTGCAGGCCGTACTGTGCTGCGGCAGGAACGACAGGACAGACGCACACTTAGATTCAAACGGGTGAAAAGGACAGAAGAAAGGTGAAGTAGGCAAAAACAACAACAGCAGCAGCAGCAGCAATACTACGTGTGCCAGCGAGTCTCCTGAACTTGGCCGTGTGACTGCTGGCTGCCTGGCTGTAGCAGCACGTAAATATTGGAGTCAAAGCACTAGCGAATCCTCCAGTATTGACCGTGCTGCTGGAGTTAGGCGGGCCGTTTACCGTCTGCGGGGGCCTCTGTGCTTCGGGATCCCTCATCTCGTCAGGAAAGCACAAGAAGACTAACGACTGACTAATAACATGCTGTCCAAATGCCGGTGTCTTTATTCGTTTTAATGCCTTTATTCTCTTGGGAACCGATGACATGAAATTTGATAAAAACATCAAACAAGCTGTATAATTGTCAATGCAATTTAATTTTAAATGGGTTAGATGCTTCTGTAAAAGTGATTTGAGTTAGCTGATAATTTATGTACATGGAAAAATGCTATGAGAGGAAAATACAATTAAAAACATTAAAATCACAATTGCATCCAGCCAGATTAATTGTACAGAGCCGCGCTGCGCGCCAATTGTGCAGTGTCTCAATTGTATATGACACATTTCTCACAACAATTTTTAACAAACAATATCTATTCTAGACTATAATCAGCAGTTCCTGACTGTTCTGGACGAAGCACACTGTTGAAAACAGTTATAAATGAGTATTATACAGTGTTGAGCATCATCACATCAGTAAATGTACCTTCCATCTTTATTTTCACATTTTGAATAACGCAGCATCGCCATCTTCTGGGAACTTTAAATGGCTTGAAGTTTTCAGATCGCCCCTGTTCAGAGAAGGAGTACTGACAGCATCACTAAGTAGATCATCATCTTTTGGCACTTTTCGCTGTTTGTTTTGATTCTCGAGTTTATTTCCTTCTGTAAGGGTCGTTAATATAAAGTATATTTACACTCCCTCTCCGTTGAAACGCTTGATTTTCTCCTCAGCCGACACTGAGGAAACCATCCTTCAAAATACTGTCCACCATCAGGACGAGATTAAGAAAAGTTTGCGTTCATCTGGATCAATTGTACAGAAGTCTGTCAAATAAGCAAATGAAACATGGCAATGCGTTGTAAGAGATGCTAATGTAAAACTTTTGAGGGCACTTCAACTCGAAACAAAGTTGACCTAGTTGCCTTAAGGTACTACTGGACAAAAATCGCAGAGACGCGCCTGCCCTGAATACATTTTAGCCCAAATTGAATTAACTTTATTCAGAAGTGAGTTAAGAACACGATTAACTCCAAAATCTGGTCACACTTAAACTCGCTTGTTTGAATGTACTTGAACCTTAACTTTGATGGCAGCTAGAGCTCCGTCATCCATTTCAAACATGGACTTTTTGGGTCCATGCAGGTATTCTTTCCTCCAGATAAATTTCTTAAAAGAAACTATTATGTTGGACGACGAAGCGCAGCTCCGGGACCTCACGTTCCTGCTCAATAATAATAATAAATGAACATGACAATAAATGTGTTTAATCACAGCATCATAACTAAAAAACAAACCCACTTTCCCTGTATATGAGCGACTGTCCAACAACTAGGCTAATTTAAAATCGTATGTGGCGCTCGAGCGTTGAATATCTGCTTGACATTTTAGCAGTGAATATATGCAGAAATGTAGAAAGTTTAAACAGACCTCCTAGTACTATTATACATCTACTTATACTACACCTGTTATTGTATCATTACTAAAACGGCTGCACCGATTGTCTTTAATGGTTACGTGTATTAAAGACGCATAATAAATATAATCACTACTATTTTCGTTCGTTAAAATCAATGGAAATGGATTTAACGGGGTTCCAGCGAAAATCTGTAAAGGGAAAAAAGCTACTTGTGTGGAGCTGGACCCTAAAACTAACTGATAAACAAATAAAACAAATCTAAAAGCGTTTTATTCTGTTGTCCACTTATGGTTATGTAACCTATATTTTTTAATACCGAAAAACTTGAGGATAAAGGTTTGCTGCCACTGGTACTGCATCTGAATTGAAATGGATTCGAGAGTCGAAACGAGATGCTCTTATTTGACAGATTATGAGTCCTGCCACTTCTATTGTACATCGGATTACATAATTAAAGCAGGTACGAGTGAAATCAATGGAGCTGTCGAATGGCATGCATCACAGACATATGCGAACCGATTAAAAATGAGAGAAAATAGGGCAGAAACCACGTCACTTTCTTCTGCTGTTACGTCACTCCCTTCTCATGTCACTGAGGTTATTCTTTCCCGAGGCTGAACTAGAGCTTCAATACTGTACTTCAGAATGCGCACTGAACAATTTCTGAAGCGGAAATTCATAGTGCACCCAAAAGGGCTGCACAACTTTTTTCTTTCTTTCTGAATAAGCTATTCTTGGCAGGTAAGGCGAGATCCTACCCGGTAATTTCCACAGAAACCTCATTTGGAGAGTCACAGCTGAGCAACGCGCAGGTTTATGGTGAAATCTGATTGGGCAGTTCTGAAAATAACGGTTTTGTTGTCATTCAAAAAACCGAAGGCACGCAGATAAAGTGCGCTCATGTTCAGCGTCTCGTTGCTGTTTCTAACTACTTTATGCCATATTGTTTATGCGAAAGCATACAGACCTCACTATAACATTACCTCATATGTCATCACCTGCACCTCAAATTCACAATATGTCAATTCCGGTAAAGTTATTAGAAGTCTATACCCACTAAAAAAGTAATTAAAATGCTCTCTCGTTATTACAAGATGGTATTTATTTATGAATTATTAAACTAGCGTAAGCTAATTATTATTATTTAAAAAAAAAAAAAAGGTCGACCATGATAAAATATTGTGACTACTTTACCTTTTTTTTGGTCCATTTACCTCGTCATCTGCTTAGTCACCCCAAAGGACAACACCGTGATGTTAGTCAAAATAATTAGTTTCTACATTAATGTAATAATCCCATGAAAAGTAGGGATGTTGGGTAAAACAGTTCCACCGCATAACTGCGAACACATCACGCGCTCTTTTATTGGATAGAAACCGCGCGCGCCAGTTACCAGGGTACTCTGCAAACGCAATCATGGCGCTTGTTGCTGTGCAGATTTCAACACCAGCGAACTTCAAAAACAACAAACAAAAGTTAATATCGAAGTTAAGTATTACAGAAGTAACAAGCAAAGTTTTATCTTCAAAATGTTTAATTAAACCGGTCTTTGATGTGAGAGCAAAAAATATATGCGCACGAGCAAATATATATTTTCGTTTTTGAAAGAAGTTGGTCTTATATAGATACCCCCTTACTTTTGAGCGGTAAGGTTGTTGCTATGCAAAGCTTCACAGCTGTAACTGAGTGGCAGAGAGCAGGTTAAAAGCTTTTAAGGTCACATCGATTCCGATCCTTCATATTTGCGCTCTGTCTCGCACATTCTGCGTGCTCGCGCACACACATAACCATACTCGTACACATAATGCCATAAAGTAAAAGTCTAACCAGTAGTCTGTTGTATCAAACTTCATTCCTATTACCTATGGTCTGGTAGTTGACAAATTACTGCAAACATGGTGTCTCCCAAAGAAAACAATGTCAAAATTACTAGACGATTATGTTTCGTTTGGTAACAATTCCGGTTTCCAGTCGCATGGATTTAGATTTTCCAATAAAGGGATAACTCATCCAGAAATGCTGTCATCATTTATTCACTCTCATTCCCAGCTTTATTTCACTCAAAAGTAAATCACAGTTTTGGTATGAAAATGATGCAATGAAAGTGAATGGTGCCTGAGGCTTGTCAGCCCATAACATTCTGCCTAACAACTCTATTTGTGTTCCGCCGAAGAAAGAAAGTCATACGGGTTTGTCACAATACGAGAGTGAGTAAATGGTGACAGGATTTTCAGGATTTTTTGGCTGAGTTATCTCTAATAGTTGGTCCGTCGGTTGGTCACTAGAGGTCGCCGTTGAACTATCCTGGAAATAATATTTAAAAAAAAAAAGAGTGTAGGGAAAAAAACTTCCTGTTTCCACGTCATATCCTGTTAGCTTAGCAACTAGGAGGAATAAAAATGACCTCCGTAGATTTGTAGCACAAATAACCCCGTATAACAATTAAATAGAGTATAACCACCTTATTAACTAAGGGTATTGTTGTGAGAGAAATACCATTATGGCGTCTTTTTTTTCATGTTGTTTGGGCTGTTGCGGAGACAATAACAGTGGCCACGTAATACTGAAGGAAATGCCCACGGTTCAGCTGGACACTCATCACATGGGTGAGTGATGCGATTTGACTTTTCAGACACATTATTTTGACGGAAAAGAGTTCGAGTCTCACAGTATGACTTTTTGAAGCACTTGTCCTTCAAAAAAAAAAAAAAGTGCCTGTCTCCACACATTAAAGTGTTACGATTATTTCAGTGCTGTCAGACTCGACAGATAACAGTGTATGATCTAGGTAAATGAAGTAGGTAAATCACTGGGATGAAGCACAGTTGCTGTGGAGAAAGACAGGGGACTTAATAAAATAATCAATCACCAGCATTAGTAGAATAGCACACAAAAATCTATAGCGTGAAAAATGATGAAGAAGAGAACAGGCATGAGATGCATAAACGGTAGTAATCAGTTTTGTTCTGTCATGCAATTAATTAAGTCTCTGAAAATAGATTATTCTCATGATATTTCAGGTACTGATGTTGTCATTGTAAAGAGTGGAAGACGTATATGTGGAACTGGTGGGTGCATTGCAAACGCCCCTCTCCATCAAAACAAAAGCTACTTTGAATTCAAGATTCAGTCCACAGGTAAAACGTGTGCAAGCATTTATTGTATGTTAACGAATCAATTGTCAATAGTTCATCTTAGTCATTAGGTGTGACTGCAGTGAACTTTGCCCCTTGCAGGTGTGTGGGGAGTAGGAGTGGCAAATAAGAAAGCAAATCTAAACCAGATCCCTATGGGTAGAGACCCGCACAGCCTTGTGCTCAGGCAAGATGGCACCGTGTACCACAACAATGAAGAAAAGAACCGATTACCCGCTAACAGCTTACCACAGGAAGGAGATATTGTGGTGAGTCTTAGCGGCAGCAATGCTCTTGTCAAATTAATATGGGATTTGTTGTTGGTATATAAATCTATTTGTGTGTGCTTCCATTATAGACTGTGATTTAATTTCTATTTTGGTATGTCACCAGCAATAGAGTTACTTAAAGAATTAGTTCACTCCAGAATGAAATTTTCCTGATAATTTACTCACCCCCATGTCATCCAAGATGTTCATGTCTTTCTTTCCTCAGTCGAAAAGAAATTAAGGTTTTTCAGGAAAACATATAGTGGACTTCAATGGGAACCAACGGTTTGAAGGTCCAAATTGCAGTTTCAGTGCAGCTTCAAAGGGCTCTACACGATCCCAGTCGAGAAATAAGGGTCTTATCTAGGAAAACACTTGATCATTTCCGAAAAAAAATTTATATACTTCTTAACCACAAATGCTCATCTTGCACTGCTCTGCGATGTGCTACGCATTACGTAATCACGTTGGAAAGATCATGCGTGACGTACGTGGAAGTACCGAGCAAGTGTTTACAAAGCGAATGTGCAAAGACTAAGTCAAACGGCCTTTACCAAAAAAAGGTAAAACAATGATGTTGGAGGAGAAAATGAGATGGAGTTTTTCCTTATCGCAGTACTTCCACCTACATCACGCGTGACCTTTCCAACATGATTACGTAATGCGTGGCGCATCGCAGAGCTAGTGCAAGATGAGCATTTGTGGTTAAAAAATACATACATTTTCATTTGTTTTGTTTTTTTTAGAAAAATGACCGATCGTTTCGCTAGATAAGAGTCTTATTCCTCATCTGGGATTGTGTAGAGCCCTTTGAAGCTGCACTGAAATTGCAATTTGAACCTTCAACCCGTTGGTCCCCACTGAAGTCCACTATATGGAGAAAAATCCTGGATTGTTTTCCTCAAAAACAATAATTTCTTTTTGACTGAAGAAAGAAAAACATGAACATCTTGGATGACATGGGGGTGAGTAAATTATCAGGAAATTTTAATTCAGGAGTGAACTAATCCTTTAAGGCAGTTGCTAACAAGTGGCTAACTGGGATTTCAGAGGTTGTCAAGAATGTTAAATATCGAGCCGAACAGGAAAAATCTATCCGATTTTTTTTTTTTTTTTTTAAGCCTTGTTGTGTTTATAGTCATGCACACTGTTCTAACAAAAACTTTCAGAGAAAATGCTTTTTAAATAAAGACTGAAAGAGTTGTCGGAAGCTTAGTGATTGAGACGGTGAAGTTATACAATCGAAGTGTAGTTCCTTTATAGCTTATAGCTTTTTACTTCTGGGGATTGTATTTAGGCTTTAAGGTTCATAAAAGTTGTGTTCATTTGTGAAGATTATCATGATGAACAAAATGTGTAAGAATCATAAACTTTAATTGCACACAGAGCATGTTATCTGCAGTAATCCAAAAGCCAATTAAAAAAAAAAACCTATTGGGGAACCAGGGTGATGCTAACTTCCTGCTTGAAAGCAAATGCATGTAAATGACCCTATACCTGTGCTGATGGTTCGTTTTGTGTGTAATAACTTTGTTTCTAATTTGTTTGTGTGAATGTAGGGTGTTACATATGACCATGTGGAGCTGAATTTGTACTTAAATGGAAAGAATATGAACTGTCCTGCATCAGGCATTAGAGGAACTGTTTATCCTGTAGTTTATGGTGAGTATTTGAGCATTATATCAAAAATGCCAAACGCTAACATACTCTGCTGTAAATATACATTTTAAAAATTGAAGACATAACCTTACAACATTGTCTGAATTGGTAAAATTCTGCATTATCAAAATAATCTTTTATTTTGATAAATAAAATTATTTTCCCCAATTATCAGCCGTTTGGTAATTCTTGGTAATTCTTAGGCAATGCAATATTTTTAAGTATATTTTTTGTTTTAACATGTTATGTTTTGTAAATAACACTTTGTCTTGTCCCTCACAGTGGACGATAGTGCAATATTGGATTGTCAGTTTAGTGACTTCTACCATACTACTCCACAAGGCTACCAGAAGATTCTTTTTGAGCAACAGATCTTCTAAAGTTCATGACGTGTTGTATATACACTAAAGATATGTATTCCACAGCTGGGATCTGGAGTGCTATGGTTATGAATGATTTCTACCCTGCGTCTCATTTGAACTCATGTCATCTGTGATTTTGACTTGTGTAAATCATCTGGCCACTTCTACTTAGTTTAAAAAGTCACCCTAAGTTTTTCAGCTGAACTCGGTAAGCGATATCAGCTGCACACTTATCTGTGCACTGATCTCAAAATGTTTATTCAGAACACACATCTTTAATTTGCACTTTGTCAAACACTGTACATTTACTAATGTATTAACAGTGCGCTATTGTGAACATGGATTTTTGTTTTATGGCTGGTTTGAATACAGTCACAAATTAAAGATGACAATCAAAGCTTTATACTTTATACATTTCAAGAGAACAAAGTGATGCTGACTCAAAATACTGTCAAAGCTCTTTTCTGATTTCATATTATTATCGTCTGTCTGATGTTTGATCTGCAGCCCACACACCATATACATAATGATTTTGAGCTCTTCATAAAATATACATTTAGAATTCAAGGAGTTTATATTTTGTGTTCTTCCATGATATGTTGCTGTTGATATACATTGTCTTATATCATTATTAAAGTTTGTGAACAGCATTTAGTGACTAATATATTAAGAAAATTTGACATGCAAGAGGATAGGAAGTGTAAAGTTTATTTACCTTAAATATTTAACATTTTTACCTAGGGTCAAATGATATCTGATTGTCTGTGTTTGTTAATTATGGTTTGTTGTAATTAAATTACAAAATTGTCTTAATAAACGAAAGAATATTTAATATGATGTTATTTTTGTATGTTCAAATCTGGCAAGTCTTAATTGTGTCTTGTGTCTTTTAGTAATAATTGTTTTGCTTTTGTCACCTGTGCATATAGACGTTATCTGTTGTGTGTGTGTATATATATATATATACACACACACACACACAAGATTTAAATGTTTCTGTTTATTATTAAACTGTAAATTTCTACTGAACGACCGTCATCTCACTGGCTTGTCTACAGCGTACTGTACTGCGCGGTGACGCATCTTTACGTACGTTCTTGGCGGGCGTACGTATGCTGAGTGAATTTGCGCAATCTCCAGTCTACGCACACTGACGCAAATCTACTGTACGGGTCCAATGAAACACATCGCCTTAACTCCAGTACTGTTGCACTGTAGAACCAAAGCTTACTTTTCTCTGAACCCCTTAATGAAGTGGCGTAAACGGTGGTGTTCATCCATAAGACCTGTTATTTGTCATAATAATAATAAAAAAAAAAAAAACTACCAGACAGGACCCTGTGTCCCAACTTCTCCGCATCACTCCGATTCTACGTAAATACACCGTCATCTACTCCCTTGTAGTGATGGGAGGTCCGACTCATTCCCGAGATTCGGATCTTTCCCATTATGAACCAGTTATATATATTAATATGTATAAAATCATGCATATATATATATATATATATATATATATATATATATATATATGATTCAGCTCATAAATTGACAATTAACTCGACAGATTTTTTTGTAAGTTTTAATAAAAATTATATTTTGACTTCCAGGAAATTAGTAGCCTAACATTTCTTGAAAAAAAATAAAATAAAATCTAAAAATGAAGGTGCTGTTTAACGAGTCGGTCAGTTATTGATTTGAGAACCGCTAATTTTGTGAACCAGATCATTTAAAAAAAAGATCCGACTCAAATGAATGATTCATTCACGATTCGGACATCGATACACCCCCCGCCCTCCTCTTCCTCCCTGAGCTCCGCTCCGCACGTCGGTCGGGACTACAGACACACACATACACACAGAGCCATGGCCGAAAACGCCGGCTTGGAAAACCATCGCATCAAGAGCTTTAAAAACAAGGGGCGAGATGTGGAGGTAAGTCCGCCGGAGACTTTGGACTCTGGGCTTTTCTCCCAGTTCGTTTTCCTTCTCCTGAGTGTCTGTGGTTCTGATTTTATGGTGTCGGATCGGAGAGGGTGTTTGTGGACCCAGCAAGAGCATCATGCGGAGCGGGCGCGGCCTACATAGAGGCCTCTTTAAACACACATTTCCCTTCAATATTCACAAGTTAATCGTGGCTTATACACGGACTTGAGCTGTTATAGCGCATTATTTAGTCGTGTAATATTAAGACGGGTTTGTTTATTAGGTCGGTTTGGAGGCTCAGAAGTTAATTTTTCATTTTAAATCGCGCTGGGCCAAAAACATGCAGATTTATCGTCTTAGCATGTGTGCTAACTGGTTAGCAAGCGGCTGATTAATCGTCTACTAGTCCTTTTATTCGTGTGTTTTCTTACTCATACTTTTTAACATTCATGTATAGAAGTTAAACTCCCTAACTATTAGCAAATAATCTGAAATATAACTTGCGAACCAGATATATGCGACAGAGACAGGTGTGTTAATACCGGCTTTAGCAAGCTCTCCAGAACTTAACTAGTGACCAGTCATACCTCAACATCTGACCTCTTTATTGCTTGTTTGGACACGCCAGTTTAGCAGCACTGCTGTAGTTGATATTAATGTACGTGTTCATTGATTAGAGCTGGTTATGGTGGTTTAATAAAGATGTCATTGCGAAATGTCAGTTGCTTAGCATCTTTTCCTTTTTCAATCAGATTGTCTTTTGGTGTGGTAGTTAGCATCTAAGCTTCACCTGTAGGTATGCCAGAGCTACATAAACCCGATTTTATTACCTTTTAAACTGGAATGAAAACTTCCAGATGGTAGTGCTCCTAAATTCATACCCCAATGCAGGCTGCATAGAGGCGACCTAGAAATACTAGCAAGCCAGGTTGTGCAGTAAGATGATGGATTATGTAATACAGCAATGGGATTTTTCGTTCTTTGCAACAGTTGCCTTTGGCTTGCACACTAGGGGACTACATTTATTATGTACTATATACAGTGTGTTATGTTTAATTATTATGTCATGACTTTCAATTTAATTTAATCCCTCCGTTAAACTGCCCTCGCAGTGGGCGATATGATGATAATTTTAGACCTGTCATTTATATGAATCATTTATCCATGGCAGTGATACACATCAACAAATAGTAATTAGGTTTGTCACTACACCAAATAGTTATAAACTGAACAAAACTTCAGCCTAGAACTATGTCCTTCATTGATTATATACTATATAGCAGATCTCAACTTCTCAATTTTATTATTGGCCGGAAACATATTTAAAGGGTTAGTTCACCCAAAAATGAAAATTGTCATTAATTACTCACCCTCATGTCGTTCCACATCCGTAAGACCTTCGTTCATCTTCAGAACACAATTTAAGATATTTTTAATACAATTTAATATTATTTAACCAACACTTTTTAGTTCCAGAAAGGTACTAAAGACTGCAGGGATTCAACATTGTTACGAAGCGACGAGAATACTTTTTGTGCTCAAAAACCAAACAAAAATAACGACTTTATTCAACAAATCTTCTCATTTTTCCCAGCTGAAGAACGATAAAAACATTGACCGCCAATCAGAACCCACAAGACTTTAAAGAGCTCGAGCATTTAAAGCGACAGGCAACAAAACTGCAGGGTGAGCTTAGAATAAACAGAACAATATTGTCTGCTGGTGTTGATGCTAATATAGTTATTGTTATAGTTCTCTTTATAGCTATCATTCTTGGTGTGAACAGGCCTTAAGACATGAAGATATTAAGATCTTATTATTTCTGTAAAGCTGATTTGAAACAATGTGTATTGTGAAAAGCACTATATAAAGTTGATTTGACATCTATAACCAAACACACTCAGTTAAATTAAGAAACATGGCAGCTATCTCATCAAACGTCACGTCTAACCCAGAGGACCACCATAATGAGTGTTCAAAGTCACTTTCAAATGAGTAGTATAACATTTAAGGTGCTGCAATCACATTTATGATGAACTCATTTACTTGCATACCCTGTTGATACTAGACATCATTATCATCTTCTGCCGTGGGCTCATTGGAGTAACCCCTGAGGTCTCCTTCAAGATTAATAGTGTGAATTGACTGCAACTGACTATAGGCTGCTGGTGTGTGACTCAGCCGTCAGACACACATGGCTATGGATGAAGCCAGCAAAGCTGTCGCCCTTCTGCAGCTATTCTGGGAATTTGCAAAGTAGATTCAGATTTCTCTTCTTGTGTTCCTAAGAGCGAAGGGCTCGTGCATGACCCATTTGATGTGGCCAGCAACGGACTGTGGAACTGTGGGATACTTCGGCTCATTAGCTGCTAGATTTAGCCCTTAACAAGGATGTACTTGTAGCTAACTGAGAGAATGACGAGCGCTTCTGTGTTTTGCATTGCTAAGTGGTTGTGGAAAAAGAAACAGCCATTTGATTCGTCTGCTGTGTCACATACTCTCTTGATGCCTACCTCAAAAAGGGTCAGAAGAGTATCACAAGAGTTCATGTTATAATTTGCACATTATATTCAAAGAACATTTGTGATTCGATTTATGGGGCTAGGTATTGATTTGGATTCACAAGCTTCTGATTCGATTCTGATCTCAATTCGATTCATTTGGATATACATCAGGTCTAATTCTATAAAGGGATCTTTTTCACAGATGATCTGATAAGTCGCTGGTGTCCCCAGAATGTGTCTGAAATTTCAGCTCGAAATACCCCACAGATCATTTATTATAGCTTGTCAAATTTTCCCCTATTTGGGTGTGAGCAAAAACATGCTGTTTTTGTGTGTGTCCCTTTAAATGCAAATGAGCTGCTGCTCCCATGTTCCAAAAGAGGGCAGAGCTTTAACAGCTCATGCTTCAGTTGCTCAACAACAGCTGGAAAGTCTCAAACTTACATTGTTCAAACCAGAGTCGGACACTGATGGAGAGACTCAGGAAGAAGTTATAACTTTTAGAATGCAACTGGATTTTTCTGAATGGTTGGTGGATGCATTTATGTAGTTGCTGTGGAGTTGATTCAACTCGTCGACTTCAGCTTAATCTTTTGTGCAGAATCCTGTATGTATTATAGCACTTAAACACAGAAAAAGTCAGATTTTCATGATATGTGATGTCCCTTTTAAAGACAAAAAATCTCAACTAATGCTGTAAACTATGCAGGAAGGGAACCCTGCATGTTGGTACATTTACTATAATTTTAACGGTTTAGATTTACAACAAACTATTACATTCAATCAAGTTGTATGCAAACATTTAAATTGCAAATAAGGCAGTTTTGTTTTTAATGATTTCATTGTTTCTACTACAGTTTGTTGTTGAAATATAAATATTTAAACTGTGTCTGTCATAACTTCTTGTCATGACAGATTTATTCAAACATACATTAAATAAGACCTCACAGACAGGTTAAGTAAAAATATTATATGTATGGAGATCTACCTACCTGCAGAGTTCAGATCCACCACAACTGTCTGTATCAAGTGCTCCTGAAGATCTTAATTAGCCGGTTCAGTTGTGTTTGATCACGGTTGGAGCTGAACTTTGCAGGAATGTAGATCTCCAGGAACAGGATTGGGCTCCCCAGCTATAACTAATAGTTAGGGCTGGGTGCTATGACGATATATATATCGCTATCGTGGTATAAAATGTCTATTGTTAGAGATTTTGCTATATCGTGGAATGTAAATATATAGCATTATTGACACTTCAGAGCGATGTAATGCATGAATAAGAATATAAAGAGTGGGACGTGGATGTGCTTGATGTTAAAAAAAGTTATAACCGCAGTATATCCTAAAAAGGAGCTTGGTGCGGTGCTCGAGGTGAGCCAAAAATGCATGCATGGAAAGCTGCCTCTCTGAGAAAGTGATCGCAAATTTGGGATGTGCTCGGTGTTTCAAAAAAAAAAAAAAAAAAAAACGTTAAGAAGTACTCAATGCGGTGAACACGCTGACACTGAAAGCCGTGTCTCTCAGCATGTGATCGCGAATTCAGATCTCTTTCTTGTTTTATTTTGCTTGAATGGTCGAATAGGCTACACATGCAATTATGTCAAAATGCCCATCATGTGGACTATTCATGTAAACACAGCCGGTTATGCCGGTCTCAAGTGAAAGTAAACAGTTGGATGTAAACCGGATATGTATCAGTATATTGGATTTGTGCGTTTCGTCTTAAAGTGACAGCAGCCTAATATACCTACCTGCTGCTCTGTGTCATTAATGTGAATCAAACAAAAGAGAAAATAACTTACTGCTCTTGACTGAATAACATTTAGTTATAAAAATAACTCATATTGTGAAATAAGAATTTGGTCCCACCCTAATAGTAAAGAGGAAGAGATAATCTGTTCATTACTGCTTGAACTAAGGTTGGTTCAGAGATCTGTCACACCACTTTAAAGATTGTCAAAACAATAATTATTGTTTGAATTTCATTATCAAATTGACAGAATTTGAAAGCTGAGGCTTTTTTTAATCGAAGTAACAAAGAACTAAGCTTATTGCGATTTATTGGATGGCAGACTTGGTACAAATTGTTTAGTGAAGTTTTGTTCATGCATTAACAAAAAACAGCATAGGCTAAGAGATCGTTCTTGGGGTTTAAGAATCATTATGGAGATAATTAAAATGTACAATTGATATAGTCAGCCCAGCCCTATTGAATTACATTATATTACATTAAGTGCTTTCCTCAGTTAGCCTACATCCTGCTATTTTGCATGTGCCTGAAGTTTATCTAAAACGTGCCGTTTAATTACATTAGATTTACACATTTTGCCAACTTACAATTGCATTCAAGAAATTTTATCATGTGTTTTCCTTAGGAATTGAACCCGTGACCCTTTGTGTAGCAAGCAACATGGTCTAAAAATGAGTCAAGCCTGATGTTTGTGGCTATTGTGCAGTCAGCCTATTTATTAGTATGTCGTGGTCCTAACTAGAGTGAGACAGCATGTTCTCAGACCACGTTGGCAACCAGACAAGCACATGCACACGTACTGTGTCATTATGCTGGTCTCAAGAGTGTCAAGCTGTCATGTCACCGTCGAAGCATTGGTCCGCTGACTCCTGGAGTGCTTCCTCTCGGCTCTGCCCTCTTGTCATTCTGCTGTGACTCATACATACCGCATGCGTCGCTAAAATACTGTCCATGTTGCGAATTGAGTAATCCGCTTTGTGCTGAGAATTTCTTGTTTTTATTTGGATTCTTGGAATAGGCGGAGCTGTGGCCCAGTGTTAGTTCAACATTGAGCCATGGTGCTTGCAAGTGAAACCAGTTCAAATCTGGCATCAATTGGAATATAGCTTTAGATGTCATGTTGCATAGATTGAATTCTAACCAGAACACTGAACATTTTGCAGGTTTTTATTATGAGGTTTTATCTGTGTTTATGAACACATTGATAAATATGCATTTAATGCATTGTAAGTCACTTTGAATTAAAGTGTCTGCCAAATGCATTCCTATAAAAATGCATAAATTGAACTCTTGCTTTGAGTATTCAATAATGGGACTTCCTGATATATTTAATCAGTCATTCAGAAATAATTGCTGGTATTTTACCTTTTTCTGTTTCCCTTTTTTGTTTGTCAGTTTTGCTTTTACATCCTCCCTTCATGACTTTTGGATTGCATAAGACA
Organism: Ctenopharyngodon idella; assembly: GCF_019924925.1. NCBI lineage: Eukaryota > Metazoa > Chordata > Actinopteri > Cypriniformes > Xenocyprididae > Ctenopharyngodon > Ctenopharyngodon idella. Next base: position 37,461,413 of record NC_067220.1, read on the forward strand.
GTGTGGGTTTGCTGTAACATGAACTAGGATGCCCAGTCACAAGATCAAATCCGATCCGTCCCACCATCCCCACCACACAGCATGTGAAGTCTTTGCATCGTTGGCTGCTGATGTTTTTCTTTTTCCCCCTATATCCCATTGAAGTTGTATATTTAAAAAAATAAAATAAAAATTAGGGAGCAGAACAATTTTCTGATTTGACCTGTCCATTTTGTCATAAAGTCGGAATGAAAAGCAAATTCTTCCTATATATTTTGTAAATGCATGTTGTAGATCTTACTGTGAACAATCATTTAGTCCGCTTATGAAATCTCACATTTATCTGCATCTACTTTTGAGTGCCAATCGCCAATTGGTAAAGTCATTGCATCACTGCAGCAGCCGTTAGATGCTCCGGTTCCTATAGGAACAGTCAGACGCTCGCCTCCGAAATGAGACATAAGGGACGTGCACTTAGGACTGCGCATGCACATCAGCTTGATCCAGCCTGAAAGTACAGGAGGTTTTTTTGTTGTTGTTTTTTTTTTTTGTCATGATTTGAGCATTTAGAAACAAAAATTATGAGATGGTTGTTGTCAGATTTCATTGCTGATTTCAAATATGAAATTTAATCGAAAGCTTGGCAAACAGCTTTCAAAGAGAAAGCTGCACTTGCATGTCCAAGAGGCATTTCAAAGATGGCCGCCGAGTGAAATGACTTGTCTTAAAGGGACTTTGGTGCAACGCACTCGTCAAAATCCAATCAACAGTCCCTGCCCTACATTTTTTCTTTTTACATTCTGATTTACATCACAATACAGAAGAAAAGATTTAGTCACCATTTCATTGTGACTTTAATATGTTTTGTTGCTCCAGACATGTTCTTGCTGTTCCGTCTGGTGCAGATGTGTGTTCTGTTGGATTTTGTGGTACAGTTCTAATAGAATGGTCACAAAATGTGATTGTTTAAACGGAGGACTGAGTGACAGCTGGGTTCTGCCGTTACCATGGTTACCACGGTTGGTTGCCTCTTTGTTCTGTTGGAGTGGCAAGACTTTGGTTGGCATTAATGTAGCATTTTGTTTGCATCATTACAGCCCATTAGAGGGTTTCACTGAGGCAGTGTGTGAAGCAATCACTTGTAGATTTGAACAAGTAGCTAAACCAAAGTATTAAATATAAAGCAACCAACCACAATGCTCCGGCAACATGAGGGCACCTTTTCTTCATCACTTGCAAAACTGTTTATACCTCAGATATGTTATACTGTGCTTAACCAACCTATTTCTCTTGTTCTTTTTCAGACGATGCGAAGACATCGTAATGAAGTGACGGTAGAACTGAGAAAGGTAAGTTCACAATTAAGGGTCTGTCATTGTTTTGGGTGTTTTTTTTTTTTGCATAGTCACTGTTCAGTTGCGAGTTTCTTCTGGATGGTAGTATTTAAGCTACAGTGTGTAGCTGAACATTGCATTCTGATGCAATACATGTGACTCATCAGAGAATGTTGGTTAAAATAAACCAGACTTCCTCTGTAGTTTTGTGTTGTTTTTTTTTAAATAACTATGTGCGCACTCATCAACAACATTAGGCTGTTTATTGTGATGATTCAGTGAGCACTTGAGGTTTGTATTTAGTGCTGCATGTAAGAGCTCTGAATAGTTCCTCAGTCTCATTTAGGACTGGGTGATAAAGCTGAAAGGAATATATCTTCACTGGCAGTACTTGCTCTGTATTTGTATTTGCTCTGAAATTATCTTAAATTTCAGTTATGTATTTATTGAGCTTATTAACTTTTAGTGGCTGACTCAGCCTTTTGAATTGACACACTGAAATGGATTTTGAACTGATTGACAATAATAAAGTACAATATTTTGCTGCTGATAAATGAGAGATGGAATTAAAACATCTGTCTCAACTCTCAAACTAGCCTGACACAGTCTTTAGGAAACATAATCCCAGATAAAAAGTATATTCATTTTATTATTATATAAAGTGAATAGTTAGTGTGTGTGTATGTGTATATATATATGTTAGGGCTGTCAACGTTAACGCATGCAATTAATTCAAAATCCTTAACGCGTTAAAATAATTTAACGCATATTTAACGCAAAAAAATTACGAAAGCATGTGAAATTGCTTCATAACGTAATTTACGTCACACAGTTAGATGATCTTAAAGTCCATGCTGATTATATCAGAGATGGCAGAGAGAATTATTCATTCCAGTGTCTGTTTCGCTTTAAAACACGAACTCTCTGTCATATTCTGTCATTGTATCTGAAGAGCGCGAGCCTTCCCGCATCGCGCTGTTCCTGTCTGAACGGAACGTCGAAACATCCCACCGCTCTATGGCCAGATGATATGAAAACTGTTTCTCAGCTGGATAAAGCAAACCAGCTTCTTGCTATGAAAGTTTTGATGGATGAGGATTGCAATCAAAGTAAAGACAATTGCGGTGACGTACAGAAGCACGCGCGAGTCTGTTATATTGATGGGCAAACAAATCATGTAGGAGCATGCTCTCGACGCACTAATCGCACATTGTCTTTATGCACAGACACATTTCAGTACATTCACGTTGTTTTCACACACATTCAGGATAATGTTTGGATCTGTCCTGTGTATGTTGCTGTGTAATTCGTATATATGCAGGTCAAGGTGGTTGGTTTAGGTTTTTCAGTATCGCAACTTGACTTGTCTAAAATGTAAACAAGCACTTTGCTGTTGCACATACTATACACTGTGAATTCTGAAATGTTTTTTCTGCTGTGATTTTTTTTTTTTTTTTTTTTTTTTTTTTTTTTTTTTTTTTTAAATGGGTGCTTTGGTGTACATGAATGAATTAGATGAAAAAATATCATTTGGTTATTTGGTATCCTTTTTTGGAACTAAAAAATACAATTTTGTGAGAATCACAGTTCTATCTGATGGTTTACTTTGATGGATATAGGCAATGATGGCAAAATGGATGCGTTAAACAAGATAAATGGGTTTCGTGATAACAGAGATGGAATGTATGCTTGGAATGTATAAGCTATGCGATTTATATGTAATGCATAAGTTGCGTAATATGTAAATATGCAATTGATAGGGCAAAAAGGAGGGCTAAGAGATTAAATCCTACAGCAACTTACAGTGCTAGCCTACATATCATTGAGGCTGAGAAAAGAACTCAACGCCACAGACAAAGACAACAAGTAAATGCTATCTATCACTGTTTTACACTTTCATGGAGGTAGTTCATGGAGTAGGTATGTAAATTGTGTTTACATGGCTTTTTAAAAATGGTGGGTGCCGCTGTTTCGTATGGCATGCGTTCGGGCAATCAACGTATACTTGCGTCAAAGAAAAATTCCTATTGTGCTGGGTTAGACCCTACTTTGAAGCTAATTTAGTCCCCCCAAAAGGTGTTCAAATAACTAAAATCATTCCCAGTTTCTGTGGTCCCATACTTTCGCACAGAGCCATAACTATGGTATCCGGGTCCCCGGTGCGGGTTTTTGCTGTGGGCCCCCCTCAGATGAAATTGTGTTGGGGGGTGGGGAGTGGGGAGTGGTTTGGGTTTGATTTGTCCCCCTCATTTGAAATCATGGCAGCCCCCCGAAAGCTGAGGGCCCCTAAAAACGTCTCCACCTTTCGCCCCCTAGCGATGGCCCTGCTTCCACCAATAGTTATATAAGAAATATCAAACCATTCCTCCCATGCCAAAGTGTGGGTACATCGCTGCAGGAAATAAAGAAGCATTTATAGCTTAAATGTAGCCTCATTGTAGCGTCTCTTCATGCATTACAGTAGACAGGTGGTGTTTGCGTGTGAGCGTACACGGATACTTTGCTCTTGCCTCGGGACGCTGCATTTAGGATTTTTCTGTTCTGTCTTTCCTGTAAGACGTGATCCTCAGAAGCAAAGCATCTCGCTCTATATATAGTTTATAGTGACAACTCTGATAGCGTAACCAATTGTGACCAAACGTTTTACATAATGAATCAGATACCAGCGACCGAAGGATCCTGCTGCTGTGTCAGACACACGATCTGATGAACACCAATAAGTGAGCAACTGAGCACTTAAGTCTTAAACATGATTTCACACGTTTTACATATTCGCTCTTGTTATCATAATTTTGTGGGGGGTTTTTTTCTTTTTCTTTTTTTTTCTTTTTCAATTTAGCACAAAAACATGACTAATGTTATAAGTAGTCTTTGCATGTCTTGTTATTGAAGCCTTCACATGGCTTTGGTCTCTCGGCTGGTGAGCTGTTTCTGTTGGAAATCTGGTTTGCGCTTGCAGTATTTGGGTCACGCCATCCATGGTCACGGGGCCCCTGGTTGGCTGCACCCCAAGAAGAAGGTTTGTCATGAGGGGCTTCCCTCGTCACACATATCTCCCCTCCTCCCTGCCTTTTGGCATGGAACTCAGAACCATAGAACTGTGTTTTTGTTTTTTGGTTTTTACATCTAATAAAAAAACTGCAACAGATCCCTACATGATAAAGTAGCATGTCATCACCAGAAGCAAAGCTGCCGGCAAGCCTCTAACAAAGTCCATTAGGACAAATGGCAACCATGCTTTGTGTCGCAGTCTGAGTGGGTAGAAATCCCCGGTTGTTGATATGGTAGGCTAGAGTTGATGTGGAGCAAAAGTTTAGTCCCACAGCCTTGATGGTGATTCATTTGGTACTGGATTGGGTGACGCAGCATGTTCTGTCCATATTAGGTGGTTATACTGTCAGCCCAGAGGAATTGGACAGAATGCTGCTGTGCTCTGTGTGTGTTTGTCTGTGAGACATTCCTCTTTGCATTCCTGTTTGCTCTAACATTAGCGTCACAGACCACTCACCCTCACATTATTTTCTCACACAGCCTAGAACCAGAAGGGACTTTGTGTCATTTTGACAGTTATTTGCCATTTTTTTCAAGGGTTTGATATTGTGCTATTGAATTTTATTTTAGTAACATCAGCAGCAAAATATTCCATATAAGGGTTTCATGAGAAAATGCATTTTTCTCTATCTTTTAAAATAAGATTTTGATGCACTCAGGGTATACTGTAAATTTCTGGACTAAAACTTCCCACTGAAAAAACAATCAAAAACCTGAGACATTTGCACATAACTACCCACATTAATTAGGGCTGCCCCCTAATATTCGACTAATCGTTAGTCAACTAGAAGAGGCTTTGTTGACCAAAAATTGTATTATTCAGTTAGTCACAGGAAGAACAAAAAAATCTTGTGGTGAAGTGAGGGACAGAGTGCGTTAACGATGGGTCCTTGTGGTAATTACTGTATGTCGGGCAGGAAATCCAAACGTTTGTCTATCATCCATGGACCTCAAATATGGCTTATCATTTAAAACATTTAAGTAGTAGCAACTTTACATGGCTGCTTTCTCTAATGTTAACATAGATAAATTTGCACTATTATTAGGCGCATATCCAAGTGTTTGTGCGGTGTGTGGAAGCTAAAGTATTAGCACACTTACTGCATGACATGAGGGCGCCGGCGCGATCAATGGCATTTTTCCTGATAACAGAGGAAACAAATTAAAATACTCTGTCATATTTGGTCATACAGATAAGAGTAATACATCATTTGAAACTGGTCCACTTTTATTTGTGTAAACTCGCAATAACAAGAGAACATTGGGCTTTCGAAAAAAAAAAAGGAAAAAAACAGGATGTGCTTTCTGCCATCTGGGTCTCTGTGAACTTGAGCACGTCACATGAAACGAAACTCAGCAAATAGGCTACTTGCCTCACAGACATGAGAAATATATCTATAGAAAGCTTGAAATGTCAAGCAATTTTCAACCAATTCAAGTGGAAAACAAATATTCTCAGAATATGTAATCCATATGAAACGTGCATATAGGCTCGTCCACTACTGCGGAGGTGATGAGTCAGCTTTGTCGACTTAATCTCACCCGAAAACAGAAAATATCAATAAATTATTAATGTTTAGACAGTCTCCTTACCTTTTTTTTTTTAAATCGACACATTCATAATCATTACTTTTGCTGGTGCGCTGTGGCAAGCTTTATGTGTGCACTTGAGTGCTGTTTAGGTTAGGCTCATTATTATGATTTATATGGCTAGTCAACTAATCGCTTATGAACTACTACTAGTTAACTAGAAAAATCTTAAGTCGAGGGCAGCCCTAACATTAATATACCAACTTACTTGGTTTTCAACATGAAGAGGCATGGCAAATTCGGAAGTAATAAGGATGAAGTACTCCAGATGCTTGCTAGCAAAAAGTGATAAAGTCTGTCAAAAAAGGTTTGTCTGGCTGTGTGTAGCACCTTCCGCTCTGCAGTTCATTCTGAAGGATCCCAGTGTTAGAAATGTTTATGAAATAATGTTTATATTTAACAAAATATAATAATTTTAAGTAATTTCATTCTGAACTTAGTTTGGGCAGAACATTGAACCCCTGTATTGAAGCAGAGGATTGTTGTATTAAAGGTACAGCAGAAGAAGAAAAAACAGCCATTTGATTTTAAGGGTCTTTATGTGAAAATGTATGATATAACCTCTTTAAAATGATAGTTTATTAAATAAATACACCTTTTATTAATTGTACATGACATTAATCAACTGTGTATTCTATGATTTCCTCAAAAGTATTGAGTCTGTAAAATCACAGATTAGTTAGTATTTGTTTTGGTCTGTGTGATCTCATGAACTCATGCATTTATTAAGTGCAAGTATTCACAGAGGACTTGATATTTATTTGATTTCTCAATCCGTACAGAACAAAAGAGATGAGCATCTCCTGAAGAAACGAAATGTTCCACAGGAAGAGAGTCTGGAAGATTCCGATGTGGACTCTGACTTCAAAGGGGTAAGAGGCTTTCTTCTCATTTAATCTAACTCCATATCTTCCATTTTCATTTACATAGTTTGTCTAAATTTTTCTCTTCCTTTTCTCCTCAGCAAAATGTAACACTAGATGCCATCTTACAGGTAAGGTTCCACCGTGTTGATATCTGATAAATAACCAAGGGTCAGCGCACACAGCAGCACTCCACTTCACAAAGTGTGCATGTGTGTGGGTGTGAGCGGCCCCTTCTTCCTCTAATTCTCCATTTCTCCTTTCTTTTTTCTACAGAATGCCACCAGTGACAATGCAGTGGTGCAGCTCAGTGCAGTGCAAGCAGCCAGGTAAGTGTTGCTATATGGATATGAAAAGATGTGAATTTGTTACACATGAATGTCTTCTAAAAACATCTCTCATGATGAGTCATAACCTCATGCCTATCATAACCTCAAGTCAACATATCAATGTGGACTCTTTTTGGTTTAATACACATTCCTATTTTTTATGTACATGATTCATCAGTGCATATAATTAAGAAATGCGTCACATTTTATTGATTTAATGTTAAATCGGCTGAATGTGAAAGGCATAACCCAAAAAAACAATGGAAAACTCTGTGAATTATGCTTGTAATTAAATATAATTTATTATGTTTTGCTGGATTTGTCTCTTTGAAATGGATTGCAATAACACTGCTGACATGTATTTGGCGTGCTGGATGGTGCCTGACTGTTTTTTCTCTTTTTCGTCCTTGCAGAAAATTGCTCTCAAGTGACAGAAATCCTCCCATAGATGACTTGATAAAATGTGGAATCCTTCCGATCTTAGTCAAATGCCTGGAGAGGGATGACAAGTGAGCGACTGTACATTACACTAAATGAAATTATTCAAAACTTAATGAAACCTTTTTTAATTGTGCTGTTTGTGTACAAACATGCATCAGAGTTAATGAAGTTCTCAATGTCATCTTGAATGATGGTAGAGAAAGTGAATGAGATAAAAGAATAAGGGATGAGGCAGAAGGTGGATGTTAGATGGAGATCTTCAAGTGAGAACACTACCGTTCAAAAATTTGGGGTCAGTAAGATTCAAGATGCATGAAATTGACTAAAAGTGAATGTGAAGACATTTATGATGTTACAAAATATTTCTATTTCAGATAAATGTTCTTTTGAAGTTTCTATTCATCAAAGAATCCTGAAAAAAATGTATCACGGTTTGTGTCCACAAAAATATTAAGCAGCACAACTGTTTTCATCATGTGACACTGAAGACTGGAGTAATGATGATGAAACGCATAGACAGTAATGCTTTAATGATTTTTAGGTGATTTTACGTCCACCAAAGTGTTATTCATAAAGACTTTGCTGAATCAGACACAACTTGCTCGGATTTCACTGAGCCCCATTGTTTTCTACACCCTTATTCAGCAACAGCAAAACAATTAAAAATTTGAGTCAAGTGGTCAGGTTTCACAGAAAGTTGACCAATAGAAATGGGTGTCCTTAGGCGGTTGTCACACCTTTCTCCATGACTCGCCCATGCTTTTTTTTTTTTTTTTTTTTAGGCAATGAGAAACAATTTCTTCCTGTGAATCATTTAACATGTTCAGATTTGCTGACTTGTTTGGAGGCCGTATGGTTAAAGTTAGCAAAATGAAGTTGACGTTACAGAATCTTTTAAACACATTAATGAGAAATAAGGTTTGGTACCTGATACACAAATGGAAAACCAAGCAATATCTATAAAATGATTTTTTTTTTTTTTTAAGATCTTTGTCCTTTTAATCATATATGACTGGAAAAAATCATAAATGCATCAGGCAATAGTTGTTGGAACACTGTGTGTTACAGTGGACTGACTCAAACTGAAATCATTGCTTTTGTCTTCATGTCTGACTCGAAATGAGCTATTAGTGTGTTTGTGTACTTTTTAAAAAGTTTTTATAAAAGTCAGTTCTGGCTACAAACATAGAATCCTGTGGGAAAGTCCTGCTGAGCCCTTTTCAGAGTATCCCAGAAGGTCATTTTGTATTCAGAGTGGTCAGAGGTGAAGTGTTGTTTACTACCACCTCAAAAACATCTGAACTTCCATTTCTCTCTTTCTTCATCAGTCCTTCATTGCAGTTTGAAGCTGCCTGGGCTTTGACCAACATTGCATCAGGGACGTCTGCACAGACACAGGCAGTGGTCAAATCCAGTAAGTTGTTTGGCCAGGCCTGTTTTGACTTTGTCAGCTCTGTCTGCATTTGAATGCTCTGATCTCCTCTCATTCTCTCTCCCTGTCTGTGTAGATGCTGTCCCATTGTTTTTGAGACTTCTCCACTCTCCTCATCAGAATGTGTGTGAGCAGGCCGTGTGGGCGCTGGGCAACATCATTGGTGAGTAACTGTGAAATGTCCTCACACTGTTACTGCCTCTGAATTTTACTAAAGAGAAGCAGCATTTATATAGACTCTAATTTGAGTGTAAGTTTGTGCTTTTTTTCATTTTCTTGGCAACAAAAACTAACCAACTAATAAGATGTGAGCTTTTGGATGTCGTGCCCAGAACAGCTTCTGCATGCATATTGGTGGCGTTAACACATTGAAAGCTGTTGGTTCAACCAGTGTTGAACACCAAAGGCAAAGTATCAAATAAACTGTAATATTTTAGATTCAATTTTAGTTCAGCTCACAAACCTTTAAAGCTTTAATTCTGTTGCGCCACCTATAGTACTGGAGTATATTTCCAAAAAATGCTTTGTGTAAATAGATTTGGTTTCTTTTCTCGTGTAATAACTACTTGCATTTGAATTTCTTTAGCAGTGCATTAACAATTTAAACTTACAAACTTATCCCAAAAAATCTGGATCCATATCATTCGAGGATTGTAACAGCTGTGACGCTCATCAGTAGTGTTATTTCAACTTTAACACACATTTGTGCTTTATGGGCCTTTGCAGGTGATGGACCTCAGTGTCGAGATTACGTCATCTCGCTCGGTGTGGTCAAACCTCTCTTGTCGTTTATTAATCCTTCCATCCCCATAACCTTCTTGAGAAATGTTACCTGGGTCATTGTCAATCTGTGCCGAAACAAAGACCCACCCCCACCCATGGAAACAGTACAAGAGGTGAGGAGTATGTATGATCGTATGTATGTTTAACACTTTCTTAGAGTTGGTAAAAATGATCTATTAATTGTTTAATTGAATATTGTTTAGTAAACAACAACTTGAAGCGTTTTTAAATCTAAAACAACACTTGGGCTGCGTTCAAATCCAATTTTAGACATGTACTCGCAAACTTCCCTAAACATTTCCCCTTTGTGGGAATCCCCACCACCATTTTGAAGCACGTTCAGCTTAAAGTGGTCTAGGGAAGTTTACTTGGACAGACCCTCGATCCCTCGATTTTGACCGAGGGAGCGAGTCTACTCAACATGTACACTTCAGGCAGATCCATAGACCACAATGCACCATGATTGTGACATCACAGCAGGTCGTGCTTAATTTACCCCCACCCCACAGGACTCTATAGTGTATGATATTGGCGTTATTTTGACATTTAATCCGCATTTAATACTTGTAACTCCCTTAAGCTGTTTTTTTTTTTTAAGTTATATTTTACTGTTATTTTCATTTGTGTATTTTTAAATGTTCTGTTTAATATAAATATATTAATATATTCATATTTAATATTTGTTTATATTTAATTGTTTTAACAGCCCAAGCATACATACAGGCCTATAACATGGTGCGTAAAACAAAAAACTGTAAAAAATAAATCAGCTCCATATCGGATTCCAAGTGATCAAGGGATTAGGGTGTTCCATTTAAACACATTTCAAGGGTTCCGACAGTAGTGGGCTCTCGTTCAACATAAGCAATGACGTACATCCGAGTGAATGAGACGAAGGGAAGATAATGAGGGAAGGGCACAAAAAATTGGACTTAAACGCAGCCCCTGTCAATGTTAACAGAGATTACTAAAGTGTTTTTACCATATCACACTGTATTTATCTGCTCCAGTACTAGTCGGTACAAGCCTGACTGATGAAGTGCATAGAAATACAGTGATTTGATTGGCTAAATTGATCCACTTAGCTGGCTGTTTGACTGATTGATATGCATAAAGCTCTATAAACTGGCATGTAATCCAGTGAAGCACCACTGTGCCACAATTTTTAAGTCTTAAAGAGTGCAAGGTATTATGTGTCAAGGCTTTTCATTCTTGCCTTTCAGACTCAACCTCTCTCAATAATCTGAAGTCTGTCTCCTTTCCATTTTTCTGTTTATTCAGTCTGTCGGATTCAGATATTATGTTGTGTAATCTATATGCCAATATTTTATCGTTCTTTTTTTCTTCTCCTATCTGTAATCTGGAGGTGTAGCTTTGAGCTGAAGGCAACATATTGTACCTCCTGCTGCTAAGAAATCATTAGAATGGTGTTTTCACTCTGTATGTGTGTGTGTAATATAACTCTTTCATTGATGGCAGGTCTAATGAATATTCTGATTTCATGTTTACATGCTGTGTGTTTATCCTGACAATCTGGTGGTTTCAAAAGAAATATCAGCTTCTAAAATTTCAGTTTTTCTCTCACAGATTCTTCCTGCCCTCTGTGTACTCATATATCATACAGATATAAATGTAAGTACAAGATATAAATGTGTTTTTTTTTTTTCTTAAACCAGAGGTGTTGTTCTTAATTGAATTAGTGTAGTAAATCTGGAATAATGTACAACTTGCCGGTTATTATCGCATAGTAAACGCTGATGAGTTTATCTGAACCTTGATGTGAGGTTTATTGTATTGTCTTGAAGGACTTTATTTTGCAATAATGATCGGCTGACTGATTTATCCCAGTTATTGTATGGCTACTTATCAAATAAATGTACATTTTAAATAAAAGCAATATATTATGTTAATGTATTATTTTGCTTTGGCTTAAAGCTTCTGCTAAGAAAGAAAAATAGTCCTTTTGACCTCTCATTGCTACAACGGACCAATCAGATAGCTGTATAACAAATGATAGAAAATGAGTCTCTTTAAGAATACTAAAATCTCTTTCTTTCTCTAGATTCTGGTAGACACAGTGTGGGCTCTGTCGTATCTGACAGATGGAGGTAACGAGCAGATTCAGATGGTAATAGACTCAGGTGTCGTCCCCTTCCTTGTCCCACTGCTCAGCCACCAAGAGGTCAAAGTTCAGGTAAAAATAATGCAGATTTTTATAGTAGTTTCCTCTAAAACCCGAATCCAGTTTCTGATAGTGTTTGTGTATCTTCTGCTCAGACCGCAGCGCTGAGAGCGGTGGGGAACATTGTAACCGGGACGGATGAGCAGACTCAGGTGGTGCTCAACTGTGATGTCCTCTCTCACTTTCCCAACCTGCTCACACACCCCAAAGAGAAGATTAACAAGGTGAGACAGACACACACACATCCCATCTGATCCCGTTTGTGTGAAATGTAATCAAGATGATGAAACCCAAACATTTACTTGGCTAATTTCCTAAATGACTCCAGAAATCTCCCCAATCCCAGTGTAAGCGCTGTGGCTCATGTTTCACGTGCATCTGTGATGTGTCTGTTCTTCCCTGCAGGAGGCAGTGTGGTTCCTGTCCAATATAACAGCAGGAAACCAGCAGCAGGTGCAGGCTGTAATAGATGCTGGTCTCATACCCATGATCATTCACCAGCTTGCCAAGGTAAGATGTTATCTGCGTAGCCTGCTATACATCCACTTTTTCCCTTTTGCAGTTTCATTTTAGCATTAACACCACCTTACTTCAGATTTGCAGTACTGCCACAGACAGCATATATACAGTGGGGACTCTTGGAAGAGTCCAGTTTAGACACTTCCCTAAATAAACAGTGATTTATCTTTAATTTGATGTCTCATATATGTATCTTGGTTTTTCCAAACAGGGTGATTTTGGAACACAGAAGGAAGCTGCATGGGCCATCAGCAACTTGACAATAAGTGGAAGAAAAGATCAGGTATGAACCATTCACAATGAAACTCTGATTCAGAGCCACTTTCCCTTCTTTTTCATTGGTTATTTTGCTGTAATTGGCAGGTGGAGTACTTAGTGCAACAAAACGTGATCCCACCCTTCTGCAACCTGCTGTCAGTGAAGGACTCTCAGGTGGTCCAGGTGGTTCTTGATGGACTGAAAAACATCCTCATCATGGCTGGGGAGGAAGCCAGCACAATTGCTGAGATCATTGAAGAGTGTGGAGGTAATCCATGCAGTGTGGAAATGAGTAGTCATCATGGTTCCTTCATATTTAGACTGGTTGTATTCTGATAAATGACCAGTAGTTTAGTCTGAAATGATCACATCTGCACATTCACTGATTATTTTGTAGAAAAAAGGATCATCATTAATAATCTTGGCTTCTGTCTTTCAGGATTGGAAAAAATTGAGAACCTACAGCAGCATGAAAATGAGGACATCTATAAACTTGCATTTGAAATCATCGATCAGTACTTTTCAGGAGATGACGTGAGTCTCAAACTCTTGTTTCCTGGCATGTGTCTCTGTGTAGTGGTTGACAATAACTTTCGGTTTATTCTAAGCACATACTGCAGTTTTGTTGTCTGCCACTTTAAATGCTTCAGCTCATTAATATTGAGTGGATCTTGATTCGCTCTTAAAGTTTTTATCGTCCATCAGCTAGAAAAAAAAAAATCATTCTGAAAGTGTTTTCTGCTTTATCTTTCCTCTGTGGCCCTGTTTCCACCTGGTATAAAGATTCGTTTTGGTCAATAGGATCACAAGTGAACGAAGTTAAATAAAGGTGTAAATGGGGTCTAAAACATTTTGAGCTTGTGCACTTTTGAACACTTCCAGAGGTAGTTGAAGACGCATTCGACCGGATTGCTTTCATAGTGTAAACACTCACGTGGTCGATTGTGTTCAAACAGCTGCAAAAGACCGCCTATTCTCCACCTACTGACCTAACACGTAAACTATGGGAAGCGATTTAGCCAGACAGGATTTAAACTTTGTTAGCTGAAGGCCCAAGTTTGGTTTGAAGATGAAAAACATACCAAGCATAATGTTCTCTCACCATTCCTGATTTCTAACACGCACTCACAGCATTCGGCCGGTCTTGCGACTATCAGGGCAAAAACGAAAGCTGCTGCTATACGTGTTTTTCCGTCGTCTCCGGTCACGTTCATATGTAAATTGCTCAAGCTTATTTTGTCCGTTAGATCAAAAGATCTGAAAAAACCCATACATTTAAAGAAATCAGGACAGAAGTGTCTGAAAGTAGACAAAAGAGACGAATTAAAACACTAGGTGTAAACGGGAATGTGTTTCCTTCATTCACTTGTGATCCGATCGATCAAAGCGCATCTTAATACCAGGTGTAAAAAGGGCCTGTGTTGTTATCGCTATAGTTGGGGTTTGGACTTCCCTATTTTCAAAGAATTAGAGCGACTATTACTACATTATAGTTGTAGTTATCATTATAGTGATTGTCCTTGGTTTAAACAGTCTTTAATTGTGTTTGGCTCTGCTTGTAGATTGATGAGGACCCCAGCCTGATTCCTGAGGCCACCCAGGGAGGCACATTTAATTTCGATCCAGCCTCCAACCTACAAACCAAGGAGTTCAAGTTCTAGACAACCAGAGCTTCAAATTTAGGAACGGTGGGTTTCCCAGCTGCTCCTCAACCCCTGCCACCTACTGACCCATCACCTACCAACCACTCACTAACCAGAAAAAACAAACCAATCACCATGCTCAGAAACGACACACGCTCACACAGAAGAAAATAGCACTGAAGGTTCTGAGTCCCTGTCTCAATGCCACTCAAAACATGGATGGATCTCAACAACCTCAAAACATGGAAGAGAAAAAGAACAAGACTCATTATACTGCAGTTGCCAAAAAAAAGAAAAAAAGAAAAAAAAAAGAAATATATTTTGCTCTTTCTTTCACTCACTCACACACATAGGTGAGCATGAACAATAATAGGAACTTCTGTTGTTGTACCAGCCATCATATCAGCCAAGGAAGATAAAAGAAAGAGATATTCCTGAAATATAAAGGCAGGGATTTTTCTTTTGTTTCCAAGAAATTCCTTCCCTCAAAACGTTGCATTTCTGGTGATGATCTTCGAGTCTCAGACAGACACCCAACACGATACGTCCAGCCTCTACTGTGTTAAGCCATTTGGACCCCCTCCCTCATTCATCTGAATCTGTGACCTAGCCTATAATGGGTTATTCCATGGAATATTATTCAAATGGGGGAAGGGAGCGTCTCTAAATATGTGGTGTGCAAACAGAACTTAAATTATCGCCACCAATTTTTGCTTTTTCTTCATCCTGAAATTATGGATATTTAAAAAAAAAAAAAAAAAACACTGAAGATAATGAAGAAAAAAAAATTATGTCAGCAGATCACACAAACTTGAATGGAGAAAATCTCATCTGAGACGGTCAAGCACCCTCATTTTCAGAGTTCTGCAGCGATAGTGTAGTGGACATTCATTGTGCCGATCTTTTTGGTTCGCAATTGGACTGTCGGACGTGTCAAAGGAGGATCCTATGTGAGATGATCATCAGTCGGGTCAATTTGGCCAGGACTTTTAAAGGGTCGCCCCAGCCTTTGGAAGTTCTTTGAGATAACCTTAACAGGTCTTTCTTCTTAACAAGGGTGCTCTGGCAGCGCTCTTTATTTTCCGGATTCATCTTCTCTACTTCCTGTCTGTAAGCATAGTAATAAGTTCTTTGGGATAAGCCCAATTGTAACCGGTTGGAGGATATTTTCACTAAATCAGTACATTTCAGCACTCGGTAGTCAAAACCACAAGAAACTTTGCAACAGTGATTGGATTGTGAATTCTTTTTTTGTTTTGATCAGTGGAGCTTCCGCTTTTGCAGTTTTTCCAGTCTTACGCGCACACTTTTGGGTTTTTCCCGTTTTATTGCTTAATGTAAGTGGAGAGCGATGTTCGCTTAATTTTGACTATACAAGCAATGGGAAAAGGAGATCCATGACATTGTGGTTCCTTTTTTTTGTTTAGTTGTTTTTAATCTTATTTCACTTGCTACAAAACCTAATCATACCAACTAAAAATAAAAGTATATTTCTTGTTTAGGTATATAATGAGAAGCTACCACACTTAGGTCCACTAGACGTTGTTGGGACGCTACAGAACAATAATAACAACGTGATTTTTGATTTACAGCCATTAGGGGTAATTTTTTTTGTTTTGTTCTTTTTGTTTTAACTTTTGTTTTGTAATGGCAAATGATTGCCATTATTTGGAAAATGGGCTTTCTTACTGTTGTGACTGGACTTTTTTTTTTGTTTTGTTCTTTTTTCCCTGTGCATTGACTTGTAAAGGGATGTATGGGGAAAAAAATTGCCGTTGGACTAAAGTAGTTGTGTTTGGGCCGCAAACTGCTGAAAAAAAGACAGTAAGGAAGCTAAAGGCAGCCTTGATGATTTTTGAATTAGCCATTTATTGTTGAACAAAAAGAAAAACTGGTTTGAAATTCATGAACTTATCTAGACAACTAGAAAACGAGCCACTTTAAAGATGTTTTGTCTTGTATCAGAAATGGATACAAGCTTATTGCTTGTTGCAAGATTTTTACTTGCTGAAGAAAAAAAAAATTAATCTAAAAAGCGACAGATCGCATTTTGGCCTCTGATTGTTTGTATGTTTTTATAAATTTTAGAACTGAATTTCTCTTTAAGGTGGCTCATCAGTATTTTTTTTTCAACTCTTGTGCATATTAAAGATAAAGAATGAGTTGAAATTCATTGTGCCTTTTGTTTTTCATTTCAAAGCAACTAAAAAAGGTTCATAATGCCTACCACGTTGCATTGGAGCTGCTTATAATATGGGGTCTTTTGGGTGTTATATCTGCCTATCTCTGGACTTTATGATGAGACGTTCTCTGGAGTAGAGTATAATTCTAATTAAATTCTCCTCTAGTCTGCTGGCTGACTTGTAATTAATCCCCTAACTTCCATTCTGCTCCCTTCTCATTCTTTTCATATGGATCACAATTACCCACAATTCTAAACCTATCCAACATAACCCCCTCCCACCACCTTTCAATGGCAACACATCTTTCACTCATCACTCCCTCAGGACGTGCTTTATGTATCAATGAACCTAACCAAAATAAACTTGCTGTTAGCCATCCTTTTTACTGCTCTTATGATTGACCTTTTGATGCTTTTGTGTCTCTTCTCTTTTCTTACCTTGTACCTTTCCTTCTTGTCCCTGTTCTGTGCAATTAATTTGGCTCTTTCTATTCAAGAGTCGCTTTCTCTCTCTTTCTAATGTGCAATAGTGTAGTGTTCTTTATCATGAGAGTTTTAAGGGAGATACTGGTGCTAAATGAGATTCACACCAGTCATTCGTGTCCGCACCATGCGAAAATACATTACAAGGTAAATGTTTGGTGATGTGAAAAATAAGCTTCTAACATGTTGCTACTTAAGGACTACAACTCCCACATGTATGATAATTTATGTGCATGAGGGATCAGACAATCATTGTAGTCCTTAAGCAACAACTTGCTCCCAACCAACTTCTTTAAAAAATTATTTAAATTGTAGAACAAAATGTGTAATTTTAAGTTGAAAATGTATCCATGTGAAATTCCAAATGGCATTCATAGCTAACTAAATTTTTGCGTTTTGGTTTATAGACATATTTTCATGCTGTTCCACCTGTTTTTAAGTGGAATAATTTATTTATAAAATTTGTACGATTGATAGATTTTTATATATATATATATATATATATGCCATTATATGGCATTGAATATTAATACATAATGGCAAAAAGATTACTCAGTGGAGTAAAACAAATTGGCGCCAAAACGTGTTCTGCTCTGTGACGTGGACGGAATGAAGTGGAGAGAGCTCTGCGCGAGCCTATGGCTGCAAAGTTCTACTGTTAGAACGATGGGCGGGGCCTGGAGATGTCATTCAACCAGTGACTGACTGACTGAAAACTACAAACGTGCACCTGAGTTTTACTGTGTATAATGGCAGAAGCAGGTGAACCAGTACTTTTCACTAAAGTAACGGTTTATTCTCTACTCGCGTGTGTGGCTCAATTTGCTGTCGGGTTTGCTTTCGCGCAAAAATGGGGGAATAAATGTTCAGCTATTGATCGGTGGGTCCTCGTGTGGTTATTTTACGACGCAATAGTTCATTTTACACTGGTAAGTACAATATACAAGAACGCTTTCGTTATACCTGCTTGTAACTACCTGTTCGCCTCTTGTCTGTTCCACCGTGCAGGAGGGACCCTTCGTCTACATGTCACTTGTTGGAAATGTAGCAACTTCTGACAATCTATTGGCAGAACTATGTGAGTATGCTGTGTTAAAACACTCGGCACCTAAAGTAAAATGACAGGTGATTCGAGCTGTTTAGGTGCAGAGGAGCCATTGATTTAGGTTTGGTTAGGTGGAAGAAGAGTTCGCTATACGAATAGAGCAAGACGACATCTAGTGGTGTTTGTTGGTGTTATGTTAAGCAACAGTGCAATGTTCAAAGTCCATTAATTCACTGACTGAACATTAGAGATTCTGTAAAATTAAAAAAGAAATGTGAAATTAATGCGACTTGCGTTAAAAAAAAAAATAGTTCAGCCTAAAGTTAAATTGTCATCATTTACTCGCGCTCATGTAATTCCCAACCCGACACAACAAGAGATGTAATACATATAAGTGCAGGGACTTCAATGATTTAAAAGGACAAAAAAAAAAAAAAAAAAAGCAACATAATTAGTCTATTCTTGCGTGTCTTGTTAACTGTTAAGACAGTAAATGCCAATTTTAATTTTGGGTGCTCTATTAAATAATTTTATAACTAAAAATTAAGTATACTATGCCATAATCGCCATTTCTTTCTTTTCTTTTTTTTTTTTAACAGCCAAATAGTTTCAGAATGTCTTACTTCCTGAAGCAATTACTGTTTTTTTGAATGCAATTCCTTAACTTTGTCTCTTCACCTTGGAAAGTTAACTTCTGCTTTGCATTGTCTTATGAATGTAATGCATGTTACTGTTTAAAATACTCAACAGGGAAAGAATATGGCAAGGCAGATGAGCGCTGGTTATACTCAGACCCGACAATAGTATCTCTAGAGCTTCTGACAGTGGTTTTAGATGGTTCTTTGGCCCTGCTTCTGGTCTATGCCATCATTAAAGACAAACACTACAGGTAAATCTGAACAACAGATTTCAAAGTAGTTCTTTCTGCTGTGCTACTGAAGAAAGGAGTTTCATTAAAAGTCTAAATAAGAATTTACCTATTTGTGATAGTGCAATGTTTTATTTTAAAGCTGCAGGCCGTAAGTTTTTTTTTTTTGCCTCTTTGTCGCCATCTCTGTGCGAAACCTGCAGTTATTTGCGGAATTATCATCTTTACGCGGGTTGTGCACGGCTCCTCAGCGCGGACGAATCTAATGTTTGCTGTCAGTCACCACAATAGAGACAGAGCGACACGCCCACCGGGGGGGGGAAACAATCCAACCGTCTCCATTGACTTTGTATAGCGTGAGGCTGCCTCCTTGTCATTTCTGACTTATAACAAAAACAGAACAATGTCTAAAAGCTTCTATGTGACAACAGTACAGGTGTACAGAAAACAAGCTAAAAAAAAAAAAAAAAAACCCAGAAGTTTTTATAAGCTGTCGACCCAAAAAACGAGCGTTTAAGGGCTAAAACGTGGATACAGGCGATTGAGACAGAGCGCGACATGTCATATTACTATGAGAACTACACCCACTGGAGGGTAACGTAATCAGTGACAGGAAATATAATATATAAAACTGACATTTGGATATTTGACTTAACAGTGACAAAATGTTTATTGCACACATAGGCTTACTGAGGCATACTGAGTGTCAGGATCCCCAAATTTACCCATTCTTCCTGCTGATGCTTCACGTCTTATTGCCTGTATCCATTTTTTTTTTCGCCTTAAAGGCTGGCTTTTACAGTTCGAGAGCTTATAAAAACTTAGTTCTGGGTTTTTTAGCTTGTTTGCTGTACACCTTGTCACACAGCAGCTTTAAGGCATTGTTCTGTTTTTTTGTTATAAGTCAGAAATGACAAAGAGGCAGCCTCACGCAATACAAAGTCAATGGAGACGGTTGGATTGTTTTCCCCCCCGGTGTGGGCGTGGCCTTAATGCGCTCTGTCTCTATGATACTGTACTTCGTAATCACAGATTGTAGTCTTGGAAGTATGACCAAAATAAGAATTTTCACCGGAAAATGTCTGAACAAACAAGTAACAAATCTGACACTTTTGTTCTGACCAACTGATAAAAAAGCATTACAATAAATAGTGCTACCAAAGGTGATTAAATCTGATTGCTTGGCTCATACCACATCAAACTGTGCAAATTATTATTGTTATAGTTTGTTCTCAAATTGTTAATGTTAACAGCATCAGCATTGCGTTTTACTACGTGTATTTAGTGTGTATTAGCATTACCTGTAGATTTCAATTTCTGTACAGTCTAATCTCTAACATTAATTTGTCATACCATACAATCCGCCATTAAAATAAGTTTAATTATTCCAGCTGCTGTGAGAAAAGGCTATAAATGATCCGTCACCTGCAGCATCCTCACATATGATATAGCCTACTAGCTGGGACTCCTTCTTTATGTAAACAGACTTGACATAATGACGCAAAGATGAATGGCGACATGCTCGAATTTCCCGCGAAAACCTACCGGTACCACCTGAATTAGAAAACATTATTACAAGCTTATCGTTGTGAATCGGGCTAAGGTAAGGAGATAGTTTTGAACACTGGCTGGTTATGTACTTGCTCAAAAATTGATTTTGGATCATTTTTAACCAGAAAAACTTACGGACTGCAACTTTAAATTAATAACCGATTTTTAAACTCAAAATATCCATGATATATATTTGAATACATGATGTTGTTGAAGTGTTATCATGGCATTTTGACCCCTCAGCAAAATCATTAGTAAGGGTCATTGTTTTATGCATTTGTGTAAACGTCTCATTTCTTCTTGAACCAGGCACTTTGTTCAGATCACGCTGTGTGTGTGCGAGTTGTACGGGGGCTGGATGACCTTCTGTCCAGACTGGCTAATCGGAAGCCCGAATCTGAACACCAGCAGCTGGCTGTACCTGTGGGTCTACCTGGTGTTCTTCAATGGGATCTGGGTGGTGGTGCCTGGACTCCTCCTCTGGCAGTCATGGAGGGATTTAAAAAGAATGCATCAGTATCCAAAGAAGAAGAACAGATAAACTCAGAAGAAGTCTGAAAATTAGTAATTAACTGTATAATTATTGCAGTTATAATTAGCCTTTTAAACTCAACAGAATGAGATGTAGAGAGGGTGTGATGCAGTTGATTATTATACACATTTATTGCGTACACAGGGGAACGGTTGTTAAGCGTATCTTTGCATAATTGCAGTGGTAAAGACACAAAGGAAGCTCACACCAAACTACTGACTCATAGAAACTACTATCTGCATTCCTGTCTATGACACCTAATACTGAATGCCTTGTCACAGCAGCTCTTTTACATCAATTTTGGGTCATGTTTCCCTGCTAATCCTCCTAACCAAACTACCTTATCCAGATGACTATAAATAGTTTTGTCATTTTATGTTTCATCACACCCGTTTACTTCTCCTTAATATAAGGATGAATCATGTTTCTTTTTACACAGATTGTGCTATTGAGTTGGCTGTTTTTCTTGCCAAGTTATGACAACATAATAGGCTGACCTGTTATATTTTGGCCATAGTCAGTTATATGCAGGTCTGACCAAGAAAAAAGTTAAAGGAAATACTTCATTGTAATTTCATATGCTAATCTGCTGCACAATTTAGGCACTGTAATTTCACTACAGCTTCATGTGTAAATAATAATGCAATTATTATATTTAATAAGAAATAGTTTGCAATAAGGTTCCATTTGTTAAAATTAGTTAACTACATTAGTTAACATATGTCTAAAACATTTATTAATCTGATATAATGTTAATTAAAGCTTCTTTTTTTTTTCGGTTAAAAATGATCAAAAATCAATTTGAGCAAGTACATTACCAGCCAGTGATCTCCTTACCTTAGCCTGATTCACAACGGTAAGCTTGTCATAATGTTTTCTAATCTGAGTGGTACTGGTGGGTTTCCGTGGGAAATTCAAGCATGCCGCAGTCTTTGCGTCATTACGTCATGTCTGTAAACAGAAAGAAATCACATTGATGGCAGATTGTATGGTATGACAAATTAATGTTAGTGATTAGACTGTACAGAAATTTAAATCTACAGGTAACGCCAATACACACTAAATACACATAGTCATGATGTTAACATTAACAATTTGAGAACCAAGTATAACAATAATAATAATTTGCACAATTTGATGCGATATGAGCTAAGCGATCGTTAGATTTAATCACCTTTGGTAGCGCGATTTATTGTAATGCGCTTTTCCCCCCTCAGTTGGTCAGAACAAAAGTGGCAGACGTGTTACTTGTTCAGATGACATTTTCCGGTGAAAATTCTTATTTTGGGTATACTTCAAGACTACAATCTGTGATTCCGACAGCCACACATTCTCCTCAAAATATTAGATTCATCCGCGCTGAGGAGCCCTGCCGATGCACAACCAGAGCTGGGTAGATTACTTATGAATTGTAATCAGTTACTGATTACAAATTACATGACAAAATTTGTAATTTGTAATCCGTAATATAATCTCTTAGATTACATTTTTGGTAACATAATCTGACTACTTTTGGATTACATTTAGATTACTTTTGTGCTAACCCTTATTTGATGTCACACATATTGTAGGATAATTTTGCACTATTTTGACAGATACAAAGAAAAAATATAGTCCAAAAAAGTATATTCTATTCGCCAACAAGTGCCTCAACAGATTCTTTTTAAACTGCAATGTATGGACAGTTAATACTTCAAAATACTAACACTAATGTACCTGTTAGTGTTTGCTGATAGTAACACTAAATAAAACAAAATCACATCTTATGATTTTAAAACATTTACTTAAAATTAAGTAAATTTAGAAAACGGCAACATTACAAAAACAAATATTCTTGTTGTTGCTGATTTCTGTGCACAATTCCACACCCCTCCCTCACCACCGGAAAAACTTGAAGAATCACGAACGTATATAAGTGGCAGGTTTATTATGAAAAAAATATAAATGTTAAAAAAAAAAATGAAAAATTAGGAGAATCAATGAATTGTGAACAACTTACTGCCATTGTGTAAAGAATATGTAATCATGTAATCCATAAAGTAACTGTAATCTGATTACGATTATTTTAAAAAGTAGTTAACTCTAATTACAAGTACTTTATTTTTGGAGTCTGATTACGTAATCCAGTTCTACCCAGCTCTGTGCACAACCCACATAAAGATAATTCCACAAATAACTGCAACTGCAGGTTTCAAACAGAGATGGCGACAAAGAGGCAAAACTTACGGACTGCAGCTTTAAACATTTACTAATGTTATTAAAATCAAAAGTTGTGTCTTTTAATATTATTTAACTGATCTGTTTGAGCTGGCATGACACTAACACTGAACAGTTGAATTTTTATTAACTAATGTAAATAAAAATTAATAAATACTGTAACAAATGTAGTGCTCATTGTTAAGGTTTTTTTAATATCAAACTGTTTGTACAGTATCACAGGATTCTCATCAAAATCACTTTTGTTGACATTGATCTGCTCTACACAAAACACAGGAACAGAGTGTTAAATTACAAATAGATGATTGCAGTAATTACAGTACACATGTTGAAATGCAGAACATGAAGATAAACATAATATTTACAGCATATACAAAAACTGTGAACAAGTACATTAGTTAAATCATCTTTCGTCCTTTCCATTATTGGTCTAGTTTTTGTATGATAGTACCATGATCAAACCTCTTCACTTTGCCTTTTGAGGTTCCAGTTAAATAAAAGGAGACTGTCAAGATACTCTTAAGTTCTTTGTATTCCCTAGATAGTGAGATAGTACCTTCCTCATGCTTTATGTAGTAGTTTAGCTATAGAGAGAAAGGCTTGTTGGAGACCCAGTCCCTTCGTGGCGCTGCAAGCTTGGATCTCCCATACCCGATCTGTGTAATTGTCCAGCTCCAGCAATGTAGACACCTCTCTAATAGTCATGGAGTTTGGCAGGTCTTTTTTGTTGGCCAACACCATCAGGGGAACTCCTTTCAAATGCTCATCACTCAGAATCTTCTTCAGAGCTTTCTTAGCTTCTCCCAACCTGGCGCGATCACTGCTGTCCACCACAAACACCAGTACTTTACATCCCTCCAGGTAGTATCTCCAGTTGGCTCTCATAGTCCCTTGTCCACCAATATCCCACACGGTCAGTGAGGTCTTCTTGTCCAGCTCTACAGTTGCAACATTGAAGCCCACGGTAGGTGAGGTGTCCATCACCACTCCCCGCTGCTGTCTGTACAACAAAGTGGATTTTCCAGCTGAATCCAGACCCATGAGGAGAACCTGAGGAGTCTTTTTAAACTTTTTAGACATAATGGCGCCCATCCTGGTTTGAAAGACGCGTTTCTGATTAAACGTACTTATCTCAGCAGCTTCCAACAAGCATCTAGCACTGGGATCCTTGATTTCTGTTTTTGCGTGAAATCGTATGCAAAGCAGAAGCGACACTGAACGACCGTACGCAGCTGAAATTATAGCTCAGGGATGACCGCGTCATACTGCCAGACGAGTTGGTTCACATTTTTAAACGGGTCTGTCAACTTTACATGCCGGCCAACCTGCTCGGGGATTCCAGAAACTGTTCCTGTCGCTGTGCTTTCAATGTACAGTCAATGAATGGGCAGGGAAAAGTTTTGTCTATATACACATATATATTAGTGTGACCAGACGTCCCGTTTTTCAGCTATTTTTAGTGTCCCAACTTAATATGAAAAAAATTATGTTTTGCCCGTATTTCGTCTATCCTGAATTTTCTTTGCTAAGTGATCATATAGTGGACTACTTGCAGCCCACTATATGAGCCTCGTGACGCACAACCGGTTTGATATATTACGGCTCAGTTGTTTCCGGTTATATCTATTTTCAATGGGCTGTTATCACATAGCTAACTAAATGCCTTTTAAAATGAGTCCCCCTGCTGAAAAAAACAGCATATGCTGGTTAAGGTAGGTTTTGGAGCTGGTATGCTGGTTTGAGCTGGTTTATGCTGGTCCAGGACCAGCATTGGACCAGCATAAACCAGCTCAAACTAGCATACCAGCTCCAAAACCTACCTTAACCAGCATATGCTGTTTTCTTCAGCAGCTCGGGATGATTTTAAATTCCAGACAAATTCAGAGACAGGAGAAGAGATATTCTGATGATTTAGGATGAAAACTTTAACCTGTTAACTATCACTGGCCCACCGGTGGGCCCACAGCCATTACATATTTAAAACACCCTGCTGAAAAAAACAGCATATGCTGGTTAAGGTAGGTTTTGGAGCTGGTTTGAGCTGGTTTATGCTGGTCCTAAGATGGTCCAGGACCAGCATGGACCAGCATAGGACCAGTTCAGGACCAGCTCAGGACCAGCATGAACCAGTTTAGGACCAGCATAGGACCAGCATAGACCAGCTCAAACCAGCATACCAGCTCCAAAACCTACCTTAACCAGCATATGCTTGTTTTTTCAGCAGGGATATCCTATACTAAACCTAAACTAATCTTGACAAACTATATATCATTTGAAAGCAAACTCTAGTTTTCATATTTGGTGACTGATTTTCAAAATAAATTACAAAGGAGCAGTAATTTATCAATTTGCGACAAGAATATTTTCATACTCATAAAGAATGTTCAGACCTTTATTTTGAAATAGCGATGAACATGAAAAATCATTAAAGATTGGTTGAAACATGTTTGTTTTCATGCCAAGAGTATAAAAGATAACATCCATTCAATTTTTTTGAGAAAAAAAGGTCTGAAAATGTTTTTAATAGAAAAAAAAAAATACATTTATGATTGTGGCGGCGATCTATAACCCACATACATGTTTTTTTATGTTTATTAGAGGCTGAATTCATATCTAATTCTAACAAACTTCCCATACTACTTCTATATAGGATGTCTACTTCATAAATTGTATGAAAATATATGGTTCAGATCACTCAAACCCTTATATGGTCAGTAATGGAGCTTGGTTGACATCTAGTGAAAAAGTTTAGTACTGCGCCCAAAAAAAATCTTACTGATAGCTCATTTTTTCAATAACAACCTGAAATTTGGAACAAAACTTCTTCAGATTTTTGGCTTTGATTTTCTTGCAGTTTTAAAGTAAAATTTGTTTTGTAAAATATATATTTTATATAAAATATTATATTTTTACATTTTACATTTTCATAAACTTGAACTTCTATAACTTTTTTTTTTCTGTTTTATATTTATTTATTATTCAGAATGCGCATTTGGAAGCGAAATATATTAATAAACATTTCAGCAGGTTGAAGATAATTAATGTTAATGCAGAGAATATGATTAATTGTTTAAAAAAACATTTGGCAGCCCTAAAACATAGTAATAATCTGCGTTTTCATAAGAAGCTCTCTGTATATAAGTTGACCGGAAACGCTCGAGCCGTAATAAGTAGAACGCGGAAGTAGTTGTGCAAGTAAGTCCATTGCGAGTATAGTATGTTTTGAACAAAATTACCATCTAATCACAATTCATTATCGATTAATTTGCCGTTAGTGAAGGCGGGATATTAGAGAGCGTGGAGGAGATCATGTCAAAGCCTGTGTGTACATTTAGGCCTATCAAGGATCTTCAAAAAGAGTTTTTCAAGTTATTATGCGCATTAAGTTTTGACAAAAAAGAACTCAAATGTGGTATTTCGCTGACTATGACCAAAGTCCCTTTAAGTGTTATTCTGTAGTCGTTGCTATGGCTGACACACACCAAAGCGCGCTCTCAGACAGCGCGCGATCCCGAATTCAGTTCTTTTTGCGCCTGACTGGTCTGCCCATCACGTGGTATATCTCACGTAAATACAGTCGGTTATGGCTAAAGTGAACGTAAAAGCTCGGTGAAAACCGGATCATGTGTCATTATATTAGATCCTAGCAAATACATGTCTCTGTCATTAAAGTTAAATAAACCTACAGTACCTGAAAAACGTAAATAACTATATATACATATATTTTGAATTTTCACATTACGATTTAAGATCTCTGTTAAATCTTTACAACCCAAGTCCCGCCCCCTGCTCCTCCCTCCTCTTACTTGTTATCATTATTATTATTAGTAGTATTAACATGTATGTGTCTTATTTTACAGCCCCAGTTTCCTCGCGTTCATTTTTTTAATCCTTACTCCATCAAGTCAGCCCACTTTATCTCCCGCCTACTCTTAGTAGCCAATCCGTGAAGTAGGATTGACTTTCAAGAAGCCTGTGATTGGACAGTTGAGCAGTTGTTCACGCAACCGTAGCAACAGTGATCAGGAAACAAGTACGTTTGTTTCCTCGCTGACGTGAACGCGCTTCCGTGGGCATTTTCCTGGCGCTGCAGCCTGAGAGCACTTCTAGAGGTACTGGACTGGATAACTCGCTAATTACATGGTCTCAAAGTCGTAATTAGGTAGGTTTTGCTGCGTTGACTTGATAAAAACCGTTTTTCTGTAGTCTGAATCCACCTCATGTCCTGACGGAACGATGCTGTAGCTGTCAGGCTAACCGAGCTTTGCTCGTACATACAGTAACGCGATCCTGCAAGAAGATACGTTTAAACCAACCCTGCTGATTTAGCGATTTCTTTCACATGAACATTACACACAGGCAGATAGTGCTGTCCGCTGATTGTTTTGTTGTAATGCATTTTGCAAAACGGGTTCATCAGCAGTTAAAGTGACCTACAATGAAAGCTATAGCTAACGTTAGTGAGTTTTGCAGCTGTTTCGTTATAAACAACTGTACCGAAGTGTGTCAGTGACAAAGCAACAGGAAAATAGGCTGTATCACCCATCAGTTCTGTACTGTTTCACACAAAAGCTTTTTTGTACTTCCTCAAATTGTGTAAGTGAGTGAACTGTGGTGTTATAGTGGTATAAGACCTGGACTACTGCAGTGGTCATCTGTCATCCTTGTGAAGGCAATTCATCTCGGGTTGATGACTTGCAAAAAGTGTCTGGAGAAAATATTTAATTGCAGTATATTTAACAAAAAAGAATCCTGGAGTGTAACATGCTATACCTCATCTGAAACTACTTTAAACTGTATACTTGTAGTATTCATTAAGATATTACATGTAATATTATTACTGTTAAAAATCCACGTTATGCCACAGAACTGTTTGTGCAACTAAAAAACTAAAAGTTGAATTAATTGTGAATTTTAATAAACACTTCCCTTTATATCAAGTCAACACACTTTTATTATATAGCGCCTTATACAACACAGATTGTTCCAAAGCAGTTATTGTCATTGTTGATTTAGTTAAGTTCAATAACTGTTAAGTTAATTATGAAATTAGCTTAATTCAGCTATAATCAGCTTTACAGAAGACAATAGTGTCATTATTCAGCTTGAGCCAGTGCAATGTTGATTCAGTAACAGTGCTGACGTTGCAAAATTCAGCAGTTATGAAACAGTCAATTCAAATATAAAGTAGCTCTGCTGAATACAGTAGTGTCATCATTCAGCTCGATTCAGTTCAAGTTTTGTTCTGATGCTATAGTGCCATTGCAGTTATATATCCCTGACATTTAACATATGTGTTCAGTTTCAAAGGCACGCACTGCAGCGGTGTATCTTCAGGTGTCTTCTCATCTCCAAAGCCTGTCCCCTGCACTTAAAAAGGAGTGTTGCCATGGTGGATGTGAGTAAGTGGCCTCTCTTCACCCTCTTGAGTGCACAGGAGCTCGCCTCCATACGACAGGCATGCATCTTTGGAGCATCTGCTAATGAGGCCATCTACATCACCCACAGTGACGAAGTAAGCTGATGAAGAAATTGATAGTATCTGTGTGGCTCTTGATGGTGTAAGCTTGCATGACCTGTTTCAGTAGTTTGTAGAAATGGAATAAAGGTTCACTAATAGCTTCTGTACCTTTTATATGAAAACTAATCTGATTGTCCTCACACAGGTATATGTGTTAGGTGTAAACTGCAGTAACTGTCTGGGCACTGGAGACAGTCAGAGCACCATTGTTCCTAAAAAGCTGGACTGTCTGAGTGGGAAGAAGCTGGTCAGTTTGAGCTATGGCAGTGGTCCTCATGTTCTGCTGGCCACAGAAGGTGAGTACAAGTTCAAATCAATGTCTAAATCTGATTAAATCACTTGCCTGTCTCCAAATTAGGGTTATCAAAATTACCTACTTTGGGACCAAGTCGGTACTGTTGAGTGGAATGTTAAACACCTCAGATTGGCCATTGTGTTCATGCACTCATCAGATATGTCTGTGATTGACTACAATGATCAACTCTTCAAAAACATGTTGTAAATAGACATCTTTAACACTCTTCACCAAGCGCTTGCACAGACACACAGGAGTGTTTGAAAGAAGGTGTCTATCAGCGCATCCCTAATATATCCGCTGATAGACACCTGCTTTCAAATGCTCCCGTGTGTATCTGTGTAAGTGCTCAGTGAAGAGCGTCAAAGATGCACAATGATCATTGTAGCCAATCACAGACATGTCTGTTGAGCGCGTGAACACAATGGCCAATCAGAGGTGTTTAACAATCGGCTCAACAGCGCTTAAAATGCTAGGGGGAAATGCTGGTATTGTCACATTTTTAAAATTTCAGTACCGACTTGGTCCTGAAGTCTGTACTTTTGACAACCCTACTCCAAATAAAGTTGTCAAGTAACATGGTTGCATTATAGTTCTATCTAAATAATTAACCACTGTAATGCGGATGTATTTTGTACTGTTGTCTTATTCAAAGTCCTTTCTTCTCCTTACAGAGGGGGAGTTGTATGCATGGGGGCATAATGGATACAGTCAGCTGGGCAATGGGACGACCAATCAAGGTGTGTCTCCCGTTCTGGTGTCTGCTAACCTGCAGAACAAGAGGGTGACTGAGGTGGCCTGCGGTTCTCACCACTCTTTGGCTCTGACCCATGAGGGTGAGGTGAGGCATGGGAATTGTTTTTGGGAACTGCATAAGTATGGAAGCCCATTTCTGCCACATAAGAAAAAAAGTGCTTTGGTAAGTCACAATGACATCAAAAGTCGAAATTGCGATACTAAGTGACAATTATGACATGAAAGATGATTTACCAAAGCATGATTTCACATAAGTCATAATTAGATAATTAAATAATGAGATCTCATATGAGATATGGAATAAATTATGAGATAAGTCATAATGCTGAGATGAAAAGTCAAAATTATTAGATAAAATGTCAAAAGTATAAAATAATGAGACAAGTCATTGCAATAACACATGCTATTATAACTATCAAAGTGACTGTCATTATATACATGCATGTATATGATCAAACAAAATGGAAAACCTACAATACCAACATAACAGAACCCCGTGTAAATCCTAAAATAACACAACTTTAAACACTAACTTATGTCTCCCTATGTTAATCTTGTGCAGATAACACTTAATTACAACATTTATTTACCTTATACAGTCTGACGCAAAACATGCTGGGAATTAGAAATCTGCTGCATCTCAGTCATATTAAGTTCAGCTTACTGCAATCTCATTTTGAGTTCACACAACTTTTTTCTAAGTACAATGAACTTTCATTATTATGAGTGAAACCAACTCATTTCATTTAATTAATTTCACTGTTCGGTTTTACATTGTAATTTCAACATGCCATAATTATGACTTATCTCATAAGATGATCTTAATTGCAACTTTTTATCTCATAATTATGAAATAGTATTTCATAATTTAAAATTATGTCATAATTAGTACTTTTTATGTCAAATAATGCTTCGGTAAATCATCCATTTTTTATATGTGTTGGAAATGGACTTCCATACATAAGAGATTGCAGATTTAACCTAATATCAGTTAGTCAGCCAACGTGACCCATCCATAGCACAAGATGAGTGTATGATGGTTGATTAATGAGGTTGACAAGTTTATCTACCATACTTTCTGGAAAATAAGTTGCACCTGACTGTAAGTTTCACTGGGTCATTTAGAATAACGTAAAATACCAGTAAATAAAATGTAACGTTTACAAACATTATAAACACTATACAGATGAAATGCCCAGATCAACCTATTGATGCACAGCCATGTCGATTAATTAGGGTTAAACTAGTGACTTGCTGCTAATCTAGTAGCATTGACTAGTCAAACAGTTTCAGAATATAGTAATATCTTAACTTTGCTCTCTGTCACGTGCTAATCCCATAATCCAAGCAAAATCCTTCCTGTTTAGTCTTCATAGAACAATTTCCTTTTTTATCAGTCTCTCACTCCAGCAGTGGGTTAAATATGTAGGTTACATATTAAAGGGCATTAGGTGGATTTAGGTTTGACAAAACCCTCTTCTCTCTCCCCATCTGTTTAGCAAGTATAGTTAGCCGCTTAGCCTCATTGTGCTCCCTGTAATAAGGAGCATGTGACCTTTTTCCCTAAGCTGTGAGGGCTTTTGTTCTCAATGGAACTACCAAGATCAGCTTTCGTGTAACACTGTGTGTTTGTCTGTAGTAATAATTCATATTCAGCTTATGTATAGCGAAAGAGTATTTAGTATAGCTCACTCAAAAACATTGGCAGCCATGTTCAGACGGCCAGTCAGGCTTTTTTATAAATAAATATTTGTAGCTTAATGTCCCTGTTAACTAACTTAACCATGGTTGGCTAATTATAAGTCGTCATAGGTGTTTGCGTGGGGCTACAACAACTGTGGTCAGGTGGGTTCAGGGTCCACTGCCAACCAGCCAACACCCCGTAAGGTGTCCAACTGCCTGCAGAACAAAGTGATGGTCAGTATAGCCTGTGGACAGACTTCGTCCATGGCTGTGGCGGATAATGGTGAGGTAAGGGATGAAATTAACCACTCATATCTTTTATTGTTTTTGTAAGGACCCAGCCTGATGCTTAAAACATTCAAACATTGACTATTTAGTATGCATGTGTGTCGTCTCAATGTAGCTGTGTCGCTGACTTGTTAGTAGTGAAATGTGTGTTTGTTTTAGGTTTATGGCTGGGGTTACAATGGTAATGGCCAGCTGGGGTTGGGAAACAATGGGAACCAGCTGACTCCATGTCGTCTGATTGCACTACAAGGCCTCTGTGTGCTGCAGGTATGGACCAGAAGATCTGCTATGTTCTTAGACAGATTGTTAGCTGTACATGTAACATACTAATATAAACTACTGTTGAGGTTAAGGTTTGGGTTTATTAAGATATTATTATTATTTATTTATTTATTTTTTAACAAAATTAATACTTTTATTGAGCAATGATGGATTAATTTGATCAAAAGTGACAGTGAAGACATTTATGATGTTACAAAAGATTTTTCTTTCAAATAATACTTTTCTTCAAACTTGGTATTCATTAAAAAATTTCTTGAACACCACAACAGTATATTAGAATGATTTCTGAAGGATCATGTGACACTGAAGACTGGAGTAATGATGCTGAAAATTCAGCTTTGACATCACAGGAATAAATTACATTTTAAAATATTTTCATATATTTTAATTTGTAATATTATTTCACAGTATTACAGTTTTTTTTTTTTTTTTTAAACTGTATTTTTGATCAAATAAATGCAGCCTTGGTGAGCATAAGTTCAAAAACATTCTGTCTGGATTTTTCTAAGAATTGGCAACATCAAAGCAAGCATTTTTGTTTTTTCACATTAAACCCATGTGACTACAGATTTTTAAAAATGTAAAAAATGTAAGTGGGTGGAAAATATGTGATTGTGTGTCTTTGACAGATTGCATCAGGTTACGCTCATTCTCTAGCGCTGACTGACGAGGGCCTGCTGTTTGCATGGGGGGCCAACACTTACGGCCAGCTGGGCACCGGCAACAAAAGCAACCAGCTCAGTCCTGTACAGGTCATGACTGAGAAAGAAAGGTAATGGGGTTTGGGAATAAATTACTTACCTACTCAATCACTCACTGTCTTCCAAAACAGTATTGTTATTGTTAAAGGGATAGTTCACCCAAAGATTAAAGTTCTGTCATCATTTACTCACCCTCAAGTTGTTCCAAAACAGTATGAATTTCTTTCTTCTGCTGAACACAAAAGAAGATATTTTGAAGAATATGGGTAACCAAACATTTCATGGGCCCTATTGACTTCCGTACTATGGGGAAAAAAATGAGTAAATGATGACAGAATTTAAATTTTTGGGTAAACTATCCCTTTAACTAAAACCATTAAAAAAAACTATTAAATTGTTTTTAGATGAAGAAAAAAACATTAAACAAAAATTAAGAAATTTTGCCTTGGCAGCTAACTGAAATAAAATTACTTTAAAGTCCTAAAATGACCAAAATTGAAACATTTAAATTGAAAAATCTAACTAATAAAAATGACAAAAGCACAACAAAATTGCTACAACTAAAACTAAAATAAACTAAATAACTATAAAAATAAAAGCTAATTAAAATTATTATTAAATACTATAATAGCATTTCTAAAGCATGTTCTAAAGCCCGGAACACACCAAGCCGACGCCAATGAACTAGTGGTGACGAAAGCAGACTGCGGGGTTGGCTCACGTCGGCAGCGTCTGGGTCCAAAGTTGCCCTGACACACCAAACCGCTGCTCGACACCCAACGACCAAGTAGCACGTCCGTTCTGCACCTGCGTAAGAAAAGAAATGCCTTTCCGTACCAGCAGGTGGCAGTAGCTGAACAGTTGTTCACTGACCGACGAGCTCAGACGCCGATTCAACATGTCGAATCGGCCGAAAACAAAGCCGACGAGGACCAACTTCGGCCAACGGTGCAGAACACACTGAGAAAACTTAGTCGGCTGACGAACAAAAACTGCCCGACGGCCGACCGTCGGCTTGGTGTGTTCCGGGCTTAAAACCCAATGAACTGCCTGTATTATGTAGTGTAAAATCCTCACCTATATAGATCCTCTGAATGATTTTGGAACAGCAACTCTCTTAATTTTTTCTCCTACACATCACACACATGCTCATATTTGATTTCTGAAGAGTTTGGCATTAGCATGCTGCTAACAATTTGATACTCTAGTCTTAAGCACAGTAATATACGTCACTCTAAATATTGGGTGAAATAGTCCATTTTTATCAGTACTTTTTGTACTTATCCACACTTTGTGCTTTAGCATTGACTGAAATATATTTATAATCGACATTTCTCTTGATTCTATCTGCCATTATCTTGAGAACTTTTTTCAGAATTTTCTTTTTTAGCAAAAAATCTGTCATTGCTGGTGACCAGCATAAATACCCATTGCTTGGAGCAGCCATTGTGCCAAAAGCACGCCTTAAAATGATGCCTTAATTCTGTCTAGGTTTGCGGCTGATGATAAGGAGCGTAGTTAATTGACATCACAGTAAAGAGCTCATGTTGGTGAAAGCTGCATTATGTTGACGTTTGCATTTAGTCAGTGCCATTGTTGGTCTGAATTGTTGCATCCCAGGGAGATTTCCTGTTAATCTGGCGGGAGCTTCCTGTAGGTCATCCTGTTTTGAGTGTAGTATGAGGAGTAGCTCTCTCATACCCTCCCCGTGGGGTCACTGCAGTTATCTCTGCTAATATCAGTTTGCAGAATATGCATAATAATCAAACTAACAACCCAGTAATCTTTAATGTTGGGAGAATAAGACTTGTATGAGAATCTGACTGATGTCTCCCTCCTCTTCCCTTGGTTCTTTCCCTTTTGTGCCCTCTCCTCCTGCATGTATCCTTCCTCATGTCCCTGCTCTCCTCCACCTTGGCCTCCTCCATTGCTTCCTGTTATTTTGACTCCGCCTCCTCCCTCCACCAGGATCGTGGAGATCGCCGCCTGTCACTCCACACACACCTCTGCGGCAAAGACCCAGAGCGGTCAGGTGTACATGTGGGGGCAGTGCCGCGGACAGCCCATCGTGCTGCCACACCTCACGCACTTCACCAGCACGGACGACGTCTTCGCCTGCTTCGCCACGCCCTCTGTCATGTGGCGGCTGCTTACCATGGGTGAGTTTGTGTTGCAATCCATCATTTTACTGATGTTTCGTTCACTTTGGCGGCGTTGTTGTTTGAATCTTAATGCATTTACATCATGTCATACTGATGTTATGAATGTGCGTTAACAGATAGATTCTGCAGAAAACAATCATTACAGTCACTGCTGTTACATAACTATGCTGTGTTTGTTATCAGAGCATGATGATTTCCTGACTGTGGCCCAGTCTCTTAAAAAAGAGTTTGACAATCCAGAGACCTCTGACCTCAAATTCAGCATCGACGGGAAGTACATCCACGTCCATAAAGCTGTTCTCAAAATCAGGTGAGGACCTCACTTCAGTTTCATGACTAATAATTGGTACAATCACTTTCTCTTCTTTAATCCTTTAATTTCTGACTCCTCATTTCAGGTGTGAGCACTTCAGATCAATGTTTCAGTCACACTGGAATGAGGATATGAAGGAGGTGATTGAGATCGACCAGTTCTCGTATCCAGTGTACCGCTCTTTCCTGGAGTTC
Source organism: Ctenopharyngodon idella (assembly GCF_019924925.1). Taxonomy (NCBI): domain Eukaryota; kingdom Metazoa; phylum Chordata; class Actinopteri; order Cypriniformes; family Xenocyprididae; genus Ctenopharyngodon; species Ctenopharyngodon idella. The sequence continues at coordinate 37,496,890 of NC_067220.1, forward strand.
CTCTACACTGACAGTGTAGATCTTCCTCCTGAGGATGCCATCGGTGGGTTCTGCTCTATTTTCAGACCGGGTTTTCAGAAAAATGCTCCAGCAAACTCATAGATGAGTAAAAGAAACCAACAACATCTCTTTTGGGGGGTTTTAACACCCCTTTAAATGGACCAAAACTAAACCAGGGAGAACGAACCCAGTACTCTTACTTGGCCTTACAGTGGACTCATCTCATTTTGGTCCATTTTTGTTGCCAAGTTGCAGTCCACTTTCCATTCACACTGTTGTTTTTTGGGAATACAGATCACTAAAATATTATATAAATTAAAATATTAATGATTCTTATAGTAGTAATAGTAATGGTGGTAATAATAATAATAATACATAATTAATTAGTTATTATTATTATTATTAGTAGTAGTAGTAGTAGTAGTAGTAAAATTATTATTTAATAATAATAACAATAATAAATAATTTAATAATAATAATAGCTACTAATTATGTACTATTATTAACTAATTATTATTGTTTTTGCAAATTATGATATTGTAAATGATGATAATCATAACCAATTATGTATTATTTATTATATAATTAGTTTATTATTAATAAATTGTTTTGCAAATACTTGTTATATTATTGTAAATAATAATAAATTATGTATTATAATTTACAATAATTATTTACAGTAACAATAACAATACATATTAATAATTTGTTATTATTAACAATAATATAACATAATAATATATTAAAGTCACCATGAAATCAAAATTGACCTTTTTTTTTTGACAGAATGTTGCAGTGTTTATTATGATTTATCTGTGCATATTGTTTTTTTTAACTCATATATCCTCATAATCTTTAATCAAAAACGTTAACATCTCCTCTTCCTCAACGACATCTGTTCTCAGTCCCGCCCTACATTTGTCTCATTCCTGAACCATTTCACATTGCTATATGTCAACTTTGCCATTTCATGTATTAGTAATCTAGTACTGTATGCTTCTGGATATTTTGTGTGCACTGTAACTTGTAACTAATTTCACAATTGTAAGTCAACCTTGCATTCACAATGCATGTTATAAAACAATGCAGAATTCAGAAAAGTCAAAGCATTTGTTGGACCCATTAAAAAAAATGAATGGATTTGGCTGTCTGTCACAGGGCTACTGGATCTGGCAACCTCATACTGTGAAAACAGGCTGAAGAAGTTGTGCCAGCATATCATAAAGAGAGGCATCACGGTGGAGAACGCCTTCTCTCTGCTGTCTGCTGCCATCAGATATGATGCTGAGGTAACACAAAACCGTCCTGGAGGCCTGGCTTAGCAAACACCTGGTTTACCAGACTATTAGCTCTTCTCGCTCTCATTTTGTTTGCTTGTTTTTTTTTGTTTTTTTTGTTTTTTTTTGCAATTAATCAAAATAATCGTAGATGGTAATATTGTTTTTGCTCGCATGTTCAGTCACTCATAATTACACATGCTTTCTTTCATGTGAAGGATCTAGAGGAGTTCTGTTTTAAATTCTGTGTGAACCACTTGACTGAGGTCACGCAGACCGCTGCGTTCTGGCAGATCGACGGCAACATGCTGAAGGAGTTTATCTGCAGAGCCAGCCACTGTGGAGCCTTCAAAAACTGAATCTGACGGCCACCAGACACACACACACACACACACACACACACACACACACACACACACACACACACACACACACACACACACACACACACACACACACTCACACTCTCTGTATTATTCAAGGAAGCCATCTGTTACTGCAGTCAGTCCTCTTCACAGCTAGCGGGCGCTGTTACAGCAGGCGGTCATGTACACAGCGCCGCCTGTTGAACGTGAGAGAAACTCTTTTCATAATGGTCAATGTCATGATGAAGGGTCAATGTCTGTGTTACCTCATTCTCATGTACAACCATTTTCATTTTAGGTTTTACACAACTTTTTGGAAAAGACATGTCGCCTGGTACTAGTAACAAAGTCTAGTGCTGCAGATGAGATGAGAATAGTGTTTGCATAATAAAGTCAGAGAAAGTTTGGGACAAAAAGATGCATAATTCAACTGTATTACTTAAACATGCACCACTGAAAAACAGACCTTGTACTTTTCTGCAGGTATTATTGAATAGAGGTCACTAATTACTTTGTTTTCTTGCTGTGATGCAGGGCATTACAGATTGCTCTTTTTTTTTTTTTTTTTAATTGTATTGTATTGGCTGGGATCTGTAAACGTGCATTATATTGGCTTACAGTCAGCAGACCTTATTAATGTGGCCCCTTATATTGCACACTCACTCATTTTTATATAAATGTTATTGACCAAAAGAAGTTTTGCTTGATTTGAGTCTTAAAACCTGGGTGTAGTTTGGTCTAACCTATCAGAGACTTCAGACCACTGTTTGCTCTTGAGTAGTTTAGAAGGTGTTGGTGCTGTGAATTACAGAAGCAGCATGTACAACAATGACTGTTGCACTTAATCAGTCTGATGTTTAAGATTTGCTCAAATATAAAGAGTATTATTCATAGTTGCACTAGTAGTTTCCTTTACAGCTGCTCATACTAGAGGATTTGTATCCATTTTTTTTTTTTATAGGTGTGAAACACTTATATGACATAATACTAATGCCTGTGGTAAGATTTTTTTTTTTTTTTTTTTTTTTACATATTAACCAACTGTATTTTTGTTTTTCACTTGTACATACTGTACAGTTTTTGCATTAGTTTTGTAAATTAATCTGTATAATCTGTTTTTGAGAAAATATCCAGTTTCTCTTGTAAGTTATAAAAACTGAACCTTTAAAGATAAATAAAGCTTTTCTTATAAGTTGCATTTGGTGTTTTAATTGGATGTTGTAAATGTATGCCAATATACCAGCATAATTTTTTTTTTAATTGTAGATGTATCTAAGACTGTAAAACTTGTAATATGAAAACAGGATGTTTTACTCACTAAACCAAAAATAAAATTTCATTAATTTTTAATTAGTGATTAATATATATGTTTTATATATTTTAATTTTATAATTATTATTTTAAAAAATTCGATCTAAATGCTGCTAATTATAGTTCCTGAAAGGCATCCTGTAATTGCATTTCTCATTAACTGAAACAAAATGTTAATTTCCAGAATAGATAAAGGTGCAGTGTGTAAATTTTAGCGGCATCTAGCGGTGAGGTTGCGAATTGCAATATAGAGAAGCTACGATGGCCAACACAGGACAAACATGTCGTCTGATTCAGCAGAGAGTAGCTAGTCAAGCAAACGCGCTCTGTAGAGCAGTTTGTCCATTTAGGGTTACTGTAGAAACATGCCGCTGTTGTGCCGAATTCCTACCCCCGCCAAATTATCACCCCCCTAGTATTAGTAGGTTTAGGTTAGGTGTAGGGGAGGGGTTAGGATTAGGGGTGGGGTTAGGATTGGGCAGTCAGACAGCGACTTCAAAGAGGGGGGTAATAATTTGGCAGGGAGTCGAAATTCGGCACAACGCCGGCGCAAAAAGGTGACAACATGTAAGGGGACCTGCGGTGTATGAGATAGAAATGGCTCATTCTAAGGTAATAAAAACATAACGGTTCATTAAATATAGTTATGTATGTTATATTTCATTTCTGCCAATAGACCCTCCTAAAATTTACACTGCACCTTTAAATTTTAAGTCTGTGTTAAGAGAAAGCTGTAACTAATACTCATTCTATGAAATGATTACATGTTCAGAAATGTAGATGCACACTTAATTAACAGGTTTGGCTAGTTCAGCGACACAATTAGCGGGTGTGTACAATCAATATGCAGTCATGCAATCTTCTTAGACAAATATTTTTAATAGAAAGATAGAGTGACTCAGTGTGCCACTGTTACGGGATGTCATCAGTCAAACAGATTAATGAGTCTGGTGTGGAAGAATTTGACTGGCCTGCCCAAATCTGAACCTCACTGAAGACTTTTGGGAGGAGCAAGGCTCCATCACATCACCCAACATCACTGCTGCTCTTGTGACTAAACTGGAGAAATTCAGTGCATCCATGTTCCAGCGTCTTGCAGAAGAGTGCAACTCAAGACCAACTCACTATTAAGCAATGGTCGTAAAAATGATATGTCCATCGGCACATTGGGTGTGGTGTTTGAGTCTCCACATACACTGTTGATCATGGTGTAAATTAGATTTCTGGGGAATTGAAACAGGCGAGCCTTTAAAGATAGATGCCCCGCCCACTAGTGACGTCAGTGCAAATAGGAAGAGGACAGCATGAAGGCGGATGGACTGTTGTTGTTTGGGACAGTTTAGTCAATGACATGTCAATGTTGATCGCGATTGAATGGCAGCATCGGACAGTCGGCGGTCTTATGGGGGTTTCGAGGGGAGCAGCTCTATTCCAAACGGCGAGGAAATGCGAAATGTGAGGGATACCGGCGTACAGACGGATGCCAAAGTACAAGGTTAGATTAGCCTGTCAGTGTCTACTGGTGGTAACCAGATCCCAGTGGAAATCTGAACTTTAAATTGCAGTGTTTTACTAATCCCTTGTCATTTCTTCTTTTAATAAGCTATGTATAACCATTTCTTTATAAAGACTAATATTGTTTTTTACGATACATTACAGATTGTGTTCCAGTGCACAATCTATATTCTTTTCCGCTTTTTGACACAATAACCAAAAAGTCTCATTAGACTACATCAACAAAAATATGCATTAAGAATATTTTAATAATAATAATAATATACAATAAAATATTATTATTACTTATTTGAGATAAAATGATTTATTTATTTGACTGTACTTTTCCACTAAATCCTAACCTAAATCCTAAGAATCAGTTATCGTATAAATATAATGGCATTACTACTAATACTACTATTAATAATTATGATAAAAACAATAATATTTAAATATTAAAAAAATACATATGATTTTATCGCTTTAGTCTGATTATGTGCTTATTACACTTAAACATAAAAATAATAAAAAAAATATTGTATAAAACAATATTGTCTGATCTCATATTATTTGTGACCCTGGACCAAAAAGAAAACAGTCTTAAGGGTCAATTTTTTGAAATTGAGATTTATACATCACCTGAAAGGTGAATAAATAAGCTTTCCATTGATGTATGGTTTGTTAGGATTTGGCTGAGATACAACTATTTGAAAATCATGTAATCTGAGGGTGCAAAAAAAAAATCAAAATATTGAGAAAATTGCCTTTAAAGTTGTCCTTAGCAATGCATATCCACTCACAAAAACAAATTTTTTATATATTTACAGTAGGAAATTTACAAAATATCTTCATGGAACATGATCTTTACTTAATATGCTAATGATTTTTGGCATAAAAGAAAAATTTATAATTTTGACCCATACAATGTATTGTTGGCTATTTATATATAACTGGTTTTGTGGTCCAGGGTCACATTTATGCTTTATTAGTTTAAAATGTACACTGTTGTCTAACCACTTATCAGTCTATCTCTATTTACACGTCCCTGAAAATGTTATTTTAGTAGTTAAGCAAATGTTTTTAGTTTTGTCACTAGTCTGTTCACATGATTTCCATTCTTTGTTTCAGGTCAGGGACCTCGGCTGTCCAAAGCCAACCTTTTCACATTGTTGAGTCTATGGATGGAACTCTTCCCCAAGAAAGAACCATGTCAGCGGGAAAATGATCCTGTAGGTGTATTTTCATTTCCTCTAAAGTGATCCAGCATGTTTCAAAGATATAGCCATTTAAAATGCATTTAAGAAGAAATTATTCAGAAGAATGTGTTGTGTTATCCACCGATGTAAAATGTCTGATTTGTATTTAATTCTGGGAAATATAATTCTATACAGCACTTATTACTGGGAAGCTGTTTCCCACATGACCGAGTCCCTGTTGTGCATATAATGGCTCATGCTCTAAAGGAGATGCTAATGAACTTGTAGTGTGTGTGAAGTAGAAAGGCTGCTACATCCTCTGATTCATTTGATATGAGGAGCCACATAAGAGGAAAACACTTACAAACTGCCTCAGTATCTACTTGTTTTATTTATTTATTTAATTAAAAAGCAAAGAAGAAGTGAGAGGTAGTATATTTGTGTCCAGGCTGGAGACAGTGGTCTTGTGGTGGTCCACGAGCGCAGGGTTCTGGGTCTGCATTGCTCCAGTGTGCAGTTACATGCAGGACAGGTGGCTGTGGTCAAACATGGACCCCGACTGAAGGGATGTGACCTCTACTTCTCCAGAAAACCCTGTTCAACCTGCCTCAAGATGCTCATCAATGGTAAGATTATAACTGCTCTCTCTCTCTCTCTCTCTATATATATATATATATATATGTACACACACACTGATAGTCAAACGTTTGGATTAATTTAGATTTTTTTATGTTTTTGAAAGAAGTCTCTTTTGCTCACCAAGGCTGCATATTTTTAAATCAAAAATACAGTAAAAGCTGTAATATTGCGAAATATTATTACAATTTAAAATAACTGTTTTCAATTTTAATGTATTTTAAAATGTAATTTATTCCTGTGATATCAAAGCTGAATTTTTAGCATCATTTCTCAGTCTTCAGTGTCACATGATCCTTCAGAAATCATTCTAATATGATGATTTGCTGCTCAAGAAACATATATCATTATCAATGTTGAAAACAGTTTTGCTGCTTCATATTTTTGTGGAAACCATTTTTTTCAGGTTTCTTTGATTAATAGAAGGTTCAAAAGAACAACATTTATTGGAAATAAAAGTCTTCTGTAACATAAATGTCTTTTCGGTCACTTGAATTAATTTAATGTATCCTTTTTTGAATCAAATTATTTAATTATCTTCTTAATTTATCTAAAAAAGATTTCTTACACTACCATTTAAAAGTTTGAGGTATCACGGTTTCCACAAAAATATTAAGCAGCACAACTGTTTTCAACATTGATAATAATAATAAAAGTTTCTTGAGCATCAAATCATTATATTAGAATGATTTCTGAAGGATCATGTGACACTGAAGACTGAGAAATGATGCTGAAAATTCAGCTTTAATCACAGGAATTAATTACATTTTAAAATGTTTTCAAATATATATTATTATACAGCAAATTGTTATTATAAATTGTAATAATATTTCACAATATTACTGTTTTTACTGTATTTTTCATCAAATACATGTAGCCTTTCTGAGCATGAGACTTTCGTACAAAAACATAAAAAAAATCTTAATTATTACAAACTTTTCACTGCCAGTGTATAATATTATATTTTATTTATTTCATATTTTATATTTGATTGCCTATCTCAGCCCTTGTTGTTATCTTCTCTTGCCTTTCCTCTCCTTTGTTCAGCTGGTGTGAACAGGATATCTTACTGGCCCGGTGATGCTGAGATCGGCCTGCTGTCAGGTAGACACGATCATGCGGACTCCAGTCACCAGGAAGCCATTCTAGATGCCACAGCTGCAGAGCGACTGAAGTCCAACAGCAGACCCCACATCTGTGTGCTCCTGCAGCCTCTGGACAGCACCATGCTGCAGTTCATGGACGAAACCTCCCAAAACTGTGACTTCCTTGGGAAGATTGCGGCGGACAATCCAACTCTGGATGTTGCGGATATCTTTAGAAAGGAACGGTGGAACAACTTAAATGATTTCTTGGAAAAGTTCTTTATAAATGATGAAGAACAACATATGTATGTGCTGAACAAGATGGGACTGGAGAACTTTTGTGTGGAACCAAATTTTAGTAACTTAAGGCAGCATATGAAGAATCTCATTAGGATTCTCACGTCTGTGGCCGCTAGTGTTCCGGTTCTACAAGACGAATATGGTTTCTTCATGAGAGAGCCTTTCGGGACGGGTTCTCCAGCTTTATCTCAGGATGTGATACGGCACTGTATCATACAGGCACGGTTATTGGCGTGTAGAACAGGTGAATTCTGTTTGATTACATTTACTTTTTTATTTATTATTAACTGGCTATTAAAATGTTCAGCTGTTATCAAAAATACACAAATTAAGACTTCAAAGTGCCAACATGAATCTAGTGTCACTAAAAATTAGTGGTGTTCGATTCCAGATTTTTTGGAGTCGACTCCGATTCCCGACTTTTTCCCGATTTTTCAATGGGATCGACTCCCGGAATCGACTCTATTTGCTCCATTTCAAAACAGGGTCAGCAATAAGAATACAAGATTGCCATCATTATTACACACTTAATGTAGGCTATTTTTTAGACACAAAGCCTAAAACTGCCTTTATTCCAGTTTAGAGATAACATTACCTTGAAATGATGAGTATCACCATCCTTTCCTAGTTGTTACCAATACCTAATTTTAAAGACATGAGAAAAAGAATTACGGGAATATTGGATTCTAAACAACAAAGAAATGCCACAATTTATCAAGACCACGTAGCAGATAGGAGGGAGAAACACCTCATGCGTGGCTGCTCCCAAGTATAAGGGGGTTTCCTTGCCATTAATGCTTGGATAACACACCTACGTCTCCTTCTATTAAAAATAATGGCTAGTGCAGTGGCTGCCATGAAATATGAATAAGATATTATCACTAACATGCAGACAAAAATGGTAAAAAAAAAACATTTCTATAATGACAACAACAGCACTACAGTACTATATGCACTCCTCCATCATTTTGACTTTACATCTATTTCAAAAATGTCAAAAAACGGCGTTTCAACACAGCCTACATTTGAATTCGACCGATTCGACTCTGGCTTTGGAATTTCAGAATGATATAGCATCATTTCAGATGCGATGAGTCCGAAGATTATTCCAGTTATGAATTAATTATTCTTTCACAGACTTTTTTAATGCACGTTTTATTCCTAATAAGTAAGTTTCTTCACGTCCATCATGTTTTATGTGCATTTTATTTCGTTGAATAAAGAGTATCCACCCCAGCGAGTGTAGGGGCCTCATTTATAAATCCACACCAACGCTCATATTTATAAAAACGGCCCTTGACGTGGAACAGTGCTTAGCGCCACGTCAGAATCTGAGCAGACTTGCGCACTTTTCCTGTCAGATTACTGCAGGTTTTTGGAAATCCAAGCTATTTTTGCAGCTTGCCATTCTAAATTAAAGGATTTGGACAGTGACTGGTGATCTTTTATATGTAAATGACATTAATTATGTGTCGTTTACAATGCAGAGAACTGAAAGCATTCAGCTGCGTGCAAGTTTAAGATCATTTGCGATTTATAGATGTCACATCTGAAAGAGAGGCGTACGCTCGTTTTCTGTGTGTACGTTCATTCTATGAATCACACGTAGGCCTAAGCACATCTGAGAAATGATCGTAAGATCAAATTTAGGATGGTTTCTGAGCAACATTTTATAAATGAGACCCCCGGAGTTATATTCACATCTTGTGTAGTATCTTAAAATGTGCAGATGTAGTCGTTTTTTCAGAAAACCAATATTACTCATTTAAAATTTAAAATTCTGTACTACTTACATTACTGCATGCAAAAGTTTCGCGGACGCCCAAAGTATACTTTGGGGTTAAGCCCTTAATAGCAGCCCCCAAACCTCCCGGGCCCATATGCACGTGCGTACCTTGCATGCCCAGATGCTAGGCCACTGGATAAGATGCATCAGATGTATAACAAAATACATAGCATGTATTTCCATTTCAAGCTGCAAAATGCCAGTTGTACACTCAAGTGAATTCATTACCTATACTTAATTGAAGAAAGTTTAAATTTGGTTTACTCAAAATAAATCAGTTTAGATCAAATTAATTTATTTTAGTATGTTTAACTCAACTTTAGTACATTAATCAAAGTAAACATTTATGTTAATCAACTTAAGCTTTCTATGTTCAAACAAGCTAATTTGTTCATTATTAAACACAATGTATATAATGAACAAATTAAAAAAGACTTGTCAATACTAACGCTAGTTTTGATTATTGAGAGCTCACAGCCTAAACACAAGCACCACTCTTCTACATAATGGTAACCACAAAATTCAAAAACATTACAGAAACTGCCTCTAAATGTCCAACTTAACTGAACATTAAACATTAACAACATCTTTCCCTTTCCTGAAAAACACATAAAATAACACTTTAATCCCTAAATTTACTCTCCTAATGCAGTCCCTTGCAAAGCATGCTGGGAACTACAGATCCACTGCCCAGTTAGTAAACAAAATTGATTCATGTAGTTTTAACACAAAATTAAGTAAACATTTCCTTAATTTAAAGTAAATTAAGTACATTTTAAATGAGGTTAATTGAACACAATTAAATTGTTGTGACAAAATGTTAAAAAATTACTTTAGCTTTTACTTTAATTAAGTTACTTTAGCTCATTTTAATTAAACTGAACAAGAGTGTAGGATGACTTTGTCTGAACTTACACTTAATTATACACTTAATTATAATTTGGGAATTTGAAAATTGCAAGAGAGTTACCAACAGGTTGGAAATAAAGTGCTGAAGTTGATCGAAGGATTGAGGGTGACAGCTAATATTAATGTTTTTAAACATATTTTGAAATGTTGATTAAAATAATTCCAAGCTCTTTATCAAACAGAATGGAATGTTTTAGTGATACAGACCAACGAATATCGAAAAACATAACAGGATTCATAGGCCATTACTAATGCTGTTGATTTCCTGCCAAAATGATGCCATTTCCTGGAGGAGGATGTCAGGATGCAAAGTTGAATCGAGGACACAGTTAAAATGCTTTAACTTTCCTTTTTGTGTGTGTTGTCTCTTTGTGTAGAGGATCCTAAAGTGGGAGTTGGTGCAGTTATTTGGGCAGAGGGAAAACAGGTGAGCGGGGAAAAAAAAAAAAAAACTGAAAACTTGACTTTATGATTTTATGTATTTTAAAAAATGAACACCTCTTTCCCCCCCCGAATTACCTCTTGCAGTCCCAATGTGATGGCACAGGTCGGCTTTACCTTGTGGGCTGTGGATACAACGCCTATCCAGTGGGCTCACAGTACGCAGAGTACCCTCAGATGGATCACAGGCAGAAAGAGAGACAGAACAGAAAGTACCGATACATACTCCACGCGGAGCAGAACGCACTCACATTCAGGTGAGGCTCATGGGAAGAAGCTGTCAGAAGAAATGTTGGCAACAAAAAAAAAAGAGGTGCAATCATATTTACCATTTCTTGGCAAAATCCAGTCATTCCAATAGGAATTTGGGAGTTCTGCTTGAGGGCGGAAAAGTTCCCCACGCAGATTTCATTCATTTTCAAGTTGGTCAAGCAAATTTGCTGCGCTGATCAACATAAAGCTGCTTGATTTAATTGACTTCTGTGCTTCTGCACTAATGACAGACCTTTTTTGCACATGAAAACTCATGGTGCTTTTATTATTTTGAATGCACTGAATATCAAGCCATTCAAATGTTCAAACTCATTCATGAATTCATTCATTTCATCAGCCTCAAACCTTCCCCTTTTATTTCCCTCCAATCTGCAGGAGTGCAGAGATAAAAGAAGAGGAGAACACAATGATGTTTGTGACCAAATGCCCGTGTGATGAGTGTGTCCCTCTGATTGGCTGCGCTGGGATAAAGCAGATCTACACTACAGACCTGGACAGCAACAAAGTCAAACACGACATCTCCTACCTCAGGTTCGACAAACTCAATGGCGTCCAGAAGTTCATTGTAAGTGCTGATGATAAATTATAAACTTAATGAAAATACATAAATACAGCGCTATGGTGTTTTTCTTTCTTTCTTTTATGACTAATAATAACTATTATACTTGAAAATGTATTCAAAACTTGGCCTTTTTTTTTTTTTTTTTTTTTTCAGTGGCAACAGAAATCTGCTAGACATACTTCAGAGCAAGCTGCTCTACCTACAGCAAGTGAGTGTTTTTGTGTCTTAGGGGCTGTTTACACAACACCGTTTTCAACTAAAAACTTTTCCCAGGTGAAAAAAATACTATAGTAATTTATAGCAAATACTGTAGTGTTTTTGAACCATACTATAGTATATTGTAGTATACTGTATACATTATAGTATTATATTATAGTATACTTAGTTTTTACTACAGTAAACTGCAGTGTATATTGTTTATTAATATACATTACAGACCTTATGCGCCAGAGAAACGTGCGCGCAACCATCTTTATAATATTGTCTTTGAACTTCCGTTTTTGCGGTAGCTTTGTATGTTTCTATGGCATCGCTGTCAAAGAATAATTAGCTGGTGAAGTGGATTTACTGAATGTAGAGTTAACAAAAGTTATCATGAGCATTGTAATGTTTAAAGCAGATGTCTTAACAAATGTCAGTAGACCGGGAAGATTTTAAAATGAGCAGTTCAATCATAAGTAAGATAGCTGTCGAAATACAAACCGGAAGTCAAAAGACAACGAGCGCAGTGCTGAAAGTTGCTGTAGTTATGTTACCACAGCAACTACAGAACTACCACAACAAATTAATTCAAGTACTTTACTATAGTATGGTTCAAAAACAGTATAGTATTTACTATAAATTACTATAGTATTTTTCACCTAGGTTTATACGTTTTGTCCGTTCATTTGAGCCGTACCATGCAGTGGAAAAGCGCCATTACACAACAACGGTGCTTTTGAGGCCTGAAAACGCACATTTTTGAAAACGGGGTTTTAAAGTGCAAGTTTTGAAAACTATACAGTTATCGTCTCCATGTAAATGCAAAAACGTGATGTCGTGCATGCCCCATTACGTGTCTGAAGGGTAGTGTTACTTCACAAAGTGACATTGCCAACTACTGGCCTGGCAGCATAATACAGCATTTAGTCATTTTCCCGGATCCATGTGAACAGGGATCGTTTTGACAACGTTGACGTCTGTATGCGAAAGTTTTCCGTTATTACTACATCGTTGTCATGTAAACGTACCTTCAATTCTATGACATATTTTTAAAAATGGTCTCATTAAATGGATAGGCAAGTGATTTGGCAGCTACTTTACCAAAACTGTAGTTCATTAATACAAAAAAAAAGTTCCCTTTCAGCAGTGTGATGCAGTTCAGTATCATTGGTAACTGTCACATGTCTGTGTACTTTGAGCCAAGATCAACATTTTAGGTTAAAATGTGCAGAAGTAAAAGTGTGTCTTTTTGATCCTGTGACTGGTCACCACGTTTTCACCATTTCTTTTCAAATATTCAATGTAGTCTCTCGATTAAGTTCCTAAAAGCTGTATGCATAATAATTAGATGGAATATAGCATGGATGTTTTTTTTGTTTGTTTTGCAGATGGCTGCATGAAACGAAGAGATGAGGAAACCCATTTTCAGTGCAATAAGAGACTGAGATCATAGAAATAACTGAATACATAAAATGAAATTAAAATTTAGAGTTGTTCTTAATTTATAGTGTACGGATTTACACTATATACAATACCCAATGTGCTTTTGTTTTCTTTTAAAAAGGAGTCAGTGATACTGCCAATGCTTCACTTGTTCTTTATTGATATGGTACTGTTAGCACTTCAGATGGAAACTGCAAATGTATGTGTAGTAGGAAAAAATGTCATTCAAATTTTGAACTCATGGTTTGGCATTTTCAATGTAATTGCTGACAAATATATTCAATAAATTTGGCTCAGATGGATATTTTAAACTTGAAACTAGTTGCCTTAGAGTACAAATGAATTTGCTTCACGCTTTGAGTGAGTATCTTATCACATAAAACTAAAGGAAAAAAAACTGAATCAATCAACTGTAGAGGAAAAAATAATGAAATTTAATGAATTTTCTTCAACAGCATAACTCAAATATAGTGAGTTAAAGAGGTTCATTGCTTAATCAAGCTAAATATGCTCAATGAGAACATATTAAAAACAAAAAGAAATTAAGCTCCCCCTTCCAAAATTTCTTCTCAAATAATAATAATAATAAAAAAAAAAAAAAAGAGTAAATTAATAACTCAAGAACAAAAGGCACCTGTTTTGTATGTTTAAATCCTCATTTCATCTTGTTTTTCAGCTATGCAACAATCTACTTCTGTCAAAATCATCATAGACATGTGAATTATGGGTTATAGCACAAAATACATACTACAGTAAAAGGAATACTATAGTATAGAAATGAATACTACAGCTGCACGACAGTATAAGAAGTACTTTAGTATGATGTACTAAAGTTAACAAATCCTATAGCACTAAGGGCACTATAGTATAGAGCATACAATAGCAATGCCAAAGCACTATAGATTTACCTCACTGATCTACATGAAATCTACGAGTTGGAATATACACCGGTTCACTTAGTGCCAAAGTTGATTTTTCAAAATTCTTCTAAAATGGCAACCACCTTAAGAGTAAAATCAGCTTTAGGTAAACATCAAATAAAAATATATAAAACAAAATAGCGATGCTGTCTGATCAGAAAAACGGCCTGGCAGCAACTCAAAATGTACACGAAGACCCACACATGCTCTTCCTTTTTCAGCTCAGATGAACAATAATTAAAATACTGATAAATGAATTCTTCCTTCTAAATAATTCTTATAAAAACACAAACAGAATAAAGAGAACAGGGAGGAAATGATCAGGTTTGTAGTGTTCTGAATAAAGCACAGGCTAATCAAATAACAAAAGCGAATGCAAGTCATACTGATGCCCGAGAAAAGAAGACGGAAAGGAGGAATGCAAGAATGAAGATTAGTGCAGTTACAAGATATCAAGAGAAAATCAACAGCTCATAATTGATCGTTTGGGAATTTCAGCTCCTTTCCAGCAACATCCAAATAACACAATCTCTTCTGATTGTGGCGCTGTTGATGCCAGGGAGAGCGTGGAGTGTCCAGACTCGTGAAAATTAAAGTTTACCTGTACTTCCTCATCCGCACTGTCTTGATGTGTTCGTCCTGTAACTCAAACTGATTCCTACTTCTGAAACATCCTATCATGGCACGAGAGTTTGCGATAAGATAAGAAAAGCAAATAAGAACACAGAACATCAATGATCAGGAACCTTCTTTTGTAAGCCTCAGAACTAAGAAGAGACAAATTTTTCAAGATTTTAAATAGAATTATTATTGTTAATATATTTTTTTTGTGGGTTTTTTGTTGGTTTTTTTTCCCTAATACTGTAATAGCTAAAGTTTAGGAGGCTGGTTTCTTTAGGTCTCGTATTTGTTTGACGAGGTACGTCTTTTCGTCGTTAAACTGCTCGTCGTCCGTGCGATCCTTCTGAAAGTTGCTAAGGAAGTCGATGAGTTTCGTTTGGTTCTTCAAAAGAATGTCTACGATGGGCTGCGTTTTATTTGGATTGGCCACAAACACCTGAGGAAATAAAAAAAGAAAAAGATTGTTATAATTATACACAACTATTTCAAGGAAACACAATATTTACTTTTCAGTATGTTTTTTTTTCTCTTATATTTTAGTCTGTCCCTCACACAAAGCTATAATATGGATTCAGAAGATTTGGAATATATTGCATATGAACCACTTTTAATGAATATAAGAATCCCATCTTAGGTGTTTTTAACTACAAGGTAATATAAATCAAATTAGTTTTTTTCCATACAAAAAAAAAAAAACATTTAAAAAATAAAATAGTGTCTCATTTTTTGTACCTTAAAGACATGGAAAGCCTCAAACTGAATGTTGGGGCTCTTGTCTCTCAGGAGGTTCATCATGAGCTTCAGGTTCTCTGGTTTACTGATGTACCGTGTCATGACTGTGAAATTGTGTCTGTCCAGGAGCAGTTCACCCAGCAGCTGTCACATAAACACATGGTGTTAATGACGGGACAGGCTCCAGACGACAGAAATCAGATGTCAGAACACACACCTTCAATGACTGTCTCTTGGTTACGTAGTTCTCAGAGTGAAGCAGTTTCTCGTAGTTATCGAAAACCTGGAAGATCAGTGAGAGTCATTTAAAAATCTTAGCTTTTCAGAATTCTATGGAAAAAAAATAACAATAAAACAAAACAAAAAAACAATTTTTACCGCATCATAGTTCTGTTCTAAAAATTCTGACACCAGAACCTTGTGTCTCGTGAGCAGGTCCTGTAAACAAACAAAACAAAAAACAAACAATATATTTAATGTAATTTCCCATTTATCAAATAATTTATATATCAATTAGAGCTGCATGATTAATCGTTAAAAATCGCGATCTCATTTCAAACACCCACACAATCTCATTCCTAAATGACAACCATTCACCAGTGTCTATTAAACCTTTACAAAATCACACCGGAACATTGAAATCTGCGTTGGCGCTGCCGCTGATCCAAAGAGAGCAGTTGTCACAAACAGGCTTTTCAACCACACAGTGTTGTTATTTCGGTATTATAAATATTATCACAGAAGTAAAGTTTATAGTTCAAATATAAACACTGATGTCTATGGAAGACATCAAAATAAAGTAAATCACCTTGAAAGTAACTTGGCGCTTTAAATACGATTGTATCATTACATCGTTACGCCACCAGGTGGTGACAAGTGAATGTTAAAAAATGTATTTGTCATTGAATCATTCAGTCGAAAAACACTGATTCATCAGTAATGAAACAAGTGAAGACTTTATGAGTGAGTCACTGAATCATTCATCCAAACCATTTTTTTTTAAATAATTCATTCAGATTTATTAAAAACAGACTGCAGCAATTAACACTTGTCAGAATCTCTATTAAATGACGTTTTGTTTAGTTGTCCATTCAGAATTGTGATCTCTTGTTTGAAACCAAAAAAATCATGATTCTCAATTTACCCAGAATCATGCAGCTCTAGTATCAATAAATAATGTGTTATTTAATAAAATATAGCGCTCACCTTAAAGGTGGCAAATGCATCAGAAGCGATGTCAAATGTGGACATCTCCACATAGCTGAAGAAATCTTTAAAGTGTTCAGAGTGGAGGACGATTTTGGCGAGAGGTTCGTGCCGGATGCACTCACGCAGCATAATCCCACAATTCAGTGCCACCTGAGGGGTCTCATACCTGCCACGACATCACAGGAGAAATGTCACGTTCACACACACACACATCAATGCTTAACAAGGGCCATTCACGGGTAAATGAAGCTTGATGATTTTAGATCTATTCCATGTTTTCTCTTCTGATCTTGATGCTGTAGGCATCCATTTATTGCTAAAATGAATGGAATGATGGAAGGAAAACAACATTTGAAACTTTTCCATTCAAGCAGTTGATAAGTAACATGCTCACGTGCTGCATTTCAAAAATACCTATCATCTCTCACCCTTTGAGTAAGATGAAAAGAACTTCCTGATGAGAGCAGAAATATTCCACCGTTGGGCTGCGGGTTCCGATCTGCCTGCGCAGGATGTTGTTGAAGATCTGACAAACGTCTTTTTTACCCTGTGCACACACATAGACACTGTCATTATAACGATTATTATTAGAACCATGAAAATAACAAAGAGCAAAAAAGTTTGTCCGAACATCTACAGCAAGATAGATGGACAGACAGACAGAAAGATAGATAGATAGATAGTAGGGCTGCGACAATAAATCAATGCTTCTCAATTCTGATATTTTCAGAATGCATCGTGATTCTCTCTCAAATCGATTCTGATCTTAGTTTTCAACAGCAGATGGCGCTCTAGGCTAGTTTTTAACCGCACACTCAAATGCTCACGAAGAAGAGGGCTTGTGCGTTCGGCTGTGTCTGAGAATGTACTTGCACCTCAGAATGTTTTTATGACGCGAGATTAATGTAAACAGCCCACTGCAAACACACTTGTAATACCCTTCAACCTTTCCGAACTTTATGAATGATTATTTTATAGAAGGTTCAAGTGGTGTGTGTAAGGAACTGGAAGCAAGCAGAGTACGACTGTTTCTAAAGCACGCAGTGACATCTGCTGTTGAAAACTAAGCTCAGAATCGATTAGAGAGAGAATCGCGATACATATAGAAAATATCAGAATCAATCCTCGATTTGCGATGCATCAATTTATTTTCCTAGTCCTAACAGATAGAAAGATAGAGAGAGATAGACAGATGATAGACAGACTACTTACCCCAAATGTTTGAACTGCAGTGTGTAATAAATTATAATGCAATTATAAATGTCTTCAGTAGTGCTTTGAATTATAATGTCATTTATTGTCTTAAAGCATCCTCACCTCAAAGTCGATGACCTGCAGGTTTTCCACCAGTGAGATGAGCAGGCCGCTGTTGTAGAGCTCTTGGGCCAGTTGAGCCACCGTTTCTGTGTGCGGCTCCTTATCGTTAGTGCCGTACAGGATCTCCTTCATCGCCACCAGACATTTGGACACCTCCTCTGAAGCCTGACGAACACACAAATCACTTCAGTATCGCTACAAAATATGCTTATAATTCAGGTGTTTCTAATCATGTGTATACAGAGCATATGGTATCAATGCCACATATCGCTCTGAACACCTAAAAGGATTCTGGGTAATTTCACATGTAAGCTCATTATACAAAGAACATCATTAGCTATTTATCAGCTGCTGAAACAGCTCGGTCTGAAATTGTGGAGGCATCGTGAAGCATATGGATTTTCCTCCAGCTGGAAGTGCCCCAGGCCCTCGGAATAACAATCAGCAGGTTCCCAGCACTTCAAACGCTTGACTTTAGCGTGAGGCTGCTGAAAAGGGCCTTAGCAGGCATGTGAAAATGAGCAAGAGGTCGGGCAGTGGAGCGATATTCCCACCTCTGCGACATCTTTCTACTCACAGCACAAATATAAGAACTTCCAGGAAGAAACCCAGCCTCTCGCACATTTGGACGCTCTGAAAATGGGGTTCAGATTGAGTAAATTGGGCCACTTATTGACACTGAGATGAGTGGGCTAATTTACCTGAACTACCCCAATTAAACAAACAACTGTCATTCAAATAAAAATCTCTTTGGAAGAAAAAAAAAAAAAAAGATATGACTGAGTGATAATTTTTGCAAAAGTCATCTAAAGAGGAATTCTGATGAAATCAAGTGGTTTTTCAAATGCAAATCCAGTTTCAGACTTCATGTCTACATTAGTCTGGTACATATTGCTCACAAAATTGGCCATTCATAGACATTTCCATGTCACACTTCCCTCAACAGATGAAAAAATAGAAAGAAAAAAAAAGTTGAGCAGACTTTATGCTAATAGTCAACAGTAAGGCTAAACACAATGACAGTGATACTTATCAAAATGCATATCCATATTCTGAGCACATCCTACTATAGGATCAGATTATTCATGTCCACTGCTGATCTAGTGCACTGGTTTAAAACTCTTATTTGCCTGAGGCCAGGCCTGTCTCTCCGAAAAAGCAAATGAAAAATGCAAAAACACAATGGAAAAAAATCAGCAGTGGAAAGAAGCCTGATTTAGAGGATATAACCACTGATATTCTGGTTGAAAATAGCTGTAATGTGTCTCAGGGCAAAGCTGTAGAGACCTTGGAAAACTTGAGCATCATCACTCAATAATCAAATTCATTATGCAATCATTTGAGAGAGCTTCTGGAACAACCGGGATAGATAATGAAATGGAATAAAATCTTGGGAAAGAGTGGAAAAATAAGGAAGAAAAAAAATTTGACCAGTGGACCAAGGTAAACACAGAGTGGCAAATTTATTAAACCTGACTGTCACTTTTGTGCCATCTTAAATAGCCACTAAATGCACTGGAACATTCTTTCAGTTTAAACACGCCTCATTTGATGCAAATCAGGCTTATTAAAGCGATGGAGTGACGCTGTACAGTCCCAGGAAAGCATGCCATATTGCAGCGATCTGCTGATTTCTTTAAAAAGCTAGCAATCAGAACCAGCTTGCACGATGCTCCGTACCAACAGTGCTCAGTGCACCTTTTTCTTTTTTTTTTCTCCATGTTTGGACTGCCACCTGATTTATTCCTATAGTGAATCGGGTTTTATCAGCAGGAGTAATTCACTGACTAAAATCCCCCAGGAACTGCTAAATGCCATAATATGACAACTTCAAACTCATACCTTCTCTGTCTTCTTGTCCTGTTTGACCAGGATGGAGAGGTTGTCCTTCAGGGTCTTCACAATTTCTGTGGGGTTCTTGTGAGATTTACCAAATAGTGGCATGGTAGCGGCCGTAGACTTCTAGCTTTTCAACCTGGAATAAAAAAAATAAAAGAAATGGACAAAGTCAATGGTTTTGACGGCCCTCTAAAATTCTGACAACACTGAGACTGAAGATGAAGTCTACCAAAGTTTAAAAGGAGAATACTACATTAATCAAAAGCAGCACACATACATACTGTACTTGTCTTCAAAAATCTTATGATCTAACTTTTGTCTAAATGCTTGAAACTACACAAGTACAAATAGTGCCTTCTTATGAATTTCTTTTAAAACTAAACATTTTTTCCATTATACATGTCAAACTTTTGATGACTTTAATATTATTTTGAAATGTGATCATAATAAAGAACGAGTAGGTACGTCCTAAGCAGTTACGCAAACGGTCCATTAAACCCAGTGTTATTTTAGTATTATTTATATACTATTATAGTATATAGTATCTTTTATATTTATATTATTTAGTTCTCGTTTTTGTCATTTTTATCAGTTTTTGTTCTTTAAATACTTCTTTTTTTTTTTTACATTATATTTATTTGGTTTTACAGTAAGATACCTGTAAAACATACACTTTAGTCTGAAGAAGAGATCTTAAATACTTCTATTTAGTTTTTATTTATTATATTTCAATTTAATACTCAAACTTATTTTCAGTAAATTGCCAAGACAACATTTCTAATTTTCGTTTAAGCTGTAAGTTTTTCATCTAATATTTTATTTTATTCAAGCTTTATTTCAATCAATAAAAAAAAGATTTTTGATGGTTTAAGATTTACTTAACACCGATTAAAACTACTTACACTTCACCAAATATCTAAATAATTAACAACAGTAATGATCAGTCTGTAAGTGGCTTTAATTATTATGTAAATTAACGACAAAACTTTTTGTTTTACCTTCACCTTGTTCCAGCCTCAAATTAACATGTACTTTAAATGAAATGATTCTTCTCAATTTGATTCAATGAATCTGTTCACAGTAGAAACAAAGCCATTTTGACAATGTTGACAGAAGAATGTGATGTGAGAGGAACTTTACAGCAGCGACCTAAACCACACAATTATAATGAGAGGAATATTCACTGTTTTTCCGAGAGAACCTAGTGAAACTTGTGACTGGTAATCCTGTGATCTAAGAACCTAAGGAGTGTGTGCGTGTGTGTAAGAGAGAGAGAGAGAGTCCAAGAGTTGGACATTTCCTGTTCCTCCACCTGTCAGCAGCTGATCTTTGAACAGATTACCTTTATGTAAGTGCTGCGTTCATTTAATACATCTTACAATATTACCACCACCTTATGTCACAGATTAATGTATTAAATTATATAAAGTATACATAGTTTGATAGCACCTCCTGTAGAGGATTCTTTAAAGATAATATTCAGAAGCATTTTGAATTTACTGATCATAATAGTCTGTCCTCTCTGCAATCAAGGTGTGTTTAAAGACTGGGAATAACTTACCATAATTCACTATGTAAACACTTACAGCAATAAAAGCAAGACCTGACCCACCTCAGTCATGAAGTCATAACTGATCTCCAGAAACACACGCCACGCTCACCTCACCCATGTTTATTATCACAATATCACCTAAACCATCAAAAGACCCATCGCTGAGGAATGTCACATGACCACATTTATTTAGCAGTCAGTAAACAGGTCCTCTGCTCTGTTTGCTGTGTGACAGTTTTAGGAATCTTATATAGTCCTCGGCAAAGAAAAAATGAAGCTCCACCTTTGTTTACTATCTGTAAATACCACCTTCAACACCCCAGTGCAGCAAAATTAGAAAATAAAATAACGAAATGGAAGGACTTAGCACTGGACATAGCCTCGATAAATGAGAGATAGATGGTGATGAGAAACCAGTTTGAATCACTACCAATGAATAGAGTACAAAACCAGGCCTGAATTCCTAAAAAATACATAATAAATGTGACAGAATGGGTAACAGGGTTACAAATTTAGTGTAAATTAAGCTGTCAGTCGGCAACAGTGAGCTAGTTTGTGACCAAAAATTTAAAATTGTGGTTACTGATTAACTTATATTTCCATAAGTTAAAGAAAAATGTTTGGTAACAGGGTTCAACGGTTGACCTAAAGACTAAAAAAAAAAAAAAAAAAAAAAAAGTTCCCACTATGATGTAGAAAATATTCAAATGATGTCACTCCTTGGGTGTGACAAGTTAGGGAATGTTCCATTTTAGTAATATAAAATTAATAATAATAATAATAATAATAACAAAATAATTGAGATATATATATATATATATATATATATATATATATATATATATAGTAAACATGGAGTAACAGGGTTGCTAAAAAAATGTGGGACACAGCTAAACATATTTAATAGATTATATAGCTAATTATAGTATTTTTAAATTAACTTCATCAATAAATTGTGTCATTAATTTTGACATTGTTGTAACAGTTCTCCAAATAAAAACATTTGCACCCAAAAGCTTTTAAAAAATATATTGTCATTGGACTGCAGATTACATTACAAGCAATAAGGCTAAATGGGAGTCATTTGAACGTCAGGCGTCAGATTTGTGTGACAGAACTTCTATTAAGCATCTGACAAGAGTTGATAGTGGTATTATGCAGAATCGTGCTGAAATGTATGTTGAATTGAGTGAGCAGGCCCTCCAGTGCATGATCTGCTTGTGTTTGTGTTGAACTGAGTGAGAAGGCCTTGCAGTGGTGTGATCTGTTTCAGGCCTGTTCACTCAATTCAACACAAGCAGCAGCAGAATTACAGCGTGACACTGAGCGAGCTGGTTACAATGTAACACGCGAACAGAACGTCACAATCGAACAGAACGACAGACTGTAACAATGGAACAGATCAGACGCTGGCGGCTCGAACACTCACACACACTCTCAATTTGTCAACCCTGTTACCAAAAACAAGCCCGACATGCGGAAAATTGGGCGTACGTTTAGCTTATTCTCTTGCGACACCAAAATAAAAGACACACAGCTGTAGCCTGTGAGCCTATGCTGGTGTTCGACGTTTTATATGATATCTAGCTATTATTTCGATATCGCGTTTGTAATGTCGGAAATGTTGAATACTTACAGTGCTGCGATGTAATTGTCTTCTGCGGCTGCTGTGTTTCTGTGTGTGTTCGCGGCAGCCGTCCTGATCACGCCAGCAGACTGTGTGTGTATGTGAGTGCGCGCACGCGCGCTGGGCTAAACGTCAGAGGAAAGTGTGTATGAGCGAATTAAACACTGACTGACTCAAACGCGTATATCTGCAAAAGACATGATGGGTTTGTAACACAAACTCCCTGTCTGGTGCCTTTTCGCGGTTGAAGAATGATCTGGGATCGGTTCTGTAGCCGTCCGTGGCAGCTTTGTCTGTGGTGCGCGAGCTGATCTCAGGTCAGATGCCGTGCGGCGATTGGCGCTTCCTCCCTCACTGAGGCGAGGCGTCGGGTTACCCGGATGTGGATGTGTTCAGACTGTATTATGAAGAGATACTGGCTAAAATAAGTGCATGACTCATGATTTTGAATCACGACGTTTTATGCTAGTATCGCGTCATATACCTACCTGAACGATTGAACGACACTGTCACAGCCGAAGTCTGCGAGTGCGCAGTTTGTTAATGAAGCACAGGCTCTGAGTCACACACAAGCTCCAAACGAGCTGTGGCTCTTTCATAAAATCTGTGCAATTTCTAAAGGTTAAATTGAAACAAAATCTATAATGATGGAAAAAAGTGTTATAGCCTACTAACAATTTACAATATGGTGTGTTTTTTCTTTCTTTCATGTTGGACAATATCATGTTTAATACTTAGTTCAAAAACCCTCTTGGATAAGATTTTTTAAAATCATATTTTCTAATTGCAATGTTTGATGGTTAAAATGTCTTTATTTTGTACACTTCATGTTCTACTTTACACTTTTTCTTGATTTTTTTCACTTTAGTTTATCTTAGATTTAGCCGAAAAGCCTATAATAGGCTGTTAAATGGCAAGTTTTTGCACTATTACATGTTTTACTTAATATTTATCAATTAAGTTTGATTGAAAATGAAATTCTACTATAAAGGTTTCCACCATTATCTTTTGTTATCAGAAAACAGATTCAAGTTTATAAAAAATATATGGTAAATTGTTATTATAATTAAAGGAAATTATTTTATTAATATTAAGCTTAATATTAGCTGTGAATATTTATGAATCAAGTTTTAAAAATTATATTCTATCACAAAAGCTTACCCATTCATCTTTAATTATCATGAAACAGATTTAAAATCATTTTAAAAAATCTGATACGATAAATTAAAGGGTTAGTTCACGCAAAAGTGAAAATTGTCATTAATTACTCACCCTCATGTCGTTCCACACCTCTAAGACCTTCGTTCATCTTCAGAACACAAATTAAGATATTTTTGATAAAATCCGATGGCTCAGTGAGGCCTGCATTGACAGCAAGATAATCAACACTTTCAGTGCCCAGAAAGCTACTAAAGAAATTTAACTAAAGAATTAAAATTTTTACTAAAGAATTTAAAACAGTTCATGTGACTACAGTGGTTCAATCATAATGTTATGAAGCGATGAGAATACTTTTTGTTTGCCAAAAAAACAACAAAATAACGACTTTATTCAACAATATCTAGAGATTGGCGATTTCAAAACACTGCTTCGTGAAGCTTCAAAGCTTTACGAATCTTTTGTTTTGAATCAGTGGTTCGGATCGTGTATCAAACTGCCAAAGTCACGTGATTTCAGTAAACGAGGCTTCGTTACGTCATAAGTGTTTCGAAATTTCAATGGTTCACTTGACTTTGGCAGTTTGATACACGCTCCGAACCACTGATTCAAAACAAAACATTCGTAAAGCTTCGAAGCTTCATGAAGCAGTGTTTTGAAATCGCTTATCACTAGATATTGTTGAATAAAGCCATTATTTTGTTTTTTTGGCTCACAAAAAGTATTCTCGTCGCTTCAGAACATTAAGGTTGAACCGCTGTAGTCACATGAACTGTTTTAAACTGTTTTAAATATGTTTAGTAGCTTTCTGGGCACTGAAAGTGTTACTTATCTTGCTGTCAATGCAGGCCTCACTGAGCTATCGGATCTTCTCAAAAATATCTTAATTTGTGTTCTGAAGATGAATGAAGGTCTTACGGGTGTGGAACGACATGAGGGTGAGTAATTAATGACAGAATTTTCATTTTTGGGTGAACTAACCCTTTAAGGAAAATTGTTTTACTTTACAGTCTTAATATTAGTTATTAATATTAAAAATATTATTAATATTAAAAAAAGTTTCAAAAAATTAATTCCATTACAAAAGTTTCCTCAATCTTTTATTATAAACGATTTTAATAAATAAATTCTGATAACACGTTAACACAATTTTATGTGTCTGATAACACAAAATTGTTTTTTAGTCTATATATTTATAAATCAAAAAAAGTTTCAAAATGAAATTCCACATTAATTATCATGAAACAGATTTAAATGAATCAAAAAGGTCTAATAATATGGTAACTCATTAAGTAAAATTTATTTGAAAAAGTTGTTTGTGGTGCACAATGCAAATCTGTTGTATTTAAGATTGCATTTACCAAATTAATTAAAAGGTCATTTTCAAAGCAGAAATGAAAGCAATGTGGGAAGAACACTAGATATTTCCTTGACACATCGAAGCCGACAGAAGAGGATAGAATGTTTCAGTGAAGTTTATTCAGCCTAAGCACTTTAAATTCATTGATTTCATACAACCTCTTAGATACATATTTACACATATACACAGATGCCAGTCTAATACAGGAAAATATTTTAATGTCAAATGAGAATACGATAAAACTAACAAGAGATAAAACTTACATGCAGCAATGTGCCACATAAAATTTAAATAGATATGAACAATGATTTTTGTATTGCTGAACACGTTAAAACAAAAGACAGTGTACAGTTATGTGGACATGAACACTTAAGCACAGAAACGCCGTGGTGTTCAAACGGTCAAACATCATGGTGTTTCATTCCTTGATTGAATCAGCTGTCTGTTTCTAGGATTATAGATGAACTTTGACAAGTTTTAAGAAATACTTGTTTGACAAAAGGTTCTGACCTTTAAATTAAAGTCTTACAAAAGTTGAGTGCTGGTTACAACATGCCATTTATCACTTTCCAGACTTTACATTTTGAACAAACCAAATTAAACAATCTGTGCTGACGTACAGGAAAATAGATTGCATAAAATGTGAACACAATTGGTATGTTGTTACTGGAAAATTTGTAATAATTGTACATGAATGGTGCAGAACAGTAAAGTGACAAATACAACAAAATACAATTCATTGACACACAACAATAGTGGTCATAATATACAATATGTATAGATTTTTATATATATATACTGTTTTAATGAAAAACATGAGATAAAAGTTAATATCTGTACAAATCTTTTACAGGAAATAATTTAAACTATACAGCTGTTTTAGATGAATACATACAGTGAATAACAGGACTTTTCACCAGGCATAACCTCAAAAATCTTTATCGTATAAAACAACATTTCATTGTCTTGCTGCTACAGCAAATCAGACAGGAGCTTTAGATGCCAACCAAGGCAGACATTCCAAAAAAGACACTGATATTCTCAACGCAAGATCAATAAAACCAGTGGAAGCTCATGTGGTCGTACATTAAAGTCCAATGAGAGTCCTTGTTATGTATTATTTAAAGACTTTTTAAACCGCAGGCTACTCTGATGTTAATGCTGACTCGACCAAGAACCCTTTTTCTCTTTTAATGTTTGAGGAAATGCATGCAGATTCGAAACGAACAGCATCACACCATACTTTCAAAGTAATGGAGAATTTGAATGGGAAAAGCAGACATTTTCTCTCTCTTATGAAGGAGAGATGGTTGAGAAAGGGTGACGCTCTATATAAAATATCCTGAATAGCGCATATTGACCGCAGAGGTCGATTCCTTTCTCGGCTGAGGAGGTTAAATACAGTACAAAGGCTCGAGGAGCTTCAGTAGAAAGTGCACTGTGTAGGAGCTGCCACAAGGAGCTGGAGCAGCGGCTTCAGGCTTTGATGTCTGAGAAGCTTGTGTAGGTTTCACTGCAGCTGGACGATGTGCTGAGGTTTCCAGACCCACTGCCTTCTGTGGGAAAAACATGCATGTACTTACATTAGCTAAATTCATAAAATAATGATTTATTGTGTGGTGGATGAAAAGCAGGAAGTTGTGTTACCTGAGCTGGAGAGAGATTGAGAAGATTTGGATTCTCTGATGAGAGTGAGCAGGTTTGCAGCAGGGACCCAGCCCTCCTTATTGCTCCGCAGGTTACGTACAAACCTGAAAAAAACAACAAAAAAAACATCAATATCCAGTGTTGGTGTAAACGCATTACAAGTAACGCAAGAGATACGTAATCAGATTACTTTTTCAAGTAACTAGTAAAGTAACGCATTACGTTTTCAATTTACAACAAAATATCCAAGTTACTTTTTCAAACAAGTAACGCAAGTTACTTTTTCAAATATATTGAGTGACAGCTCTCCTGTCCTCATGTTCAGAGAAATAAAGTTCAGAGGTGTTGTGTGCGCTGCATGTGTGAACATGATGGTTATTGTAGTTCTAGACTAAATGTGAACATGCATTTACTCATCTCACTTGCACGAAAACATTCAATATTCCTCAAAATGAATAAAAACTGTGAAATGCAATCTCAGAATTTTATGCAAACCTGTAATAATTAACTATATTAAATTACACAAATATAGTTTATGTATTTAATCTCACTTTATTAACCAATGTCTTTGCTGCTGACCTTCAATGATCCAATTCAACCATACTAATGAGCAAAAATACTTCAGATTAGTTTTAGAAATAAGAGTGTTGAACTTCCTTCTACTGTATCCTATTCTTCTTTAATCCAGAATGGCAGCACAGCTGAAAAGTTTGTTCGAGCTGCGCCCTCTACTGTACAGGCATAAATAAATTTCCTTCAGCCTGAGGCTTATTCATTTCACTATTGGTGTGAAAGGGCCTTAACATTTGCCAAAATGTTAAAATTTTCCAGGTGAGAAAAAGTAACACAAAAGTAATGTAATGCATTACTTTTCATAAAAAGTAACTAAGTAACACAATTAGTTACTTTTTTAGGGAGTAACACAATATTAATATTGCAATGCATTACTTTTAAAAGTAACTTTCCCCAACGCTGTCAATATTACACCATACTGATATCATACCAGCCTCTGCTTATAGAAAATGTGTGAAATTTACTTGTCATCCATAAGATCCAACACTCAAAATGCTAAAATGGAACTAGATATTTTAAATATTTGGGCAAAAAACAGCTCTGAGGTTAATTTCTCTATGTAATTTCCTGTTATTTAACATTTTATATATTTTACAATATTCTATTAAGCCTATGAAATTAGGAGCAGGTTAAGATGTGTATTATTTACTGCTTTACTTTTGTATTTTAAGTTTTATGCATTTATAGCAGTGCTTCTCAACCGGAGCCCACAAGAGGGCCTCGGCAAACTTTCAAGGCGGCCACAGGATGACTTAAAAGTATTTAAATTAATATATTATTATTAATATATTAAAATAATTTAAGTATAATCTAAATCCAATGCTAAAAACACACAAAATGTGAACTCATGTAAAATCATATTTTTATTTTCCCTCAATAATGATTGTTTTTATTAAAGAATACAGTTCTGGAATACAGAACATAACATCTGGAATCACAACATGAATATTGGTTAATATATTAATATGTTTGAAAACAAGCAGCTTTGTCGTAATTACTGAAATTGTTGATTTATTTAAAAACCACAAAAGAACGATTAATTTATGGGTCATAACGGTTTGGAATGAGGAACATGAGTAAATGATAACATAATCCTGAATGTGTGAATCTTACCAGCGTCCATCGTCTCCCTCTCTCACCAGCTCCACCGTGTCTCCACTCTTAACCGTCAGTTCCTGTGGTCCGCTTTTATCATGGTCAGCGACTACCACATACTTGCCTGGAGACTACACGCAAAAAAACAAAAATGAGACCATCAGCGCTCAAACAAACATAGGAGACAATGAATTGTGCAGCAAAGAGCTCTTAAACTCACCAGCTTCTTCCCTCCCTCATCCTCAGGATCAGAGTTCATGGGGTCCTCGGCGCTCGAGTAACCGTCGTTCTCCTCAGACGCATCCATAGACAGCGATGCCTTGGTGAAGCCTTGTGAAAGAGAGGACAGGTGAATGAATGTGACATTTGGATGATGGTAAGACAACGAAAGAGAGGGATAAATGATGCTCCATTTAGATGGTGTGTGGAAGGTGAAGAAGAGACTGGCTCTGTTTCAAAACATAGTTAACTCTTTTGCTGTCAACTCCGTAGGAGGCATCCTAACTGTCATGGAACCTCACTCTAAGAAGAAAAGAACCTATATGGAACCGTAAAGTTCCTGTCGGACGCTTCATATAAAACCTTTTAGGGGCTCCCATCATAAGATCATTTTATGGATTGAGTTTTACTTAAATTTTATGACCTAAACAGCTTGTAAACATACATTAGCAGTGTTAAAAAATTTAAATACCCCATTAAACATGAACATCAACAAGTATTATGCAATCATTTAAGAATTTTTTCCTTATATACTGTAGCCTTTTGGCATAAAGCATTCTTTAAAACTGAGTCAAGAACTATAGGATTTTATATTGAACCCAATTGAAACTTTTTTTCTAGGACTGATTTGAAACACCCTACATAAACAGTAATGCACAACACTAAGGGGTTGTTCACACAGAACGTGTTTTTGCTTTGAAAAACACGAGACGCGGGCAGTGGAATGGGGAAAAAAATGAGGCGTTTATTAAAAGTCGAACTGACGTTAACTTGAGCGCCGCATTTTTAGAACAGCGTGTCATGTGCAAGAAGCTGCAAAAGATGCAAGCGCAATGGTCAAACATGTCCGTCTAGCGCATGTTTACATAGAAAAACAATGAAAAAGTAGCACATTGGAATGGAAAAAAAACGCATTTTGTGTGAACGGCCCCTAATAGAGCTCATTCACACAGAACGCGTCTTTGCGTCTAAGAATGCGACGCAGCGCTCAGGAATCGTTTAAAAAAAAAAGAAGCGCAGCCAGAACGCGAGGGTCTTGAGACAAGCTTTTGGGACGTGATGCAATAACGGCAATAAAGAACAAATAAAACAGTTGCCACGCCAACTTGCTACTGTAAACAGAAGCTCGCAACGCTTGCCCCGCCTCCGAAACTTGCATTGATGAGCATCGATGCGTGTAAAAGTTAAATTTCTCTTAAAAACGCGGCACTCATGTGCGAAGCACTGCAAAAGACGCGAGACGCGAGCATAACGGTCATACACGTCCATCTAGCATGTGTTTAAATAGACAAAAACAATAGAAAAGTAGCGCATTGGAATAGAAAAACGCATACTGTGTGAACAGCCCCATAAATTTGCTTATTCATTTAGTTGTCATTTTTCGCCATCTTGGATGGATGTTTTCACTGAGCTTGTCGTAATGCATTATGGAATTGCCAATTGTTGTGAAAGATGTATGAAGTAATCACACTTCCTTAGTTTCAGAACAGATTTAGCATATGATGCCTATGTAGGCAGCACACTAGGTTTTGAAATGGAGCCACAGCCTCTTTATCTCATAATCCATTTTAAAAGAGGAACAGCATCAGGCACTGAGCTAACAGCTGTTTGTGTTTTATGTTCAGATTATGACTGTGAAGAAGACATATGACACATTCACAAATCATTCAAAACATGTTTATGGAGAGATACATAAACATTTTTAGATCTGAATCAGCGGATAATTATGGAGCCCGAAGAGTGTTTGGTAGAAACGGATCTGTGGTTTCAGAATCGTAAAAGTGAATCCAGAACTAGCACCGCAAACCAGCAGACAGGAACCCAAACCAGACACTCATGCAGTGTTAAACTCGAGCGTTTCCACATGAAGGGAAGTGCAAGTTGATTTTCTTGCACAAACTGACATCTTTTGGTTTATAAAATGTACAATATTAGAGGATTATCGTAAATTGACAGTAAAAACACAGTATTTAAAGGAATAGTTCATCATGTCATCATTTACTCACCCTCATGTCTTTTTTTTTTTAACTTGCTTGGCTTTTTGTTTTGTGGGATACAAAAGATCTTTTCCATGCAATTACAACAAATGAAAACTGGAGTTTCAAACTTCAAAAGGTGGGCAAAAGTATAAAATATGTAAAATCTTCTGAAATCAAATACTGTAGTTATCAGTCTTATTTGCTGAATCAAAGATCTGATTGTAATGATTCTCAAGTTAAAATCTCACCGGAGGGAAAGACTGTCAGTGAATAACAACCACTTCTATGATACTTTTATGGTGCTTATGCTTTGTTTTTGAAGCTTGAACCCTTTAGTCCTCATTCAATGTAAATGCATGGAAAACAGCAACCAGTAAATTGTGAAACAATTCTCCTTTTGTGTTCCACAGAAGCAAGAAAGACAGGTAGGTGCAAGTAAATAATGATGATGATTAAATTTCAGAGGATTAACTCTTTTAAAAGAGAGTAGATAAATAGGAAGAGATTATCAGATCATTTTTCTCTCTCCTGTTATACGATATGATCCGGGCCGGATTCACATTCTCCCACAGTAAAGAGCATTTTAGACTTACAATAGTAATTTATTGAGCAGTCATGTCAGAGAGATGCCATTTAGCACTGTGATTTATCCTGCAAACCACCAATTACAGTGCAATATCACCATACCCTGTGGTTAGTGTTTGCCAGTCTGTTTAAGAGAGCAATAAAGACGATAAAGTTCATTCCCACACCAGGCATCTAGTTACCTCTCCTTTTAGTCTGCAACAGACTAGAAGTGCTCATCCATCTCACTCGGGTAAGAGTGATGTGGGGACCTGCGTCTAAGGGAGAGGGAGCCGATAAGATTTCACAGACTCCATCGATTTACCAACCGCCACAGATCGCTTTTGTTGGTGGGCTATACAGCACTAAAGTCAGTCTGTTTGGATTTTTTATTACTTTAGGCTGATGTATGAAAGATGGTGAAACCAAATATATGAAGGTGAAAACCACGTAATATGATAAAATAAATGTTTGGGAGCACAGAACACTGGTTATGGCTGATGTTGGAGGAGGGAATGCTGGGATTTTTTTATGGGAGAGTGTACCTCTGAAGCCAAACGGTGTAGGATCACTCTTAATCTCATGTCTTTTAGTTTTGTGATCAGGACTAGGGGGGAAAGATCCTGGCAGCCATAGCAAGAAGCGAGAAAGGAGAAAGAAAAGGATAAGAGGACAAATAATCAGGAAAGAAGAAAGAGAAAGTCTATAACAGGGTTAAAGGAAAGATGCTTAAATATCATAACGAAAAACTTGGCTGTTCTACAGGGTGAAAGCCTCTGAAGTAACGTGCACTAATGTCTTACACTGTGCCCTAACCATTTGTGATGTGATAAAAAGAATGATTTCTGATAAAAGATGCTTTTTCCCAGTTTTGTTCTGGTTACCAACTGGTCCACAAAAAATAAATAAATAAAATAAAATAAAATAATAAAAAATAAATAAATAAATATGTTTTTTTGGTGTGGACAAATTCTTGTTCCTGGAAATAAAGTTGTGTCACACCTGGTTTAGGCCCTGCCAGTGAAATGTAACTAGTACAAAAATAAAATAATAAAATAAAATAAAATAAAATAAAATAAAAAAATAAAATAAAATAAAATAAAATAAAATAAAATAAAATAAAATAAAATAAAATAAATAAAATAAAATAAAATAAAATAAAATAAATAGAGTTTTGGTGTGCTGGTCTAAAATTGAAATAAAATAAACCAAACAAAACCAAAACAAAGTTTTGGTGTGCTGGTCGAAAATTGAAATAAATAAATAAAAAAAAAATTAATAAAATAAAATAAAATAATAAAATAAAATTCAGTTTTGGTGTGGACAAATTCTTTTCCTTGGA
The DNA here is from genome assembly GCF_019924925.1 of Ctenopharyngodon idella. Taxonomy (NCBI): domain Eukaryota; kingdom Metazoa; phylum Chordata; class Actinopteri; order Cypriniformes; family Xenocyprididae; genus Ctenopharyngodon; species Ctenopharyngodon idella. Next base: position 37,529,923 of record NC_067220.1, read on the forward strand.
AAAAAGTTGTCACACGTGAACCAAAAATTAAAATTAAAATTAAAATTAAAAAATAAAATAAAACAATATAAAACAAAATAAAACAAAACAAAACAAAATAAAATGATAAAAAAAATAAAATAAAATAAAGTAAAATAAAATAGAGTTTTGGTGTGCTGGTCCAAAATTGAAAAAATAAATAAATAAATAAAAATTTACAAAAATAAAACAAAATAAAACAAAATAAAATAAAATAAAATAAAATTCAGTTTTGGTGTGGACAAATTCTTTTCCCTGGAAAAAAGTTGTCACACGTGGTTAAGGCCCTGCCAGTGAACCCAGGGAAATGTGACTGGTCAAAAATTAAAATTAAAATTAAAATTAAAATCAAAATGAAAAAATTAAACAAAATAAAATAAAATAATAAAATAAAATAAAATTCAGTTTTGGTGTGGACAAATTCTTTTCCCTGGAAATAGGTTGTGTCACACCTGGTTAAGGCACAGTAAATAGCATTTAAGTAATGATGTTTCTAAACTCTAACGTAGCCAAGCTCGAACTATGATGTTAAACTGCTGCTAATCTAGACCTTCTGCTCTACAGTAGGTCTAATGTATGCTGAGACTGCACTGTACCTGGAGGGCAGAGAGTGACCATTGGTAGTGTGAGGCTTTTGCCACCAGAGGCTGCTATCAGCTCTGCAGTGAGGTTCAAGCCAAATCTTAGTACTAATTACAGGCTACATATTTTCCAATTATGCAATGTCACTAAACTATTTGTTTTAAAATGCATCGTAGTTAAAATAATATATATTTACTAAACATTTTAACTAAGAAATTAGAAATCCTAATGATTTTTAGAAATGTTTTATCAATATGCAGTCAAATGTATTGCCAGTGACCGTGTAAAGTTGTGAGCCCTCCTGCTGTACCTTTTTGACTCTTGAGGTTACTGAAGCCCTGCAGTGTAAAACGTTTTTTAGCCACTGCAGCTCTCTCAGTGTTGGGACTGGTGACAGTCTCGTCTATTCTCCACAGAGACCGAGAGAAAGAAAGAGGAAGGGGAAATAATGAAGGTCATTACAGGTTTAGACAGTAAAAAAAAAAAAAAAAAAAAAAAAAAAGGGAAGAAAAGAAACACCAGGGGTCACAAAGAAATTCATCACAGAAATTCACAGTCTAAGCAGCAAGAGGAAAGACAGCAGCATTCTGAATTGTGGGATAGATTCACTGATTCACTGACTGATTTCAAATATGTCCTGTGTAATATCAGAAAGACAACCTCTGAAAATGTGTACACACAGAGTGTTTATGTGGTGCATGTTGAGAAGGGCTGACTGACCTTTGACCTTGTCATTATTTTTGAGTAAGGCAGCTGTGCTGGGATCTGCTGCTGGTTCAGTTTTCTTCTCTTCTCCCTTCTTGAGGGTCTTTGGGTTGGTCTTGAAGGGGCTCAGGGTTAGACTGCTGCTGGGAGTTATCGGAGAGATCTGATCTGAGCCTTTCTGTTGCCTCGCCTCTGTAATACAACATCACAACATCATTAGATTACTACAAACTATGAAGCTGATAACGTGAAGTTTTTCATTTTTTCTATATACTCTACCGTTCAAATTGTTGGGGTCGGTAAGATGTTCTCTTATGCTCACCAAAGCTGCATTTATTTGATCAAAAATACAGTAAAAACAGTAAAATTATGAAATATTATTTCAATTTTAAATAACTGTTTTCTATTTGCATATATTTTAAAATGTAATTTATTCCTGTGATGCAAAGCTGAATTTTCAGCATCATTACTCCAGTATTCAGTGTCACATGATCCTTCAGAAATCATTCTGATATGCAGAAATATTTATTATTATCATCAATGTTGAAAACAGTATTATGCTTAATATTTTTGAGGAAACCGCTTAATATTTTTTCGTTTCGTTGATGAATAGAAAGTTCAAAAGAACAGAATTTATTTGAAATAGAAATTTTTGTAACTTTATAAATGTCTGTACTGTTACTTTTGATCAATTTAAAGGGATAGTTCACCCAAAAATGAAAATTATCCCATGATTTACTCACCCTCAAGCCATCCTAGGTGTATATGACTATCTTCTTTCAGGATGGCTTGAGGCTGAGTAAATCATGGGATAATTTTCATTTTTGGGTGAACTATCCCTTTAATGTGTCCTTGCTAAATAATAAAAAGAAAAAGTAAGGGTCTCTCACCTCTGCAGGCCTTTAGTTGCCCAGTTAGAACCTTCCGGATCTCGTTCACCCACGCCGTTTTGATTTCTGGTGTCGGCGCCTGAAAATAAACAATAAAATGTCCAGAAAGGTGAGTGTCAGGATCACAGATGGAATTATATACATTCAAAGATATTTCAACAGACATAGGATATGTTTGTATGGACAAAATGTATAAGTTTTTACCTGTACAATATACACCTCCTCTCGAGAATTACACCAGATCTCAAACTTTTTGTTGTCTCCTTTTGCATTTTCAGTAATCCCAACAGCACTCATCTATCAGAGGACAAAACATAAACACAATCAGTCTCATAAAGAAACCTGACATTCCCTGTCCTTTATTTACATGCAAATGTGTTTATCTTCAATCACCTTTATTTACACAAGACAAAATTAAACATTATGAGCATTTCTTCTTTTTCTGGGTTAGATTACACAAAAAAATGATAAATCTTCCCTGCTTATGATAACAAAGAAGCTGATTTAGGATTGTAAAGTGATTTGCGGGTTTTGACCCTTTCATTTACCAGCCCACATCTTTAACAGTCGCCATCATCCGACTGATTTCCATGTCAGAGAAATAATAAATGAAAATGAACTGCTTTAATATTCACTACTTTGACATTCAGGACTTACGTTGAGTGAGTGTTTGAAGCTGTATGACGGGGCTTTCTCATAACCTTCTCCATTCTCCTCTCGTTTCTTACAGAAGAGCAGAGCTTTCTCGTGCAGGAACAGGTGTCTCTGCATGGGCTTGAAGCGCGCCAGGTCTTTCACCTTCGCGTGACCCTTCTTATGCTCCGTCCACACGCTGAACGACCCTTGCATCATCAAGCGGCCCAGATCACTGAGGTTGCCCTGGAAACACAGGTCAAGGGTCAACAACGACTCCAAAAGGTGACTTTCATTCAATCTGAACATTAAATAAAATGAATCCTTACCTCATATCCAGTGATGGCGATAAGGTGCATGGAGTCATTCACAGCTTTCAGGATGCCTAGAATAGATGAGAGCGCCTCCTGCAGGTCATCTTCACCATCACAGCCTTTACTGTACTTCAACATTTCCTGATGTAAACACACATGAACATCAGAGAGAGGTGCAAATATATGAATTATATATATATGTGCATGTACTCTGGGTCTAGTTTACCTTTAGTAAAAGCTGGTATTTGGTTATTCTCTGCACAGGCTTGAGCAGGTATGAGTCCAAACCAAGCTTATGCTCCAGTTTCTTCTGACACTCCTGAAAACAGCATACACAAATTCTTTATTTTTCATTACTATGAACATGGTTTATGATGATGAATAGTATTATATAAATAGTGCTGTCAAACAATTAATCACATCCAAAATAAAAGCAAAATATATATGTGTGTACTGTGTATATTTATTATGTATATAAATACTCACACACGCATGCATACATTTAACAAAATATATTTATTTATTTATATATATATATATATATATATATATACACACACAAATATTTCTTAAATATATACGTGTGTATTTATATATACATAATAAATATACACAGTACACAAATATATTATGTAAACACTTTTTACACAACTTTTATTTTGGATGCAATTAATCGTGATTAATCGTTTGACAGCACTAAAATATTTATATTAAAGAATTGTAGTACATTAATATTTATGAAATAATAATAATTATTATTATTATTAAGTTTAAACATTTGGTGGCAGTAAATATTTTTTAAAAGAAATTAAAACGTTTATTCAGCAAGGATGCATTAAATTGATAAAAAGTGACAGAAAAGACATTGTTACAAAAAAAATTATATTGCAAATAAATGCTCAAAAAAAAAAAAAAAAAAAAAAAAAAAAAATCCTGAAAAAAATGTATCAGTTTCCACAAAATTATTAGGCAGCACAACTGTTTTCAACATTTATAATAATAAGAAATGTTTTTTGAGCAGCAAAAAAGCATATTATATTGATTTCTGAAGGATCATGTGACACTGAAGACTGGAGTAATGATGCTGAAAATTCAACTTTGATATCATATGAACAAATTACATTTTAAAATGTATTCAAATAGAAAACAGTTGTTTAAAATTCTAATAATATTTCACAATATTACCATTTTTACTGTATTTTTGATCAAATAAATGCAGCCTTGCTGAGCAAGAAGTAACTGCTTTCAAAACACTGAATAAACCTCCAAAGCTTTGAACAGTAGTGTATATCAAGTCCTATATATTGTATTCCTAATATATTACCTATCAAGCTCTATAATAAGATATCTATAATATATTATAGAAAGAAATATGTAGCCTAACAGTGTCTTGTAATGTAAAATGACCTGGAAGAAAGTGCAGTCAGAGCACTGTCTCCACAGAGACTCGGAGCGAGGCTTGTTCTGACAGTACTTCTCATATATCTGCAGATCCGTCATCTAAGAAACAAGAAAAACATGTTTGAATAATCTATTTAATCATGTAATAAATCAGAACACCGCTAGATTAGTAACATCAGACTCACTCTCTCCAAGAAACACCGGCCCACGAGCTCAGGATAGTCTGTGTACGTCTCCAGTTCACGAAGAAAAGTCCTAAGATATATTAAGAGGGAATATATAGAGGCACTTTAGCTTTGTAACACCACACAAGCAGAAGCCTAAACTGAGACAGAGAGGGTTCACTCACTTCTTGTGGAACTGGTATATCTCAGGCATGTTGCCAAAGAGGATGTCCTTCTTGTGAAGCAGCGTATTGGGGATGAGATTAGACATGGCAGGATTGTCCATTTCTGCTGCATAACCCTAAACACAAATTCATTTGTAAAGTTATTAAAGTCACCATGAAATAAAAATTGACAATTCTTATTTTTTCATGGAATATTGCAGTGTTTATTATAAATGATTTATCCATGCACTTCTTTTTCTTTCTTTTTTTTAAATTCATGTGCTCTCGTAATCTTTAAACAAACATTTTTTTCTTGTCCGAGAAGCTGTTTTACTCAGACATGCGTCACAAAAAAAGTAGTGAAAGGTGTCAGTGTAACTCACCTCCAGCACACACAGCAGCTCCTCCACATACGCTCTCTCCGTCTCCAACAGCTCGTTCATCACATGCCTGTAGTGGACGGACATTCAATAGATAATCAGTCAAATAGAAAATGACACAATTATAGCATACTTTCCTTTTAAGTCGATTTGCAAAATGCCCCTGACTGACCGTCTAAGCACTGCAAAGTTCTCCTCTTCATCAGAGACAGACGGGTGTCTGCTGCCGTCGTTCTGTAAGTGCATCTCACCCTGCAAATGTAAACAACCATGCATCAGTTTCTAACTATATAACACATATACAGTGTCTTGAAAATGTGTTTAAACCAATTCTGCCATTTTATTAAACCACAAATAATAACGAGAAGTTCTGTGGCATATTTTTAGCTTAAAATCCACTCAAACTAACTCAACATTTGTTCATTTTTAAAGGATAACTACTAAGGTTGTGAATACAAAAAATCATCTGTAAAAACTTACAGAATAAACAGTAATGGTACATAATAATGGTAGCCACTGTTGCTTCATTTATCAATATCAAAGCAGTATTATAAATACTGCTTACAAATCAAATGAAATAAAGCACTTTTCTAGAGATGTGATACCTACTTTTCTGCAGTTTCCATTGATGATATCACCCTCTATAGTCTTCTCCCTATGAGCTGGGGTAAAAACACACACGCATAAAATATAATATATATTGTTTTTTTGTGGCAATGATCCCTGCAGTTTTCTATTATGAACACTAGATGGCAGAAGAGTAAAGTAACAGGGTCTGCCATCTCTATTGTGTATGAGTGACCATAAGTAGCTAATGGACAGTGTGTTTGTGTGTATATATATATATATATATATATGTGTGTGTGTGTGTGTGTTTGTGTGTGTGTTCTTGTACATATGGTTTATGAGGACACGGTATAATGTATAATGACGGGTATTACAACATAAATATGGTTTATAAGGACACTTCCTGTGTCATCTTAAACAAAATGGCTTAAAAAAAAACATTACGCCTATGGAAAGTCCCCGTAAACCACATATTCAAGAGTGTGCGTGTGTGTGTGTGTGTGTGTGTGTGTGTGTGACTGTGTGGAGGGGTTTATGGGACGACATTGAGAGGACACAAAGACTTCCACACTGCGGAGGAAAGAAGTCACTGCTACATTGCACAGTTGAATTCTGCTGTGTTAACATTTACCTCTCTGCATAAAATGCACTACTCAAATTCAGATTGAATACAGGTAGCTAAATAATTTAGATATTTCATTCTTTAGATATCTAAGCTGTCCAGAAACTGAGAACCCAATAATCCTGAAATCGGGGAACAAAAGTAAATGTGAACACCGGAGATGAATAAACTTAGCCCAAGTGTTTATATGATTCGATCTGCTTATTAATTTGTGATGTAAGGAATGCTGTTTTCAACTGAGAATACTATCATCTCAACAGCAGTTTGAGCACTGTTTACTTATTGCACACATTTAAGTGTACACTACAGTCTCCTGGCTCACGGTGTCCCGCACACCAATAACGATTCATCTGAGATTTCGGAACAATAAAAAATAAAGTGGGTTTTCACAGTGATGTCATAGAAGAACCATTTCCGTGAACAGTTCTTAAAAGAACCATTTTTTTTCTTAGTGTAACATTTTAATAATCTGAAGAACCTTTTTCCACTAAGAAGAACCTTTTGTGGAATGGAATAGTTCTGTGGATGTTAAAGGTTCTTCATGGAACATTAATGCCAATAAAGAACCTTTATTTTTAAAAGTTTATGGAAATAAATATTAGAATCCTGTTTTTTTTTTTTCTGGTAGAGCACACCGTGAATGTATATTAGCAGTGTGTGTTGTTTTCTTTGGGCATCTGATGGAGCGTTTGGACCCAGAAACAGTGACACGTGAGGTTTGATCCTAACAAGCAGATAGGACCAAAATTAAGCTAGAAATCCAACCCACCACACACAAAAAAAGTCATGTTTAGGGGGTTAACCTGGAGACGAGACGGGTGTTTTGATGATGGCCTCAGGACGTGGGGCGACGGGCTGCACGGGTCGTGTCTGTTTGGCTGCTAACTTCTTAAGACTGACCCTCCTCTTCTCAAACATTTCCTGCATGGACAGCTGCTTCTGAAACACTTTGTCCACCTGATCCTGTTTGAGCACAAATATTCATTCAGCTCTAACAAACTAGACACAAGAAATCAATAACAAATACCAATACCTATGTAGTATAAATAAAGATCTATACACACATACTATGACTCAATTCTGTTTTTTAATGGTTTTGTGTCTTTTACCCTGAATTCTTGAGTGAGAACTGACTCATAGTCCCTCCAAATTGCACTCAAATCTGTCAGCTTGTGCTGACTGGCTGTATCCAGGTAACGCTCAATCTCCTGCAGTGCTGACTCCGCCCCATCCTGTGATTGACACTTATCCACAGGCTGAGACGCCAGCAGGTAGATCCCATCATCATACCATTTAGTGGCCTGAGATTGACGGAGAAAGAAAAAGAGTCGGTCGTCATCATTAAAGAGGTTTTTGTGGCTTTTAATTCATGTCTGTTAGCTTTAAGACCTTGTAATCTAGTTCTATTCCTGAAAGTTGACAAAGCCAACTTATAAATACAGGCTGTGACTTAAACTAAAGGCTATTAGCAATTTATAATAGGTGATCCATTTGATATGTCCAGCTTCAACTTCCAGTTTCAAATGGAAAGTGGACTATCTCGTTGACTAATTTAGAAGGGTCTGCTTTGATGAAGGAATCAATGGGGTGGGCCTACCTTCTCTAGACACTGGTGTAGCTCCATGGCTTTGAGAAGATGAGCTTTCTTGGCCTTCAGGACAGAGCTGATCTCCTCACACACAGCCCGCAGCTCAGAGCATTTGGGCAGGATGGAGTCCACAGCGTAATGAGACGCTTCAATCAGCTGATCTGCATCACATGCTAGAGACAGAGCCCGGTCCAACACCTCCTTCAGATGGAGAGAGAAATAGTTTATTTTATTATTATTTTTTATTTTTTATAATGATACATTTCATTGAAAAGTTTTCTTTTTAGAAAGAAATTAATACTTTTATTTGGCAAGAACACATTAAATTGGTCAAATATAACAGTAAATAGTACTAATAGTACCAATTTCTAATGACAGTATAGTTATAATGTTACAAAAGATTATAATGATTTAAATTTCAAACAAATGCTGTTCTTTTGATCTTTCTATTCAATAAAGAACCCTGAAAAAAAAAAACTATCATGGCTTCCACAAAAATATTAGGCATAAACAAGTAAATAGTTTTTAACACTGATAATAAGAAATGTTTCTTGAGCAGCAAATCATCATATTAGAATGATTTCTGAAATATTCAAATAGAAAAAAACAGTTATTTTAAATTCTATTCAAATTTTGCACTATTACTGTTTTACTGTATTTGTGATTAAACAAAATGTGGCCTGTGTGAGCATAAAAGACATCTTTCTAAAATTTAATTGGTTAATCTTTGGGTGAAAAAAACAAAAAAAAAAAAAAACAAAAAAAGAACTTGGAAAAAACAAAACAAAAAAAATCTAGTTTCTAGCCACCCAGAACTCCCACAATCCCCCTGTGTTAGCAGAATAATTCCAGTGTAGTGATGGGTGATTTATCACATTGGGTAGAACACCCCCCTTTTCACTCCGCAGGATAAGGACATGTGGATGATTTCTGAAAGGGCTTCAAACTGCCGTGCTCAGCAATTTCATTAAGGAAGGTGAGATTTACATGCTTTATAAGACCATATGCCCGTATCTACACACACTAGAACATTATAAGGACAAATGAATGTTTGTTGGGTCTGGATAGAAATGGAGGGAACAATTTATTGGGTCTGTAATAGATTTTTTGCAGTACTATGTCATTTCATTTTGTCTCTGAATAATCATGTCATAACGTCATCAAAAAAAAAAATCATTTGACAGCAGGTTAATACTTACACAAGCTCTCTCTTCATGATTGGTCAGCTCTTTCAGGATATGTTCAGCGTGGGCAGGGCTTATTCCTACATCTGAGAAGCCTGATAGTCTGTCATACACCAGATCTAAATGAGCTCTAACCTACAACACAGAGAAACACAGCCGTCACAACTACTGCTCATTCAGACCCTCACGCACACACACACACACACACACACGCACACACACGCACACGCACACACACGCACACACACGCACACGCACACACACGCACACGCACACAAACACGCACACACGCACACGCACACACGCACACACGCGCACACACACACGCACACACGCACACACACACACACACACACGCACACACACACACACACACACACGCACACACGCGCACACACACAGTTAATTTTTAAAAACGTAATACTGCACATTTTTTCATACTGCACATTATAATGTTGAGATGCTTAAACTCACTTTTGGTATTTAAATCAACCGATTTTGGCTTTTAGTGTTTTATTTTTCCTAGTCAAAATAGTATAGTATATTATATAGTATAGAATAGAATAGAATTTTAATAGTGTTCATTTATCTTACAGCCATAATGTGAAAATAATTATCAGTTTATCTAGCGCTGTTGATATTAACTACAACTAAAACTATTATAAATTACAAATTATTTATAATTAACTATTAAAAAAAAAAAAAAAAAAAAAAAGTTAAAAAAAGTTTTTTTGTTAATCGAAATAAAGTGGGAAATAAAATAAAATTTAAATATTAGATTAAAAACTTAAAAATCTGAAATATCTTGGAAAAAGTTTGTTGAAAGTTGAAGAGCTAAAACTGAAATAAAAATAAATTAAAGCTAAATAGAAAAACTAATATAAAATGACAAAAGCACATAAAAATGACTGAAACTAACTAAAATTAAAATGGAAAATATAATAATAAAAAGTTAATTCAAAATATTAATAAAGAGTATAAATCGTAAATGGTTTATCAATGGATTATCTATGCATCCCCACTGAAAAAGTGTTTAAGAGATACTACAGATGGACCAGTCTGTGCAGCTCACCTCCCTGAAGTCCTGCTCAAAATGCCGCAGTTGCAAACATTGCTCTAGCTTGGTCTGATGTTTATCCCAAAAATCATCAAATGCTGTTTCCGTCTCATCTAACTGACCAAGCAACCTATAGAAAGAGAGAGAAGAATACTCTGTCAACATTTACTTTCATCTGTAGAACACAAAAAGAGATGTTTTGAACAATGTCCAAGCTGCTCGTCATAGCGCTGAAAACTCAAGCTGTATTTTTGACTGCATCCATAAATAAAAACCTCAAACAAATATAGCCACATCAAGATAATAAAGGCTGACAGCAGATGCCTGTGGATATTACACACACACACACACACACACACACACACAGATCCCAGCATGCTACTTCACCCAAAGGTCATGTGAGTATAGCTGGATTTCAATACGTTCCTGTAAGTTAATGCTCTGTTTTGCATGCATGTTTGTAGATTTGCTGTATAATCTTCACCAGGTGGCTTGTCTTGTTGTGTATGCAAAAGCACATCTGACCAACAGCTTAATAAGGACAAAAACTGACCAAGGACACACAACAGCCTGCTGCTATATTGTAACCGTCTGGTCTCTCCTTTTTGCATTCCAGCATGGTAGATGGTATCACACGGACACACACACACACACACACACACACACACACACACACACGCACCTCTGAACAGTAGCCAGGTTCTCCAGTTCATCATGGTTCATGGTGTATTCTGGATCTTTCACCAGCGGCTCATTGATGCTGTCCAGCAAACGTCCTCCCTGACAGAGAGCGATCCTCAAGTCCTCCTGCACACACACACACATATGAAATAAGCATGCTATTCGGTCCGAATGATGCACATGAATTATTTATGTAAACTTAAGGTTTGTTTATAGCTTATGGCCATGTGAATAATCCACGTTAAATTATTTATGATCTTACTGGACCCCTTGTCAAGGACTATGCCCAATACTGATCTAATCTTTATTATATCTGCTCCATTCTGAAGTATAATGACTGGCAAAAAACAATCAATCTCCTTCAAGTATCATTTTGCTTTCTCTTTCATTTTACATAATAAATAATAAATATATTGTCCATTTATTTACATATTTGCTAAGAAGCTGTGTTGAAGCAGGATAATGTACAATCAGCTGGTCATTATAAATAAACCCTGATGTAAAGTTTTACTTTGCTTCCTGACCTTCATTTTGTCCTTTTTCTCTGTGTGGATGGTTAGAAGGTTGGACGTGGCCTCAACATCATTAGGCAGTTCTGTCTCTGCCAGCTCTGTCCCGAAAGACTGGAGAGTCTGTGCTGTTTTCTTCACCATCAGAGCAAAACCTTCAATGGCCTACAGGCACAACACAGACCAATGCTGGATCATGTTACATCAGTGCAATACAACACCAATCACACAACAGCAAGATATCACACTAATGGCCGAGTGTGCAACAAATAAAAAAACATCCACATTCACTACAAACAAGTGCACAGTACTTAAACACAGCAGCCACAGATCAATAGGAATGTGCTGAAAATCAATTACTGATTACTTAAAAGCAAGTCCACAAATGGAATGAGAGGAAAGGCAATTCATTAGCTCGAGGTGAAGACCAACATCCTCCTGGAGGACTCGTTTTAATAATACCTCATTATAATGATGAAGAACCATGACTTAAGGTATGTTTGGCATACTATAGCATTCTATCATACTACTAATAAATATGCATAGTAGGGGTGTGTAATGGTACATGTATTCGCCCCGAACTGTATGGTACGGACGTCACGGTTTGGTGCATGCAATCAGATGACAAATACAGTCAGTCATGGGCAATCCATGCTCCAATCCAGAAGAGGGCGCACACAGTAATACAACGCTGTTTGCTAACCGCTACAACAAGAAAAAGAGCAGAAGAAGAACAGCGCATACGTAAATGACTTGAGCGCTTGGAGAAACAAACAAAAGAGAATACTTTGAAAGGCTCATGCACTCAACTGTGCGTGAAATGGAGCGGAAGGTGGAAAATTAAGTATAGGAGGGTTGGGCTTAAGTTTTGAATGTTTAAATATAGTTTAAGTGGAGCAAATTGTAACACTCCTAATGCACAAGTTTTATTTTTCATTATTCTATTTATTTTGTACTTTTATAACACGAGATGCTTTTCAGTTTTGTAACTGATTGTGACCAAAAACCTTTTGTTTTTTTATCGGCCCTGCAAAAATAATATGACCTATGCAAGAGTGCATTCTGTTTACTGCTTAGTGCATAATACACTAAAGTACTGTACCAAGTAGAGGACTAAATGCCGCTAGGTGGAACAAATGGCACTTTTCCAATGCGTGGTACTACTCGGCTCGGCATGGCATGGCACGGCTCGGTTCGCTTTACTTTCGGTTTGCTTTTCCACTGCAGTTTAGTACCGCTTTAAAGTGGGTGGGATTATAGACTGATCATTATAGTTGCGCCGCCTCTACTGCCGTGGATTCTCCGCTCCTCGTCTACCAATGAGTCTGCACCTCATCTACTGACCACGATACAGCCATCTTTTTTCTAGTTGCGTGGGAAGGTCGTTTAAAGCAAGTCGTTTCGTGAACAAATGATACTGCTGTGGCTGTTACTGACTATTTAAATCTAGCGGGTTTGGTGTCTCGTCTTTCAAATCCAATGATGCTGGTAGTGACGATTCTCTCTGACCAATCAGTGATCTGCAGTGTTTACACATCACATTTAGTATCAGTACAGCTCACTTGGAACCTCAACCGAGGTGGTACTATATAAGCGAGCCGTACTGTTCCGTACCGAGCCGTCCCATGCAGTGAAAAAGCGCCAGAACTGTAACTTGCACTACTGTCTGTTCAAAATAAAATAAAAGAAAAGAAACCTAGCATTCTGAATTTGTTACTTTGTCTGGTAGGGTCCAATTCTCACTATTAGCTAGTTGTTTATTAGCATGCATATTACTAGGATTTTGGCTTTTTATTAGTACTTATAAAGCACATATTAATGCCTTATTCTGCATGACTATATTCTACATCCCATAATCCTACCCAATACTTAAACGCTACAACTACCTTACTAACTATTAATAAGCATTAATTAAGGGGTTTATTGAGGTAAAAGTCGTAGTTAATAGTGAAAACTGGATTCTAAACTAAAGTGTTGTACTTTTTCCTATTGTACTGAAATCGTACCGAACCGTGACCCCAAAACCGAGGCACGTACCAAACTGTGACTTTGTGTACCGTTACACCCCTAATGCATAGTATGAAGATAGCATGAAAATTTCCACTTTCACTACATTTTTAAAATGTGCAGAATTCCCTGATAGCACACTGCGGACAACTGTATCCAATAATGCAACTTGGCCTTTAATTTTATGAGTAATAAATACACTAGGACAATTACAACCATGATTTTTAATATCCATTAAAAAGTTCATTTGTAAATCAATGATATATTACCATATTTACACTACTATTCAAAGTTTGGGGTCAGTAAAGTTAGAAGGAAATTAATACTTTTATTCAGCACAAATGCATTGAACTGATTAAATGTGACAGTAAGACAATTTATAATGTTATAAAAGGTTCCTATTTCAAATAAATGCTGTTCTTTTGAACTTTCTATTCATCAAAGAATCCTGGGAAAAAAATGTATCATGGCTTCCATAAAGATTTCAACACTGATAATAATAAGAAATGTTTCTTGAACAGCTAATCAGCATATTAGAATGATTTCTGAAGGATCATGTGACACTGAAGACTGGAGTAATGATGCTGAAAATTCAGTTTTGCGTCACAGGAATAAATTACATTTTAAAATATAACACATATATACAGCCTTGGGTGAGTGCAAGAGACTTCTTTCAAAAACATTAAAAATCTTACAATCAACAAACTTTAGAACGGTAGTGTATTTCCAAAATGATCAATAGACACCTGACATACCCATACAACATAAGAAGTCATGTGACAAATAGCATACTACGGTTTAAAATGTTTTTTTGGTAGCACACTGTCTACTATAGCACATAGTATACCATACACAGCACAGTATACTATAGCATTTTCTGTTTTTTTGGAGGCTCATGTTGTTTTCTCATTAAATTGGTTTTCGCAGTCATTCATTAATTGTGTGGCTTATACATCTAACCAATCCTGTCCTCACTCTTCATTTCCTTGTTCCACCCATCAGTCCTTAAGTGAAAATGGATCTGTACTCACGGTGCGGTGTGAAATCCATTTCTCGTGGCAGTACTCCTGCGTGCCGCCCAGTTCCTGTGTGAGCTGTGTGCGGTCGATGTAACTGTGGAGCTCAGTCACAGAGCTGAGCATGATCACCTACACACACAGTTCATAATGAAGGGCACTTCTCTCATGTCAGCGTATAATCCATTTCATTATGCTCTTCATTAACCACACATCGCACACATTCAGTGTGCCTGAGGCTGTGTGTGTACTTACCGGCACCTTCATTTTAAACTCATCCTTGTTGAACTTAAAAAAGATGTCTGAGATTGCCCGCTGGAAGAGTGTTGTGGGTCTCAGTACCAGCACCAGCTGCAGGTTGCCTGGGAAAGAGCCCTGCACAAAAACACACAAACACACAGAAAACTAAGAAAAACATTAAACAGGCAATATTAATACTAAAGCTTATGTTAGTGAGCCATTTTTTGACTGGTACAGCCTCCCTCCCACTGTCTGCATTGACACAAACACACACACACACACACACACACACACACACACACACACACACACACCCTCTATATTCTGTTGCCATGACAACTCAGTTTCTTGAGAGTCTAGAAAGGCTAACAATGGTCTCACATATGCTTCCCTCCCAGAGCGCACTCTCCCTCTCGCACCCTCTCTTTCTCAGTGAATGCATGAATACACACACACCCCTTGTGGAGTTCAATGTTTACAGTCTCTTCATTAAAATGCCTCCCTACTGGGCACCACGTCAAATCAAAAATATGTCCGCAGATCAATACCGAGCTGTGATGTTTGCTTGGACTGTGGCGTGGTTTGTCTCCTGGCGGCAGAAGACCCAGCAGCCCCCATGTCTCAGCGTAACTGACAGTGTGTTGGTCAGTAAGCAGTGAAGCAGAAAGAAAAGGCTTTACAATGTGACACTGAGAACTGATTTAAAAACGGTTGGTTTTGTGTTAATATGAATATATCTGACAAAAAAAATTATATACATTTACACAATTTATTTAAGTTTATTCAGTCATTATAAATAATTTCCTTGATAAGAATGGAATCAAATAATAATTTAGTTAATTCAGTCTATTAACTAATTATATAAAACAAGAACTCCAATTACCCCCAAACTAATTTAAAAATATTTACCCCCAAAAGATAATTTAAAGTCATTATTGTGTTAAATGAGAAAAGCATTAATTTTTTTTCTTTTTTTTCAGAAGCTGCATTTACAGACCAAAAGAGTTTGGTAACCAACATTCTTCAAAATATCTTCTTTTATGTTCCGCAAAATAAAGAAAGTAATACAGGTTTGAAACGACACAAGGGTGAGTAAATGTAAATAAACAGAATTTTCATTTTTGGGCAAACTATCCCCAAAATATGACTTTTTTTTTTTTTTTTTTTATAAATAAAGTGATACTCTAAATAAGAAACTAAAACTGGCAGTAGGTGGCGGTAAATGTGTAAGTCATTGAGTCATTCATTCATTCAATTCGTTCAAATGACTGATTCATTTAGGAATGAAGTAAATGGCTCTCTTTATGCATGGGCCATTGAATCATTGGTTCACCCGACCGATTCACTCAAAACACGGATTCATTTAGAAACAAAACACCGCACAACACTGTGTTGTTTTGGAGACGAAACAGTTCGTCACCTTGGAATTATAAGGTTCTATCTGACATTTTTGTCAAAATTTGAGTTCTGTCTGTGAGCCAATCAGCGCTTTGAATGCACACAAGAGGACCAATGAGCCAAGACTGTTCAAACTCCAACTGTCAAAATTAAAATTTAAACACCCAGATGCCCATATAGGCCCCTTTAACACTAGTGCGTTTTCGTTTTAAAACGCATTAGTTTTGCTACAATTATGCCGTCGTTTACACTACGGCGGCGTTTTCGAACCTCGAAAACTGAGACTTTTGAAAACGCTGCAGATCCCATTCGTTTTAGTTTGAAAACACCGGGGTTGCGTTTCAGCATAAATGGACCAAAGCGGAGACTTTGAAAACGATGGCGTGGCTGCCCACATTCGCTCTGTGTATCCTTGACGACCGTGTGTAAACAATAACATGGAGACTGAACTGCAATATTTGCTGGCCTTGTTGTCATTTTTAGCAGCCATTGTGCAGTTAAACTCAATTTTTTTTTTTAATACTGCAGCCATCGACATGCGCAAGAAGCAACTGTTTACACTTGTATGCTCATGCCCAGTGTGCATGAACGGTCATGTGACATGCGTTTTTCAGCCGTGTAGACTAGACTGAGATCGTTTCTGAAACACTCGGAAATGCCAGTGTAGATGAGGATCGTTTTCATTTTAAAACGCCGTCTTGAAACAAAAACGCACTAGTGTAAATGGGGCCATAGACTCATTTAAGCTTCCATTCTGTCTGTCTGTCTGTCTATCTTTCTTTCTATGTAAATGTAGTAAATGACTCTCTTTATGAATGGGCCAATGAATCATTGGTTCACCCGAATTATTCGCTCAAAATGCAGATTCATTTAAAAAAACACAGCTGTGTGTTGCTTGGAGACGCAACATCTGCTCTGGCTTTATAGGTAATATTTTGGTTGGCAAAACTGAGCAAAACAGACAATATTGTGTCTAAAATATAACAATATTAACTTCTTATTTATGGAACTGTTGTATAAAAGCAAGATTACATTTGCACTCATGATATTCGGGACAAAAACAGCACTTGAGTGATATTGCGCTCGTTACTCGTGTGATATTGCTATATCATACGATATAAATATGAGACAAAAACTCATACAGGGGCAATTTTGCTCAAACTCATGTTTGCAGCACAAATAGTGCTGGTTTAAACCAAAACCCCAAGCATATAATATAGTAACATTAAAATTTAAGCCAAATTTCATTATTCATCTTCCTGCTGCATTGTCACTGCATTCAAATGCACCAAACTGCCCAGTCACTCTGACCACAGATTTAAAGGGGGTGGCGAGATGCACAATCGGGATTTGTTATAAACACTTGAGCCGTCCCAAGAATCACAGTCACGTCCATACAGCTCTGCGGGAATCTGCCAAACATGAGATAATCCTACAGCGGGCTGATCTCACAGTCTGCCACGCTGAAATGCCTCCAGCTCTGGGTTTCGAGGAAAATTTGTTTACCCTGCCCCCCTTTTTTCTTGGACAGTGCTGTTGTTTGTTTGTATGCTTGTTTAACAATTAGGAAAGAGTGAGATTCAAGGGCTAACGAGAATAATTAGAGTGGCAATTGAACGTTTGTTTGCAGAGTGGACCTCAACACAATGAGATATGCTGATTAGCTAACCTCACACCTAAAATTTAACATGTTCAGCACATAACTCATCACGGATATCAAAGCACCCGTCTTGTTGAGCCAGAAAGCAACTACCTAGGAACTGCCAAAACACCCTAGCATCACACTAACAACTGAAAAAATATAATTTATAAACATAGTTCCATTGTACTCTTTGTATACAATGTCCAAAGCAATTGTCAAATCCAAATGAGCAAAAGATTTCCCATTCATAACGCTCATAAAGACTCACTCAGTTCCATTAAAAACCTCATGTTTGATTGCTGACAAAGGAGTCTCCTCAAATTGAACCCCGCCTTCATATTACCATGACAATATCCTGTTCCTCTGAGGCAGATTGGCCATGCTTGTCCCCAACAAGCCGGCAATAACCGAAGAGTCACAGGGGTCGGCTGTGAGCACAACAGGAAGTCGGAGAAACACGCCCCATTATTGAGTCCTCCATTAAAGCTCATTCAAGCAGATGTGACCAACACAGCTCCTCTTTTAGGAAGCTTTAGTAAACCGCTGTGTGTCTGTGATTGTATTACACGACTGCCTTGGGCCTCTCATAAAGACTGCAATTACAAGATAACACACCATCGGTCTCGTTTCGTTCAGAAAATTAAGTGAATGTGGTTATATACACACACCCCATGTTTTCCCAAATTCGATGCAGTCATTAAAAACAACATTTATGCAGGAATCTGAGTCTTCCTCATTAATATAATGGTGTTTCTCCATGTTGCAGTGAAAATGTGGTCACCCTCCCTTCCCCCATAATCACTTACTCAAGCCATTATTATTATGGGGGTGTGTGTGTGTGTGCGCATGTGTGAGGACTGCAGTAGTGTTTGTCTGCACACAGTCAGATTGCAAAACATTGTCGATGCTGATAATGATATCTAAAGTACAAGGATGCTGATGGGTCATATAAATCTATTTATAAAATTATTTGTATGTATATATTTTAATTGTGTGCTTGGGACATGGCTTTTAATGGTAAAACTTTTGTCTTTGTAACCAGGCTCTCAAAAATTATATAAAAATTTGGATTTAGATTTATCGGCCAATATATCAGTTATCGGCTTTCAAATATAAAGAATTATCGGTTATCAGTCAAATTTTTCATATCGTTGCATCCCTAATACACACACAAATACACATATATACAAATTACGATAGATGGATAATTGTATAGATAGATAGACGGATAGATGGATGGACAAACATGACTAACACACACATTACACACTTTCCAGAAATGAAACAGGAATATAACAGGATACTGAGAGTGAGAACAAGTGTGAGACAGAGAGAGGAATTACTATGTGCATTTATGGGGGTGTAACTCAACATTCTCCTGGGAAAGCCATATGTGAGTATGAGTATGTGTGTGTGTGTGTGTGTGTGTGTGTGTGTGTGTGTGTGTGTGTGTGTGTATAAGGAGCTGGAGAGACCATGTCTCCAGGGAGCAGCTGCCACGACACTGATATACCACAGACTAATCAGACACGTGGCACGTGGAATTCAATTAACGCACACACACACACGCACAACTCTAGTCCACACACTCACTGTATTTCCTAATTCAAAACACACAATTCTAATTCAATTACTTTTTTGGTTAAATTGGATAGTAAAATGAGCCATGCAGTGCAGTGAAATACTCATTAAGGCCTATTATTTCCAACAAAACCAAAAACATTCCAATAAATAGCTAAGAATTTAATCCCATTGACCCTAATGCTCACCTCCGTGACCTTTCACCTTTCATCTCTCACCCCAGCACTAACCTCATGCCCTGTGCGAAAATCACTGTTATGTACAGCTCAATGTCACAAGCGAAATGCCTCCTCATCAGCGCGTTTCACTCTTAATAACCATGGATGGACGTGAGGAACCCAATGAGGTGTGTCCTGATACCATGAGGCTGCAGTCACACTTACAGGGTACAAGACACTGATGAAGTGAGTGAGAAAATACACATGGCATAAAGCAGTTCTCATGACTGAAAAGCAGTTATAAATGATTTAACTTACAAGCTAGTCTCATGTAGGGGCAGGTTTATCTGATATACACTCTTAAAAATAAAGCTTCTTTATTGGCATCGATGATTTCATTAACATCCACAGAACCTTTCCATTCCACAAAAGGTTCTTTATAGTGGAAAAGTTCTTTAGATCATTAAAATGTTCTTCAAAATAAGAAAAAAATGGTTCTTTTAAGAACTGTTCACTGAAAGGTTCTTTAGGACAATGGTTCTACTATGGAATCGCTGTGAAAACCACTTTTTGAGATCTTCATGGATAAAAGCACAGATTATTATTATAAAAAAGTATAGGATTAGATGAACAGACATTTTTTTAATGTAAATAGTTGCTATACACCTCTAAAAATATGTTATGTATTAGCATTGATGGTTCCATGAAGAACCTGTAACATTCACAGAACCTTTTCATCACACAAAAAAGATTATTAAATGTTATTATATGGTTCTTTTAGGACCCGTCCATTGAAAGGTTCTTTGGGAAACCAAAAATGGTTCTTCTATGACATCACTGTTTTTGAAGCTTTATTTTTAAGAGTGTATGTCAGATTGGAATGAAATGCATTTTGTACAGCTTTAACATCTGACTATCCATTACAAAAAACATTGCCTGATCCATATATAAATATATAATAAAGTCTGGGAATAGGCCACTTCAAAGACTCTACCCGTAGGGTAAAAATGAATGTGGATGTTTTTTTTTTTTCCTTTTACTGTGGATGTCATTGGGTAGACGTTCTCCTGTCTTTCAACACACAAGCCTCTTAACAAGCTCCCTTGAGACGCCAGAGAGAGCACTGAAGGGAGGTGGCCATCCACGCTTTCAGGTCAAAGAAAGGAAATGTTTAGCGGCAGTTAAAACAGGACCAGCAGCACCAAAATAAAAGACCTCCAAACACAGCTGGTTGGTCTGGAGGCTGAAGCACTCCACCGCTGGATGAAATGAGAGGGAGGAGCATATTAAATCTTGTTTTTTTTCACTCGTCAGCTGTTTAGCGTCTCAATTTATTTATGAGTCATTGTGGAAACAACAGTTCATGTGGCACATATACCCCCTAATAACATGAAATAAAAGTGAAACATAGGAAGTGTATGACAAATAATGATCATGAGATGTTAATATGGACTTCATATATATATATATAAAAACGTACAAAGTTTATTTGAATGTGTGGGGAGGAGGATCATTGGTCATCCATTGCAAATATTACAAGGATAGTACAATATTTCAATTTAGCTACATTGGGGAAGATGTTTATCTGTGCCCAATTATCATACATTAGCATGCATTAGCACACATTAAAATTTCCTTAAGTGAATTAGATTGGGCCATACGGGGGACTAGTTCCATCAGACTTCTTTGTTCACTGGTGCATGCTGTAGAACGCACAAAATTGCACAAATCTAAATGCAAATCGATTAATAGTACCAATTTTCATAACGTGCACAAGGGATTTTGTTCCATGTTAAAAGAAATGAAGAAAGTGATGAACACACTTGCAATTATGCCATAAAAGAAACACATTAAGCACATCATTAACCAATCTAACACATAGCACAAGCAAACCAAACGCCAGCACTTCCTCCATGATATATAATGTCTTATTGTTCTTAATCTGCTCATTTGTGAAGCAACCTCATTTGTATTTGTGTGAATATTACCTATAAGGACTACAGCACACAATGGGCTTCATTTCGAATTAATTATTATGTAGTCATGTTACTAGGACTTTGTATATTTTGTATTGATTCCAGACACGTGTAGGAAAATCTCCTCTGGCCGTTCCACACCAGCTGCACTGCTGATAACCATTACCAATCAGCCATATGTGCTGTGACGGGGGTTAGAGAAAGAAAGGAGTAGATTAAGTGCTTGTGTGTGCCAGTGTGTGTGAGGAGACACTGAGAGAGAGAGGGTGAATGAGAAGAAAGGAAAAATGGGAGGGAGAGAGAAACTACTGTAAGTGTAGAAAACATTAAGGAACAGCAAGGTAAAAGCTCCATTTAAGGAAAAAGCTTTTTGTGGTAACAAAATATGTGTGTCAATGTATGGCAACTGGATAAATATATGTATATTTTTATTGACTATTGATGAAGCAACCTAAAGCTATAAAGGAGTTTATTTTGATTAAGTAAATACACTGCCATGTGGTACCCTAACTGTTAACCTTTAACCAATAGGAATATCTAAAGTGCAGAAAGGTTGAAAGTAAAATGAAGAGAAAGAGAGAGGGACATGAGACAAAGGAAGAATGATAATCCTGTTATTTCATTACTGTCAAACCTCTGACATCAACCACTGCAGCATTATGGCTATGAATTTCTCTCTCTTCATGGTGCAAGATAATCCTGGAGCATGTCATCTTTTTTCTTAACTAAAGTGGGTTTGTGGGGAATGTAGAATAAGCTTCTCTATCTTCAACACACAAACAGCACAGTAATAACAATCTGAACATGAGATTCACATACTCGAATATAGATCTGATGTCACGAATACATTAAAGCCTGGTAAAAGACAAAAAGTTTGACTCTCACAATAACTGTCTGACATATGTTACAGTACTTTAAACATACACTCTTAGAAGAAAAGATTCTATATAGAACCTTACAGGGTTCTGTCAGGCACTTCAGCGCTTCATATAGAGAACCTTTTAGGGGTTCCCGTCATGAGAACAGTTTTAATTAAGTTATTATTTTGATTAAATTTCATGAATTTAGCAGCTTGTAAACATACTTTATCATGAGAAAAAATTAAATAACTTGGCAAACATGAAAGTATTATGCAATCATTTCTCCTTTTATAGAACATTTTGGGTATAAAGGGTTCTTTAAAACTCAGTCAAGAACCCTTTGGATCTATAGAACCCCACTGAACCTTTTTCCCCTAAGAGTGTACAGTGACCATGTCACAATGAGCATCTACAGACTTTTCAACGACACAATTAAATATTAAGTGCATGTTGCTCATTACTATCACTTAGTAACATTATCCATTTACACTATTAAATGGACACTAGTGTAAGAGTGACGTGAAATAAGTGAATAATTCATTTAGTCGCTTTAGACCAGCTTTCATCTTTAAAATCAGTCATGCATTACATGTTATAATAAACAATCTGTCCAACTATTGCAACCCAAGTTACCAGTTAAACTGGGCCTTATTTACCAAACCAAGTTTCATTGTTGTTTAAAAGTAATTTTTTTTAAAGAAATTAATACTTTTATTAGGCAAAGGATGCATTAAATTGATCAAAAATGACAGTAAAGACATTTATAATGTTACAAAAGACTTTTATTTCAAATAAATGCTATTCTTTTAAACTTCATTGGTTCTTTAATTCATCAGAGAATCCTGAAAAAATGTATGAAAAAATGCACAACTACTTTCTACGTTGAGCATAATAAGAAACGTCTCTTAAACAGCAAATTAGCATATTAGAATGATTTCTGAAGGATCATGTGAGACTGAAGATTGGAGATGCTGAAAATTCAGCTTTGCATCACAGGAATAAATTACATTTCAAAATATATTAAAATAGAAAACACTTCTTTTAAATTGTAATAACATTTTACAATATTACTGTTTTTACTGTATTTTTGATCAAATAAATGCAGCCTTGGTGAATATATTTGCAAAAAAAACAAACAAAAAAACAAACAAAAAAAAACCTTACCGACCTCAAACTTTTGAACACTACTGTGTGTATATGAATGTATTTTTTTTTCCTATTCAGAACATTTATGCTACTGAAACTTCAGAACATTTATGCTACTGAGCCACTAAACATAATCTGATATTCACCTCTAAGTCCTGCAATCCTCACAAAACACTAGCACTTGTTTCACCACTGTATTATACCTGCCCTACAGCAATGAAGTTCATTAATAATGCTAATAATAACACTAACAGCAATAAAACAACAACCAAAGCATGTTTGCACAATTTCTGCCTTGTTTGCACTGCAATTCAAAAGACAAATAAAGAGTCAAGACAAAATTGTTCTCAATTTCAGTGCTGGCATATTTACCACATTTTGCTTTTGTTTGGTAAAGCAGTGAAATTGATCACCTATTTAACTCCAGTAGTGTTTTTGAGCGCTGACCCAATTAAACACAGTTAATCTGATTAGCATAGTGACCTCTCCCCTACTGACCATCATACACACGCTCACTGCCTGCAGCCACAACACTTGTTGACAGACTGAAGAGTTTACCAGGAGCATAATAGCACTGATGATCACTACAATCCACACTCAAAACCAGCTAATAAAGAACAGCTGCTATTGTTGATTGAACATAACTTGAGATCATTTGTGCTTTCTGTGTGCTGTGTTTATACTCTTTATACTTGTGGATGTCTGCAGCATGCAGTGCTGTGGTGCGCTAGACATCTCTGTGGTGGATTAAATGAAAAGAACTGAGGGCCTTGTTTAGATGCCCACCGATTTGGAATAACGCTGAAATTCTGACTAATTCACACATACAGCCTAAGGCACCTGCCTGTCAGCTCCTATTCTTCATACAGCATGGAAAAAACAACACACACATGCATATGTTTCCTCATTCACATGGACACACAAAGACATTTCATCTTGGAGTGTTGAAAACACATGAACTGCATTTTTTCCTACAAGTACAAATAGCTAAACATTCTTAATTTAAGACAATTAGCAAAATGACAAGTTAACAAGTCTTATTTTCTGAAAAAAATAAATAAATAAATAATTATCTAACTTAAGTGACTTTACACATAAAACAAGAAAACTGGCAGATATTTTTTTCTTGTTTTAAGCATTAAGTCATTTATCATTTTATGATTATTAAATTATGGATTAGTAATTGTTATCTTTGTTATTTTTTATTCTATTTTATTTAATATTTATTGTATTTTATGATTGTTTTGTACAGCACTTTGGTCAGTGTAAGCTGAATTTAAATGTGGTATATAAATAAAATGTACTTACATAAGTCACTTATTTATCAATTTTCCAGAAAACAAGACTTTATGCGTTAAGTAACTTTGCTGATGATATTTGTACTAAAAAACAAGGCAAAACTACTGCAACTAATTGCGGCGTAGAATTCTCTTAAAGGGAAAGTTCACCCCAAAATGAAAATTCTGTTTTTATTTAATCATCCTTATGTAATTTCCAAAACGTATGACTTATATCTATCTTCTGTGGAACACAAAATAATACATTCTGAAGAACAGTTTTTGTCCATGAATTAAAGTCAGTCAGGACCAAAACAATATTGGACCCCAATGACTTTCATTGTAAAGAAAAAACAAAACATTGAGACATTTTAAGTTTTTGTGTTCCACAGACAGTAAGTCACAGGTTTGGGTGAGTAAATACTGACAGAATGGTATTTTTGTTTGGTAAACTATCCGTTAAAGGGATAGTTCACCCAAAAATGACAATTCTGTCATCATTTACTCACCCTCAAGTTCTTCCAAACCTGTATAAATTTCTTTGTTCTTTTGAACACAAAGAAAGATATTTTGAAGAATGTGTTAAACTGAACAGTTTTGGGGCACCATTGACTTCCATAGTATTTTTTTTTTCTACTATGGAAGTCAATGGTGCCCCAAAGCAGCCTGGTTACAAACTTTCTTCAAAATATCTTCCTTTGTTTTCAACAGAACAAAGAAATGTATACAAGTCTGGAACAACAGTAAATGATGACAGAATATTCATTTTTGGGTGAACTATCCCTTTAAAAAATAAAAGTATGATGTTTTCTACACTCAAAAAAATGAATTGTTGGATTTACTTAAAGCAGCGTCAAGTGGTTCCACACAACTATATTGAGTAATTTGTACAAATAACAATTTAGTTGTATGAACAAAAGAAATTCAAGTAAAGCTGACAAAATTTCTGAGTAAATATGAATCATTTGAATTTGTCACTGTTACACAATATTTATATGTGCAATTTACTTAATAATGTTAAATTTATAGCACTTTATTACATAAAGGTAAACAAAAAATAACTTATGTCAACAATAATTTGTGCGTTTCACTCAGCAATGTTAAGTTGACTGAACAAACACTTAAGTAAAGCTGACAATACTCATTTTTAGTAGAAACAACTAAAGTTTAAGTAATGAGAACAAGGATGGTTTGAGTGAAACTAACAACAGTGAAAGATCATATTTTTGAGTGTATCACAATATACACATTTAAACACATACACATCCTATTTTCATACTCTCTCACACACACAAACACACACACAGAGTGCTCACCGCGATCCGCAGCAGTGTCCCCTTCACTGATGCCCATCTGTCTTGCCGGCGGTCAATGACCAGGATGAAGCCGACCCCCGTCGAGCTGAGACTGAAAATCAGAGAGACACCATCACTATGGCAGCAAGGGCACACACACACACACACACACACACACACACACACACGCACACTTCCAAAAATCATAAACAATGACATACTGAAGATGTCACACACCTTAAAGGGCATCATTAAACAGTTCTCTACTAACTAGCAAACACACTGCAGTCATCCTTACACATCAGACTGACAAATTAGCCAGCACTCTGTATACTGCAAACCGTTATTTCTTATTATTCATAAGGACAGCATTTGCCCCCTAACACCCACGATGAATGCAAAATATATCCAAAGGCGTATTAATACACATAGACGTACGTTGAAATGCACTAGCCCAGAATGCAAACGTGGCAATGTAGCACAGAGATGCTGAGCTGGTTGCTACGTCCATCACCATGGAAAACGGCAGCTCTCCGTGCCAGCAGTATCAAGCTGCTTTTTAGTGACCGAGGCAGCTGAAAAATCCAATTACACACTCCTGATATTAAAAAAAACACAGCTTGAATGTGCAGAATCTACCCCCAATGCTGATATTCCAAGTGTCCTTCAGCAGATTTCGATGTACACAGATGGTTTTCCCTCGGTTTCTTTCTTTCCTTCAGTGCACCTTTGCTTTCATCGCCTCTGTTTATGGTTCCATTTGAATGAGTGCCACCGTAGGCAAAGACCGGGAGAGCTGCTACATTTTGCCTCCCCCTCTACAGCAACCAATCGTGCAGCATCAGGTGCTCCCTCTCAGCCAATCAGAGCTCAGGAGAGCACTGACAGACAGAGACTTGGAGTCTAGCTTGAATTGCTTATACAGAAGGTGGGTGTGAGATAGGTGCTGATTGATAATGAAAGCTCCTCCCAATAGAAACTGGCACTGCAGATGCTCGTGTATCAAATCTGCCGCCATTACAGTGACATACAGATTGTGTGTCTCTTTTTCTGGCTCGCATTACTGCTCCCGCCTTCTCCACCAAATTTCACACTCCCATCCCTTTTCTCTCCACTCATTCCCACCTCCCCTATCCCCCCTCTCAACCTTCGGCTGTTTTTCTCGGGAACGTTTGTTCTCCACTCCTTTCATAGCAGAGGGTAAGAGAAAGGAGAGGGATGTAGGGGTCTTATCAGCTGAAAAAGCCCCCGGTGCAGATCTGCACTGACATTGACTGATGACCTTGAGTGTCCGCCAGTAATAAAGATCAGAAATCTGATTACAATCATCATTGTAATTATAACCTTCCATTCAAAGGCTTCTAGGGGGTTCTAAAGCCATCGGGCGCTTCGTTGCACATGATTTATGGTCATATTGGTGCTTAGTCCAATACTGTTTTTAATTATTGTTCTGTGTTGTTAGTGCATTGTATTGAGTGACAAGCAATATATATTATTATTTTTTTAAAATTTTAGATAGCTGTATGCTTTGAGTGAACAATGGGATGAAGATATTCAATAGAGAACATTTGCATTTTCATTGTTAGCACAAAAAAAATATAACCGCAAGATATTTGGGTTTGACTGTAAATTGTTAATATAACTTAATATAATATTACATTTAATATTGTAGAAGTTTTGTCAGAAACCACAGAGCAAATTCAGGGCAATGTCTTACAAATCTTTGGATGAATTTTACACAAAAATACTGAGGTTATATTTAAAAAAAAATAAAATTAAAAATTAATTAAAATAAAAATTAAACTTAATTTAAAATTCAAATTAATAAAATAATAATAAAAAGTTACAATAAAATAAAATAAAATAAAATAAAATAAGGACCTCTGGCATTGTGGCATTATTTTCAAGCACATTTCCTTGATTCGATAATGTGTCCAGACAGTAGCATAATGATTTTTTTTTTTTTTTTTTTTTTTAAATTAGCATTAATTTAAGGCAATAAACAATATTTCCATGATATATACACACTTTTATGACTTCATTTTTTCTTCACATAACAGTAATGAGAATTATTATTATTATTATTACATTATAATACTTAGAACTTTGGGGCTAAATGTACTTAACTGAAAATAATGTCAAGTAAAACATAATTTCCTATTAAATTCTTTTGTGTTGAATATGACTAGGGCACATTTTTGAGGGTTTTCATGACCTTTCAGCTGCTGTATTTTGCTCCTGAACTCCTCTCATTCACCAAATTAGAACCAAATTAAAACCCCATCAGCCATTTTCAGCATGAAAAAATCCATCTAATTACTCAATCACCCCCTCTCTCTCTGTTTCTCATGGGAATAATGGGGAAACAAGAGATGTAGAGAGAGTGATGGAAAGCAAAGGACCAGAATCACTCTTTCATTAGAATATTAACAAGGTGTGTTAAATTAAAGAGGATTTCACGGGATCAGCAAATAGACCAATGCACTACTGAACTTTCACAAGGATTAATATTCAATAAATAAAATTATATACATGCGAATTAATTCAACATCTCTAGGTTACTTAATGATATGAAGTCAATAATAATAATAATAATAATATTAATGTATTTCCCAGAGAATCTCATGTATTCAAATTATTCACAAACTAAGAATGCATATGTAAAACAAGGGGCATTAAGATCACCTTGTTAACCATGTACATAATCACACACTCTAATTTAATATGCATGATGAATATTAATGAAGCAGCAGTCACACACACACAAGCAGGCAGTCATGTCACATTTTCATCGAATTGCAAACAGCATGATGTTACAATGGGAAAGCACTAGTTTGCCCCCTTCTGTCCAATTCAAGAACTAAAACAAACCACCAACATATTTCTTATAGTCTCTCATCTACAGTACAGTGATATGAATAAAATGATAATGCTAATGCTAATAGGATTAGCTGGGTAATTTAGTGTTCCCACACTTTTTCACCAACGAACTTCCATGACCTTTCCACTCGTTCATCATCACTGGATTTTAAACCATGTTCTAGAGATTGGGGAAATTATCTTAGAAATGTTTGGAATTAGATTAGAGTAGTATTAGAATACATTAAAGTACACATGTCTCCAATAAGACCTCCAACGGACAGACTGATGTTATCACACTGGTTAGGATGCAAGTCTACCCAATAAATAATGACTTTTATAGGTATGAAGAAGAAGAAGAAAAAAAAAAAAAAAAAAAAAAAAAAAAAAAAAATCACATTCCCTGAAACTTCAGAGATTTCCATTAATCTAGGAACCCTTGGTTATGGTAATGACTGATCCTTCCACCTCCTGTTTTCTCACCTGGGAATGCTGGTCAGGTATGTCAGCACATTGTGAAACTCCTGCTCCTCCAGCTCACCAAATGCCGGGTACTCTGGGAAAATAATGATGGGGCTGCCATTCTGTCCTCGGCCACCTGGAAATGCAGATTTGGAAGAATGCAGCTGTTAGCAATTCTGTTTGAGACGTAGCATGAAAATTAAACATCTTTTTATTCCATTATGCCTTGTTGTGATACACATTTGCACTGTTATAATATATGAAACCCTGCAGATTAAGAGTGGACATTGTCTCCTGCACTCATCTGAACTCATTTACAGTCTGACCTTAGATCTAATATATTTGAAATATCAACACTTAAGGCCCGTTCACACCAAGGATGATAACTATAAAGATAATGATAAAGATATAGTTCTAAAAACCGTTCTCAATATTAAAGAATAGCAGAGTTCACGCCACAGCTATAACGATAACGATATCATTGGAATTATTTTTTAGAAAGATTTTAACCAGCTGATGAACGATAAAAACATTGAAAGCCAATCAGAATCCATCCTGCTGTAACGAGCTAGAGCATTTAAAGTGACATACTGAACAGAACGATATTGTCTGCTTGTGTGGTCGCTGATATAGTTATCTTTATAGTTATCGTTCTTGGTGTGAATGGGACTTTAAGCATTTAAAAAGTCTTCTACCCACAAGGGGGCACTTCCACATCTTCCCATTTACAGCTCACACAGAGAAAGACGGAGACTGCGTACATTCACAGAAGACTAATTTCATCTATTACAAACTGCATAGACGCATCAAGGACATGAGGCAATGTCAAGGACACAATGCAACGCTATGAGAACAAAACCTTCAAATCTCCTCTTTTCCTGTCACTGAGCTTTGCCTTGCAAATACAGATGATACCATTTGAAGACATTGAGAGATAAACATCACACACATCATTACTGGGGCTTTCATATTGTCAGAGTGTGTGTGTGTGTGTGTGTGTGTGTGTGTGTGTGTGTGTGTGTGTGTGTGTGAGTGAGTGAGTGAGTGAGTGAGTGAGTGAGTGAGTGAGTGAGAGAGAGAGAGAGAGAGAGAGAGAGAGAGAGAGAGAGAGACAGAAAGGGAAAGAGGAAGAACGACATGTTTGGTGCACTGTGTGCAGTGACAGAGGTCATGTAATGGTGTATGTGTGTGTTTGGCTGCTACACTCTGTGATTAATAGAGCAGGATGGATCCACTGCAAAGCTCACACATACTAACACATCTATGACAGTTACACACAGGCACACAGGTGCACACACACACACACGAGGTGAAAAGGACACTGCTGTCGCATTTGTAATCATCAGTAGAGCAAAACCAAAGTGCTCCAGTCAATCTGGACCAGGTGAGAGAGAGAGAGAGAAAGAGGGTCATTCCATAATATTAAAAACATGCTAGCCAAAAAGACAAAGAGGCTTTCATCATGTTCAACACATACCATAGGAAAATAAAAATAAAAACACACTCACACAGTACTGAACGATATAATAGAGTAAGAAAATAACAGAATTGAACAGAGTAGAGTGGAGTATATTATAGAGTAGAAAAGAGTAGAATAACATATTAGAGTAGAATGGTGAATAAAATGGTAGAATAGAGTACAATATAGTATAGTATATTAGAGCAGAACTGAGCATAAAAGCACAACGGAGTATGTTAAAGTTGAATAGAGTACAATGGAGTATAACAACGTAAAATAGAGTAGAACGTAATAGAGGGCAGAATAGAATATAGTAAAATTGATTAGCTTATATTAGAATTGAGCATAAAAGTAGAACAGAGTAGAATTATGTACAAGACAGTAGAATAGAGTAGAATGAATGGAGTATAAAAGAGAAGAACTGAGAAGAATAGAGTAGAATTATGTATGGAAAGGGTAGAATATAGTATATAGTCCAGCAAAATGGAGTTTAAAACAGTAGAACATAGAATGGAGTATATTAGAGAGGAATGGAGTATAAAACAGTAGAATACATAGTAGAATGGAGTATATTAGAGTAGAATGGAGAATAATAAGATAGAAAAGAGTAGAATATAGTATAAAGTTGAGAATAATGGAGTATAAAACTAGAATATAGTAGAATGGAGTATATTAGAGTAGAGTGGAGTGTAAAACAGCAGAATATAGTAGAATGGAGTAGAATGTAGAAAAACAGTATATTACAGTTGAATAGAGTAGAATGGAATATATATACACGGGAGAATGGAGTAGAATATAGTATAATGGCGTATAATAGAAAAACAGTAGAATATAGTAGAAAGGAGTATATTAGAGTAGAGTGGAGTGTAAAACAGTAGAATATAGTAGAATGGAGTATATTAGAGTAGAGTGGAGTGTAAAACAGTAGAATATAGTAGAATGGAGTATATTAGAGCAAAATGGAGTTTAAAACTAGAATATAGTAGAATGGAGTATAAAACAGTAGAATGGAGTATATCAGAGTAGAGTGGAGTGTAAAACAGTAGAATATAGTAGAATGGAGTATATCAGAGTAGAGTGGAGTGTAAAACAGTAGAATATAGTAGAATGGAGTATATTAGAATAGAGCGGAGTGTAAAACAGTAGAATATAGTAGAATGGAGTATATCAGAGTAGAACGGAGTAGAATGGAGTATAAATCAGTAGAATGGAGTATATCAGAGTAGAGTGAAGCGTAAAACAGTAGAATATAGTAGAATGGAGTATATCAGAGTAGAATGTAGAGTAAAACTAAAATATAGTAGAATGGAGTATAACAGAGTAGAGTGGAGTGTAAAACAGTAGAATTTAGTAGAATGGAGTATAATAAGGTTTAATGTAGAAAAACAGTATATTAGAGCTGAATTGAATAGAATGGAATATATATGGGTAGAACAGTAGAATGGACTAGAATATAGTATAATGGAGTATAATAGTAAAAAAAGTAGAATGTAGTAGAATGAAGCAGAGCAATGTAAAATACAGTAGAATAATAGCAGACTGGTGTAGATTAGATTAGTATACAGGAACAAGCAGAGTAGAATGAAGTAGAATACAGTACATCAGACAGTACACAGACCCAAGAAATAAGGAACACAGACAACATTAACAGGAAAAAAAAAAAAAAAGATAAAAACACTCCATAAAGAGCTTTCATCAAAAACTTCACATACTGGGTGACTTTAGTTTCCTGTGATTCCATCAGACACACACACACACACACACACACACACACACACACACACCCTGTATGATAATGATAATATCAGACACGGGCCTCTGCAACCGTCTGGAGGAAAAAGGTTGGACAGAAAAAGAAAAAAAAAAAGATGAAAAGGGCAAAAAGGAAATGAAAACAGGAAATAAACAGAGGAAGCATCTAGCAGTGGAGGTCTGTCATTAAATCTAGGTGGAGAACTGAGGCCTAAGACCAGCAGAGACCATAGGAACATAAACACACACAGTGCATATGCTGCATGGACACACACAGACTGTACATGACATCGCTCACTTGTTCCCGCATTCACAAGTCACTATGTGATGAATGCTCCATATAGTGCACTATAAGGGGAAGTTGTTAAGTGAGTGAGCAATCTAGAAACAAAAAAGTATATGGACAGCATTTCTCAGCAGTCTTAGTCTCCAGATTGTAAGATGGGCAATATACTGTTGGTAGTGTTGGCTAGTGTACATCAGTTGTGCACTACAGAGACAAACAAACTTACCACTTAGAATTCAGGCAACAGCTTAAAATGGATGACACCCCTTATAGTGCACTACACAATTGGGAGTGATTTCTTAAGTCAAAAGGCCACCAGTTAACAGAAACCAGAGGTGCAATGAACACTGATTCTTTAAATACAGTACTGTAATTTACAACGCATTAAAAATGAAACAGAGCCTTAAAATCTGAACTACAATTGCACCATTACGCAGCAGCCAGAGCTCACTGAACCTCTCTCTCTGTCTGTCATGGCTTCATTTAAAAGGTTACAAAAATAAGCTTAGTGTTATGAACATCCTATTTGTTTCTGTAAATAATTTTGCATGGAATATCTTTTGGAATATCCTTGTTTCTTTAATGATGCAACTTGGTTGTTGTTCACTCTTCCGGCACTATTGCTGTAAATGTTTAATGGCATGTATAATGCATGAGTTGAGAGTCAGGGTTCGTAAATATTCAGAGACTCTCTCATAGATTTGATGCAATAAAGGCATGAGGGGTTTTTATAGAAAACCTGAATCCCAATCTAATCCTCTTATTCACTATAAAACTCTTCTATAGGCCTCACACACAGCCTAACTGTCATTCAAATATCCTCGCAAAGCACATCAGCTCGGAACGGTGTTGTCAAGCGCATCGTCATGGCAACACTGAATAATTAAGGGGTTTCCTCCAGTCAGGCGTTATCCTGGGCAACCCGAGCCGGGCCCTAACTGGGTTATTTACGGAGACTAGAGAGAGTTTCTGGAGTGTTATTAAGTGACTGTGTGTATGTGTGGAATCTGTGCATGTTCTGAATGAATCTGCCGTTGACACCGTGAAAGCAGGCATTTATAAATAATCTCTGTTGCGTATTCACATGTGAAACCGGACACATACTCAGGATACTGTCAAAACACTAAATATAGCTCATTAGATCAGTGCTTCATTCTCTCATTAGATCAGTGCTGCAGCAGACACTGCAGAAACCTCTATGCTATAAACGTTTGAGTGAATGAGAACACCAGCATGGATTTATGAAGGATCATGTGACACAGAAGAGTAGAGTAATGATGCTAAATCATAGGAATAAATTAGATTTTAAAATATATGAAAAAAAAGGAGTTTTTACTGTGTTTTAAACTAAATAAATGCAGCCTTTGTGTGCTTAAGAAACATTAAAAAAAAATCGTACCGCCCCCAAACTTCTGAATGATAGTATAAGGTGATCTAAAACAGCTAAAATTGTGTTCTTTCTTCAGGTTAAAGGTCAATATTTAAGCAAAAACCAATCAGCACACAGATTTGTGCCTATTACCTAGGGCAGGGATCGGCAATTAAGTTTGGCATTGGGCCAAAAAAAATTTTCGCCATTAGATGGCAGAAATTCATTGAAAAATGCAACTAGAATTGCCTGTGAAAAACTGTTACAGTGTCTTTTAACTGGTATTGAGCTGTTTACTCTGTGGTAAATCCTGTAGTAGGACAGTCATTAACAAAAAGCCACATTTGTGTGGCGGTGTCCGGGTTTTACACTGGATAAATTAATAAAGCGGAGTAGTGACACGTAACCTGGCAAGTATCTTCATTCCCCATCTTGCAACACAGACCTCCTTGCTAAAGCACACATATGTAGGAGATGCGAAATGGATAAAAATAACTTGAATAAGCCCATTAATGGCATGTTTGAGTCATGCTCTTAACGAACTAGCCTATGTTTTATTTCCTCTTTCCATATTGTGAATAATAAATGTGTAACATTTTAATTTGCTTGTTACACAATGGATCCTAACTTATTGTAATAATTATTTGACGTAGCCTACTTTTACACTCAGAATTATTTCTTGGCATCCTCACGTACTAAACTGCATTTTTTAAATTGTTTGCGTGCTGGAGGTACGCAATTACGTTGTGTGCATATTAACATTGAAGCTAACTGGTGAGAGTAAATGGCACTATCAAAGAGTCTAAAGAGGAAAGTTGTCAGCGAAAATAGGGCATACAAAGAGGAATGGAAAGACAACAATGCGTTTATCCTACCTAGTTTTGTGAATGCAAAGCCGGTGGTGTCTTAAACTGCAATGAAGTTGTGCTGTTTTCAAAGAATATAACACCGGACGCGAGCGACGCGACGCTACAAAAGATAATAGAACCCATTATAATGATATTGTCTACACTGGATGTGGCACGGCGCGACACAACACATTCCCGACAGTAAACGGATTCCCCGTTATATTTCTGACGTAGTCCAAGTGCTTTGCAACGGTCGGTTTGTCGCGTTCAGTGTAGAAGCTGTTGCGGCGTGG
The DNA here is from genome assembly GCF_019924925.1 of Ctenopharyngodon idella. Lineage (NCBI taxonomy): Eukaryota > Metazoa > Chordata > Actinopteri > Cypriniformes > Xenocyprididae > Ctenopharyngodon > Ctenopharyngodon idella. Next base: position 37,565,306 of record NC_067220.1, read on the forward strand.
CGCGTCTGGTGTAGACACGTTGATAATATTAGACGTCACCATGAGACGAAGATCTATTTAAGAACTGGCCACTATTAAAATAATCTGGCTGCGGGCGCGGGCCAGATATTATTGCTGGCGGGCCACTTTTGGCCCGTGGGCCGCCTATTACCGACCACTGACCTAGGGTCTGTTGCATGAAGTTGGTTTCAGTTCCTAACCAGGTGAGTTTGAGATTGGTTTGAGCAAACTAGTGGTGTTCATTACCATTGTAACGTACGGTACACGGCTAACCTGCTCCGGAGCAGGCTTTATTCTGGGTTAGAGATCTCAAACCAAAACTGGACCAATCAGCTGTGAGCAAAGTAACCTATATCTGAAGCAATAAAGCCATTATTTAGCCAGTAAATCTCGCTCCAAATTAAAGCAGTTTATATTGCTACAATTTTAGAGACAAAATTTCCTGTCTTAATTATTTATTATATTTATATGATATGAATTATGATTATGTATAAATATGTAAAAATAATAGATCAAACCCTGAGTTGACAGAGAATGTTTATACAGAGCATTTTGAGCCTGCTGAACCTGGTTTTGTAAACTCTAAACCTACCCTGAAACTCAGAGTTTGTTCAACTAGCTTCATGCAACAGCTCTCCGATTGCTCTAAATGTAAGCACCTTTGCTGGCTTAATCAACGTACACATCTGTTTGCGCCACTTGATGTTAAAACTAGATTTTTTTTTTGTTTTGAAAGGCTTTTAAAACAAGCGATTTCTTCTCAAAATAAATAGCTAATTTTTAAAGTTACCAATGTTTTGTTGTACAGGTAAACTCATTTAATGATGATCATTTTGATAAAGCTTTCAGAATCTCTGACAGTGAGCAGTGAGCACACGATGGTCTTTATTGGCAATGCATTCTGGGACTGAACAGGAGACTCACCTGACAGGAAGGCAAACTGTTTCCTGAGGTCTGGGCTGATGTCCGCGGCACACAGAGGACTGCTCTCCTGCTGCATAATCTCATCTGCATGAGAAATAAAGAGATTTAGTTAGTCCACAGCATTTAAAAAAAAAAAAAAAAAAAAAAAACACAATAGACAATGAAAAATTGTTGTTACTTCACCTTTAAAGTGCCCCTATTATGCTTTTTTTTTCAGATATTACCTTTCATGTAGTGTGTAATTTAGTTGTTTGTAAATGTAAAAGGTCTGCAAAGTTTCAAAGATCAAAGTGCATGATAAATTGAGTTATTGTCTCAAAAAGAAAGAACCGATTCTAAACTGCCTGAAATTATTGCAGTGCATTGTGGGATTGAATGAGTGCACTAGACAACATTCACTATGGTTTCAGACACCTCTACAAAGGGCACTATTTGAGGGGACAGCCATATTTAAAGGTATAGGGGGCGATTTCAGACACAGCCATGGTAATGGCCGTTTCGTATTCATCACACACTGTAAGCGGTAGACCAATCACAACAGACTGGATTATCTGACCAATCAGAGCAGAGTAGGCTCTCAGAGAGGAGGGATTTAGAGAGACTGAATCCTTGATCAAACCATTTAAATACTGTGAGAAAAAAGGTGATGCTGCAATGTTTATTATGATGAATTATGTGTTTTTGACCTTGGATGCAAACCTATTGTAGGAGACCTCCAAAACAAAATTAGGAGTCTTTAAAATGGCAAAATAGGGGCACTTTAAAATGTAAAAATTACTTTTTTTTTTTTTTTAAAGACTCTAAAAACACCACAATATCATAGACACAGGAAGCTGACTTCACATTCTTAATGCGCACGTGTGTTATAGTGAAGATGGCATGCACTTGATACGAGTTTGAGAAGAGTAGCTGTATGTTTGGATGGAAGAGCGGTTAGATGAACAGTTTGATGGAGAAAAGAAGGTGAAAACAGAGGAAAAGGAGGGTATTTTCATGTGAATCAGGAGATGATGGATTATTGTAAGCAGCTTTTGAGAGCCTTGAGCCACTGCGGGGTGTGTGTGTGTGTGTGTGAGTCACTGCCGTGCTGCGGCACATCTCTCTCAGGCTCAGACTCTAAGAGTTTAGATTGGATATGTTCTCATGCTTCAGGTTAGAGTATGAACACACACGTTGGTATGAATAAAGGTGAATTCAGGCCACTGTGAACGGATGAATCCAAAACAAACCAAGACAACATGATCCATCCTGACAAACCACTGGCACAGAGCCTATCAGCAAGGAAAAAGTCACTGGACACAAGTCGGAAACACACCCACACACATTTTCATCTGTCTTTCCTGCTGTTAGAGGTGCTTGGGACCTTAAGGAATCTCTGTTAAGGATCTTGAACTCAGCATATGGGTATGGAAGTAGGCCACAGATAAACAGCACTGTAAGTGGGCTTACTGATTTCATCATTAATTCTCTTTCCATTAGTCTTGTAGCAGAGGCTTTACGGCAACTCATTGAATAGTTTATGCTGTACAAATGTTAGAATGTTCACTCAAGACAAACATGAATAACATCCTTGTGTCCAGCCACCAACAGCAGACCAAATCCATCTGTGCAAAAGACCATCTGAGTCGTCAATACATTACAACGCAGGTTGTAAGAAACAGATAGGATGGCTTTTGCTGCTTTAAATTAGCAACAAGTGCAATATTAACAGTTGTATGTGTCTGTGCAGTTGATCATATTAGATCATATTAGAGTCCAAAATAAAATAAAATGAAATAAAATAAAATAAAACAAAACCAGTGAAGTAAAGCCTATTTCTACAGAAATAAATCACAATTTAATATAGAAAAAAAAATCTTACTTTAAATTTTATTAATATTTCACACATTAATTATTTTTAATATTATAATATCATTAAAAAAAAAAAAAAAAAAAAAAAATCAAGACAACAAAATGATTCACTTCTTCAGGCTATTGTTCCTACAATTAATCTTAAATTCATGTCAAATTTAACAGTCAACAGTTTTATTTACTACCTCAATCCCATTTTTACTCAAATTTGGCTCTACCCATCAACAAACAAGTTTTCAATCAATCTCATCTTTACTGTGATTTATATTACATGTTACTTTTGATTGTGCTGTGAGATATTATAACACATTGTCTGCAAAAAACAGTACAGCCTTCACATCATCTGATAAAGTGGCATGTTAATCTAATCTCCTCACACAGGAAATGCCCTTGTTTGGAAGCTGTGGAGTACATTAGAGAAGCCACCAGGAGAAGATAGCGCCTCTTTGAAGCCTGAAGGACGTTGACGTAAAACACATTACAACATTACAGAAAAACACTCCAGCTATTCACCCTGTTATTAACTTTCTGTAAAGTTCAATGACATTGTGCCTGTTCTTTAAATGAAGGTTCAGCATTTCTCAAAGTCGTCATTTGTTGGACCATATAAGTACAGTCCCTTGAACTTCAAAGTTCAGCCCCCTCAGTGTCAATAACATGCTCTACTCAAACTGAACCAGACATCTCCCTTCCTTTCCCACCGCTCCACTCCCAGATGTCACTGATCACAGGTGAGCACCTGTTCTCACCATTTCCAACACCTCAGTCACTACAGCCATGGTGAGCAATGGACAGATGCTTGAGGATAAAGAGAGAGCTGTCAATCCTTAATTGGATCTACCCTGGTAACACAGACGGGGCTCAGGCTTAAGAACAGTAACTGTAGTTGGCGAAAGTCTGGCTTGTTGCACAGATTCAAATTAAGATGTTTACAGGGATTGCTGGTCTCAGATCTGCCACGGTCGCGTGACTTTAGAGACAGCTGCCACAGCCCAGGTTAAATCTGAGCTAGAGAGGTTAAGAGAAGATTCTGGCACTGAAAGATTGGCACAAGTCATGACCAACAAAGATAAAAATAGGGGTTTTAGCACCGGGTAGTTATGGGAACACAGTTAAAGGAACTAGCCACCAGGTTTATTGTAATTCTCAGTCCCCCGAGAACTAAATGTTCCCCTAGGGCCATTTTCCTGGTGGGTCATTCCGTGTCAAATCAACCAGAGGTCCCCGGCTCAAATTTTTTAATTTGTCAATATTTTTTTTTGTTGAAAGACAAACATAAATAGTGATGAAAGCCAAAATATTAAATGTCACAGATGTATATTTACTGAGTAATCCACTATTTTGTAGAGGGGGGTCAAAATGACAATTTTTATCTGAGATTTGGAGCCAATTTACAGGGGTGCAAAAATGACTTTAGAAAGATGGCAGCATCATTATTTTATTTTTTACACAGAGGTTGTTAGGTCTATTAGTAAAATCTGTTGACTTTCGCACTTTGTTTCATTTTATGCCAACAGTGACAGTTAAAAAAAATGGTAAAAAGCACTTCTTGTATTTTGTGCCTCAAGTTTGCATGTCTGTAACTCAAGAAATATTAAAGATATCTTAATATCACTTTAGATTCTGGTTCTTAACAAACTTTCCTTTTGGTATCTTGATTTTAAAGGCTCTCGATGGTCCAACCCCAGAGATATGGAGATCTCAATGCGGTTCCATGAGTAAATTGGCAAAAGGTTGCATTCACACCACCAGTAGGAAATAATGAAGTCACGACCAACAGCGACGTCATTTAAGCGTGGCACTCAACAATATCAACAAATGGAGGGTGGAGGACGCTGTGATCGGTTAAGAAGTGCCTGGACTTCGGCATCAGCCCATCCATCGCCGTTTTCCATGCTCATGGAGTTAGTTCCTTGAGTAAGTATATGTAAACTGTGTTTACACGGCTTTTTAAAAACGGCGGGTGTCGGTGTTTCGTATGGCATGCATTCGGCCAATCACCGTAGACTTGCGTCAGTGGTAGTTCTTATTGTGCTGGGTTAGACCCTACTCTGAAGACCGCCCCCCAAAAAAGGCGTTCATATAACTAAAATCATTTCCAGATCCTGCGGAGCAAACACACCAATAGTTATAGCAACTATGAAAACGTTCCTCCCTTGTGAAAGCCCCTAATGTTTTGCTTTTCTTTGACCTGGTTGTAATTCGGTAGCCTTAGGAGATATTCAGGTAAAGGACATCCATACTCATGAAGTACATCTCATATATTCATCACTTGTTGCTTCAGGCTATAAGGGTTCATTCTACATGTTGTGTAACATCACAAAGACAAAATCTGATGGAAGAGAACTTATAAAACTTGCTTAAAAAAAAAACAGGCCAAGGGATTTTATGGCCAAGTACTCCATGACAAGTTCCTCTGTGTTCCAAATTGGATTGTATTCCAAACACTATTATACATTTAAGCAATTAGGCATGAGAGGCTGTTACATTGTGAATGTAGTCACGGCTACAGGGCACATGACATAGACACAGAGGAACGCCAGCAACTCCTTCATCTGCACAATACAGCAATACATAATACGTTACACAATACATTTTTTAAACAGTTTTAAAACAGTAAATAATATAAAGAATACAGTATATATATATTTAATTTCCTTGGTTAATACCAAGGAAGTCTATAACAATACTAAAGGACCAATCAGAACACAAGACAGAATTATAAATGATACAATACTCTTTTGAGAATTACAGATTTTGAAGAAGAAATACTAAATATTTGTGTCAATTTCTGAATTATAATGTCAAAACAATCTACACGACAAAAAGAACTTCTAATAAAGAAGTCAGTTTGTGATTTTATCCTCAGTCCAATCACCGGATGTGGTCTCTCATTTACATTTATCCCATCGCTCCTGTTAAACAATAGCAGGCCGTTGAGATAGAGGGGGACGCGTTCAGTCTTGTCACTGTCGTCTCAGATAGGCTCATGAGAAAGAAGCTTGAGCAAAGTCCAACGTTTCATTCAGCATGTCGTCTCTTGGTGTTTAATCAACAAAGCTATGGCACAGAGCCTCTGCTCAATACAAAACATCCTCTCACACATCCGCAGAACCAAAGCAGCAATAACAGGGCTATAGAAACGGCCCGGGGCCCTGCGTGGTCACCAAGAACGGCAATCGCACATTGACAAAGCGTTTCAATGCCGGAGCGCGGGGCGCTGGGATTCACAAGAACCGGGGGAAGGGCAGACGCTCTCATTTTAATGCCATTCAAGGGATAGAGGAGTATTCTTTACAAAGCCTTACATATTTAATGCCACTCGGATGGGTTGATCCGTGACCGCTACCTAAATGTGATTGAAGATCTGGGTTTGGACTGTAACCTAAAAGATCCCAGTTATAAAAGACTCATATTCATCTCAAGAAACTGATAGTTTTAACTCTTGTTAAACTGTTTTGTTAGCTGATAAAAGTAGAACCACAGAATGCCTAATTAATGACAAGCTTTGTTTTTTAATACAAAATAAACATTTATTTGAACACCAGAAAGACAGTTAGATAAAACACTGTCTGACCCTCAAAACTCCATTGTCAACAGATTAACATACATCAATGGGAGACAATGTTAAATAAGTAAATAAAAGTGTCCAGTAACATTGACAGTAACTTTCAAACGTGTCTCTACGCAGTGAACCGGTGCAATCAAATGCGACGCGAACGTGAGGAGTACAGCCACAGGACTGCTCTGTTTGGTTGTTATATTAACTGAATACTTATTTTATAGTTTGTGAAGATCATTAACATTAGTAGTTCATTTGAACTACTTATTTTTCTCTCTCATTTTGTGTGTATTTTGTGAAAAAAAACCTTTGCACTGTTTTTATTTTCATTGCACAAGACAATTTTCATAATTGTTTTCATTACTTGCAAACTATTTGTTTTTATTCATGTTCAGATTGAAAATATATTTCTCTAATAAGTCACTTTTGCTTTAGTGTTCTGTTGTATAACATTTTTTTGTATAAATTTTACTCCCTGGTCTTTTTGGACACACATTATCAATAAATAAAGTACACCTGTTTATCCCTAAAGAGTAATATTGTAGTTTTATCCAGAGTAATATTGTAACAAATGGCTATAACTTGCTTAGAGATTGTTGAATTTATACAAAATTTCATCTGAACGTTTAAAACATCCAAATATAAGTTTTTAAAAGAAAAAATCCAAACTTCAAGAGGTTTTGTGTGAGTTTACAGTGAAAAGTGAGTTTTTTTTGAAATTCTGGGAATTTTATCCATTCTCAGACAAAATAAATGTAAAATTGGCACTTTAAATGAGCTAAACTGAAACTTCAAGTTGTCCTTTTTAAAATGATATATGGCACTTGATGCTGACTGCTAGAATGGGTTAGAAAACCAGAGAAAAGTGCAGGCGAGTCAGGAGCCCCAAAAATGCTCTAGGTCTTTAAGGGTTAAAATTCCATGACTTTTCATGACTGTACGAACCCTGTAATAATAAAAAAAAAAATTTTTTTTTAATTGATTTAATTTTTATTTGATATGATGGTGTAAATTTAAAAGGTAATCCATTTATTTATTTGAAAAAAGCGTAATGTTAAACGACGAGGCGCTGGTCTTCTTATCTGACTAAAGTCATGATGCTCTAATATTATAGCCATCCTAATTCTTCACTATTGCGTAAAAATTCAGCTTTAAAAACTTACAACTGTGAGCTTCAAGATCTCACCTCTCTTAGAACTCGGTTTCCTGGTGCAGGAGAACAAGGACAGCATGTTTTCCGTGTGTCTGCGGTTGTTTCCACTCTCTGCATTATTTACAGGAGAGTGTTGGGTACAGTGACTTAAAAACCTCAGTATAACACTAACAGCTCAGATGGAAAAACAAGACACATACTGACACATACGCACTTAATGTTAACATGCAAGGAAAACATCCTCTTTGTTCTTCATGTCTGTGCAAGCAGCTGAGGTTAAACACATATTGCAGTTTTTGTTAAAGACCTCTTTGGCTGTGTCATGTCCGAGCCTGTCTGAACTATAAAGAAACCAGCTCAGGTTAAAACACACCGGCGTGCAATGCAGAAACCATTACTGCTAGCTACACTAGACAGTGAAGGCAAGGTAATACAGCAAAGAGAGGGTTGCGCACACACACACACACACACACACACACACACAAAGCATGACATCTTTCACATGAGAATCACACCCATATCTCATTGTGATTTCCATAATAACTATATGTTTTATGTGCTCTAAACAAAGCAAAGCTCATTGAATACATTACGGTGGCTACTGGCTAATATACAATGAATGTTCCAGAACAACAGTTAACATACTGAATCACATTACATGATATTATTCACTTAAAGGAGTAGTTCATCCATGGTCTGTATCATCTTTGGGTAAGTCTTCTTGTAAGTCATATGATAAAGGGATAGTTATGAAAAGGAAAATTCTGACATCATTTAGTCCCTCGTGTTATTCCAAACCTTTAAATAGAACTTTCTTTATTCTGTGGAACACAAAAAACACATTTTGAAAAGAAGAAATCAGTTTCCTTTGTCCAAATACGGTCAACATGATCCAATGCTGTTTTTGACCCCATGCACTTTCATTATGTGAACAAAAACATTTGAAACACTCTTCAAAATATCTCCTGTTGTGCTCCACAGAATAAAGTAAGTCATTTAGAATGACATGACGGTTAATGTTTATTTTTGGGTGAACTATCCCTTTGATATAATTAAATCAGACTCTGGGATCAAACATCAATTTAATTTGCACAGTTCAGATTCTTAACCATATACAAACAGTTTCAAAACAGCTTTACAGAAATAAACAGGAAAATAATTTTGTTGCAAAATTAATTAATTACACTATGAAATGACTTCAATTTCAGCTGCTCTACAGAAGACAATTGTCGTATTATTCAGCTCAATTTAGTTCAAAGTTGATTCAATTAGTTGAATAACAGTGTCAATGTTACAAAGTTTTTCTATTATAAAACAAATTCAATTTACAATTCAGCTATAAAGCAGAGGACAACAGTGTCATTAAGCCACAGAAGTGGCATTACACACATACACGGATTGCATCTCTGATCTTTACCATCCAAAACTACAAACCAGCTCATTATTTATTTCACAACACACACAAACAACTTGATGTCCCAAATAGCTCATTAGCAGTGCACATGGTTGAGTGTCATGGGGGTGCTGTAACGGTGTGTGTGTGTGTGTGTGTGTGTGTGTGTGTGTGTGTGTGTGTGTGTGTGTAAAGATGTACAGTACGCAGACATGTGGTCTGACTCCAGCTGCATGGACAAATGTGAACAGTGCCATATCAATTATACAATCACACCAACTGCTGACAAAAAGGGCAGCTGTGTGTGTGCTGTCAGAATAGATATGTGATATGTGTGTGTTCAAGACAGCAGACAGAAGAATTCATGTATTAACATTTGGCATTATAGCTGCACTTTACAGAGTCTGCCAGGCTGGAAGGATAAGAATCAGAAAACACACACACACACACACACACACACACACACACACACACACACACACACACACGCACGCAGGCAACCCCCTACACCAACAACAAATGGGCAACAAGTGGGTCAAATTTTCTACATTCCAGTGCCCATTCCTTTAACAGTGTAATTGAATGTGTATCAGATCGTTGTAATTCAAAATGAACAAAAATAAAATGCGGTCACAAAAGATTCTGTCTGTAAAAGAGTCTTTTAAAAACTCTCAGCATTTATATGCACACGCTGATCAGAGTGAACTGTAGTGTGTTACTGATTATGGGGTATGACTTTACAATTTTCTATTTTCTCTCTCAGTGATGATATTGTAGACGAGAGTAAAAGGTTTCTGGACTTGGACCCAGCAAAACCACTGTAGCTGGCCACACTTACAACAACCACACTAGACGTATATAGACAGATGGTTACTAAATAATCATAGTGAGTAAAATTGTCATGACAAACCCTGTGCAGTCAACCACAAATGTGAGAAAATATAACAGACTGCAAACATGTAAAAATGAGATTTCAGACAGGTTTGCAAGTATGTATGGTTGCTTATACTATTAACCCTACTGTAAGTACACCACTGTAAGCACACTACCATTCAAAAGTTGTTTAATAATTAATATTGATCAAAAGTGACAGTAGAGACTTTTGAACTTTGTATCCATCAAAATCCTGAACAACAACAACAAAAGTATCTCAGACAGCTGCCACAAAATTATTAAGCAGCACAACTGTTTTCAACATTGATGATAATAATAAGAAATTTTCTTGAGCAGCAAATCAGCATATTAGAATGCAGACTGTGATTTCACCAAGTACAACATGTTCCTGGATCAACATCTTTGTTAATCCTGGAACAACATTCCAATCAACCAATCAGATTTGAGGGACGAGTTTACACTTTATGTCAAGTTTAGGCTTACAACCAGGGTTAGGTGCTTCTACATCAGTGTAATTTCCCTCTGATTTTAGGCATCAGTTATGGGTAGGGTTAGGTTTAGGGGTAGGGATATTATAATTAAATTTTTGGACAGGAATGTTGTTCCAGGATCAACAAAATATGTTGACCCAGGAACGTGTCTATCTTGGCAAAATCAGGACGTGCTATTAGAATGATTTCGGAAGAAACATGTGACACTGACGACTGAGTAATGATGCTGAAAATTCAGCTTTGCCATCACAGGAATAAATTACACTTTAAAACATATTAAAATTGAAAACAGTTATTTTAATTTGTAACAATATTTCACAATATTACTGTTTTATTGTATTTTTGATCAAATAAATGCAGTCTTGATGAGCATAAGGGACTTCATATATTTAAAAAAACAAACAAACAAAAAATGATAGTGTATTAAACTTTGCTGTGCAACTTATCTCATCCATTTGAGATATGGATTTCTCAAATTGTGTGACTTTTATGCTATTACGTAGAAAGCAATTTATCTCCTGGTGGATTATAAAAATATATATACATTGAAGGAGAGATCTTTGCCATATTTAGGTACCAGGGTGGGCTCTTTTGATTTGGGAAGTAGTCAACCACCCAGAACACCTAACAACTGCACAGAAACATGCTAAACACTTTCACCTTAGCAACTGCATAGGAATGCCCTGGCATCTATCCACAACACCCTGGCATTGTGAGACGACTTTTGCATTGACAAACACCATTCAAATTTCATCCAGAAAATGTAAAACTAGTTAAAATCATGAAAGAACACATAACATACACTGGGTCAAACACACACTCTCTCAAAAGAACAGAAATATGCTAGTTACTCAAATAGAGACAGTCACACCCCGCATACTCTTAATGGCAAACAGACAGTGTGTTCTTGGACGCCACCTTATAAACGGTAAAAAAAAATACACCCTGCAGCACTCAGGTATCTGTGTTCGGGTTTGACATTTCCCTCATTAAAGCTGCACTCAGTTTCTTCAGCATCACAAGAGAAATACACATATTTCAGCATTTGATTCAGCATCTAACAAGACTTGATGTGTCACAACATTTCCATTCACGCTAAACTAAACTCAATTGGCAGTGTCTTATATAACCTGAGGTCATAGTTAAACTGACAGCACGCCAGTCTAGATTCAATAAGCAAATATCTTCTGATGTGCCATTACTTGCATACACAGTGAAATTTTGTCCATGATGAGCATTCATAGCTAAGACGAAACCATGATCACCACTGTGCATATTGACAGGCTTGAAGCAAAGCTTTGAATGTGAATTGACACTTCTGGTGCCAGTCCAAGTGGGTTTTGAAAGCTGGCATAAACCCAGACTGTTGCTAAAAGTCACTCATATGGCCAGAGCCAATATGCACGGGTGAAACTGTTACAAACCGTTGACCAACAAACAATACGCTTCTCACGATCTGAGAGCAAAAAAAAGGAGGGAGGGGGAGTTTACGTTCAAATTCAGGGTGGCAATTTAACTAGGAAGTCAATGAATTGTGGGAAAGTTTTAACATATAACTTTCAGATCAAGGCACTGTATAAAAAGAGAACAAGAACAGTATGATAGTTAGATGTTTGACAGTTGTTTTAAACTAAAAATTGTAATGGTTCATGTTACTGTTTTCTGTATTTTTGATCAAATAAAGGCAGCCTTGCAGGGATGTTTTAACACAAAAGGTTACTAAACTCCCTCTTAAAGTTAATTTCTTGACCATACTGAAGTCTAAACAGCTAAATAAATTCAACACAAACATAAAAAGAGCACGAAAACAAAAGAGCACTTCACACAGGACACGTCTGACCTGCTTCAATATATTTAATCCTTTTCTACAGATAAAAACACTAGTTCAGTCCCCTACCTGTCATCACTTTCAGTTGCAGCCATAGTCTGGTAATGTCCTTGCAGAGCAGGGACACTCGGTTGAGTTCCATCCTGCTCAGAGTGCACCTTTCCTGGTCACCCTTCTGTCTCAGGTGCCTCTATCTCTGGGGCTTCATCCTCCTGCAGGACTCACGTAAGCAGCCGGGCATTACCGAGGCTAAACTGTCCGTCAACGCACTTCACATATCCTCATCTCCCAACACACGGACAGGCAGACACACGAACTCCACCGGCATCAGGTTACACCCCTCGCTGCTCTGCCACACACACACACACACAATGTGCAGGTGGAAGCAACAGACGGTGGAGTTAAAGGGAGGAAAAGCCCCAAGGCAACCGCTTAAACAAACCAGAATGCAATTCTGTAGTGATCTGTGTATGTGTGTGTGGGGAGAGGATAAGCTCTTACATACGCACACACTCTCTAATCGTCCTGCCGCTAACAGGTTTGAGGGAGAGAGGGAGAAAGAGGGTTGGGGGTATGAGAGCAGTTTTCACTGTTTGTTACTCTGTGGATTAATAATAGACAGCCAATCAAAATACTAGGGCTGGACTGAGGGGCGGAGCACACAAATCACAGATGTCTACATTACTCCATGAACATCTATGATGATACTCTACTCTATTAAAGTGAATGAGAGAGAATGCTACTATACATACATTATGCTTAGTCAGCTTTACTTTATCCCTTTTAATGTTGTATTGTACTCGTTTTATTATTGTTTTTTTATGTAATATAATTATTTTATTTGTTGTATTTTGCTTGTTTACTTAATTTGCACTATTGTTATTTGGTAACACTTTACAATAAGGTCCATTAGTTAACATTAGTTAACTACTTTAGTTAAAGAACTAATAATGAACTGCACTTCAACAGCATTTATTAATCTTTGTTAATGTTAATTTCAACATTTACGAATACATTATTAAAATCAAGAGTTGTATTTGTTAACATTAGTTAATGCACTGTGAAGTAACACGAACAAACAATGAACGACTTTTTATTAACTAACATTGACAAAGATTAACAAATACTGCAATAAATGTATTCATCATGGTTAGTTCACGTTAGTTAATACATCAACAAATATTAACAAATGAACCTTATTGTAAAGTGTTACCTGTTATTTTTACTCCATTTTAAATACTGTGTTTGCCATCCATGGCAACAAGGCACATAAAGAAGGAAGGACAGTATTATAATAATAAAATTGAAATAGAAAATTACAACATGAAAGTTCATTGTTAGAATTATTGCAGTAGTTAGTCAATTTACCCCTTTAATAGTTTTTAGATAGTAAACTTTTAGTTCATTTTACAATTCAACATGAACCCTTTTAAAAAACTCTTGGTTAATTAATGTTATCATGTTATTCATCAAAAATGTTACCATAATATATTGGTAACATTTTACAATATGGTCGCATTAGTTAACATTTGTTAACTATACGAGCAATGCATTTCATATAGTATTTATTAATATTTGTTAAGATCAGTTAAAGGGATAGTTCACCCAAAAATGAAAATTATCCCATGATTTACTCACCCTCAAGCCATCCCAGGTGTATATGACTATCTTCTTTCAGACGAACAAAATCTGAGTTATATTATAAAATATCCTGACTCTTCCAGGCTTTATAATGGTAGTTAATGGCGCTCACAATTTTTAAGTCCAAAACAGTGCATCCATCCATCATTAAAATGTACTCCACACGGCTCCAGGTGGTTAATAAAGGCCTTCTGAAGCAAAGTGATGGGTTTTTGTAAGAAAAAATATCCATATTTAAAACTTTATAAACTATAACAACAAGCTACCAGCAGAAGGCCGTACGCATTGATTTATGGCAAAAGACTGACCTCTGACTGTGCAACAAACTCAAGCTCCTCTTCTCTTATTTCGAAATTGTCCGACATTTCTCTTTAAAATTTCTCATTTTAGACTTCTAATTTGTGACCGGTGATTTGTTTTGCTCTATCCTCAGCTTCCGTGTTAGTCCATACGTCATGCGTCGGGTCAGAGGTTACTCTTCCGCCACAAATAGATGCGTACGGGCATCTGCGGGAAGCCTGTTATTATAGTAAATAACATTTTAAATATGAATATTTTTCTTACAAAAACCCAGTGCTTCGCTTCAGAAGGCCTTTATTAACCCCCTGGAGTCGTATGGATTACTTTAATGATGGATGGATGCACTTTTTTTGTACTTCAAAATCTCACACCCCCTTCACTCCTATTATAAAGCTTGGAAGAGCCAGGACATTTTATAATATAACTCCTATTGTGTTTGTCTGAAAAAGAAAGTCATATACACCTAGGATGGCTTGAGGGTGAGTAAATCATGGGACCATGTGATACAACTGTTCATTGCTAGTTCATGTTAGCTCAGGTCCATTAAATATTTTTAACAGATACAATCGATTTTAATAATTTATGTTTATTACTTTATGTTAACTCATGTTAACAAATGGAACCTTATTGTAAAGTGTTACCACTCAAATATTTGTTAAATTTGTTTTTTTGTTGTTGTTTGTTTTGTTTTTTATTTTACTTTGCACTGTGTTCTCACATACGGATCTGCAGGGGTGCCACACACACACAGTTCAATATCTTTTATATGAGAAACCTTATAGTGTCAGGGAAATCGGCAAGCAATCCATAAGAGCACAGTGAATGGCCCTGTAAGTCTGTATTCACAAATAGCCTGGGAAAGAGAGACACACACACACACACGACCACCTGTTTGTGGCTGAGTCTGCTGCTGTGAATTAAAGAGCTCTATAGTTCTGCAAAGCCTTTGATTGAACTAAAAAAAAAAAAAAACCTTTAGCGAGAGAGAGAGAGAGAGAGAGAGAGAGAGAGAGAGAGAGAGAGAGAGAGAGAGAGAACGCAAGCGTTCAATGGAAACAAAATAGATTTAGACACATCAAAACAAGCTTTTTATGCTTATAAAATAGCAGAACAATAGCAAAGACTGCCAATGTTAGAAAAGTAAAGCTTCACTAAATATATTCTCCATTGTGAGTTTTTTGTACTCTATTCTTAGAGTGACACTGTGTCATGCATTTTAATGCGCTACACGTCATTTTCAGACAATATCACAGATAAGTTTACAGAAAGGTGTATCTGGGTCGTTGCTGTCTGGTAAAGTATACTTTCACTGTGACTTTTGTGATAGGCAATCTTTATCTCAAGGCTCTCTCATTGCCTGAAGGTCATAGGCCGCATACAACAGGAGGACTTTAAAATGCAGGTCAAGTTCTAGACACTCTCGCTGGAAATCCCCTGGCTCTCTCCTCTTAGATCTTGTGTCCGTCTATATATACCCACTCCACGCTTGTCTGAGACACTCACACACTACAGATTATTTAAGAAAGGCTGGCCTTCACTTTTAGAAAGACAATGTCCCTTTCTGTGCCTTATCAGTAACACTATGCCAGTGAGCTAGATCCTCTGGGCTCCAGTGCAAATAACAGTAAATCTACTTAGAAACAGCGAAGTTAAATAACTAAGAATAAAACAATTATAATGATTTAGGCTGGAAATAAAAAGGCATTGTTGTTGTTGTTTTTTTTTTTTTTCAAAACTGAAATAAAAATCAATTAAACC
This sequence comes from Ctenopharyngodon idella, assembly GCF_019924925.1. NCBI lineage: Eukaryota > Metazoa > Chordata > Actinopteri > Cypriniformes > Xenocyprididae > Ctenopharyngodon > Ctenopharyngodon idella. The sequence goes on from NC_067220.1 coordinate 37,581,101, forward strand.
TGAATATTAAAAAAAAAAAAAAAAAAAAAAAAAAAAAAAATGAAAATGAAAATGACAAAAGCGCATAACAACATTACTAAAAATTAAACAAGTTGAAATGAAAACTGATAACATAATCTGCAACTAAACTGAAATTGAATTGTGATGAGCAAAACTGCAAATCTGATCTCGTATCTACAGTCTGCTGAACATACAGCCGGACGGGAGTAAAAATAGACTCAAGGCCTATTGATTCAGATAAATGTAGAGTCTAGCAGGACAGGATACATATGGCCGTCCTTCATAATTTACAGCACTGCAGCAGTTATAATGAGAAAAACAGGAGTCTTCGGTCAGACATCCTGTTTCTGGCAGACTCTGGTCTCTCTGAGCCATTCAGCAGAAAATGAAACTGATGGTTCATATGCTAAGATTAGATAGATGTGTAAATTACGTAACGTAATGTGTATCCAACAAATCCAGTGATCAGAACAGGGAGGGAAGCGTCTGATGATGGATTAACTGACGTTATATTTGCCCTTGTAAAGGTGACCAGCCCCTTTAATAAACAATAATCCTACATTACATTACTGGAAAACAATTACAAGCCTCTATAAAACCAGCAGTTTCTTTTATAGCAAACATGAAGAACATAATTCAACATAATTGCAAAATTCATTTTAAATGGATAAAGTATGTTAAAAAAAGCTCAACCTTTAACATACAGTACCTTAAAACATACAGTACACTGATTTTTATTTTACTGTAACACTAAAAAAATAAATTATAATACTGTAAAGTAAAATACTGTATTCCATCCACATTCATGACATTTTCAGTATTTTTTAATTAAATAATTATTATTCGAGGACATGAATGCATGAACTTTATCTCCAGAGTCACTTCGTGAACATTTTAGCGTTTCATTTGAGAAAATCTATCGTCATATCCTAAACACACAGAAACTCGAAGGTCTTCACGGCAATCCGTCAAAAAAGTTCAGTTTAACTTGAAGTAATTGTGACAAATATATTATGTTCTATTGCACAGTAGAATTTAACTACATCTCAATGTAATAATAATATATTGATTTAATTTATACGATGAAGAATATGCAGTTATTTTAAATTTGTTTACTTTCTGTACCTTAAAACTGTTAAACCTACCTAAAAGCACTGTTTATTTCATAAAATGTTTTTGTTGGCCTGCTGAATGTTAAATGGATCCAATCCATGTTCATTACAAATTATTTGATGATGCAGCAATAAACTAGCTAGTATAACTTAATGCATGTTTTTTTTTTTTTAACTTTGCTGATTTAAAACATGATCAAAACACTATCTATTTTAATGACAAATGTTAATAGCAAAAATAAGAGAGCAAGTGACAAATATCGATATCGGAATGGCCAATTATTTGTTTGTTAAAATCGGTATCGACCCCCAAAAATACTATCAGTTCATCCCTAATTTAATGTGTTAGTTTTAAAGGGTTAGTTCACCCAAAAATTAAAATAATGTCATTGATTACTCCCCCTCATGCCGTTTCACACCCGTAAGACCTTCATTCATCTTTGGAACGCAAATTAAGATATTTTTGTTGAAATCCGATGGCTCAGTGAAGCCTCCATAGCCAGCAATGACATATCCTCTCTCAAGATCCATTAATGTATATGTGAGTACAGTGCTTCAATATTATTATAAAGCGACGAGAATATTTTTGGTGCGCCAAAAAAACCCCAAAATAACGACTTATATAGTGATGGCTGATTTCAAAACACTGCTTCAGGAAGCTTTGAGCGTAATGAATCAGCGTGTCGAATCAGCGGTTCGGAGCGCCAAAATCACGTGAATCATGATTCGACACGCTGATTCATAACGCTCCGAAGCTTCCTGAAGCAGTGTTTTGAAATCGGCCATCACTATGTAAGTTTTATTTCGTTTTTTTGGCGCACCAAAAATATTCTCGCCACTTTGTAATATTAATATTGAACCACTGTACTCACATGAACTGATTTAAAAATGTTTTTAGTACATTAATGGATCTTGAGAGAGGAAAATGTCATTGCTGGCTATGGAGGCCTCACTGAGCCATCGGATTTCAACAAAAATATCTTAATTTGTGTTCTGAAGATTAACGAAGGTCTTACGGGTGTGGAACAGCATGAGGGTGAGTAATAAATGACATTATTTTCATTTTTGGGCGAACTAACCCTTTAAACGTATTATTATTATTATTATTTATTATCATTAGCTATTATTATTATTGGTATTGGTATTATTGTTTATAATAAATATATTACTATTACTATTGTTATTATTATTAAATTTTCTACATGTAACCTGATTCTGGACTCTTAGTTCATTAGTTTTTATATAATTGTGGAATTCCAGGTGCATGTGGGTTTAAAAACTTCTTTCAAACGAACTTGTGTTTGTTTGAGTCACAAGGGAGGGATGAATTTTTACTGAGAACCACTTTTAAGAAAGCACATGATTCTTTGTATCTTAGGAGGAAACCGTCTTTCATAATAGTTGTTTTCCTGTAATTCTTGTATTACTGTAGAAATACAAAGACCCCCATAAATCCACAGCCAGATTTCTCAACTCCACCTGAACCTAAAGCAGTACAAGGCAGAAGGCTTTAAAAAAAAAAAGGGAACAATCCCTGATTACAGTCAATCAGCAGACCTGAGGGAACCAAATGCTGGTGTGAGCATATGACTGCAAATTTACCAGAAAGCGGGAATTTTCAGATCACTTGAGAATGAAAGTGCAACTCATGACAGCTCAGCACAATGATCATCCGACGCATCAAAACATCCTTTCAGATGATGCCGGTGGCAAATGTCAGATATACACGCACACACGGCTGGTCATGTGATCAGTCTCATGCAGTCTGTGGTGACTATTTGCATGGGTTTGGTCACAGCAGCACATCTAAAGATCAAACAGCAACCAATCCAATCCTCAGTTCACCGAGAATACAACAAAGATCAGATTCATGAGATAAATGAGTTTCAAATCACAAACCACCACTGGATTCACGTGCCTGTTGGCACACATACATGACCTTACCATGTTGGTTTAGGGATTTTGTAAGTAAATAAAACATGCAGAGTATATATGGATATATAGATATTTTTCTTACAAAAACGCATCGCTTCGCTTCAAAAGGCCTTTATTAACCCACTGGAGCCGTATGGATTACTTTTATTATGGATGGATGCTTTTTATTTTTGCTTCAAAATGTGGCCCCCTATTCAAAGCTTCAAGGAACAAGGATATATTTAAATATATGTCCGATTGTGTTCGCCCGAAAGATGATAGTCTTATATGCACATAGGATGGCTTGAGGGTGAGTAAATCATGGGATAATTTTCAATTTTGGTTGAAATATCCCTTTAAGAGGTGTGACATTTCCAAAACACACTTGAAGCAGTTGACCAGTCACAACACACTGGTGCAGCCGACCAATCAGAGCACATTGTGCTTTTCAGAAGGACGGGCTTCATAGAGACAGGAACTAAACAGAACTTTACTGATGGACTGGGAAGAAAGGTGCTGCAACAGTGTAAAATATGTGAAAAATAATGTGTTCAAGCATAAACTATTCTAGTAGACCCCAAAAACAAAATCAAGACTTTGAAAATGGGCATAATAGGTCCCCTTTAACAAATGAAACCTTATTGTAAAGTGTTACCGTACTTTTTATTGCAAAAATGATAAACCAGTTGTATTTTGTGCTTGCTCTTTTGATCACCAAGCCTATAATGAAACAGGAAACAAGCTTGAATTAGCCCAAAAGACAAAAGGTAGTTTTCTTACAAACACCTGCATAGAAAACAACCATGTGTGTAAGTCCCAGGAACACACAGAGACATGAATACAACACCGTCCACAGCTCCACAGGATATTACTATGACAACATGTCTGGTTTATTACAAAACAACAAACAACAACAACAACAAACAACAAAAAGGATGCAAGAACTTCCTCTGCAGGCTCTGAAGCTACAAAGAGAGGGGGGAATTTCCTTTTCATAATTAAAATAAAATCCCAAAGATGAGGAGAAAGCAATGAAATACTCTGTCATAAGATCAGGCATTTCCTTTGAATAACATACTAAATAGTTTACAAATGAGATTGTGTTTTCGCTTTTTTTGTCTACATTTTACACTCGTTTTCCTTGATACTTTCTATCTCCGGACATTCTCTCATGCCAGTGGGACAATCTTCCATCATTAACCTACATCATTGTCGACAGTGGTCACGTTCTCTAGCCTGTGGGGGGATAGACGAACGTCTAGTCAGCCGTTAGCAGTAGCGGTTAGCTATACTCGGGGGATATTCATGTCACCACACCCCCTTATCATCCAGATTTAATCAGCACAGACACGGTAACAGAATCACAGTCTGTTTAGGCCTCTGCTTCATCCTCCATTCCCTGTCTGAATTATCCATGCTTACTGTTGGCTGCATATGCTTTTTAAAATGTATACAGTTTTACCAAACAGGAAGACTTTAGCAATTACTGTGTGTGTTTATGTGTTTATGGTTTCACAGACAGGGTTTAGATTAAGCCAGGAGTAGGCCTTAGTTCAATCAGGACATTTAAGTAGCTTTTATAAACTTGCCTTAAAAAAAACATTACTGGTTTGTATCTTGAGACAAAACAATGGCACTGATATATTTTAAGATATGTCAGTGCAAGTTGCAAGCCTTGTCTGTGAAACCGGTCATATATGTCTTTTTCTAAACCTGGGAAACTTTAGGAATCCATGAGGAAAATGGCTTCTTAAAGGAAAAATTTAAATTGTCATTATTTACTTTCATGTCATTCCAAACCTTTACCACTTGCTTTCTTCTGCGGAACGCAAAAGAATATATTATAAAGAGAATCTTAGTGTTTTAGTCTCCAATGAAAGTCAATGGGGTCCAAAATATCTTCTTTTGTGTTCTGCAGACGAAAGTCAGTAAATGATGACGATTTGCTTGGGTGAACAATCCCTTTAATAATAAATAAATGTCTTATTTCACATGTAAAAATGTGCATATTAAATTACTTTAAGAATAACAATACAGAAGTCCACACATAGAGATCTCCACATAAAACAAGACAAGTAAGAAACGGGTAAAAATTTCACCACAATTATTAATATTTATAGGGTGTTTAAGTACGTAAAAAGACTGGGTGGTTAAAAGAAATAGAGATATAAATCGGTCAGCATTACAATAAAACCAAGTTATTTTTTTTTTTATTTAAAAAAAAAAAAAAAAAAAAAAGCCATGTTTTTGTGTAAACAAAAGTGAAAGAGTTATAGTTATAATTTAAGACCAACTTCTCTTTTCCAAACCAAATCAAACTGATAATAGGCATTTAAATAACAGGCTAATTTTAACACCTCGCACTCAAGAGGAAGATCCCAGAGCAAATGCAGAAATAATTCTAGCAGCTGATCGTGGCAAAATGTTGGTTCATCAACCACATGCAACTCTGCACACAAACATCATGCAACACAACAATAACGATAGGAAAAATCTTTAAATTATTTCCTCTAAAATGACTGAATAACATTTATGCCTCTAAATACATTCAAGCAATCTGTGAATGTCTTTGTCTGAAAATCATAAAATCCTGAGTACACACACAAACAATATTGCATGGGCTTCCAAACAAGTACGAACTCAGCAAGAGTAGCAACCATGAGGAGGAAATGGAGGCCAGTGGCTCTAATGCAAACTGACAGTAAAGCCAAAAGGGGAGACGGTCATAAAGTCAATGAAAAATGATGACGTGAGGAGATAATGGGGGCGGTAGTCCCACACAACATCTGTACATGAAGATTTCTGCAGAATTCTCAAGGATGGATGGATGGGTGGATGGTATAAATAAAATCAAAATCAGAAAAACACTATATAGTGAATGCTCAATCTCTTAATTCTTTAAATAGTTCAAAGCTTTAATGCTCATTGTTGAGTCAGCGGATGGATGGATGGATGGATGGATGGGTGGATGGTTGGGTTGATGGATGGATGGGTTGATGGATGGATGGGTGGGTGGGTTGATGGATGGATGGGTGGGTGGATGAATGGGTGGGTGGTTGAATGGGTGGATGGATGGATGGATGGGTGGTTGGATGGGTGGATGGATGGATGGGTGGGTGGATGGATGAATGGGTGGGTGGTTGAATGGGTGGATGGATGGATGGATGGATGGATGGATGGATGGGTGGTTGGATGGGTGGGTGGATGGATGGGTGGGTGGATGGATGGATGGATGGATAGATGGATGGGTGGGTGGATGGATGGTATAAATAAAATCAAAATCAGAAAACTGCTATATAGTGAATGCTCTAATCTCTTAATTCTCTAAATAGTTCAAAGCTTTAATGCTCATTGTTGAGCCAGCTTTTGGATGGGTGGGTTGATGGGTGGCTGGATGGATGGGTGGATGGATGGGTGGATGGGAGGGTGGATGGGTGGGTGGATGGGTGGGTGGATGGATGGGTGGGTTGATGAGTGGGTTGATGGGTGGCTGGATAGATGGGTGGATGGATGGTATAAATAAAATCAAAATCAGAAAACCGCTATATAGTGAATGCTCCAATCTCTTAATTCTCTAAATAGTTCAAAGCTTTAATGCTCATTGTTGAGTCAGCTTTTGGATGGGTGGATGGATGGGTGGGTTGATGGGTGGCTGGATGGATGGGTGGATGAATGGGTGGGTGGATGGATGGGTGGGTGGGTTGATGGGTTGATGGGTGGCTGGATGGATGGGTGGCTGGATGGATGGGTAGATGGGTGGGTTGATGGATGGGTGGATGGGTGGGTGGATGGATGGGTTGATGGGTGGCTGGATGGATGGGTGGATGGGTGGGTGGACGGGTGGGTTGATGGGTGGCTGGATGGATGGGTGGGTTGATGAGTGGGTTGATGGGTGGCTGGATAGATGGGTGGATGGGTGGGTTGATGGGTGGGTTGATGAGTGGGTTGATGGGTGGCTGGATAGATGGGTAGATGGGTGGGTGGATGGGTGGGTTGATGGGTGGGTTGATGGGTGGCTGGATAGATGGGTGGGTTGATGGTATAAATAAAATCAAAATCAACCGCTATATAGTGAATGCTCCAATCTCTTAATTCTCTAAATAGCTCAAAGCTCTAATGCTCATTGTTGAGTCAGCTTTTCATCTGTCAGTTCTGGTCTCTGAAAATAGTAAAGCCCACGCAATACGAGATTTGCTTGAGTACACATACACTACAACACGGGCTGTTTCGACAAAGAAAAGTATTGCTGAGTATATATGAACTCAGCGAGGGCTTGGTTTACTCCAAGCAAACAAATATGAGGAAAAGGCTGATGGCTCAAACCCTGACAGCAAAATCAAAGAGACAAGGTCACAAGGCTACAATGCATTGATTAAATTCACTACAATGTATAGTGGACTAGCAATGATCACCTAATGTATCACAGATCATGTCTAAAAATGTTACAAAACCAGCTCTAACATGATTCACTCAGAGATTTATGGTCTTGTACAGTATATGCACAGCTGCAGCTCTCTACAAAATGTGTTAATCTGCAGTTTGTTACTGCACTGCCTGTGCTCCCATGAGAGATGACACCATAGCTTCAGTCTCTGGTGATCAGCAGTACAAATGAATGCACTTGCATACAGCTCATCCAACCCTAAGAGGCTTAAACAGCAAAAATCTCCAGCCACATATCAGATGCTCAGAGCCAAAATGGCTGACTCTGTTTCACCTAGGTTGATTGACAGAGGCTTCATAAACCTTGCAAGCTGATCCAAAATAAACAGTGTAGACCAAACCTTGAGTAGTTTAAGATCAACCCTGCCTTCTGAACTGTGTCCTCATAACACTATAAGCAAACCTCACCAACCCCATAGGCAAATAAAGACATGCTCTTGTATCCTCTTACCGCTTCAGTGCAACATGTGTGTTAGAGAGCTCAGCCTTTCCTTGTTTGAAGTTCGTGGCGTTATCCCAAAGCATAGGTTATGCAAAACACTCAAGCAGCACAGAGACAGACAGTCAAAGAGAAGCCCATGCTGGAAGAACCACACCCACAGAGGAACATGCCAGCAGGTGCATCTAATTACAATATCCTGTCTACAAATGTTTGGAATCTTATGACAAATGTAAAGTCAGATGTTTCCATGGATAAGGACAACTTAGCTAGTAAACTATACTAAACAGCTCATGTTATCTGGTTGATCTAAGTTTTAAAGGAACAGTTAACCCAAAAAATTGTAATTTAGGCTACTCCCCTTCATGTTGTTTCAATCCCACTTTTTTTGTGGAACACTGAAAAATCTTTGGACATCGGAAGAACGGTTGCCTTTCAACAACAGTTTATAGTCACCAGGGGCTGTCAAGCTCCAAAGAATGTCATAAAACGACTATCAAACATTGAAAAATGGTGCGTTAACATCATTGCAAACAAAAAGACATTGGTTGTCACATGTGTGGTAACCATGTGACATTTCATTTTGAAATTCTGGAAACAAATGAGAGCTTTAGGGGAGGGTCAAATGGGGCAGTGACTATATCAGAGGACTTGGAATAAGCTGTATTAACTACTTCTATGATGCCATTTTGTGTTCATTTTGTCCTTTTTGGAGCTTGACAGCCCCTAAAACTATAAAATCTAAAACTATATAAAAAAATGTGTTAATTGAAATAAAATAATTAGATAAAAACACTGTTGGTTAATATGGAGCATCATGTCAAAAGCTATAAAATAATTTGTTAAAAATCTGTAGCATATTGTAGCAGCAATAGGGAACAGAACAACATAAGTATGAGTAAATAAATGATTAATTTTAATTTTTAGGTAAATATTGCTGTAGGTGAAATGTTGGCTGCTTGATCCCTGCAGGGAATTTAAAATACATTCAGCTTGTTAAACCTCACAGCACTGCATCACACAATCAGATACTAACACATATTCAAATGGCAGATGCATTATCAGCCTGAAAACTTCCTATGATGATACATCACTGCCAACAACATCACGCATCATAACGCAAGTGCTGGGAAAAACAACAAAGTGCAACACAAACACTTCTCATATTCTCAGCTCATGACAAAAGAGGAACTTACAGATCAGCCCATCGCAGGAAACAATGAACCTGTAGAAACTTTCCATTTCCTCTAAAGGGATCTTCACCAAGCTCCTGCAGTTCTTCGGGGGCCGGAGGTGCGTCACAGTCTCCTCCATCAGTATCATTTCACCTCTTTCACTTGGTCTCAATCCGCCCTGCTGTTCTTACCTTCCTTCTTTACTGTCACATCCTGTCTGCCCTCGCATTGCAAATATTCACTCCCTGAAATATCACGGTCTGTCTCTCCCTATCTGAGACGCTGTATCTTTCTCTCTCAGGTGTGAGTGCAGCAGTCAGGAACGTGACGCTGTTTTTCAGTCACGCCCATGCCAAACGCAGGTAATGCTCCACAACAAAGCCACTCAACACACACATGCAGCTACTCACTCGTTCACAAACACACCATCTGTCTCTTATCTCATCTGTGATTTGAAAGGCAATATCACATCCATTTGCATTATAATCAGATTTTCAAATAAACGCACAAAAGAATAGTTTTGGTTGCTCTTTCAATAAACTTAATGGAGTTCTTCGTAATGTATCATTTGAAAACATTTGAACAAATTGGATAATTTACAAAGTTTTTGTAGCTCAGTTGGTTAAGCTTGGTGTTTGGTCGTAGATTTGAGTTCCAGGGAACAAATAAACTGAGAAAATGTAAAACTTTAAATGGACAAATGAACATGAACTGTAAACAAATATTTAAAAATAATACAATTAATATGTGGATAAATTTGATAGTTTAAGATCTCTTCCAAAAATCTAGAGGAGATCCTTGAGAATAGAGTTTTTTTCTCATTAAAAATACAGTATCTGACAAGACTTCTCTAAAAATCATACAGTAAAAATCTGTTAAAAAAAATACAGTAAAAGTTGGTAAGTCCCCTTACTCTATACAGTGAGAAACTGGAACAGGTCTAAACATTTCATGTCATTTTAAAGTAAAATAAATAATGTTAAATGTACAGTTTGTGAAAGTGAAAAAGAACAAATCATTTTATAATTTACCGTAAATTTAATTTAAATCTGTAAAACCGGAAGTGTTGCTGCTATATTTTTTACAGTAAAGTTCTGGCAACCACAGCTGCCATTTGTTTTTTTTGTCTTTACAATATATGATCAATTTTCATATTTATTCATGTTCATTTTGTATTTTAGAGTTATTTTATATAAAAGTTATTACATTTTTTGTATTTAGGATTATACATTCAAATTTCAGCATGTCAAGAAATACTCATAGCTTTAGAGGTCATTTTGAGGTCTCAGAGGTTAACCAAACACATTTACCTGATCGTGGGGTCTGTATGTACCTAGTTTTTGTCCTCTCAGGTCTGTGGAGGAAACAGCACACGGTTTCCATTTCTGGCTATCTGGATTTATTTCTCACAGCAAACACAAACACACGTGTAAATGGAACCAGCACCACTTCACGACTCTAACCGCTAACCGTTATACTTTGACCTCACGCAAACCGTTCAAACCTGCAGCTGAGGTTAACCATTACCAGACACCATTACAACATACGGCAGGCTGGAGAACCCCATGTGGCTATGATTTATAAAAAGAAACGTAGAGCAAATATCAAATATGTCTCAAACTCTAAGTATGAGCAACAGGGTTATATAGTTAACAAAAACCAAAAAAAAAAAAAAAAAAAAAAAAATATATATATATATATATATAAAACGTATTTTATTTCAGCTAGTTGCAAGGCAACATTTCCCATTTTATTTAGTTTAACTTGATGTACTAAAATAATTAAAACTAAAGCTGAAATAAAAATGAATAAAAACGATAGACAGAAAAATGATTAAAAAACAATTAAATTGCTAAAACATTTAAATAAAATGAAACTGGGACATATAAAAATAAAAAATAATTCAAATTCAAATAGTAATAAAATAACACTGATAAGCAATAGTAATAGTGATGCTTGCCTTAAAAGAACAAAACACTGACAATCACTGGACAATTTGAAATATGGTGCTAGATGGTGTGTATAATCTTCATAGTCTAATAATAAAAGACTTTGAAGACTTTATGCTAAAGCTGGTCTGAGATTAGTCTAAAAAGATAAGGAGTCTGAATATGACAGATAATGAAGTTCAAAATAGACTCTGCATTGCGCTGATACGGAACAAAAGAGTGTGACAACATCACAAGGATGCAAGGAGTCATTTCATATTAAACACACAGAAAGTCAAACATCAAAGAGCAAATACACACACAAACGCACTCAGACTTAAGCGGCATCTTGTTAAGAGCGAGAAGCAGACACAGAGAAGCTTAAGATCAGAGATTTACTCACATTTCAGGATGTCAGACATCTGCTCTCCAGTACAGATAAATTGTCCTTGTCAGTGCCTTGTTTTTGAGTGTGTGTATTCCCTAGTCTGTCCACTGTGTACTGTATGCACTTGTTCAGTGAGTTGGTATGGGTGTGATTATCTTTTTGAGAAGTTGAGATGATATGCTATTTGCCAATATTTATGTGTCTCTTTTGCCATGCGTGTTCCCTAAAAATACCAGTTCAGCTCTGTGCTGAGACGCATTGGTTTACTGCGAAAACAAAACTTTTAGCACAAAGTGTCTGAGCAAGAGAGAGAGAGAGAGGATGTGTGTCAATGTGATCTGGGCAATGGGCCATCCACATGCATCTCAATGATGAGAGAGAAATCCCACGAGGAAACCACCTTTCAACCTCCCCCACACGCACACACACAAATAAATGAACAAATATTCACTTAAATTGACCCTGAAAAGAATACGGACAATTAAAATGCATACATTTCTTTTTGGGGTCACAGTATGTTCAAGAAATAGTTAATCCATTCTGTTCATCATTTACTCATCCTCATGCCGTTCCATACTTTCTTTCTTTCAAAAGGAGATATTTTAAAGAATATGTTTGTGGTTCTTTTCCATGCAATTATAATCAATTGAGACTGGAGACTGGAAAATCAGGCTTCAATGCTTCAGTTCTCATTCACAGAAACTGCACAAGTTCAACTGGTCCATTCTTCAAAATTCTGCAGTTCCACAGAAGAAAGAAAGTCATATGAGTTCTGATTGACATGAGGGTGAGTAAATGATAGCAGAAGTTTCATTTCTGGCTGAACTACTCCTTTAACTTTCACAAAGATGTGTCCTAAAACTGAATGACTCACAAACTAACAGAGTCAGTCAGCAATTTCCATCCTGTTTCCTTAGCAAAACCATCTGAAAGCAGCTACGCCACACATACACACGCTGATATTCAGTTCTCTCACCGTTCCAGTCCCTCCAGGAGCTCTTGCGGCTGAAGGTTGTGAAAGGAGAGAAGGGGACTCCCTGTAAGACTGTAGCCGATAGGTTGTAGAGGAGCTGGGTCAGACGGGACAGCATCCGCTGTGGGGCGTCCTGGCCCTCCCGAAGAAACTCGTGCAGAGACATTTAAACTGGTACCTAAACCAGTCTCAACCAGTCTCGACTCGGCCTGACCTCTCGGAACCAGCCCAAATCCACATTCGGCCCAGACGAATGCTAAAACAGTCTGAACTAAGCAACACCAATTAAATCCCAAGCCAAGACGAACTGATCCAAGAGAATGCTGGGAAGACTACAGCAGACCAGTCCTGGTCTCAGAAGGCTTCCTCTGTCAGATGGGACCCACAGAGAGACGCTGCATGCAGACGCATTTTGGACCTCCTGTTTGTAAGGAAACAACCCCGGCATTCATGCACGCTGTCGCAATAAACACACGTACTTATTCTTGCAGAGGAGAGAAGAAGAGTGGAAGAGAGGGGAGGGAGAGTTTTAGCACAAATCCCCTTCTGCTCTGCTAATTACACACACACACACACACACACACACACACACACACACACACACACAAACACACAATCATAAGTAGACTCTAATCTCCAGCATTCTTGTGCGCCACTTAGGGGCCAAACTGACTAACTTTTTCTAAACAGAAACAAAACCTCAAAATTAAATTGAACCTTTTAGGAATCACTCAATAAGACATGTATTTTACATTATCATGAGTGGAATGTCACTGAATGTCCTTCAGCAAACATTCAGTAAAAAAACATTCTTAAATACCAAATCTGAGAGTTATGTGGTACAAGGAATGAGAGAGTAGTTGACCTAACAGTTTGTGATAGTAAGATGTATAGGTGAGTGTGTTTATTACCTAGATAGATAGATAGATAGAGATAGATGAAATCTGAGAGCTTTTTGTCCCTCCATTACAGCTACACAAATGACACTTTGATGCTTCATAAAGTTTCATAAAGACATTGTAAAACTAATCCTTATGAATTGAGCCGTTTAGTTCGAATTTTCTGAAGAGACTTGATCGCTTTGTATAATGAATGATATTTAATTTAGGCTTTTATTCACATATAAACATTCATCAACTCAAACATCAGTTGTGGTAAACTGAAGCTCAAGCATGTTTGATTGACGCGTGTGAGAACCAATGAGGTTCATTCTCGCAAGAGGTTTGTTCTCGCGCGTCAAGCAGGTTCGGTTGAGCTTCTGTTTATGTTCGCCGATCAATGTTTAAATGTGAAAAGCCTAAATTTAATCTGTTCATCATATAAAGCGATCAAGTCTCTTCAGCAAATTTGGACTAAACCGCTTGATTCATATGGATTAGTCTCTTTATGAACTTTTTGAAGCGTCAAAGTTTCAGTTGCATAGCTGTCAATGGAGAGACAGAAAGCTCTCAGATTTCATCAAAAAGATCTTCATTTGTGTTTTGAAGATGAACGAAAGCCTTACGGGTTTGGAACGACATGAGGGTGAGTAATAAATGACAGAATGTTTATTTTTTGTGTGAACTAACCTTTTAAGGCGTTGATAGGGTTAGTTGATAGGGTTAGGGTTATAATAAGCTTTATAATAAAACAATATAAGCCTATGGTATGTCCACATTTAGAGGAAAACATTGATAAGCCTATTAAATAACTTTATAATGAAAATGCTGTATAAAAATACATAAAATCATAGCGTTAGGGAATAAACAATATCAAACAGAAGTTAATGTCTGCACCATGACAGAAAAACACACATATGTGTGTTTGTGTGATGAGGAGTCAGATGCAGAGAGATGAAGAGCAGGATAAGCCATTTTAGGGTTAGTGTGTGGACCACCTGCACACCACTTACAGTCACACACATTCCCCCAAATGGAGCAGAGCACAGAATGCAGGAATACACACACTAAATTATGCATGAGACTACAACTACTGTAGCATGCTTCTTTATGTGGGTTTTTATATTTCCTATATGCAATTAAATAAGAGTTCAAAATAAATACATCATCTCATCATCTAACTCGATTATTATGCATAATACCATGAATATGCATATGGATTGTCCTGGCTAGACCTTGTAATGCCCTAGCAACCGCAGATCATCATTATGCAAGGTCAAGCAGTGCTTATATTTTCAAATGAAAATATAAAAATCTAGTTTACACATACAGTTAACACACATATACAGTTCATATCTACCATACGTGACGTCACGGTTATTTGTTACCCGAGAAAGGTTTTCTCTCTCTCTCTCTCTCACACAGTTACTCTCTGTTTCTCTCTTTGCTCTGATTCTCTCCCCGTTTCACCCTTGGCACTGTCTTCAGAGAACAGAGAAAAGAGGAGAGAGGGAGAAACCGCCTGCCAAGGTTTGGGCAAAGGCCTCCCCAGCATGTAATTTAGCCCTCTAGTTCTCATCCTATTACCACGGTGGAAGTAACCCTACAGAAGAAAACAGCCTCCTCTTGAAAGACAACAGAACGCGTTACCGCAGCAACCCAGAGACACTGTACAGTATTTAGAGCCAATAAACACAGAGATAATCTGTGCTCAATAGAGGTAATAGTATTTATATGATGATACAATGTCATAAAACACATTACAAATTTTGCTATTTAAAGGCTATTAGTATTGTTAACCACTAGTGGCTAACCTCAGCTGGAACGTCAAAGCTTTATAGAGCCATCTAAAAATAATGTCACTGGTAAAACATCTACAGAACTATAAAACAAAAACTAGATAGATGGTTTGATGTTGGCTTGACGAAGCCTGTTCTGAAAGTATAGTTTTAAAAGCTTGAGATTTGAAGGTTTTACTGTCAGATAGACAGAAAGTAAGACAAAATAAAATCTCAAACAGACCCTCAAGAAACCATATCAAACCAGTTCTGTCCCTAATAAACCTTTTCAGACCCAATTAGACCTCATAAGATCACTAAGAAACCATATTAGACCACGTGTTTAGGCATTGCCTGATGTAGCGAATATGTTTTAATGTTGCTAACATGTTTCTTGCATGTTGTTAGTACTCTGCTAGCATGCTTAAACCCATCCCTGGTACAATACTAGCATGTTTTAACACATTTGCTGTATCTCATTTCAAAGGCTGCGCCGTCTGGAGGCCACATCGAGGCTGCCTTATTTCAGAACCGTTACATTCCAAAGTAGGAAAGAAATTACAGTAATTTTTCCCTCAGGAATAACAGTGAATTTATAATGGTTGCTTTTCTGAAATGAGACATCCTTGATGACGTATGTCGTCAGCAAATGCAAACTCAGAAGGGCGCAGCCTTCAAGATGAAACCCAGCTATTGCATGTTGCTAGCATGTTTTAATATGTCGCTAGCATAATTTAGCACATTGCTTGGATGTTTTATCATGTGCTAGCAAGATTTAGCATGTTGCTAGCATGTTTCTAGCATACCAAGTCAGAACATCCCGAAGGTCTGTGCCGAGTTTGGTGGTCATAACTTGAAAGCTCTAGGACGAATTACTGTTAGAAATTTAATACGCCTAAATAGATCAGCTTTGTCGAGCCAGCATAATTATTAGCAGTATATATGGTGCTTTCAACAGAGAAAGATCCATTTGCTTCAGTCGTGTCACTGAACTATGTGTAACTATGTGTAGCGATGGCTCAAAAATGAAAATACATTTAGTCAATATACTTTATTATTTCAATTTAGATCTGTGATCACCCTAAAATCTAATTGTCACTGTGCTGGGAGACGTGATAAGCTAGATTTGCACAACGGGTGACATGTAGAGTGCAGACGTTATGTCATGTGTGAGTTCGTGAGAGAGAAATTGTGAATATGAGCAGACAGCTGTGGGCCAGCATTAGATCTTTGGCTAGACTGAGTTTTAAACACCTAATAAACACTAACCGGTTCCTCTTGAAGTTTTTAAGTCACAAAATGGCGCATGTGAGAACCATAGGTCAACATAGTGGACAAAATTGCTAGCGCGGCCAGTCACACAAACACAAGCATATTCCCAGTCGGCATTTCAACATTTATTCATGGGTAAATGGATAAATCATAGATGAATTTTGATTCGGTTTTGCAAAATGTTGATATCGCAACGCTGGGTTGTTTTTCTATCATGGTGGGGGTTTTTCCATTTAATTCTACTGTTTTTATACTAAACTAATGATATATTCTATCCCCTAGCGCTAAACCTATGACTTCACATAAATCTTTCTACATTTTTAAATTTCCATAAAGACACAAAAATGTAGCATAAAAATGTTTTCAGCTGGTTGGTCTGCACAATATTTGGAATCTAGTTCTTTAGGGTTTCCTTTTAAAAATATTGTGACCACTGCTGGAATATTATGCTCACTCCAATGCTTTTAAAACAAAATAAAAGTCTAATAAATAAACATAAATGAATGCTACCTTGTTACTAATGATAAGTCATTCAGTAGAGCTTCAGCAAATAAATGAGTGTGGGAATATGGGCAGGTTGAGTTCACCATAGTGTAAACAGTAACATGTATCTTTATACACCAGAACGCTAAAGGCCAAAACCTCTTGACTAAAGGATGACCCATTTATAGACATATAATATTTTTGAAAGACCATGAATGTGAGAAAGGGTGTTAGTACGCTTTGTGTGTTTGCTGCTTCATTGTGCCGGTGTGTGTTTTTAGCCACTCATTGCCAGTGGCAGACGGCTCAGATGTAGGGAAATAGGACAAACAGAACTCCTCAGAGAATGAGAAGAAGAAGACATCATAAAAACACAGATAGGCTTACCCACCACATAAACGAGAAAGAGCAAGAGAATCTACAGTTCAAAATTCTAATTGCAATTCAAAAAAACAACATAAGTCAAATTTAAATTCAAAATTCATATTCAGAGTGTGTATTACACTCCGGGTCAGTTTGGGTTTGGTGTGTTGCATTAGTTTTTTTAATTTATTTTTGAAAGCAGAAAAATGAGAATACCATGCCTTTTTGTTTTTCAAAAAACAACAAGAATTTAGGTTAATTTTGTGTTTTTACATTTTAACAATCTGTGCAACTATCGCAGCGGATGATTATTATTCTGTTACATGGAACTGAGGAAGAACTGGGCTGCGTTCAGCAGCCCTGACAAAACGTTTTTTAAACGGAAATGGTGGTGCGTTGAACACCCCGTTCTGATGACGCAAGAGATGCAACTATGGCATCTGAGAAGGCCATTCTTTGTGTTCTTTTTGAAGAATTTTCAGAGCCCGATGAAGTTGGTATAAATACGTTTAATACTGCAAAATATGCTCGATGTTACAGTCACTGCCCTTGCCATCCAGAATAAAAGAGGACATCCCAATCGAGTGAAGGGATTTGTGGAAACTGTGGTTCCTAATTACTGTGATCCAACATTTGCCTTTATGTTTATGAAAGTTTATGAAAGTATCACTCCACAATACAATAGCAAAATATATAAGTATAATATTTTTATGTTACATTAATCACCTTACTAAGGAAAGGATATGGACCAGAAGACACTGCAATTACTAAATGATATTTAGACAGACTTAAAGAAGTTCCAGATCTATACTTGTGCTCTTATTATTTAAGTTATTTTGCCATTAATGTAAATAAACGTGCAAACAATATACTTGCTCTTGTGAATTTATTTTGATGTTAATTACATTTACGAGCTGTTTCTTTGTTCCCGCGTGGTTTATATGCATGTTGATGCTGATTGGGCTGACATTTTTGACACACCCACCAAACAAGAGAAAACGTATCTCAAACCCGTTGCACACCGTTTCCAGGAAACATGTCGTTCAACCCGGACACCGTAGCAAACGTTGCACACGCACCGGTTTGAGCTTGAACGTGCCCCTGGCGAAGACACGATTCAATCGTTGGTTGAGCAATCAGTGGAAAGGGGCATTTATCCATTTTCTATTCCTGAAAGTAAAAATTAAAAATCAAGCCGAATTCTTGTTTAAAAAAAACAAAAAAAAACAAAAAACGAAAAAGGCCCCATTTTCTCATTCTTCTGCATTCAATTTTACAGTAAATCAAAAACAACTGAATGCAATGTACAAAATGTCTAGTTCAAATGTCAAAAATTCTAATTCAGAATTTCTCATTTTAAAACAATCACTTTTTAAAAATCACAAATACCAATTTTTCAAATTCTAATTGAAATTTCTAAAATCTAATTAGGAATGTTGAAAAAGATTTCATTCAGACTTCAAAATTCAAATTCAAAATTCAAAAAGGCATATAAGTGATGCCAATCAACAGCAACGATTTTGAGCAACTAAGCATAATAAAGATCTAATTACAACAGCTGTTGTTGTTTCACAGGTTGGAAGGATTCATTTATTCAGAGGTAGAATTCACGTTCTCAGCAAATATTTACCAGAGCAAAGACAAACAGAAGCTGCAAACAACCTTGAGCTACAGTTCCCATACCTTTCTCGTAATACCACTGATTCACACACACACTCACAGCTCCTCCTACCGATTTTATGTACGATAACAGTGAGTCGTCTGACGAGCTCCTCCAGAGAGTCCTCTCCCATCTTCACCCACAGGATCATGATGAACAGGACGCAGAGAATCAGGAGCAGCGGAGACACGCAGCTCTGCTGCTCGGGAGAGAAGGATTCTGATGGGGGGAGAGAGGAAGCCGTCTCGCTGCTCAAACCAGCGCTGCTGCTGCCGCTGTCGCCACTGCAAGAGATGCTGGAAAGAGAAAAAGAGAGAGAGAGGTGCCTCAGCACAGCGGCAAGGATGAGACAGCAACACACTGACACACATACACACACTCTGCAGCAGCCATGCAGAGTCATCATGCACAGTGTGCGCGCGCACACACACACACACACACACACACACACAGGTATGCAAATATGAGTGATATTAGGGTCACTACACGATACTATGACAGCAATGCATGCAAATAGCACGTAAACAGACTGTGACCTACAAACATGCATGTGCTCATAAGCAATCATGCATAACTGTGTGTGTGTGATATGTCATATTCATTAATTGTCCTCTCTAACAGCTAGAACAGAGACTGAGAAAATAACTGCACTCAAATAGACTGATAGACTGCAGATATCTGAGGGCAGATCATCAGTGGTGCTTTATAAATCATCAAGAAAGGTCATTTGGGTTTCTTCTGGGTTAATTAAATCAGTTATTTTCGATTCTGGTATGTTGTGAGTGTGTTTTCATGCATATTAAATCACTTTCTTTCCTACTGTTAAAGCAAATAAATGCACCAATGTAGCACACAGAACTATGGATGAGTTTAGTGCTGCATTACTTGTATCATAGCTCTTCCTCGAGAGGAGCCCAGATATTATCTGTAGTTTTGGAACATGGCGACACCTTGTGGTCGAGAAGCAGAATTACAAGCTCCCACGACGTTGGCGTTTCCGAGGGTCATCATTATTGCAAAATAAATCACGATATGATGCGACCACTTACCAAATAAATATATGAATATAAAATATTAACTTGTTTGATATTTGATTGAAATTATTTAATCTTACTTGTAGATTAGCTTTGAGCTTTCGACAAGAAACATACAGTTACAACTTAGGCTAACAATCGGCCTAGCAACAAGACTAACAACTGCAACAATACTAATATATATTAATATACTATTATTAATCTGCAATCCAAGTTACTTCATATCCATGGACTAGTTAGTATATTTAGCTACAATGTGTCTAATATCTATAGGCCAACAGCCTCCACTAACAAAATGGCGCCAATTGGATTTTAACTGGCGTTTTGTTGATAGGATAGATGTGAAAATACAGTAGTGCTCGTATGTTGCTATGGACAACGGTTAATACAGTTATTATACAAAATATTTGACTGAGCGATTAAACTAAAAAATAATATTTCATCGATTCATATAAACTACTAAGTACTGTTTACCTCGCTACCGACAAGTCCCATGAATACGGGAACATGATAGGGACACGCCTAAGTACAGTTTAAACCCCTGATTTCTGTGATTTTGAAGTTTGCAATAAGAATAAATAAACAAATATATATATATATTTATAAAAATCTGTGGCAGAATGGTTGGTTGGACCAAAAGTTGGTTTGTATTTACTTCTAAAACTTACATTTCCCACGAATTAAATAGGCTATTATGAGGTAGGGTTGCAAGGGTTAATATCTTATTATAGCTACAATGATAGATAATACTTATCAAACATGTCCAGTAGGTCTCGTAAAAAAAAAAAAAAAAAAAAAAATTAAAAAAAAAAAAGATTGATTTTTGCTTCTTTTGCTTTAAAAAAGTCACAAAACAAGTGCCTACTAGAGTAACCACTCACAACTCCCAAAACTAAAATGTAACATAAGCATGAGCTTGTATCATAAACATTTTAATATATATACTATATATATATATATATATATATATATATACTATAATTTACAATTGCAATCAATTATGTCTAACCAAGCTTTTCGTTAGTTATTTTTCGGCTGTATAGTTTGTTTTATTGTAGGTGTAATATTAGGCAAAAAACAAAACAGAAAGCCTGAAGTGAACTCAAATATACCAAATTCACAAAGGCATTCAGTTAAATAAGGTTGTCACAGTTCTTTTTTCAATAGTTATATATCTAAATATTAAATTTAAGCCTTAAAAGTTATTAAAGTCATAACATATCTTGCTTACATGGTTTCATTATGAACCAGCTCTTTATTGATACTGGCACTTTGAATAGGAAAGGAAATGGAAAGCAACCCAATTTTTTTTTTACTATAAAAAAGGTTTATTTGTTCAAGAAAAGAATGACAGATGTTTGTTCATTTTGAATTCTGCTTTGTACACATGTGCTATACAATGCAGAAAGAGTTTGAAACCCTTTAACGGACAATCATTTTACTCTGCTTCACCCTCGCTTCCCTGTGACGCATTAAAATACAGATAAAAACAGTTCCAGCGACACCGATGAATTCATTTTGTCCTTGGATTCAGTAGAAAAGATACTAAATCTTTTCTACTGAATCCAAGGACAAAATGAATTCATCGGTCCATATTCATCTTCACCATGTAAGTGCCCACTACGGGGGAGGAGCTAGGCCGAGAGATTTTCACCAGCTTTACCAAGCCACTTCCTTCAATACATTTCATGAACATGGGAGAGACAAGGGAAAAAATACCACAACAGTAATCTATAATCTTCCCCATAATGATCCAATACTTCAGAATATTAACTTTGTCCTCACAGAATCAACCTGAGGCTCGATAAGATCACACAGCATTGTGGGTAATTGTTTTTACATGTATGAAATGAGGTGAGTTTACAGGATCTTACAGAGGTCATGTAGTTCATTTAAGTGCATGTAATTTAACAGGTCCATTCATATAAATTAAAGAACTGGTCGACGTTTAAGGTTCCTCTTTTTTACACAAAGGTCGCAGCCTGTATAATTACAAACTAAACAACAACAACAAAAAATATATATATATAATAATGGAAATGGACTTGAGAGGAAAAAGGTTCTTTCAACACTGATCCAGAACCAGAGGAGAAATTAAACGGACATTACAGCCAATCAGATTTGTCTGTATTTTCTTGACATCTGGAGACTTTAAGACAAACAAACTCACTTCAAAGTGAAAAAGAAAGGGCACTAGAAGAAAAGCAAGACAAAAACCTCAATAACAAAAGGACTTAAATATTACCAAAACTGTAAACACATTTTTTGCACATCAAAAACAAAACAAAAACTAGTATTCACACATTAGCTACACAACTGAAAAGAAACCACAACAGACCTGCGACCTTGTGCTACTGACAGTTGCACTGTAAAACCACTAGATAGTCCATTGTGTGTGACTGAAATCATTTGGCCATGACATTGAATTAGTATATTTTATAAACAATTTCCCTGTTATATGAATTTCTTACAGAGCGCCAGAAGAGTTCTGAGTAGCCCTATTAATAAACAGTCTCTTGACAGGCAACCAAATAACATTAACTTTCCCAAAGTCTGCACGGTCAGATGTTGGAGCTTCGTCTCCCTCTAGTGGCTCCTAGCGAAGGCCGCAGGCGTGGATCACGGGCCTTATAATGCTCGTTGAAGTCCAGACGGAAACTGAGGAACTGAAGACTCTCATCAGAGCAGGTCATTAGCAGCCGCAGAAACTCCTGCACTATGCCCTAAAGGACAAGAGAAAGAAAGAAGGCATCTATGGGTTATATCCAGGGCTGGAGCTTCAGGCACTTGTAAAATGTTGTGTCATGTGATAAAGGGACAATGGACCATTTCTATCTCTTGTTATTGTGCCTGCCATCCAAGGAAAACAGTAAAATGTATCCATAAGCTAAAAATGTTACAGTAAATGTACTGTGAATTGTCCCTGAACAAATAAAATAAATAAAATAAAATAAAATAATTTAAATAATTCGGAGGTGTATGATATAATGGTTGTTACTGATCAACATTAGCCATTTTGAAATTATTGGTATTGGTTCGTATTGAAAGCAGATATATCAGGGCTTATTTACCTTATAACTCCTATAAACTCAACTGTAATACATGTAATTTCTTAAACATGCATTATATTGTAAAATATACATTACATTTTTTTTAAACTCCAAGCATGCAAATGGATAAACAAAATAATTATCAGTAATTGTCAAGACATATTGTTATACTGCAAAGAGACATCCACACGTTTGCATGAAAATTCTGATTAATAATGAAATTTGGACATATTCCAATGACGTATGTTTCATATCTCCAGTATTTCCACAAGATTACAGTGAGAAAAGAATGTGCATGTCTTACTGATGTATACTGATTACAGTTATATTACATGAATAATCCAATAGCTCTAAAGCATATAAATGTATTTCCCAGAATTAAGAGTTAACTAGAATATGGGCTTCAATTAGAAAATTATGTTCATATAAAAGTGATCAATGTTCCCATTACATTATTATCCAGCATGATATGTGGCGAGTACAGACACGTTTTGCTGTAACCGTGTGAGACGCACATTAAGTGTTTGACCATTGCATATGTAATGTGTGGATCAGCATAAAATGCTCTACTAAAAACCATTAAGTGTGTTCTCTCGCGCTCATACCTGCTGGCTCGGCACTTTTTCACACGTGCATGAAATGATATTGGTTTATTGGGCGAGCATATTAAAGTGTGTGAAAGGCTGTTTAGGGTACCTGATAGAAGTGTGTGAGTAATCTGAGCTGAGAGCACATTTTTGGTATGGTGTCTTTAAACTCCTGCACACGTCTGTTCTCCTCTGCCTCCTGCTCTGCTGTTACACCCCACTCGCCCTGAAATACACAAACAGAGCTATAAACAAACACAAAAGAGACACACTCTGGCACTCTTTCTGGCCTATAAGACGCCTTGCTTTCTTTGAACATAGTTAAACATATCATGTTTTTGAGCATTTGGGGTCAGTAAAATGTTTAACAATGTTTTTAAAAGAAGTCTTTTATGCTTACCAAGGCTTCATATATTTGAACAAAAAATAATTTTACTAGAATTTAATTGTTTTCTATTGGAATGGATTTTAAAATGTAATTTATTCCTGTGATCATAGCTGAATTTTCAGCACCATTACTCCAGTCTTCAGTGTCACATGATCCTTCAGATAACATTCTAATATGACAATTTGCTGCTCAAGAAACATTTATTATTATTATAAAAGGTTGAAAACAGTTGTGTGCTTAATATTTTTTGTGGAAACTGTGATACATTTTTTTTCCGGATTCTTTGATGAATAGAAAGTTCAAACGAAAAATACTTATTTGACAGACTTTTTTTTAAAAAAAACAGATTAAATGTGTTCATGCAGGGAAAAAAGCACTAGTTTCTTAAAAACAAAAATATGCATATGCTATATGCATAAAAAATTAGTTATAAGCAATATTGGTTTACAGTATTGCACTTACAATAGAAATGTATAGTGCAAGGTCTGGAGGTTTTAAAAGTGGAAATGTGAAGTTCATATTTTTACTTTAGTTCTTTCATAGATAATGATAATAGATCATAGATAAATAATTCACAAACGTGCATTATTTGAGCTTTAAGGCCAGTAAGAAATACTGGCTGGTAAATGTACTCATTTCACCTTACAGAATGTAGCAAAATTAGTGCTGTCAAATCGATGAATCCCATCTAACATAAAAGTGTGTTTACATAATATATGTGTGTATATATTTATATATATTAATATATATACACAGACATATTATAAAAAACTTTTATGTTAGATGCAATTAATCGTGATTAATTGATTTGACAGCACTAGTCAAACTTAATGAAGAAAGCACAATGATTGGAATTTCATCAGCTTTTTAACTTGCATTTAATGAGTGGAAAAGCACTTTTTTCTTTCTCTCTGTACTTACCATCTCTTCTCGCTGTCTCTTCTTGTCCTCGAATTGGATGCGTAGCTGCAGCTCTTCCAGAGCGGAGCGGTACAGTGTGTCCTGAGCATTCTGGAACTCAATGATCTGATCAAACACCGCGCGCAACTGATTCAGCAGAGACTGCGCACACACAGACAGAGAACAATAGAGTTACGGAAATGAGGACAAGTACGAGGGATCACCACTGGTACACAATCACCCTGTGTAAGTGCATTGTACCCTGTTGTTCACATCCAGCAGGCAACGAGAAATGATGGTGTCCAGAAAAACCTCATGAGCTGCTATAATGTGATCCAGATCCTGAGCCTGCTGGACCTTATTCCACAACTCATCCCAAGAGCACTCCAACACCTACAGTGACACACGCACAATACAATTAACAATACAGATCAACTCTTTGAATGAGAAACAAGCAGACGACAAACATAAAGAGGAACGTACCTCAAATGTGATATAATACTGCATCTGATGGATGAAGTGAACCATCTCGGAAGCGAGAACATGACATTGGTGCAGTACGCCTGAGAGCTCTGGCAAATACACAACAGACATCTTATCTGTCTGCTGAGAAAGGTAGATCTCACAAACGGTTAGGGCTAGTTCTAAAACATCTAACAGAATGAAAAGTGCACTCACCCGGCATGCTCTTCAGCAGTTTGGCATTACACATTTGACCCTTCCAGATGTCTGTGAGGATGTACTCCATTCTTTTAGCCCTCCACAGGAAGTTGAACACACGCAGGTAGTGGCTCATACACTCACGGGTGAACACCTGATGCAGGTATGACAAAGGGAAGCACTGTTATAAAAATTCTTGCCCATTCTGATATAACAAATGAAAGGCTGATATTAAAATTCTGTACTATTTTGTCTAAATAAATTAAAAATAAAACTAAAATCAAAATGCTACAAATGAATTTAGGCATTAAAACATTATAATGGACAGTATCAAAATGTATAGTTTACATTCAAAGGGTTAGTTCACCCAAAAATTAAAATTCCGTCATCATTTACTCGCCCTCATGTCATTTCAAAGACTTTCGTTCATCTTCAGAAAACAAATGAAGATATTTTTAATGAAATATGAGAGATTTCTGTCCCTAAATTGAAAGTCTCACACGAAATTCTGATGCTTCAAAATGTTAAAAAAAGAGATTTATTCTCAAATGTGACATGAAAACACTGCAGATCACTGATTGGTCAGAGAGAATCGTCACTACCATCACTGAATTTGCGACACAAGACACCAACCCGCTAGATATAAATAGTCAGCAAGAGCCAGGGCAAGTCCCCCCCAATAATTAGAGCTGGCCAAATTATCCCCCTAATATTTGATATTATTGATGCTGCTCTGCTGTACTCCATTATGCACAGCTCTGTTTGTTGTTAGGATGACAAAAAAGTTTTAAAAGTTACATTTTTAGACAGGTCTGCCTCAGTGGTCTAACAGCGCTCATCACTGTCAGAAGGAATGACCGAGATGGTCAATCAAAGAAGGCGGGGGGTTACTGTTCACTGAAGACGAGTGTGACGCTTTCGTTTTAGCAGTGAAAGAGTACGTGGCGAGTAAGTAGCTAAACATTTAATATTTGACGACTGTTTTATGACTGAAATATTCAGCGACCGACAGTAATATCCAGTGATGCAAATTACTCAACATTTTTATGAAATTTCACCGTTTTGTATTGAAAACATGCTATTATTTGATTAATATGACATGATTAATGTAATTCATAAATGAATGTGACAAGACAAGAAACATTTAGAGTTTTTGACATAGACATACAAATAAGTGAATATATTTTTAAAAAAATATATATTATTTGCAAATAGTTTAAATTGATTACTTAACTACAATAGACCTGAAACTTTTACTGTTCTTGATTCATTTTTGTTAATTCCCTCAAATCCCTTTTAATTTTTTTTTAAATTCCTTTTAATTAAAAAGGGTAATATATTACCCAAAGGCGGCAATACATAGAGCACTCAAATTTGGTAATTGGAAGATCAAGCATGTTTGCTTGACGCACAAGAACCAATGAGGTTTGTTCTCGCACGTCAAGCAAGTACAGTTTAGCCTAAATTAAATCTGTTCATCACATAAAGTGGATTGTGTCTCTTCAGAAGACTTAGATTAAACCACTCAAACCAATATGGCAATCTCTTTATGAAAGTTTAGGGTTGGTTTTAGGCGAATAGACTTTCAATGGAGGGACAGAAATCTCTCAGATTTCATTTCTTTTCTGAAGAGAAACGAAAGTCTCATGGGTTTGGAATGACAAGAGGGTGAGTAAATGATGACAATTCTCATTTTTGGGTCAACTAACCTTTTAACACCTTTTAACACAAACTATTTCTGCATTCCAGGTAGAAGGTAAGGTTATAAAATAGTCATAACTTAATATTTTCCAACAAAACCCATATTGTATCAGATGAATAACTTCTCATTAATGGATGCTGAATATTATAAATCAATCCTGCAGTAAATTTATCATCTTGGTTATCATCTATTGCCTGATTCTTGGATGGGCCTAGGTCAGGGTCTTGACTACACCTCTGCTAAAAACTATGCAAAATCTCTTCCAGGTCAAAAATGACCAGAATGTGTTATAGGTTAACAGTAATTAAATTATTAGTGTTTGTAAAGTTTAACTTTTGTAAGCAGTAGTTTATGAGAAAATTATTTTAAAAAAAAATGGCTAGAACAATCTTGCTGGGTGCAGAAGGTGTGCACAGACTTCAGCTGCCTGTGTTGATGACGAAAATGACACCACAAATTTACCGTGGCAATGGGCCCCTCTACATGATAATCCAAACTGAAGACGTCCCAACCAGTGTCCCCAGGAGAAACCTGGACAAAACAGGACACCAGACCCATATATTGTGATACACAATTATATACTGAAATTTACCATCAGACAGCTATTTGTTTGTTTGGCTCAGTTTCTTCTCAGTACCTCCAGTAGCCGGACATCAAGCCTCTTTAGTATCTCAGGACTGTCAAACTGGGCATTGGTTGCCCTGACAGCGGTCTCCAGGATACCGGTTAGATTGTGTTGGTAAAGAGTGGTGGCAGCCCTCACCAACTCTGGCCTGAGAGAAAGTGAGAGATAAAGAGATGGATGACTCCAAGAATGAATGTTCTTACTGAAGGAGAAAGATCGGATATAAATCATTGATGAAATCAAGCACATTCATGTCAAGCTACAAAAACAAACTTACTTGAGAAGGTCCATGAGGTGTCGGATGAAGTCTCCCTGGCCCAGCAGCAGGTATCTCCTCATGGCCTGAAGATGCTCCAGCAGTTGGTAGTTCTTATTCAACACATCCAACAGATACTTACTGGTCTCAAAATATGCAGCATCAATCTTACTCTGAAAGGCCCCTTCCAGATCAGTGAACAATTCTGCCGCTGAGAAAGATACACAGGGTGTTAAATGAAAGCAAGAGCATGAGAGAGAAAAGAAAAAAAAAAAAAAAAAAGAGAAAGAAAAGTGGTAAATAAAGCAAAAAATGAGGCAGAGCAAGAAAGAAAGACTGAAAATACCCTTATGAAAATATAGTATTCTGGCAAAACATTGACAAACATTGGCAGATATTTATTACAAGCTTATATTTTCACATGTGAAACACAACTGTAGAACATAGTAGAACAAAGACAAAACTAAATTTAGATAGTAATAAATAACTTGGAAAAAAAAAAAAAAAAAAAATAAAAAAAATAAAATCAATATTCAATACCATATTCGATACCATGGGGAAAAACTGTCATATACATAATTTTTTGTCCATCCACTGAAAGTCAAGGTAATATTTATTTTATTTTATTTATTAGGCTGCCGTCACTTTAAGACCGAATGAATGGATCCAATATACTGATACACACGTGCTTTATTTGTGTTTACATTCATTCAAGACATAACGGACCAAGACGGCCATTTTGACATTATTGTGTGTGTATTTGGCCGTTTAAGCGCAATAAGCCACGAAAAAAAGAACTCAATTTGGTACTTGCGAGCTGTTTGAGAGACAGCCTTATGTGTGCGTGCATGCATGCTTGCTTTAGGTGTAAGCGAGAAACCTGTGGGAATGACTAAAATTATACACACACCCGCAATCCCGCGCAACAAGTAGGCAGCATCTTGTGGCAGATACACTGACCTTATAAATTGTTTCCTGTAGTTGTGATTTTTTTTTGTTGTTTTATTTGTCCTTTATATGCCAGATGCAGCTACTGTGCCTTTATTATAATGTGAAGGTTTTAAAGGTGTGGCTCATTGTGATTTCACTTTTTTAACTTTAGTTAGTGTGTAATGTTGCTGCTTGAGCATAAACAGTATTTGCAAAGTTACAGCACTTAAAGTTCAATGCAAATGGAGATATTTTCTTTAAAAGATTTCTCTGTTTAAGGACTACAACAAATCGCTGGTAGGGACTACAATGAGCTTCTTCCCGGGTTGGTGACATCACTAACCCTAAAATTTACATAAACCCCGCTCCCGAGAACACGCAACAAAGTAGGTGAGGCCATGTTACTGGATTACAGTACATAACACAAACGCAATAGCATGTCATAAAAGCAAGATGACAAAATGACAAGTTATAAAAATAATTAATCTAAACTATACCTGTTTTATCTTCATGCAGCATGTATTCTCTGGCTCTGTAGGATCTTACAACAGTTCCCACACCAGTGATTTATAGATTATCATGACAGAATATGCTAATCAATGACTTTAAGATAGTTAACTCCACATCAGCTACAAATTCATCAACTAACCGTTCAGAAATGTCCTGTTGCATTCAAAATGTTGTCAATTCTTCTTGAATCTCCCCATCATTGTCTGACTCCATTTTGAACATAAAAGGCTGAACAGTTTCTGGCATTTTCAGTGAGTCTGCATGAGGTAACGTGAGGCGCTGCTAAGTGCTAACACGAGCTCCTGGAACTCCGCCCCATTTTGAGAGCAGCAGCTCATTTGCATTTAAAGGGACACACACAAAAACGGAGCGTTTTTGCTCACCCTCAAAAAGCGACAGATTTAACATGCTATAAAAATGATCTGTAGAAGCTAAAACTTCACATACACACTCTGGGGACATCAGAGACTTATTTTACATCTTGTAAAAGTGGCATTATACCACCCCTTTAAATGTAAGATTTTTTACTAATTTTATATTTAAATATTTGTCAGTTAAGTGATTCTTTAACTATAAAAGGATAAAACCCGGGGGGGATAAAAAAAAAAAAAAAAGAAAAACTATTAAAACAAATATTGAAACTAACTATAACAAAGCTTAGATTAAAAGTACATTTCATAATGGTATTACAATAAAAAAAAGTTTGAAAATACCTGGAAAATTCAAACTATAATAACCTTGGATGTGACTGTATATAAAAGGTTTATAAAATTATGGTGAACGTGACTGCATTGCGACTGCAGAATCATGCCAATTTTTTTTTTTTTTTGGCAAGGTTATACAAAGGATATACATGTAAAGAGCAAACAGCTTTGAGGCAGGAAAAAATAAACAAAGTCAATGCAGAGTAAGAAAGAGAAGGACAGAACACCAGAAAATAAAGAACCTTCTAGAATCACACTGAAGGACAGAAATACACGTTGGAGGCTAAGAGCATTGATTAGCCATGCTAGCAAAGAAGTTAAATACAGCCAGCGTCGATATGGACAACTACACCACAGACAGGGCAGTCAAAAACAGCACTTTCCTCCACAACAGATCAATCCTTCTCTCTCCTCTTTCTCCATCCTTCACTTTCAGCAGGTTATTTTACTATTAGCTGCCATTATGGCCACAAATATCGCATTAGCAAGCATAAATGCAGCTATTTTAAGCAACTACATTAGCGCTAGCTCACCATCTTTGGGAGAGTCAGTGGATTTGGAGGCGGGCATGATCTTTCCCGGCGGCGTCCTGTCGTGGCAAACCTGATGCAGGAAGTTGATGGATTTGCCAATGAGTAGCACCTGGAGAAGGGCAGAAAGGAAGAAAACACATCAGATGGCATCATTATATGCTCATTTCAATCTGAAGATGAATCACTGTTAGGTAATGTCTTGCATTAAATAATCAAAGTGGGTTTTTGCTATTTATGAAGAAAATGTGAGTGCTGCCTGGCTGTGATAGTCACAGCCACTTCCGTCCTAGTGTGTACTGGATGGTTGGTATAGGTTAGGTCAAACATGAGGAGAGGTGTGCCATAATATACTTTAAGAAATCAAATTTACAAACTTACAAATCTGGTGAGTGATAAAATGAGCATAATAATAATAATAATAATAATAATAATATGTATATTATAAAATGACCACAAAAATAATAATAGATGCATTAAAAACAATTACATCATTATATAACAATGTATTTTTTAATATTTTATTTTATAAATATTTTAACAATGATATTTATCACGGTAAAAATTCACATCAGTCGATACTGATAATTATCACAATGTCAAATCTTTATTTCTGTCAAGTTTAAAGGCAGATTTTTGCCTTTAAAACACTTCACATTTTTGAATTCTTTACACTTTTCCAGTCATTTTTTTCCATACAAAATAAATATCTTAGTAGAAAAAATTATTTCTTAGTTTCTGCATGTGCATTTATTGTTTCAAATATTACATGTTTTGTCTCTAAGAAATGCACATTTGACAGTAGCTTGAGTTGGGAATAAATTTGTTCATTAACAAAAACAGTAACATTTGTAAAAATTGTAAGAACCTCATTTTTATATGGTAAAATTTAAATATTCTGACTGATTGAGTTTTATTAAAATGAACCATTATCCATATTAACATACATTTAGATCATGACAACCAGTTAAACCCACACACAAACATGGTAAAATGGTTTCTATGGTATTTGTATGAAAAACTTTAGCTTACTCTTTAGTATAAATGCACAAATTCTATAGCTTACATAAAATATACTGTTATTATATTCTATTACTCTTAATACATGTCTACATTAAACATATAATAAAATTCGGTATGTATATCCCACATTTCTGCCACAATGTCACGGTGCAGTAGTCAGTGTTACTACAGTAAATAACGACACATGGTAAATGATGGCGATTTGAAATTGAAAAGCCTTCTGACTGTAATATTGTTGCGCAGTGTTTCTCCCGTTTGTCAGCGCCGTTTCATCTGGCTTTAAACTAGCTTAACTCGCCGAGACATTCGTGTTCTTCGATGAATTCAAGTGTTTCTCGCTGAATCTGTTTAGTGCTTGCGTGACTGAGACAAATCAGAGAGTAAAAGCATCTACTTTAGTGAACTCGCGCTGCCGTTAGAACTTTGAACCGAGCGGATAAATGGTCCGTGTGGCGCGCCGTTCAAATGAGTAGCGCTGTTTCGTTCCGCTTTTGACGCATAAACATTATATCGAACATTTTTTTTATCGAACACTTGATATCGTTTTGATATCGAGAAAAATTATATTGCGATAATTATCGTTATCGTAATATCGCCCAGCCCTAAGTCAATGTAAAGTACATGATGTACTACTATGATATAATTGCTGTACCTTCCTTGCTTGGTCCATGGTGAAGAAGGATGGGATCATACTCTTCCTCAGAGAGTACTTGTCATGCCAGAGTCTGTCCGTCTTCACTGTTGGGTCAGATGCTACAAAGAACTGAACACACATTTTGATTGTCAGAAGGATTTCTTAACTTTTATTTTGTTTGGTTTAAGAAAGTTCTTATGCTACGGCCTGTAACACACACATACAATCTCATAATGTTTACACTGATGAAACATCACTGCAGCTCTAAGACAAATAAATGACCTCCATCAACTGGTCAACTGATTGCTGTAATGCAGTGACCTTTCTGTGGTAATTGCACAGAATGAAAGTAGAAGAGTACATCAGTACTTTCAACACGGCAACTATTAAAATGACTATTGCCGAGAATAACGATGCTGAGCGAAACGAGGAGCTCGTAAACCCTTGGCCCAGGAAGAGAGTGATATAACCCTCTCCATCACCTCCACCCTCAACTCTGCTTACACTGTGAAAAAGCCTGTTACACTTCAGTGAGGGTGAGATTAAATCCTGTGATTACAGGCAAGAGCGTCTGATTGGTGCCCGTGCGGAGAGGAAGCTGGGAGTTGATTGGGCGATAACTCTTCTCTGCCCTACGACTTCAGACTTAGTCGAGTGGGCATAGACTAAGTAAAGAAAGATTCATTGACACTATTTGGTAATGGTGGAGGACAAGGAGAAGTAGATGTGAGAGTGATAGTGGGAGAAAGAGAGAGGCAGAAGGCCACAGAGGAAGTGGAAAGAGAAGGGCCCATTAGCGCAGCCTCATCTGTCCTCATCTGGGTGTCTGTGTGTAGGAGACTGTGGTTCACTGTGTCTGGAAAACTAAATCACACTCAAGTGCAGCCGTTTTCTCAGACGTACAACAGTGCACAAGTCAACAGAGTCAATTTGAGGACACTGGCCTGAGATCAGCTTCCATTAGATGGCAGAACAAATAACGATATAGTTATTTTTTTATTTTTTTAACTTCGCATCAATTAAGTGTTATTTTTAATACCACCACCAAGTAGACACAAAATATCTAATGTAATAACAATAAGGGATATGTTTTCGAAATAAAAGTTCAAACCCTCACTCTGAGTTTGCATGGCCACATATTCTTGTTCAAGAAATTACAGTCGCTGTAGCATTTCTAACGTAAAGTGGCCAAATATTGCAGATTAAGTTAAAGGGATAGTTCACACAAAAATAAAAAAATCTGTCATCATTTACTCACCCTCAAGTAGCTCCAAACCTGTATAAATTTCTTTCTAGATATTTGGAAGAATGTCAGTAACCAAACAGATCTCGCCCCCTCATTGACTACCATAGAGCTCCGGTAGTCACGTGACCCATTCTGTTTACACCACCATGCTGGCAGGCGGTGACAGCCGGGAGCGAATATGAAATGAATGGCGCCAGCATCAGTTTCAAGGCAACAGAATTCACTGCACACTTTAATTAAAGAAATATAGACATGTGCATAGCAAAACATAATAGATTAAACACAACAGATCCCTATAATGCCCCCGGGGGTACTTTTAACGCGTATCAATAAAGGAATGGATAGCTTTTCTGACCTGCAGTATCCTGATATGTACAACTACCTCATCAACTTTCCCTCGTCCTACTCCGGAGACTCTTTAAAAGCCTACAAAAACCTGGAGGGGTACAAATGGACACAATCTAATTTTGTGATGGATATTCAACTTTGGAGTCTGCCGGCTAAAACCTGCTTCGTCGTCATTGGAAGGGTAAGTCAACTGTGTTGTTAGGTAATGTAATCGGCCCTATCTGTCCTTGTTTGTAGGTAGCCAGCATAGCTGTATCACTGTGAGTACAGTAGACATCATAAGTGTCATGAAATCTTAACCTGTTTAATCCCAAATTTTTCCCAGACAAGAAAATATCCAAATGAGGTGTCATTAGTTGCCCCTTGAAATAATGAATAATTATTATTTGAATTTTTTTTGGAAATGTGTGTGAAAAATTGAGTTTTATGTTCGGCCACAACTGTGATCGGTGGAATAACGTGTAACGTTACGATAGGCTATATAAGAATTTTCAGTATCAGCCCAGTTATTTAACACATTTTAAACTCTTTCATATAATTTTAGGGTTACTATTAAACATAAAAACCCTTATACAACACATATAAATACTGAGACAAAAGACAAAAAAAATAAAAAAATACAAATACAACCATCTGTTTTGTTGTGTTGGTTAGCACGTTTTATTGCAGTGAACCATTTCAGTCGTCTATCGGGTTCCTTAGGAATACGATAAAATGATTTCTCCTTTGCTTTCCCGTGCCTGTTCTGGCATCCTGGCTCACAGCAGCTTATCCATCATGTTGAAATAGTAAGGTTTAAACAGTCTATTTTTAAAGTAGTGGTCGAACAATATCGATACCCTCTCCTGATGGCCTGCCAAAATGCGTGACGTCAACCTCCGGAGCTCTATAGTATTTATTTTTCCTACTATGGTAGTAAATGGGGGGGCGAGATCTGTTTGGTTACCGACATTCTTCCAAATATCTTCTTTTGTGTTCAGCAGAACAAAGAAACTCATACACTACTTGAGGGTGAGTAAATGATGACAGAATTTTCAATTTTGGGTGAACTATCAATTTAACATTTGAATTAAATGTCATTTGGCCAATATTAAACAAGGATTTGATCTGCTGTAAAGTGTAACAACACTAGGCCATTGCCTCCCTCTGCAGGCATTTGTTATAATACGTAACGTACATAAGTTGATTATTTATATTATGTATTTGAACGGTGTTGTTCTATAAAACCATATGAATACTTGCTTTTGATACTTTATTTGATCCAAAAATGATTGCCAAATCGTTATTATATATGTATTTTAAGTCATTTAAGCTACTCTTTGCTTAGATCTATTTTTATTACCAT
This sequence comes from Ctenopharyngodon idella, assembly GCF_019924925.1. Classification (NCBI taxonomy): domain Eukaryota; kingdom Metazoa; phylum Chordata; class Actinopteri; order Cypriniformes; family Xenocyprididae; genus Ctenopharyngodon; species Ctenopharyngodon idella. The sequence continues at coordinate 37,616,379 of NC_067220.1, forward strand.
AAAAAACCCAATTACTCGATTAATCGTCAAAATAATCGACCTATTACTTGATTACCAGAATAATCGAAAGAGACTTCTATGAAAACTTTGAGCAACTAATCATTCAATGAGAGAACCAGTGTTGTTATTGCTTACTAAAACTATATATAAAAAATTGGTAATTGAAATAACGCTGGAAAAAGAAAAACAAACATTAAGAACTTAAACGAAAATGAGAAATGTTGCCTTGGCAACTAACTGAAATAAAATAAGTTGAAGTTCTAAATATACTAAAACTGAAATAAAAATAGAAATATAAAAAACTAATAAAAAAAATGACAAAAGCACAACAAAATTGCTAAAATTGAAATGAAAACTGAAAATATAAAAAAGCAAGTGAATCAAACTCTTACATGGCTAATGAAGTTATTCATTAACACTCTCCTAATTGAGACACGAGGATTGTGAAGCTAGTGACACTCTCAAGGACACTCAACGACTAAATTAAATATTAATTAAAATCATTGCAATAGTCATTTAATTCTATACTGCCAGCAAAATCATAGCAAATAAATGTTGAATATTCAGCCCAGGCCTACATGAAAGGCACAGAGTAAAGGTTAGACTACAAATGTTTGCAGTTTTGACTCTAAAGTAACTACTCAAGTAATTCATTACAGTCTGAACACATACAGTAAGTTCTAACAAGGATATCTGGGAGTGACTCTGCAAAAGAAAAGCAGTGTGTGTGTATGTCCTGACCTCATGGTATGTATCCTCCAGTTCCCCATCATAGATCCAGCGATACAGGAAGTTGAGAATAGGGTGGGACACCAGACCAAGGATGTGCTGGATCAACGCTCTCATGTGAGGATCACCCGTCTTTCCATATGCATGTACAGCTGAGGCCAGCTCTCCTCCTTTACGCCCTGTGAGAGAAACCAGGATAAGGCAGATATCTAAAATCAAAAATCTTTGTGCTAAATGCACCTTTTTACTGTGAAATATGATAAGGAGTCTGACGTTAATGCTGAAAACATTTTAAGTGTATTGTGTTGCAGATTGTATCTTTTAAATGAGTTGTATCATTACTAACCTTGGCAGTAATCCACCAGGGCGGCCAGTGTTTTCAGCCGAACTTTGGGGTCGTAGGTCCACACCAGCAGTCTCCTCAAAGTCAAACTGCTGTCTACATTCATGTTTACACCCTGATCGTCTTCCACCTGGAGCTAAACACACACACAGATGACTGTTACCCCTTTTTCAAAGAAATGGAGCTGGTTCTCAAACTTGGTTGTTTCAGCGTCTTTATCACAAGCTGCTTTTGATGCAAGTCAGAAAGCGTAACAAGTACAATTCATTTTATTTCAGATGGGGTGTATATATCGGCTGGAGCTCACCATGAAATCAAAATTGACAATACTTATTTTTTAATTGAATATTGCAGTATTTATTGTAAATGATTTATCGTGCAAATCATTATTTTTTTTAAAAATTCATGTGCTCTCGTAATCTTTAATCAAAATAACTTCCCCTCCCTCTTGCTGCGACATCTCTTCTCTTCTCTGATGACGTATTTACTGGTGCGAGGGCAGGGCAACCTGTTACTCACATGACATCACTGCAATAGCAAACCACAACATCCAACGATTCAATCAATTCCCAATGGACAAAATCTGTATTTTTTCTTGTTCGAGAAGCCGTTTCACTCGGATATACTTCACAATCGGGAGGAAAAGACTATCGCAACTTCTGTTTCATGCGGACTTTAACAAAGCTTTTGTCCTGAAGACTTTTCTATATTATCCAGCAGATTTTTCCAGCGATGAAGCAGCAGTGGAAAAGGGGCTTGATCAAATGAATGTTTCATGGTCAAACACACACATTCTCCTCTACGCATTAAGCGCTGCCCCGTACTCACCTGTGCATGAAGTACAGACAGCAATCTGTAGTACTCCTTCAGCTCTTGATGCAACGCAGCACAAAAACTCTGAGAATTAACAGTGAGAGGAGAGAACAAAATAAAAGTGTTACTGAAATTATAGTGTGCAAACTTCCTGAATTATTCCTGAACATAAACTACCGTTCAAAAGTTTGGGGTCGGTACTATTTTTAAAACGTTTTTGAAAGAAGTCTCTTATCTCACCAAGGCTACATTTATGTGATTAAAAATACAGTAAAAACAGTACTATTATGAAATAAATTTAAAATAACTGTTTTCTATTTTAATACATTTTAAAATGCAAGTTATTTCAGTGATGCAAAACTGAATTTTCAGCAGCATTACTCCAGTCTTCAATGTCACATGATCCTTCAGAAATAACTCTAATATGCTGATTTGCTGCTCAAGAATCATTTATTATTAGCAATGTTAAAAACATTTGGACATTTTTTTCAGGACTCTGAGATAGAAATATTTTGTAAAAATGTAATAGTCTTTACTTTTGATCATTTTAAAGGCACAATATTTATTTTTTCGCTGCTAGATGACGCTGAGTTTGAGCGCAGAATCATAGGAGATGGGAGACCTCACAGCCAGTGGAAAAGCGTCGGGACGGGACTCGAGCAGAAATCATGTTCATGGGTGAGATTATTAACGTTACTGTAGTATGAAGCACTGCAGGGCCGAGTGCTGTGGGAGCTGAACGAGGCCGCTGGAGCGATTGCTAATGAGAGACGAGCGCGACACACGACACGGCTCTAGAGCAGCAGAACTTTTATTATGCCGCAGTCTTCCGGTCAAGCGTATGAGGTAACACAGGGCTGTTTATCATATTAGATACATTTGAGTGTGGTGAAAATGATGTTATAACGTTACTCTGTGCGTTCCCTCGGCGGCTGCTGTGAGACACTTGTTCAAAGATTATAGAATAACACTTAACGTCTTAAAGGGACTTTGACTTGTTACACTGCAGTAAGCTAGATCCATATTAGAATATCATATTAATAAATGGATGGCTTGTGGTGTTAAATGGCATGCAATTAATTTTAAAACATATGGTATGACGGAGAAAATGCTGTATTGCTGTTACTAAAAATAAAGCTGCGTCTGATTATGCTATGTTAGCTCCTTGCCAAAATAGTGTTTTTCTCTGAGGCATGGTAAAAGCATGGTATTCACGGAAAATCATGAAAATAAGATTCAAACAATAAGACTAACAGTGTTAAGCTATATAACAATGAGTAGTTTTCTGTCTAAAATGTAACCGAACAGTTGTTCCCTTGTCTTATAAAATTTATAAAATATTAAAGTATCTTTGGTGTTTCCATTGTTTCAACAAAATAAAACCTGAAATCGAGGATAACGCAGGTATGACGTCACTGACAGGTAACGCACGGACACAGTCCGTGTCCTGGTTAAATTTGCTTATTTCCCTTTAAACATTCTTGGAAACATCTGGGACAATGTAAGCACACAAGTCAACAAAATATATAACAGTGTTCTAGTGGTTTTTAGATATTTTAATCCAAAAATCTTACAAATTGTGCATTTAATGCATCCTTGTGAAACAAAAGTATTAACTTCTTTCAGAATAAATAAATAAATTAAATGTATAATCTAGCATTATAAGATCTGTGTAGGGGTTAAGGTTGTATATAATGTGTTCACTGCCAGTCATGTCACATTTCCTACCTGTCCGACTAGGCCAAAGGCTCGATCCAAGCTGTGGGAATCGGTGTATTTTCTAATTTTATTGTGGAGCCAGCCGAGCTCTGCCAGCCTGCTGCTAGTGTCTCTCAGAGACTTACACAGTGGAACCTACAAAGAAAAAAAAATACCGTTACTTGCTGTTTCACAATATGCAGAACAGTTTATGATCACTTAACAATGGACTGCAAGAAAAACTACTGAATCTATTTTTTATTTTTTAAGTTAAACATCTGCTGTAGAAATGTGTGTGAAATCAAAGTCTGTTTTAATGTGTTCTGTCTGTGAACTGGCCAGTATGTAATCTGCCCTTGTGACATTGTGGCAAAGACATTTCTATCATTTTGAAGAAATGGCTTTAGCTAATCTCGACTGTTACTTATTTTGGCCCTTTGTGGGCTACATCTGTTCCATTCAACACAAAAACTCTTTAATAGCATTTAATAAAAGGCGTATTTCAGCCTCTGATCAAGTGTTCAATTGGAAAGGTCACCAAAACTTCTTCAAAGCAAACGGTTTCTAAACAGACAACCAGTTCTTTTACATTTCTTCCTCAAAGACAGATGAAGACAAAGAAGCTAGGGAATTAGGAAGGATTGATTTCTTTTATTCAATATTCCAAGGGAATACGGAAAATAAGAGTTCCACAAAACAATGATTCATAGATTCAACTCTTGGTGTCTGGGTAAATGTCAAGAAATGTCCTCATATTAAAACTGATTCTATGCTTCATATAATCATGTAGGGCTAATACGTAAAAAGTAACATTGATATGGAATTTTATGAAATAAACGCAGTTTATCTCCATCTGCGGTCTAATGTTTTGAACATATGTCACGTCCAACACCAAAACAAACAGGTCAGGCCCATCAGAGTGCTTATTTATCCAGCACACCTCACTGGACATAAAAAGCACATTGTTCTTTTCCAAACAAATGGATGCAGCATTTTAAAAGTGTCACTTAAAAAGGACAACTGATCGATGTTTCACGGTCAACGTCTGCCAGGAATGTAAAAAAAAAAGCCTGGGGAGTCTGGCTCAAATAGACAGACCACATGAGTTGTAGCCAGACAGAAACAGCTGATAATGAGATCAATGCTTCTACATTTCCCATTATGCACTTACAAGAGTGACTACAGGTGCCCCTACTTAAGTTTGTTTAATAAGAACTCACTTAAACCCACATTACAAGTACTTTTTATAATAAGCGCTATGCTAGAATATTCTGCTCATAATTACTTCCCAGCATCTCAGTCTGACATGTAAAGTGTTGGTACTGTAGCTGAAGTGGGGAAGTGAAAAAATGAAGAACATAAAATGCAAGAAAAAAGGTACTTGCCAATAAATCTGAAACGTACACTTGCTTGGTTAACTTTATTCACAACACAAAGTCATTATGAATGACTGAGTGATTTGATTTGCTTTTCATTATGATTAAATAAAACTTCATAAGCTTTTTATTTGTGATGGCATTTAAATGTGTGGTAATTAAGCAATTGCTTTATAAGAACATAGCAAGATAATATTATGAACATGTTCTCATAAAATGGCAATGGTGTATTCATAACAATTTTACAATGTCAATGACCTTGCCACAGTATTTCTTCATTTATCATTTTGTGCTAATGTATGCTATTCCTTTATTTTTTTAAACTGGATGCAGCACTTGAAGCTGTAAATTTGTCAGTAGCTTTCAATGTGCCAAGTACCATTCACAAAATTTAATTGAATTAGTTTAAGGTTGACATGTCTGCATGTGAGCGAGTGAGCGAGTGAGCAACAAAAATTTAAGAAAGAAAGAGAAAATAAAGACAGAACCATAATTAAAAAAAAAAAAAGATACAGCTAATAAAGCCTCACCTTTGAATCAATTTTGTAGCAGTTTTCTGGGCTGCACATCTTGATGAACTTTCCATCTATTCCCTGGAAAACATAAAGAATGTCTCGGACGAGAGCAGCCTCCCCTATCTCAGCTGGGCAAGAAGAAGAGATAGAAAGATTTGTGAAAAAAAAAGAGAATTTAAATTAAGTGCTGTAAATGTCATACTCGTATATCTGTCACAGGAAAAGGTGCAATGTGGCAGACTGCATCCTAAAGGGATAGTTCAAAAAACATCCATCCATCATAAATATAATCCATATGGCTCCAGTGGGTTAATAAAGGCCTTCTGAAGCGAAGCGATGGGTTTTTGTAAGAAAAATATGCATATTTATAACTTTATTAACTATAATAACTTAAATATTTTTATTTGCTAAATTGCTAAATATATTAACTGTATTACATATTCATTGTGTATTTTTATTTAACCTTTTAGTGATATCTTAATTATTTAATTTATGTTTAAATAAATTGGTCATGAAAACAAGTTATTACAGTTTATATATCACCAACAAACCGGAGTAGAAACAATTCTGTTATTAGTTGATATAAAAACTGCCTTATGTGCAATTTAATTGTTTGTACAACTCAGTTTTAGCCATTTGAGTGTTGATTATTAAATAAGTTTGATTAAGTATTTGATTATTAATCTATTATTTATTTTCGGTTTTGGTTTTCGGCCAAGTGCATCCTGAATTTTCGTTTTTGGCCCAGAATTTTCATTTCAGTGCATCCCTATGCATTATTGCAATATTCATTATAAATTATTTATCTGTGCACATGATTATTTTTTTTAAATGTTGTGTTCCCTCACAAATAAACAAAATTACCCCTCCCTCTGATGATGCTTTAACTAGTGTAAGGGCGGGACAATCTGTCACTCACATGACATCACACCAATAGCAAAACTCATCCATCCAATCAATTCACGATGGACAAAATCAAGTCCCGCCCTACAATTTTTCTTGTTCGAGAAACATTTTCACTCGGATATATGTCACAATAGGAAAAAAAAGACTAATCGCAAGTTCTGTTTCATGCTGACTTTAAAATACTATCCTCATTTATTTCAGTATATAGTCACCCAATTCTTTCCTGAACGGACCATTTCCTGCAACAAAACAGTGATTGTTGCTGCAGACACTCACCGCTGCCATCTCCATCCCGTCTCTGTCTTTGTGGGGGTCTGGGTGCCGGGCTGGAAGAGGGTCCGCTGGGGGGACGAGGGGCAGCAGCTGCCCCAGAGGGTGAACTGGAGACCGGGAGAGTCCAGGCTAGACGAGACCCTCTCATAGACTCACCGACGGCCTGGGGTCCAGGTCTGAAAAATAAACCAAAAATGACACCCGTGGCAAAAGTCTCCTATAAACATGCTCATGTTTATCTGAAAACCTTCATTTAACACCTAGATGGTCAAACTCTAGGAAAGTGGTCAGTTTTTTTTGGGCGTTTAGCTACATAAATTTTTACCTCAAACCTTATTGTCACCCATTAGCAATACCTGTGGGAATTCACTAATTACCTCGTAATGGTGAGCTTTAAACAAATAAATGACACTGAGGTTCAGACACTTTAATGATGCTGTTGGCTCGACAGACTTACTGTGAAATGGATCCAGTAATCAATTAATTCAGGGCTTGCAGTACATGGTCATATTTAAAATATCTTGAGTGCTGTAGGTGCTAGACAGCTGTGTTAATAATAGATAAGTGCGTGGCAGTTCAATTAAACATGCTACAGCACAAAACACAATAGCTGTATTATTGAAAACAAATTACTATGAAAATGAGAGAGAGAAAAAACCCATATGCTTTGTCAGACTGTGACTGGGCTAAAGCACAATATGAAGCAAAATAAAGCACTTCAAAATAATATTATGAAACATGGCATGCATCAGCTGAAGGCACATTACGACGTGACGCAGCAGCCACTTACAGTGTAAACAGTTTCAGTGAATATAATGGAAGCAATATTAGTGTTGCTCATGTCTAATGTGTAGACAGACACAGTGTTAAAACAAAATATCAAACCAAGTAGCACCTGCAAAGAAATTTTGCTACATCTTTTCTTAGAAAAGCTCTTTTTAGAGAGCATTTTTGCATATGTATAGTAAACACATTAAGCAATAACCACTTAAAAACACATGAGCATGATTATTTTCCCTGTAGATAAACACAATTACTGGGAAAAAAAAAGAATAAATCTTGGTGTTAAAACAAATCAGAAACAAAGAAACGGAACATTTCTTAATGGATTGTAATAAAATTTTACCCATAAACAGACAATGATCTCTAAATGCTACATCTGCAAAAGATCTCCGTCTTATACATCACATAAGTTCTGAAAAAAAAAAAAAAGGTTTTCCACAAAAATATTAATCAGCACAAGTGTTTTCATAATTGATAATAAAAATAAATGTTTCTTGAGCAGCAAATAATCATATTAGTATGATTTCTGAAGGATCATATGACACTGAAGACTGGAGTAATGATGCTGAAAAGTCAGCTTTGCATCACAGGAATAAATTACATTTTAAATGGGTCCTATTATGCTCATTGACATGTTCATAATTTTGTTTATGGGGTCTACTAGAATACATTTACATCATTTAATGTTCAAAAAACTAATTTTTTCTTAAAATATACATTGTTGCAGCCCCTGTTTTCACCCTCTGCCTGTCAAAATGGACCATACTTATTTTTTAGAATGTTGCAATGTTTATTATAAATCATTATTTTTTTAAAATTCATGTGCATTCATAATCTTTCAAAAACGTTAACCTTCCCATCCCCTCCAAACAATGTCTGTTCTCTTCATGACGTGTCTCGGCAGAGGGTGGAGCTATATATCCTCCACAACTGACTGCAAACTGACATTCAGATCTGCCTCCACTTAGTTAGCAACGCCCAACTTCCTACAATCCAATCAATTAACGAGGACGAAATAAAGTCCCGCCCTACTTTTTTTTTTTCCATTCCAGAAGCAGTTTCACTCGGAAATAAATCACAGGGAAGAAAGGACTATTGCAACTTCCGTTTCATGTCAACTTTAAAACCCGCCGTCTGAAAACAGTCTGCTCTGATTGGTCAGTCGGCCCCAGTCTTAGAGTATCAGCTCCAGAGGCACTGTAAACACTACTGTAATATGCCGTCAGTATCAGTTCGAGGCACAGTCCGATAAAGACAGAAGAACAAGCTGATCACCCCAAAACACTTATGCATGCAAGACTTGTGCAGGGGTGGAAAAAACAATCTCTCTTGGCGACAACACGCTACTAATGCAACTCAACCATGATTAGCCACCCCACACCCTTTTTTGGCATATGTCTTGGATAGGAATTATTTAAATGAGGGATATTGTGACGTACGTTCCTGGAAAAAAACTCAAGACTACAATCAAGGCGTTTGAGGGATTCAGAAACAGTACGCACTGATATAGAGAATAACTCCCTTTGGAGTGACTTTGTGCTTTGTAACTTTGCAGACCTTTTTCACACTAAAGAAAGTTGAAAATGTAAAAAAAGAAAAGAAAATGTAAAAAAAAAAAAAAAAAAAAAAAAAAAAACATAGGACCACTTTAAAATATATTCAAATTGAAAACAGTTTTAATTTTAAATTGTAATAATACTTTACAATATTACTGTTTTATTTTGATGTAAACAAATGCAGCCTTGGTAAGCATAAGAGATTTCTGAAAAAACAAAACAACCAACAACAACAATAACAAAAAAAGCTTACTGACCCCAAACTTTTGAACATTAGCTTGTGTGTTAGTGTACTTCACAATGGATTTAAATTGTGTTACTGCAACTACTTGCCATTTGGAATTACTGGCTTCAAAGCAGATGCAACATGTGGCATATGCAGATTTTATGCTGATTTTTGTCCTTTTTGGAGCTTGACAGCCCATTGTCACTGTATTTCTGCATTGAACTATACGGGAAACAGCAATGTGAATTGCATTCACTGAATGAAGTCCATCACCGTCACTCACCCAGTAAGCAGAGACGGAGGGGTCGGTCCAGGCCCGTTGATCGAGAACACTCCCATACTGCTGATGCCACTGGTGGCCATGCTGGAGTTATGGGCGGTGGCAGAGCGTTCTGGGTAGCTGAGCGGTAGGCTCTGGGGACGGGCGTAGTAGAACGGGGTGGAGTGGACATCACGGGGCAAAGCCTGGGCAAGCAGAGCTCCGTAACTACACACCTGTAGACAGGCAAGAAGATTACCTCTGTCCTTATACATAAATGTAAAATGACTTTCATTATATTATTGTGCAGTATCTGCTGAATAACTAGAGAAATATTTCATACAGGAACTCGGTTGGATGGCTTCCTTGGGTCTTCACAGAGGCTGAGCAGGAGGTATAAGATGGACCATCTATGTTTCAATATACCCTGTTCACCAGAAACAACAAAATCAACATATATAAATAAACAGTATGCAGTCCATTATATCTAATCTATGCATCATTAAGAGCTCAATACATTGGTGATAGGTTGGATACTGACCTGGGTCTGAAGCTTTCTGTGCAACTCAGAGAACAGGGCAGCATCTGCTTCCCGTCTTTGTTTCAACACTATAATAAATAAGCAAAAAAAGCACACACAAAATTTTTTATTTTGCATCTGAATCACATAAGCCTGAAATATTAAAGGAAGGTCTGATAAGTTTAAGACCTGTTGAAGGAGCCGATATAGATTATTTGTGTGTGCGTGCAGGGCGCGACAATAAAGACTGCCCGATGGCCCGGGGTCAGTGTAAACGTCGCTTGGGACAGCTGACGCACCTGTCACTTGCCTGATCAGGCCAGCGCTGCATCATGAAAGTTTATCATTTGCATGTGTTTTTAAGCCTTGCCAATTTAAATATTCAAGTGCAAGAAGACACGAAAGAGAACTCAGTTCAATAGTATGAGAAGCTTTGTGTGCGCACACATCCAAAGCACACGCCCAGAAAGCCGCTTCTCAGACAGCGTGCGAATGCTGAATTGAGCTCTCTTTTTCACATCTTCTTGCACTTGAACAGACATATTCACACAAAATTGTGTAAAAAAAATGCCAGCCTCGGCAAGTATCCTAGTAAACAGTCTGTTATATCTTAACTGAATGTAAATAGTTGAGAAATAAAAAGCATGTGCAACAGCATATTGGATCCGTGCAGCTCTTAAAGTGACAGCAGCCTAATAAACCTGCTGCTGTCTTTGTTTTAATGTTAATCAAACAACAAAGAACAAGGAAAAAAGAAAATCACTCACTGCTTTTGACTGAATAACTTTTGTAAACTTTAATAAGGGTTAATCTATATTTAATTTATACAGTAAAGACTATGCAGTGTTATTTTTCATTTGATTATTTTCTCTAACTGAAAATTACTGTTAGACTTACCTTAACATGAAGAGCAGCGTTTATTTTATTTGTTCTATTGTGTTTGTGCTATTGCTCGTAATTTGATTATTTGTTCTTATTTTATTACTGACAGTTTACTTGTCTTTAACTATATTTTAAATTTATATGAGTTAGGCTAGTAGTTTTTGGTGTCACAACCTTATTTATTAAGGTTATGGGTCAAAAACAAAGACAATAACTAGGCCTATTTTATTTATTTATTACTTTTTTGTAGTGGGGCCAGTGAAAATTTTGGCAGGGCAAGTAAAAAATTTGAACCACTAGCCAGTAGAAAAAATCCTTAGCATTGAGCCATGACTCGTCATGTATATATATATGTATGTATATATGTATATATATATATATATATATATATATATATTAAATAACAATAAATTATTAACAGGCAAAATAAAATAAAATGTTTTCAAATAGGGAACATAAATGACAAAGGAGTCTATCAATTTTGCATAAATGTAATGATTTGTTTAAACTGCAGTTTAAAATTAATGTTTAGGCATTGTTTATAGGGCGTAAAGACAACTAGTTGACTGGAATCATTTTACAGCGTTAGGAAAGTTATCAGGCAGACTAAGATGGGATTTTGTTGAAATTGAGAAAATCAATTATAACGGGTTGAAAATTATAAACAAATCACCATATACCATAATTTTCCTGTCAAAAAGTGCTTATGATTTTATACTCGCCATTGTGAGTTATTATAATATCGGTTTAATTTCCAGGTGTTAGTTATAGAAAATGAATAATTAAACAATAATGTTTAATGTTAAACACATTTCTTTCTGACATAAACATATGTTTTCAAAAATATTTGTATTGGCAGGGCAAGTATAAATTTGAACTACTACCCAGATCAATCTAACAGATTACTATTATTTTTTTTAAAAATCCTTATTGTTAAGCCCTGCACAGAATGATCTATGAACGCCTCCTGAAATGACAATTGCTCTTGAATAAGGTAAGAACAGGGTTTCAGATTACTCACATTCTTTTTTAATTTTCTCAGACACCAGAAACTCATCCCGTTCAATTGTGGGAGCATAATTACTTCCGATGACGCGCACGGCATACTGGAACTGATGGGCTACATCAGCTGAGAACAATGACAGGAAAAACACAAACAGATGCATTCATAATCATAACCATTTTACAAAGAATCTAAAGAACTGAAGAATTAAAAATGATCTAACACAAAAACATTTTCATACATATTCACAAGACACATTTCAGTTTCATAACAGGATCTAAATGAAAATCTACTGTATGTCAAAATCTAGATCAAGCATGAAATGGGTATCTGGTTAAACATAAAGGCATTATCTCCTTTTTTTGAAACTGAAAGTAGGGATCATATTCCTGTATGTCTCTAACTCTAAAAGGTCCACTAATGAGCTGCTCGTGTCCTGTTTCTGATCTGTTGCTGTCTGTTGTGAGATGTGTTCCTGCAGATCAGGGTTTAATTCATACATGCCACTGAAATGTGACAGCAGCATCAGTGAGCTGACAACACAGAAATAATGGCGTCGGGTCTGAATAGGTTTGAATCATCAGGGTCTTTATTGACATGAAGGACCATTTGCAACAGGGGCCCTGTATTAACCAGCATCTCCCTGATGTTTTCCCTTTCCTATCCTGTCCGGTTACAGTATCTCATCGGTGGAGATCTACCCCTCCATCGCATACATTATTACATCACATTGTCTGTCTTCAAAGAAACACCACATGTACTCATCGCTACACATACTAATGATGTTTAAGCAGCTGTGTGACAGTGATGTAACCGGTTGAGATCTGTTTCTTTACCTTCACTCTTGCCCGTGATCTTACAGCACAGACTCTGCAGAAGCACGTTGGGTGATTTCTGATCAAGCGTCGCCATTGTGCACTTATATATCCCCTCCCGTGCGAGCAGAAGCGGTCCGCGGTGTGCTTTTAACCGCTGTCGCTTTTAGTCCGGTGGGTTTCAGCTGCTGGCAACAACAGCGCCATTTTAACGGAACCCGCCGAAAAGCGCCCACATCGGACAGTGAACGGAAAACACAGCAGCGGTGCGCAGCGGAAAAACAGCCGGCTGTAAAGTGAGACTCCGAAAAGCGTTCCTCTCTACAAACGTTACCTAAAAGCAAAATATAATAAAACATTTGAAAATTATTATTGTTGTTGTTGTTATTAATAATATTATTTAGTTGTCTTTTACTAAATGCTGAAATGGGGTAAATGACTAGTTTTGACAGGTGTATGAATTATGGCGCAGAGGACTATGAACATGTCCATAAAAAAACAACAACAACAAATAAGCAACTCTGAATACAAAACTCTGCACTCACACATAAATTATATGAATAATTATGAATTATGTAATATTATTTATTATTATTATAATGCTTGATACATTTAATGAAGAAGAACATGTTGAAGAAATGTATAGAGTAAAAAGAAAGTTTAGCTGAATTGATTTAATTAATATCCTATACTTGACTCCAATAATAACAAAAAAGATTTTTTTTTTTTTACTAAAAGATGTAAAGGGATAAATTACTAGCTTTGATAAGTGTATGAATGGTTCACAGGACTATAAACAGGTCCACAAATGAAAAAAAAAAAAAAATCAAATAAGTAACTCACAATAATTTATATGAATAAAAATGAAATATTATTTATTATTATAACACTTTAGAATAATTTAATTGATTTAAATAAATTGAAAATGTATCAATATTTGCATTGATTTTCATAACAACAACCCAATAATTATGAAATAATATAATTATTTATTGTGCTTGTTTTATTATTTATAAAAAATACTATACATTTATTGTATTAAAACAACATACAGTTTTAGATTGATGATATTATAATAATTACATTATAATGATCTTATAATTTATAAATGGACAAATGGCTTAATTTATAGTTAAGATAATATTTAGTATGATACGAATTAGCAAGATTATTACTTATCTATGATTGTTGTTGCTGTTATTATTGTAGTTGTTAGTGATTTATTTATCTTTTTCTACTACTTTTCAACATTTCTTTTTCTTATTTTTGTATAAAATTTCCAGTCAGACATCAAGTCAGCACACATAATGCAGATACACCTAAAATATTTGAGTTTCTTTGTCAAGAGGTTGACCGTGTCATCACCCTATACCGGTTTGTTGCTTAAAATTGATTGGCAGTAACTGGATGTGGGAGTAACCGAAGGGAAGGCTGAAAAAATCCCCGTGGGCGGGAGGGTGTAGCTGTGGAGTGCGCATGCGCTCATGATGAGCCAGACTTGTCGGGAGGGCTCTACTACACCGAGAAGGAGAGCGAGTACGTCAGTACATCAGAGAACAGCCCGAAGGGACGCTAGACAGGGAAGAAGTGGCCAGTCCCTTAAAATATTAAGATAAAACCTTGGAAAACGAGAGCTTGGTGCTGTTTTTCTTTTCCTCGGTCAGTGCATATGTAGATGACGCCGGAGCATGTCACTATGACAACGTTTGGACTTTACACAGTATCCTTCTTCATCTCAGTAGCTGCTCAATAGATATAATAATCGTAAGAGTCGTGTAGGACTGTCAGTTGTCAATCCTAGAAGAAGATCGCAGAAGACAGTCATGGAACAGAGACTTGGTACAATGATCAGCTAGCGTCTTATGTACCCAATCTACAAGATTAGAGGAGAAACCGAAGACAGCACACCTGGAGCGGCTCGAGCAGAATGGATTTCAGCACCATTCGGAACCTCATCACTAGATACGTGAGTTACGTTAGAGACGTTATCACTCTCGCCAACTTGTTGGTTTGGTTTGCTCCATTCCGAAGGGCTGCGGTGCTTGTGATAGGCTACACATTTTTTGTACTTTAAAGCAGCAAATGACACGTTGTATCTTCATTTGTCCGTGTGTACATCACTTCTGAGCCTCTCTGTGAATATATACAGCTAGCAATGGACGCAACCGGTATTTACAGTTACTAATCTCAGGCGTTTGTAATGAAGTTATCACTGCGGTTCAATTCCGATTCCGATTGACTGTGACCTGAATTCTCGAGCGAAGTCACTAATGTAATATTTTAATGTCTCATGATGACACCGGCTGAGCTCATGACTGAGAACCACAGGGTGTGTTATGAAATATCAAAAATGGAAATTACTTTCAATGAATTGAAACAGGCGCGGAGGGACAGGTGTTGGTCATTGAAAAGGAATGCGAGTCTTGTAGTATTTGCCAGTATTGTTTGAAGACGTTCGTGTACCAAGAGAGTTCGTTATTTTTAACCATTATTAAGCACCCTATTATGTTTTGGTTGGAAGAACATGTTTACTAAAATCTGATAGACAATCTAAAAAAATCTTTTAAAAATTAAAATTTAGTTTTAACACATCAAATGTATCAATTTTTCTTCCCTTAAAATGGAAGTTTTGGCCAAACAGAAATAGTGTTTTAGTCAAGCTCAACCATATAACTTTGCTAATTACTGTAAGAACAGTAATAAAATACCCATTTTTCTTTAATTTAATGAAAATAAAAGTGTAGCAATAACTACAAACCAACGTTTGCTCCAAACAAAATCTAGCGACAGCTTAATTTTCATAGAATTTGCTAATTTTGTTTGTTTAATCCTGGTTTATTTCATATTTTTTTCTGATAGATATTGCATTTAGATTAACCTCTTTTATTAGAAAAAAAAAAATAATTAAAAAATACCCTATTAATGGAAAGTGCTATAAAGGCTGAATTATATGTTATTTTGTGCGTCAGTAAAAAAAAATACATTAAATTACATCAGAAAAACTAACATTGTTGCTCTATTGTTTTATTATATAATCAAACCATTTTCATAGACGGGTTCAATCGATAGGTTACTGTATGTCATTCCTACAGAGATTAGACCTGCTTTTAAGCCACTTAGCACTCAGTATAGGCAAGAGTACATGCTAAACCAACTGTCCAAGCTGTTGGGGGTTAGAGAAAGAGATTTGCTCAGTAACTGAAATTGATTTAGATATGTGCGAGCATGTAAGGACATTTTACTATAGACAACATTCACTTTGAGTAGAGTGACACTTTGAAAAGAGTGTCTAACTTCATAAGACAAGATACTATTTTTAAAGTATTTAGTAGTGCATATGAGCCAGGTTTTGTGGTTTAAAAACTATTGTGCTATATGTAAATACAATAACTTGAGGATATTATGCAAATGCGCTGCTGAGAGCCTAATGTTAGGACAGTTTCTGATCTTGAATGTTGTATCAATTATGTTAGATGTGATGTGGAACAACACTTAAGTGGTTTATAGTGGCTAAAATGGTGAAAAAGCCTACAAAATTAATTGCATAAGTACTTAGTTCTCCATCACTGAAGGCCATATGAAACTGTTATTCTGTAGTCTGTCACTGTAATCAAGCTGACATGCGAACAGATGAGCAAAATCTCTTGCGCTGTCTAGACAGTCTGTAAAAAAAAAAACAGATGAAAAGATGAAGAGAGTGCGATAAACATGACATGAGCAATAATGGTCGTGTCATGTCACAAACACCTCTCACCTGTCTGTTTGTATGTTTGTGTTTTGTTTGCTTGGGTTTTTACGGTAAACCATATAACACATAGGGCTCAACAATAAGGCCAGTGTGAGAGAGTTTTGGGAAAGAATGATCACTTTAGTGTTATTTTAGTGTGATTGAAATTTGTCATTATTACTGGGTTGAATTCAGGTTGATTGGGACACTTTTCCCAATGGCAAAAAGTGTCCCAATCAACTTGAATTCACCCTTAAATATCTATATACTTATCGTTATAGGTAGTAATTCATTTCAGTTTTAGTTAAAACTAAATGAAAATGAGAAATGTTGCCTTGCCAACTAGCAAGTTATTTCTTTTATATTTTATTTTATTTCAGTCTTAGTTTTAGTTTACTGGGTTGCTTGTGTCACTAAATATTACATTTGTTAATCATATTGGGTTTTTATGCCTTGCAAAGATCATTTAACCAGTTAAAAAATGTTTGTATCTCAAACATACAAAATCATATTTGCCTCAGTGAGCTTTGAGAAAAATGCTTTATTTGAAATGCAAAGCAATAAAATGCAAGTCTCTCTTTCTAAGCTTTGAAATAATTCATCCCGAGGAAAAGTTTAAACATTTATGAAGGGTAAATACAAGTCAGTTTTTCTGGAAAACAAGCAGTTCCCTTATCCCACCCTAACCAATCATTTAGAGAGAGCTGTGTCATGAGATCGGAGATCGGATTAAGTGTGTTAGTCACATGAATGTGTGTGTGTGTGATAGCCTGTGAAAAGCACAGTCCACACCACTGCTCTTTGATCTAATGCGAGGTAATGCAGGTTGGCAGAGTGAGAGGAGAAAGGCAAATGAGAGTACCGGGCAGACGAGAGATGGAGCGAGAGAAGGATGGAGATTGAGATGGGTCAGAGGAGATGAGAAGTAAGTCCCTGTGTGGATTTGACTGGCTCAGACAACAAAGGAAGTGACAGTGGAATGATTTGCTTCCACCTGTAGTAGAGTCTGTCTGCTGAATGGGCATTTTCAATGTAGAAAGATAAATATGAAATGGAAATGTGAAACCTGTTTTAATATGCAAAGCTCACCATTTTTCGTTCAGCTAGAATAGTAGGTTAGAGAAATGGAAATTATTGTCTTCTTTGAAGTCCACCAGAGTGTTTCTGAATTAGATTAGAATTCAAGCATGTCAAAATGATCAGTTGCATTTCAAATATGCTTATTCTGAAGTGAAGGGTGCAATTTTTTTCGGCATTCAAATATTTAAAGGGTTAGTTCACCCAAAAATGAAAATTCTGTCATTTATTACTCACCCTCATGTCGTTCCACACCTGTAAGACCTTCATTCATCTTCGGAACACAAATTAAGATATTTTTGATGAAATCCGATGGCTCAGTGAGGCCTGCATTGCCAGCAATGGTACTTCCTCTCTCAAGATCCATAAAGGTACTAAAAACATATTTAAATCAGTTCATGTGAGTACAGTGGTTCAATCTTAATATTATGAAGCGACGAGAATATTTTTTGTGTGCTAAAAAAACAAAATAACTTTTTAACAATATCTAGTGATGGCCGATTTCAAAACACTGCTTCGGAGCATTACGAATCTTTTGTGTCGATTTAGTGATTCGGATCGCGTGTCAAACCGCCAAACTGCTGAAATCACATGACTTTGGCACTCCGAACCACTGATTCGATTCGTAACGCTCCGAAGCTTCATGAAGCAGTGTTTTGAAATCGGCCATCACTAGATATTGTTAAAAAGTCATTATTTTGTTTTTTTGGCACACAAAAAATATTCTTGTCACTTTATAATATTAAGATTGAACCACTGTACTCACATGAACTGATTTAAATATGTTTTTAGTACCTTTATGGATCTTGAGAGGTTTGGTGGCTTTGCTCTCAATATTGGCCTCACTGAGCAATCGGATTTCATCAAAAAGATCTTAATTTGTATTCCGAAGAAGAACGAAGGTCTTACAGGGTGAGTAATAAATGACATTATTTTAATTTTTCGGTGAACTAACCCTTTAAAATACTTTCACATAATAAAAGTAGGTTGATTCTCCTTAGCACAAAGTGTAAGTCTGTGGTGCTTTTGAAAAATTGAGCTTTTTGATCAGCCTAACATAGCAATATTTTCAACCAATGGTGTGAGTTTGGGGGCGGGGCAATCTTTTTGATCGACCAATGGCAGATGGAGGCAGTTTTTTGGGGACCGGTTTAAAATCAGTCATTGAATTGAGTAATGTCTTGCTACTTACTGAATATTATCAAAGACTATAGAATAACACAAGATGCGTCACTCGTATTGTTTTGAATGGGAGAAAGTGCAACAGGCAATATGGCGGAATAAGTCCCGCCTTCTAAATAAGAGCCATTGCGTCACTGCAGCGGCCGTTAGAAGCTCCGGTTCCTATAGAAACAGTCAGATGTGCGCCTTCGAAATGAGACACAAGAGATGCACAGTTAGGACTTTAGCTTGGTCCAGCCTGAAAAATACAGTTTTTTTTTTTTTTCGTCATGATTCGAGCGTTTAGAAACAAAATTTATGAGACAGTTGTTGTCAGATTTCATTGGTGATTTCAAGTATGAAATTTAATCAAAAGCTTGGCAAACAGCTTTGGAGAATTTGATGTTTTCCCATTCAAAGAGATAGGAGCTACACTTGAATGCCCGAGAGGCGTTTCAAAGATGGCCACCGAGTGAAATCACTTGTATTAAAGGGACTTTGATATTATGCAGTATACAAGTGAAACGATACTCATTATTATTTCACGATAAACATTTTAAATCTTAGTATGCTATGTCACCACATGACATATGTTTTTAATAGAATTTTGTGTAAAAATGCCTTAACTTTTGGCAGTTATTAAGAAAGAAATGTTAAAAATCGTGACTCTCTTGTATACTGCTATTTTTGACAGAATGTAGTCTGTGTATAAAAAAAAAATCATATTATTGCTGCAAATGCATAGTGTCCTATTCCGAACATAGCAAATCATCACTTTGATTTGATAATTCAGAATAATTGTCTTCAACAATACGCGTAATTATTAACCTGTTAGCTTTCCTCTGTACCACCCACGGTACACATACCTTTTAAAAGAGACCAAAACCATGCATATACTCCAAATGGTTCAAAACCAGCATGCATTTATTTTGGGGTATGCATTTTTAGGCAAATTTTACAGGAATGCTAAGGGGTTAATTTGACAGAACTGGATTCCAGTGCTATATTACTGCACAAAAAGCAACTTCCAGCCATCACCGGCTTCTGAATAATTTCCATCCTTGGACAGGAAGTAGCATGATTGCCTGTATCCTGTCTCAGGAGGCTTCAAGGTAATTTGAGCTCTTTGTACAGAGGTAATCTCACCATCTGTGGTCAGCATCAGGAAAGACTTATTGGAAATCATCCTACATGATCAGGAATATGTTTCTGCTGGTCAGACAGTGAAATAACATGGAAAGTCATTACAAGCAAGTTCATACTTCAATGTTTCTCTTTACAGCTTTAAACATGATGATTTTACTGTATTTCATAAAATCCATTTAGTATGACATTAGACTAACTGTAGTTGTCTAGAGTGGTATTATTTGGATTATGCCGCCATTTTTTTAAAATTATTTTACTCATAAATTGAAAAACCCCATTATAAAACCCCATAGGGAAATCTTAAGGGAACCAGTGGCAATTGGCGAATTAGTCTTCCAGGTTTTGACAACATCCTGTACCACTCTATTGTTTTTTAAATATTTATTGTTGCATTATGTTTCATTTCACATACTATTATAAAACAATTATATGCACTATACAGCGTATAATGCACAGTATGCAGTAAGCTTGCCAGTTATGCCAAACATAATAACATATTGCATTGTTTCAAAACATATTTATATAGCATTAATGGAATTTAATAGCGCAAGCAAGTGAAGCAACACACGTTTTATCAATAAAACCAACCTAATGCAACACTTTAGAGCACATCATCCAATACAGTGCATGCCAGAAACTAGCTGACCAAGCAAAGAGAAATAAATATACATCATTAAGACAACCACTGGTGTTACTTTATCTTAGCTAACTGTGTGTCATCTTTTAAACCTTTGTCTGAATAGTAGCACCCAAAAAATTTGAACAAACCAGATGTGGGTATTTACTGTAATTGAGTCTCTTATGATGGATCAGGTTGGTTTAATAAAGCTAACAGCAGTAGATCTGGGTTATGCTGTTGTTAAAGCAGTGTTTTCCAACTTTTTTCTTGCCACGGCACAGTTTTGATGAGGAAAAAATCCCACGGCACACCACTATGCACTAAAACAACAAAATTGCACAAACATGCTTCAAAAGGCATATTAAAACTGGATATTATATTAAAAGTAGTACTCACACTTAATGTGAAACTTGAGCCTAAGTCAGGTAGGAATACAATGAGGTCATATAAGTATATGATATTGTTGGTGATGATAAAAACAAAATTACATATCGTCACTGTTGGGCGGAAGCCTCGTATTTTTGAGTAATTAAACACCATGTCATGTTGGTATTGTGGCTTTATATCAAACATATGTATGTGTTATTATAATATTAACATTTTATGAAAATCAAGCTCACATGGAATTGTGAGGTTTTTGACCAGCGAATGACATATTTTGCATTGCAAACAAGCAGAGATCTATCTCCAAACTGTGTGCGGCACTTCATTCACGATAGAGGCGGGGCAGAGTTATGAGGTTTGACTGACAGATTGAGGATCCAATGGAGTTACAAGGTTTTGTCAGAAGCTCTTTAAAATCCTTTTCATTGGTTAAATATTTGTAAAACCCACATACAGGTGTAAAGGGTGACCAATAGCATTGATTTTTAAAAATAAAATAAAATAAAAATGAAGAAATATAGAGATATGAGGTTTCCACCTGACAGTAACTATATATTCTTAACTGTATCGCATTTATTTATTTTTTTTATGTATTTTTTGCCATTTGGTAATTTTCCACGGCACACTTGACAACCTGTCACGGCACACTAGGCACAGTGGTTGGGAAACACTGTGTTAAAGGACCAGTTCACACAAATGAAAATTCTGTCATCATTTACTTCTCCTCATATTATACTGAATTTACATTTTTGACACTGCCGTTTTAGACTGCTGAAGGAGGTGTGCATGTGCACACGTGCACACATGCAGGCGCTCACGCTTGTTCACCATTTATCCCGCTGACAACGGATGCTGACCCGTGAACCGTATCCTGGGATGATAAATGATTTGTTGGTAATCAATATGGGTGATGAAATGATAAACATTATCTTCAAGCTTGACGTGTCCATCATAGTTCAACTAAAGTTCACGGTCTGCGCCATTATTTACAGAGTTGGGAGCTCTGTGAGAAAACGACTATAAGATTCTTGCAATAAAATGGCTAAATGTGTTCTCTCAAACTCTTATTTAAACTCTTCCCATTTGAGAGTTCAGCTGCATTCCATTCTGAGCATCTGATAAGTGACAGCAAACTGTCAGCCGAACCCTGGTCCCTCAGGGTCTGTCAAACAGCAGCATCATGTGATGCTTTTCCAAGTAGAATGATCTAATGACTGTTGCTGTGGTCAGACATGATGTAATAATGCTGATGTTTGTTCCTGAGTGTATGTATCACTTGATTTGAGTTCAGTAAAGAAAAGCGCATTCAAAAACTGAGGGGGGGGGGGGGTAATTGTTTGCTCACTTTGCTGTAGCTTTGGGGTGGAAACATGGCAGTGTGAGAGTGAGAGAAAAATGCTTGATTTGTTTTTTTTTACTCGCTCTTGAAGAAAACTTAATAAAGGTCAGAAAGACATGCTTATGTTTTGACAGAATTGTCACCTTCCATAAAAATATCAGACTCTCTTCTCTCAAGCAGAAAATAGTGTGACTCTCTCTCTCTCTCTCTCTCTCTCTCTATTCTTTAAGATAATATTAAATAGTCATTTGACAATCATATGGCAGTGACTGTGAAAGTCTGAGGTATTTGTATTGGGTTTTCTGTACTTTCAGAGAGCAATTAAATCTGAACTCTTGGAACTAAGTTGTAGGACAGTGGTCTACAGAAAAACCAAACCTTTCAGACTTAATCAAACTTTACAGCCAAAGAAAGAGTGTACAGACAATTACATTTGAAAGGGAAGCTTAAGATAAAAATAAGCAAAAGACCTGGAGTTTGGAGATCTTGGGTGTAACCCTGTTTAGACTATTTCACCTGTCCTTAGAAAAAAACAACATGCTGTAACAAGCAGAGAGTGTTGTTCATTCTTTAAGATGGGGATTTGTCTTTATTTTTTCTAGGGTGGGTTTAAATGAAGTGTTATTAGATTTGTGTTAAAATGATGATTTAGAATTTTCAAAGACTTAGAAGTTCTTTTAAAGGGGACCTATTATGCCCCCTTTTTTCAAGAAGTAATTTAGGTTTCAGGTGTCCCCAGAATGTGTCTGTGAAATTTAAGCTCAAAATACTTCACAGATCATTTATTATACCATGTTGTAAATACCCATTTTTGAGTGCATGCAAAAACTCGCTCAGGGCGAAAACTATGCTAATATGGCAGAGTCCGTCAACAGTTGTGGGCGGAGCCTGCGGAATGTGACATCACACTGCCCAGAAGATGAAAACCCAGGTGAAAAAAAAAGTACATTTCAGTAATGTACTTAAAGTGCTCTATTTTTGTGCACTAATTTTATACTTAATATACTAAAAATTCTTCTTTAGTACTTCTTAAGATAATCTTAAGAACATCTAAGTGTACTCAAATGTGCTATTTTGAGACACCATGAAATATGAACTAAAATGTGCTTTTAATATACTATCTCTGTATTTAAAAAATATATTTAAAAAATATATTTAAATGTATTTAAAATGTTTAAATGTATTTAAAATGTATACATTTAAATGTATTTAAAAAATATATTTAGTACACTATGGGTTCAAATGTACTATAAGTAGTATCTAAATACATTTTTTAAATACAGAGATAGTATATTAAAAGCACATTTTAGTTCATATTTCATGGTGTCTTAAAATAGCACAGTTGAGTACCCTTAGATGTTCTTAAGATTATCTTAAGAAGTACTAAAGAAGAATTTTTAGTATATTAAGTACAAAATTAGTGCACGAAAATAGAGCACTTTAAGTACATTATAGAAATGTACTTTTTTTTCCACCTGGGAACGGCTTGTTCTATGAGACTGTTGAGGTTTTATGGGGATTAAAAACAAAGGAGTAGGTGGATTTTTATGATTATAGGGTGGTTGTATACACACACTGCCACAGACATTTATGTTCAAACAGCATGTAAAAGTGAAAGATTTCTACCACTAAATCAGGATAAGGAAGGACTAAATCATACTTTAGACTGGTCAAAGCCACTGCAAATGCTCTGATAAAAACTCAGTTGTTGTAGACCTTCTGCTCCCATATAAAGTACTGTAGCTCTTGAGGGCTTACTGCACTCTTAATGCAACAGTCAGAGGAAAAAGCCACTGGAATAATGGCCTATTGATGGCTGTGAAATTGAATTGTGCTTGTTAAAAGAACACATGACCCTCCACTCGATAGCAATAGAGAAGTCTGAATGCCATTGAATGGGCAGGTATTTATCTGAGAGGATTTTGGGCATTACATTAAGCTTTAAGATAGGGAGAGTGGAGTAGGAGTGGAGGGATTCATTCGAAACAGAACATGATCTTCAGTGGAATACACAGTGACTTTTTTTTTTTTTCACTTTATTTCCCTTAAACTTTGGGAATGTTATCCTGTATATTACATTTTTGTATATACTAAATGTAAATTAAAAATGAATCTGTCATCATGACATAAAAGAACTGCCAGCCCTTCTCAAGAGATCCCTGCATGCTCAAGCAGAAGATGTGTAGTAATAAAATGATGTTTGGTTTGAGTTATTCAACAGACATTCTTTGCTGAGTCAGAGTGTCTTTATATGAACCTGTTGTTGAGTTTATGCAGTGAACCCACAGATCGATGGAAGCATTTACAAGGGCTCAACTGCTTAGATCCAGGTCTCCCTGAATGGAAATTCACGCTGCACTTGTTTCTTTGCTGACCTGAGATCAGTTTAACACTCTATCTGATGAACATTTTAAGGCCTGTTTACTCCTGGTATTAAGATGCCTTTTGGTCGATCGGATCACAAGTACACGAGGCAGACACATTCCCGTTTTACACCTGGTTTTTCAATCCCTCTCTTTTGTCTGCTTTTAACCACTTCTGTCCAGATTTCTTTGAGGGTAGGGTCTATAAGCTCTCCGAACGCTGTGAGTATGTGTTAGAAATCAGGAATGTTGAGAGAACATTTTGCTTGGTACATTTTTTCGTCTTCAAACCAAACTTGGGTCTTCAGCCGACAAAGTTTAAATCCCGTCTGGCTAGCACACTTCCCATAATGTTTATGCTTTAGGTCAGTAGGCAGAAAGTAGGCAGTCTTTTGTAGCTGTTCGAAAACATTCGACCACATGAGCATTTACACCAAGCAATCAAGTCTAATGTGTTTTTAAAAGCCGTTTTTAATACCAGTGTACTCGGCAAATGTGTTTATTTTAACCATGCGGTGGTGCCAGATACTCTTTAATCGGTAATAACAAATGGAGACATAATTCGTTTATAACATTAACAAGATGACTCGTTGAATTCAATTTGGGAGCGACGGCTGAATGTATTTTTATTCAAATGCCTGTATATAAGTTTAGTATTGACAAAGTTCAGAGGCTGTCATATATGTGAATCAACTTACTTTGTTGCGTATTTTCAGTATGAAAAATAACTTTTATATTGATGGATTACTTGCATTTTGAAAAAAAACGTGTCATGGATTTATTGCATTTTGGTTTTTATAATAAACCTTTGAAAATCAAAATCTAGATTTGAATTTTTAATGTTTTTATAACCAAAAGATGCTATGTGAAAGTTTGAAACAGAAAAGAGTGGTTTTCATCTTGCCGCTTTCTTGGTAAAGAAAACACATTTTTACTCAAATTAATCAAAATGGATTTATAGCGTTTTGGAACCAAACTCTTCATATAGACCTGATTACACCATTTCTGGGGCACTTTTTTTTTTTTAAATTTTTTTTATTTTTTTATAAACATGTAAGTAATTATTTATTTTTAGAATTGACTTGTATTTCTAATCTTGAAAGTCCCATTTTTAAATAAATAACCTGGAATTAATTAAAAAGATTTTGCTGAAATGAATGGTTAGATTGAAAGGGCTATATTTAGCATGTAATGGTCATTTGGCTTTTCGCAGGTGTCCAGATGGAAGTTTCATAAATGTAAAACGTAAAAGAGTGTTTTAATATATCCCTTAATTTATCAAAAACTACCATCTAACCTTCACTTGTCCTCTTTCGCTTTTTCTTTTCATCCCATCCCACTATCACTGGAAATACTGAATGCACTAAAAGAGATTAACCTGACAGGAGAGTTCAGCAGACCAAGCTGCCAAAAGTTCTGGTCATGTGACCTCACCCCTGTCTGATCCCATAAAGCCCCTGGTGGTAAAAACCAGGCCAGGAAGGCATAGAGAGATTTATTGGAAAATATATTTTGATATATTTATATTAAATATTGGATATACTGCATTTGTCGCAGTGGAACTGGAACAATAAGACACTTTTTATAGACTAATTGGGTAAATTAATATTGTGAATATTCATACACTACTGTTCAAATGTTTGGGGTCGGTATGAAAAACAATTTAACAAATTAATGCTTTTATTCAGCAAGGATTCATTAAATTGATCAAAAATAAGAGTAAATACATTTTGTAATGTAATGTTTTTGTAATTTTGTAATGTAATTTCAAATAAATACTGTTCTTTTATTCATCAAAGAATCCTGAAAAAGTGTATCATGGTTTCCACAAAAATATTAAACAGTAACTGTTTTCAACATTGATGATAATAAGAAATGTTTTTGAGCAGCAAATCAGCATATTAATGAGTTCTGAAGGATCATGTGACACTGAAGACTGGAGTAATGATACTGAAAATTCAGCTTTGTCATCAGAGGAGAAAAATACATTTTAAGATATATTCAAATAGAAGATAGTTCTTTTAAATTATAATAATAATATTTCACAATATTACTGTTTTACTGTATTTTTGACAAATAAATGCAGCTTTGGTGAGCATATGAGATTCAAAAACATAAAAAAACAGTTTATATAAAGTGTGTTAGGTCTTAATTTAGTTGTTACGTTGAGGTCTGTTTGTACTGTAGCTAAAAGTTTTTGTCTGTCCAGCAGTGGAGCTATTTGAATAGAGGGGTGAAATAGGCAACAGACTTATAAGACTGGCAATCAAGAAAGCTGTTATCATCTCATTGCCCTTCAGGCATTGTGTGAGTGTGTGTGTGTGTGTGTGTGTGTGTGTGTGTGTGTGTGTGTGTGTGTGTGTGTGTGTGTGTGTGTGTGTGTACGTGTCAGTCCAACACAAGCAGTCCTTGTCTGAGTGACTCACAAACAGAGCATGTGACGTACTATGTTGGGGATCTGCACAACTAAACATAGGGGATGGAAACTGACAGCACAAAATGGATGGCCATTAACAGTGTGACCCAGTGACTTCCAGTTCCCCATAGACCTGTGCTATATCTTCTGATAATGAGAAAGGAAACAAAACGTCACACTTTGTAACACAGTATTCCTAAGAGACTCTCCACATGTTCTGATGATGAACTTCTTTATGCAGGTGCAAGAAAAATAGGAAAGTATTGTAGATAACAGTAACACCACAGTCAAAAACAGTCTAACTGTGCTCATTCATGCAGATATAGCCACAGCACTATTACATATCAACACACACACATACTGGATCTGTATAAATCTATAATAATAAAATGATCTCTTTTCAGGTCATAGTGACATTTCAAGTCTTGTAATTTAAGAATGGACAGCATCTATGAGTGTTTTATATAGTAAAATCCATCTATCCATCCATCCATCCATCCATCCAGTCCCATTCCACCAAATTTGTTGTTTTAGAAGCACTGTTAAATGTAAACATGGCAATTACTGCCTGATTCCAAATTTCTGTACCCATCAGGGTGGATTATGAAGACTAACATGTTTGTCTGCCTTCCTGCTGGTTTGCTTAATTATGTATGAGATCAAAGTCACGGATGAAGTCATGTTATTAACATGCCCAGGACTCATGATGATTACAAGATTAGTACTCCCGGTGAGGAGGCTACTTAATGAGCATAGACTAATTAGCCAGGCGCCACACTGCCTATTAGAGATCTCTACAGCCAAGAAAAGTTGATTTAGTGATCGCAGAGCCTGACTTGTTGCAATTTGCATTGTGCATCAGATTATAGAATAATAAAGTTGGTTGTCAAAGACTGAGGACAGAATAAGAAAGCTAACCCCGGTAATAACAATAATAAAAATAGAAAGTAAGATGTAAGTTTTGGCAATTTTTACCCAAGCAGAAGGAAAGGAATAATTTACTATTGGAGGCATTCGCTGTTGCCAGATCTCCCTTATGAATCAAGTCTTGTTAAGGCATATGGCCAATACAATTGACCGTCATTACACTTGTAGGAGCACTGCTTGGAAAACTATAAAGCTGGCTGGATAAGCAGGTGTGAAGAAAGAAAAAGCTGACGTCTTTTCCTAACATTTACTTTGAACTTTCCTCATCTGAGTACATGCAGTGACCTTGGGCCATTTCTGCCTAGGAGCTCACAGAAGTACAGGAAGCAAGAGCATTGATTTATTAAGAGTTGGCAAATTAAACCAAACCTCATGAGAGCACCTGGGTTTTTTCGGCAGATCCATTTGCCAGCATGGTACATTAATGAATAGAGGGATAATAGTCGCCGCCGTCTGTGACTCTCTTTGACGCCAAGAGAATATGCTGTTTTAGACTTTGGAATTACTCATGATTAACTGGTGGTATTACGTGTGTGATGATGGCATTTGTCATCTTCCTCCATGGGGTATTTGAAAATTAACTTTTTCCCCCCATGACGCAGTTCCTTAAGAACACAATCCATTCTTTTGAATGGCCATTTATTGTTTTGACAATGATAAGTTATAATGGATGAGAAAATTAAGGAGCTGTCATTACCAGAAAGTGCCTGTGGTCAGTTTAAATAGGAAGCTGCTTTCTTCCGT
The DNA here is from genome assembly GCF_019924925.1 of Ctenopharyngodon idella. Classification (NCBI taxonomy): domain Eukaryota; kingdom Metazoa; phylum Chordata; class Actinopteri; order Cypriniformes; family Xenocyprididae; genus Ctenopharyngodon; species Ctenopharyngodon idella. The sequence goes on from NC_067220.1 coordinate 37,644,979, forward strand.
TGCTGAATACTGGGCGGACATGTGTGTCTGGGTCATGATCATCACATTTAATATCCTGGACCAATCTGACCCACTTTAGACTTGGGAGACACTAAAGACCTAAAGAAACATCTTAAGTTTTTACTGTAGTTACTTGAATAAGCTAATTCCTGACTGTCAACATTCATATTTTGCTAATTTTTTGCTTGTTTGAGTGAAGATTCTGGATCCAGATCCATATTACTTCTCCTAATCACTGTAGTATGCACTGTAGTACTGTTTCTAAACTGATCCCAGATCATTCTATACTCTTAAAAATAAAGGTTCTGTGTTATTGCTGAAAAAAAAAAAAAAAAAAAAACTTTTTTGCACCTTTATTTTGAAAATATTTGTTTGAACAGGTATCCTGCAGAATCTTGTTCTATTGACCTATTTTATCTTCCCTTGGGGAATATGAGGGCCCAAAGATAGATAGAGTTGTTAACACTCCTGGATATTTGCTTGCGTATCTTCTTGTGGATAATCAAGCATTCTTGTATCTCACACAGGAATGTCTCCACTTTCACTCTGTATCTCATTCTCAACTTAAGATAAACTTACTTAACTGTGTGAGCTGAAAACGAGCAAAGAGGTTGGTGGAAGCGATAGTCGGATCAAGTGTTGTGTAACATTAAAATCACACAGGGAAAAGCTGTTAATGGGTACAACATAGAGCCAGGGACCTCATAAGACCCCACAATCCTATGAGTCTCTGGATAATAAAGCATTTGAATGAACAGGTTGAGAGAGTTCATAGTGGTTTCATTGTGAAGTGGAGGATTAAGCCACTTTAGTAATGTTAGTCTGAGAGTCGAAATTGACCTTCATTGTGTTACACAGTAAGAGGGTGCATTCTGGGGACTCAATAGTATAATGAGAATAATGGGATGCTATAACAGTATAAAAGTCCACATAATAACGGTAGAGATTCTGCGATACCCCTACTGTATTTGTGCAGCTTTCATTGGGAAGAACTGCTTTACATAATTCATATGCGAGTGACAAAGAAGCCTAAAGTGATGCGAAAATAGAATAAAAAATAGAAAATGTGGCAGGATGTGTTCCTAAACAAACCAAGATATTTAGTTGTTTACACTTCCAACATTATAACTTGCCACATTAACATATTAATATTCATTAATAACAATTGGAACACTTATCCACAATGAAAACCGTATAATTAATCAATATCTCATGAGCAAGACTGCTGATCATCAGCACGATTGCGAGTGTGATCTTGTTTATGGAACTGTTGTATAAAAATGAATTAACTTATATTTTATACACAATTGCCAGTTACTTTGTGCATTTTTGCTCTGTCAGCGGACAAAGCAGTGACGTTTTTTTCCTGAATGAATCAGTGTTTTTGACTGAATTGATTTAGTTGAGTGAATGATTCAGTGATTTGTTCATAAGAACAGTCACGTTCATGACTGAATCAGCATTTTTGATAGACTTAGTTCAATGAATGGTTCATTAGCGCACTCATAAAGACAGTCACCTGCCACCAGCTACTGGCGTAACAATGTAACCTGCAGTTTACATTGTCGAGTTTACAGTCCAATGCTAGTAACTTGCCACATAAAATAAATTCAGTCTGTTTTATAATATTAATTTTACTGTTTGGAGCCTTTTTTTGCTTGAGTCTTACATTGTACGCAGCTCTTTCTTTTTCTAAAGCGTGACAAATTAATTTATGAGTAATTATAACTTTTAGTCTGTAAAGTTCAATAAAAATGATCAAGTCATGAGAGTCATAATTTACTATCATTTTTTAACAAGCTGTTTAATTCATTCATTCATCTTCCACCACAAATTACTATATCAATATAAGACTTCGGTCATACCACCCACCTTTAGAGCAGAAATATTCTCTTTTTGAAATGTTCTTACTTGTGTGGAGACGTTTGGCACTCAATGTGGGAATCTAATGGAGTTTTGACTTTTGGAGTCAGTCGGATGGCTTGAGGCTGTATGACCGATAACTGAAAGTCCTCTCAGATTTCCTTTTCTTGCTTCTCTTGAAGGTGTATGCTCTGCTTATGTAATGATTGCCTATGACTTTCAGAAATGTTTTATTTTTCCAGGGTCTTAAACTGGACATCTTATGTTTTATTTAGCGGTCTGGTGCCGGTGCATTGATCATTCTCACATTCTGTTAGTTGGATGTGTGTTATTTCAGTGTATGAACACATGAGAACGTTCTGCGGCAGTCCATGTTAAACATCGCTAATGGTAGATTTCTGCCATACCCTGGGCTTACTGAAAGTCACTGGCAGGTGGAAGAAGCAGACAGATTATGTAACACCCATTTTTTTGCAGGAAGATAAAAGCTGAAGCTATATCACTGATTGCATGGGAATTGAATGGGATGGGTGCTGAGCACGCTTGAATCAATTCAGTAAGGTTTATCACCATTTGTGACGTTACCTGACTTTTAGAATTTACAGCTAGTGATGTGAAGATGAAACTTTATGCCACAGCTCAATTTTATGTTTAGGAAGTGTTTCTGAGGCATTAGGGAGCACCTTTATTAAAAGTTTTTGAAACACACTTAAAGTGCAGAAAGGAAGAAAGGACAAGCAGATTTGTGTTGAGGCTGTAGCCAACCTGATGGATAGATCTTATACTGTTCTGTTCTGATTAATGTAAGGGTCATTATTTGACTTATGCCTTTTCCAGTTTTATAAGGAGATGTTTAAAGTAAAGTATTTGTAAGATTTTAAAATCTTTTAAAATAATTTGTTTATGTAGTGTTAACAAACTGCATTTTTTTCCATTTCAGTCTAAGTTAATACATTTTAGTACGTTAGAATATAATTATGCCTTGAAAACAAGTGACAAGTTTTGACAATTTTACAGTAATAATATTACAGGCTTTGAGCCCAAGGTTGTGAAAATGTGCTTCTTAGAATGAGGATTTAATGCCGATATTAAATCCTTTTTTACAGTTATGCACCTTTCAATTATTATTTGTAACAACACATAAGATAAAGTAATAAAAAGTGAAGATTTGATTTATCCTTTAAAACTTTACTTCTTAAAGGAATGATGATGATGATGATGATGTCTTTATGACTTTGTTTTTGTTTATTTATGATTACTTTAAAAGTAATTTTAACAAGTCATTTTAATAATACGTTGTCTCAACTATCATATATTCATAGAGAGATAGACAGATAGATGGATTGATGGATGGATGGATGATAGATGATAGATGCATTTATTTATTTTTTGATGACAGATAGATTAGATATATAGATATATATATTAGATAGATATGTCTTAATTGTTGAAGAATATATTTTTTACAGATTTAAATGTGTAGAAAGTTTTCAGTATCCAATGCACTGGTGAAGAGATTTCTCCACTAGTAAATCAACAAATCAGGTTTACTCTCTCATGTTCAGTTTCATCTGTTCTTCCTCTGGGTTCACAGTGGGGGCAAGAGTGAATTATTCCACTGCAGTGTGCTGTCAATTACAAACCTATGGCTCCATTTTTCAATTAGCTGGAATGCAGGATCCATGGCTGAGATAAGCTGAACTTTGATCCTTGTCTGAATCACGTTTGCTTTTTATCTATCTACTGTATCTATAGATCCTTGTCTGAATCTATCTATCTATCTATCTATCTATCTATCTATCTATCTATCTCTTTCTATCTTGACGATACTTTGACGTTTTGTTCTACAACATACACTGCACACACTCACACCCCAAGCACACCCCAAGTTATTTAGTTACTTTTTACAAACTGCTTGAAAATTCGCATTTTCGCTATGGGTGTGTGTAATTTACACACAATACTTTACTACAATAATATCGTAATAGTTTTTTTTTTTTTTTTTTAACAATATGTGAGATTATCAAGTATGTCACTAACTTTGCAAAAAACAAACAAAAACACATCTTGAGAGTTCAACTGCATCATAAAGCCTATTTGAATGCAGTTAGAATGCCCCTATAGTTCAAGTTATGAGGGCAAAAAACATCCCTGTATGAGTATTTTTTATATTTATTATAACATATTGATATAGTTAAGTAATATCACGTGAGCGTGATCACGAATTTAATATTGATTTTATACAACAGTTAATATTGAGTGAGTTACATTTTAGACACAATATTGTCTGTTTTTGCTTTGTTTAGCCAATGAAAATAGTTCCAAACAAAGCCGGAACAGCACATTTGTGTGCAACACTGCAGTGCTTTGTTCCTGTGTTTTTTGAGTTATTTGAATCAATGATTCAATGACCCATTCATAAAGACAGTCACTTGCTTCTTTTCTAAATGAATCATGTTTTGAACAAATCATTTGAATGAATGATTCGCTGAATCACTCATGCAGTCACCTACTGGCGGTTTTAGGGTACGTTCACAAAACAATGATGTACTAAAAATGGAAGTTTTTCCTTTGCGTTTTTCAAATGCAGACAACAATGTTGTCAAAACGATCCCCGTTCACACGGATCCACGGAAACAATTAAAATCGCTGTATTATTCATGTCAGACCAGTAGTTGGCGATGTCACTTTGTAAAGAAACCCTACGCGCCTATAGACTGAACGCATAATAGTTTCAAAAATTTCTTTTTTTTGTACGTTAATGATATCGTTTTCAAAAACAGGCCCTCAAAATGCCATTGTCGTGTAAGTGAATGGCCAAAACGCATAAAAAGTTTTCTGTTTTTAGTTGAAAATGGTGTCATGTAAACAGCCCCTTAGTTTCATTTTTATTTATCCATGACAGGCATAGACCAGCCAAGTTACCAGCACAGAAACAAACTCAGTAAAATATTTTCTAATTATCGTTATCGAATTTTATTTTGTCAATATCACACACCCCTAGTGTGAATTTGTTCATGTCAAGACATTGCACTACAGAGAAGCGAAGCCTAACAGAGCTTCTATATGACTCATTTGGTAAGTGGGTTAATTAGAGTGACCCACTACAGAGGAGCAAACATGTGTTTTAATGTGAGGTTAATGATAAAAGTTCTTGCTGCAGGTCGGGACCACTGAGAGCTGGTGAATACGCTAAGAGACTGTATCCTATACATTAAATGTCAAGTCAGATCAAGAAAGGATCCCTCCTGTCTGAATAATCATATACTGTTGAGTATTTCTGGTAATCAAAACTGTACAACATGTACAGTATATAGGTAAATATACAAATATCTATTTTAATGTCAAGCTCAACAAGAAGTTGAGAAGTGGAAATACAAAAATATATATATTTTGCTGATAAAGACAAAAAATACTGACTTGCAGAAATGCAGGAGTGCATAAGAAGTGATATTCCTTCTGTTTTATTGCTCTTGACATATGCTTGTCAGTTTTCAGTTAGAAATTTCAAGGATATGGTTCTGTGCTTCATAGAATTTTAAATGGAATGATCAAACAGAAATATATATTGGGTGGGGGGGGGGTAACGTGTATTCTTCCTGAACCGTCAAGGTTCGTTGCATACAGTCAGACGACAAATACAGTCAGTCACAGGCAATCCGATCCAATGCAACGCTGTTTGCTAACGGTCACAACAGGAAAAAGTGCAGAAGAAGAAGAACAAATGATCTATGCACAGATATGTTTACGTGAAATCTCTCAAGTCTCAACCAGTGTTTCAACCGTGGAAATAATATCTCATGCAACATTACATTTACCTCAGGCAAGTCATTTAGTGTCCACAGCATGTTAGTTCACTAGAGAAATGAATTCTAGATGGGAGCATTTCACTAAATAAATTTAGCTATATTAGCTTATATACTTATTAAATTTACTTGTTAGTAATGTCTTAATTATTTAATATATGTTTAAATAAATTTGTCATGAAAAAAAGTTAGGACAGTAACTGTAAATTGTCATATTTAAAAAATGAATTGGACTAGAAAAAATAATTGAAAAATAATTTTATTATTAGATTTAGAAGTTAATGAGAAAGTCTTGATTATTATATCTAAAAAATAAACAGCAACTGAATTTAATAGTTTGGGCTCTGTTGTTAATTGTAACCTTTAATATTATAGTAATGTGCTAGAAAGGGCTCCCTGTATATAGTTTACAGCATTAGCTGAGATATTTTTTATCCTTAAGAAAATGTTAATTATAGTTGAATTTATTTTTAGAGAGAGACAATTTGTTCAATAAACCACTGTTTAATAAATAAGAAAAAAGAAGCAATTTATGTTTAATTTTCTCCCCCTGCTCAATACCGAGGTACGTACTGAACCGTCATGTTTGTGTACCGTTACACCCCCTATATATATATATATATATAATATATATATATTAGGGGTGTAAATCGGACGGTTCATCACGATTCGATACAATATGGATTCTCATAGCCAGCGATACGATATTTTCCGATACCTCAAAAAGTTCTGCGATACGATTACGATACGATTCGATTTGTTCAATATTTCGATATTACGAGCCTATTTTACAAAACCAGTTATATTTTTATTAACTCACAACTGCAACCAAAATATATAACAAACATTTATTTCAAAATTTCACCTGAACCCTGATTGGGACATTCACAAAAAAAAAAAAATTCACACAGTAATATAATGACAGCTTTAAATTTCAGTTACTGTGTGTGTGAAGAACGATTCATAGCGCTCTGTTCTCCAGTGTTGTGCTCTAACAGACACTGTTTGAGATGTGTGCACGCTGGTTTTTGCAAGGCTTTAAACACGAGCAAATTATAAACTTTCGTGAAGATTCAGCACTGGCCCGATCGGGACGGTGACAGTTCCATCTACTGTCCCGAGCGTCTTTCACAAGTTCCGAAAGGTAGTTTAAACCAGAATGCACGCATTGGCAATAATGCAGACTGATATTGTGTTAAATGTGGAGAGTGTTAAAACAAAGGTGCCTCTATGAATAGCCCACAGGTATCAATTTTTTTACGCATGGCATCGATGCATCGTATCGTTAGACATTAGATCGATGTATCGATCTATATCGATGTATTGTTACACCCTTAATATATAGTGTGTGTATATATACAGTATATATATATTGTTTGTGTGTGTGTGTGTGTGTGTGTTTCAGCCACATTGTGGTCACATTTTCCAAACGTGACAGATTGGAATGAGTTTGAGTCCATGTGGCTCAAGTCCTGAGGCTGGTCACATGCTAGCGCAGATTGATTATTGTGTGTGTGGGGGGGGAGGGATATGGTATTTTCTTATATCATCCTTAAAAGCACTAGCCGTTTATTCTTTCACAAATTTTTATATTTCTGACTCCTCAAGAGTGTTGTACATCTGGACTGATCTGCCGGTCACTGTAAGGGGCTCTAAGCATCTGTTTGATCTGCAAAAATTGTACCTTTATGGGTACAACAACTCTTATTATTATTATTATTATTATTACTATTATTAATAATCATAAAATATTTAATTATTTATTTTCAATTTTGTATCTGAATAATACTGCGTTCATGTTGTAAGAAATTGCTACAATTCCCAGAAGTTTCCACCTAAAATTATTATTATTATTATGGTGCCATATTATATGGTATATTATTACGTTTCATGTATGGTGTCTCTTTATGTTCTCTTTATGCTCTTTATGCTTAAATAAAAATATCTTAGACTTGCAGTTTACATCATTTATCCTTTCATGTCTTTTGATACACGAGGACAGGTACACTTTACACTAATGGCTACTAACTCCAGACTCCTAAATATTTTATGTGCACATGTAGCACATTGGCTCAGCGTTCCCCATGAGACTGCAGACACCAGTGAGAGAGTCTTATCGTGTAAATGGCAATGGGTTCCTGTAAAGACAGTTGAGATTAAGCTTGGTGAGAGAAGAACATTATGACATTCAAATCTAGAAGCTTCCAGACCTCTCTGCTCTCTTCCAGGGCCGGAAGTAGCTAACAGATGGAGCGCATTTGAGAGCAAGTGTAGCGTTTACCATAGATACACCTCCACCAGCAACAGCATGAACCTCGGTCAGCGAGTGAACGTAGCATGATCTCCACAGATGGCCAGCATTGTTGTTTTTGCAGATTTTTATACATTTGCTTGCCAGCCTGTGTTAGTGCTATTTGATTTGTGAGTGAAATTTTTTCAGTCAGCTTCTTTAATGAATCAGTCAAAATTCAATTGCAGTATCTTAAAGGTACAGCAGCACTGTTTAATTTGAAGGGTGAGAGAAAATGGTCATATAAAACTAAATTAATGTTTTAGGTGCCAGAAACATTGACTAACATTATAAGTGGATCTTGATGTAAAAGCAGTGAAAAGCAGAATACTACTTTATACGTCAGCAACAGACTGAAAAACGGTCTAACACTTTGGTTAGCATTTTTCGATAGCATCTTACTAGCGTCCTGGAGTTGTTTACCACACACATTCTCTCTCACTCTGTTGGCCTGTTTCTTGGCTGAGGACTGATTGTTTGGCCTGTTGACAACCCTATTAATCTCAGTCCTGTACGGGCCTGTCTGCCTCCCCCAACAAACTATATTTAAAATGCCTTTTGTGGTGTAAAATGTTGTTAACCTTAAAGATGAGCTGACTGGACAAGCATGATAGCTCTTATCACTAGCTACTTTTGTGGACAATCCATGAATTATACACAAGTGTTTAGCAAACGTTACCAGAGCTACCACTGAATCAATGGCCAGGATGTGTGTGGGTTGTGTTAGAACGGCTGTATTTCAGTCATTCTCGCTGAGCTTATCAGTGGGTGAGATAAAACACATGAAGGTCTGTTTTTTTGTGGTTTGGACAAGAGCTAACACAAGAACAGCTTGATTTCTACCGGTAACATCAACAGAGCCACAACAAAGCATTTCACTTTCATTTTGTGTCTAAATATTACTGTTTTTATTTATGTTAAAATTACAAATAAAGGCCTTCATGTATTTGATTTTGAAACTCTGAATTTAATGAAAGACTTGATTTTACCGTTGTTGATTGCTTGTAAATGTTACTGTTTGGTAGGGATTCACGATATGATTATAAGATGATATTGGATATTTAATTGTGTATGCTGTTATTTTTACTTAATTTTTATTTTATTCACATTTTTATTAAATATTATTCCTCCTTTTTTACATTTTTAAATGTTAGCTCACTTGAAGTTAATGGTTTAAATCACTAATAATTAATAATTTTATTAAATGTAATCTTTATCAAACATATAATGCATATAATATTGTGATGCAGCATTTAAAATTATGGATTTTATTTGATTTATTTCATATTTAGCTGTTTTTACATTTTTATTATTACTTATGATAATTTTATTTTTTACAAAATATCTTTTTTTTGCATTTTTACATTTTAGCTCACTTGAAGTTAATGGTTTAAAATACTAATAATGAATAATTTAATCAAATGTAATCTTTATCAAACATATGATGCATAATATTGTAATGCAGCATTTAAAATTATTAATTTTTTTTTATTATTTCATATTTAGCTGTTTTTATATTTTTATTATTATGCTTATTTTATTTTTTTTTACAAAATATTTATCTTTTTTTGCATTTTTACATTTTAGCTCACTTGAAGTTAATGGTTTAAAACACTAATAATTAATAATTTCATTAAATGTCATCTTTATCAAACATATAATGCATATAATATTGTGATAGCGTTTAAAATTATGGAATTTATTTTTTAGTGTTTTATTTAGACAAAATAATACAGAATTTCAATATCAGATATAGAAAATAGTTATAAGAAATAGTTATCACCTTATCAATATTAGCCAGAATCACAAATTAAAATTCATGCATAACTAAGATAAAATTAATAGAAATCTTCTGTGACCCCATATTTGTCTCTGGTGAAGTGGAGAGCATCAATGTTTCCACTGACTGTCATATCAATTATTAAATAATGTATTATGCCATCTATCCTCCTCCTATTTTTGTGTTACTTTACTTTACTTTAGACAGGCTAAAAGAATCTCTTGCTCTTTATTATATAATTGCCAAAGCTATCTGACTCCCCATGTCCACTCTTACATGCAGAGAAATATACACATATAGACAGATAGATACAAACACTATATTCCTGCTTCTCTCAGTTGAGAAAGACAATGATGTACAAAATAGAAAAGAGGATATATTGACTTTTTCCCCACTCACATAGTCACAAAATGTATTGCGTAATTCTTATGCAATATGTATTGGACAGATAAGAGCACATAATACACAATTGTTACTGTGGATGTGTGATTTTTTTCCACGTATACAGTAATGCAATCATTTTCCGTGATAGAGTAATTCAGGCATAAATGATGCTTATATTTTATCAGGCCGCATTAATAATGAGCCCAGTGGGGGGAAAACAGCACAAACACACCATTGATTTTTCTTTTCTTTTTATCTAGAAATACTTTCCAGTAAGTATTAATTTAGAAGACACACTTTTATCCAAAGCGATACTATGTTACAGCAGTACTAAGTGAAAGTCCCACTGGAGCAACCTGAGGTTAAGTGTTCAGTCCTTATGGGATTCGATCCAGACACCCCCTGGATACAAACCCTGAGCTTTTACCACTATACCACACCCATTGCGTTCTTGTTGTGCAATCCAATAACCGATTTTATAAAACAGATCAGGATTAGAAACAGGTTTAATGTGATCACTCGCAGACAACTCTGTAATGCACTCTTCAATCCAGACTTATTTAAGAGCTAAAACTAGATCAATAGCAGAACCACATTCAGTGATCTCCACTTTAGCTGTACTTAGCAGCAATGAAATGATCTACTGTGTTCTTATTGTCCTTAAATGCAAGAGGAATATTACGCTTTTAGTTACCACTTAAGGCTTGCCTTGCTAATTTTATATGGTATGGATCGTGTTTTCAGCATTGTTGCTTGGAAACACATTTGCTGACTTGCTTTCTGTATAGCAGAATGTCTTTAATACACATGCATTTACTTGAATGCATGCAAGCAAGAAAAGATCCATGAATGCACATTAATCAGACATAAGCATATAGGCATTCATATTTTTCCTGATATATTATTAGTGTTTTAAAACACACTGTATCAGAGTAGAGGCTTTCAGACAAATTGAGAAGTTTGTAGGAATGTAATCTAACAGATTTTCTAGGTTATATAACTTGCCGTGTGCTCCGTTGGTCAGTGTAGCATATAATGGAATGTTCAATCATGTTATTAAAATACACACGCTCATACTGCACTGTGGATACCTGCTGTCTGCTTTTATTCCAGCCATAAAATATTGTTGCCATACCACTAAAAAATAAAATGACAGTAACTGCTCTCTTTTAAGCAGTTAACTTTTAACCATTACTGCACTGCAACAGCTCATATGATTGAATTTACATCTGCATTTATGTTTTATGTTTTTCATTTTTTTTTTTTTTTTATAACCTGAACAGACAAATAATATCCTTTTCCTACTTAGGGTCAGATTTACTAAACAGGGCAACTTAGCGAGAGTGCGCAATTCCAAAACAGCGCCGATGGGAGTGGCAAGTTCTGCACAAATTAAACAACACAGACGCAGCCAGATCATTTCCATAATGACCAATGCAATCTACCAAGAGCAGCGCAAATTAGAGACTTGGTTAAAACATATTTTTTTAGGGTGGTAAATAATGGCGCAAATAACAGTAAATCGACTAGCGCAAACCTTAGTAAATTACCTTGCATGATTCATTTAAATACTCTCCTCCCATAAATTTTGCATCTGAAAGGGAAACTGCTATAAATGTATACATAATAAGGTCAGCCGCAAAAATAACCTTGTCCACGCCTTTTCAGCACTAATTTGTCACTGCGTGTCTTTTGTAAATCCTGTCAGTAGTTTTTTACCGCCAAAAGAGGGTGTGCGCTGGCACAAGCTGTTAGTAAATCTGGCCCTTAAAGTGATAGTTCACCTAAAATGGTAAATTCTGTGTTTATCAACTTTTTAATATGCATTCATTTTTTTTCTTCTGTTGAACACACAAAAAAATATGTTTTGCTAATGTCCATACAATGAAAGTGTTAAGTCTGGTCATTGCACACTGAGTCCGAAATTTTCGTATGCGGTTTTTTTTTTTCATCCTAAAAATTCGTCATGCACAGAAACCTTGCACACTGAGTCCGATGTGTATTAATTAATCCTTTGCGAAAAATTCGCAAAACAATACAAAGTGGAGTCTTCAAGCAGCAAGGATGACTTGAAAGAGGAAATATCGGGTCCATCCAATCCTGAGATTGCGTAGAGAGGAAGGAGAGTTCCACCTCCTTATCAAGGAGCTGCGGGATTATCCCGAAATAATCACTGTAGGTGTAGGAAATACTGGTGTTACACATAGTCATAAAAAACTATATATTTCATCTCTGTGTATTCCGCACTTTGTTTGTCATACAGTGCTTTGTGCTGCGAGATGAAGTGGATCAACTTGTCAGACGCCGTTCTGGATTTTGGCGTTTGCTTGTATGGTGGCTCTGAATTGTCAAAACACCTCTCAAAATGCTTGCTACAGATGCGAAAAACGCAGAAAATTGAACCTGATCTGAATTTTTTCCGATCCGAAAGTTTAGGAGGCAGTGTGTAAACAATGTGAGGTCATATTTATTTATTTTTTAACGTGCGAAAATTTTGGATGCGAATTTCAGACTCGGTGTGCAAAGACCTTTAGAAATGATTTTTGAGCAGCAAATCAGCATGAATGATTTCTGAAGAATCATGTGACACTGAAGACTGGAGTAATGAGTAATACAGCTTTCCATCACATGAATAAATTGCATTTTACATTATATTACAATAGAAAACAGTCATTTTACATTGTAATATTTTATAGTTTTCACTGTATTTTGATCAAATAAATGCAGCCTTGGTGAGCATAAGAGACTTCTTTCAAAGTGGTTTGAGGTGTTTGATGACAAATGCAGCTGTTGAGATTCTGCACAGACCTATTGACCCAGATCACAACATTTGTACTTGTGACATTGTTCCAGGAGAAATTAAGCCATGCTGAAGGTCAAGGTCATAAATTAATCTCTCATCTGTTTTGTTTTAAAATAACTGACAGGTTGCGTCATTGATACAAGACACAACAGATGACTTGAATGACATGTGCTTTGGATTACAACCTAACTGTTCAGAGTTTTCTGCTAATGGTCAAATCTTTCTCTTTCACAGATTTATTTTTTCAATTTCTGATTTTTCAAAGCGATTTCTCTGTGAAAACAGAAAAGCACCATTGAATCATGCTGCTATTTCAGCCTTGCTTTTGCCGTTCTTCCGTTCTCTCACTTTCCCACAGAGAAAGCATTTTCCCAGTCTCTCCCTTCCTGTCTGCTTGTCGTTGTACTACTAGTTTCTATAATTGGCTCACCCTTAGCATCGGCATGTGTCTTAGCCTTATAGTTAATCCGTTATAGATAAGAGGATTCACCAGCTGTCTGCTACACTTAAGACTGAACAACATCTGAACCACCTGATCTCAAAGCCTCAAAGCGTCCTGAATATGAATATTCATACAATCATTTTAAGAAGAGATATCTACCACAATATGTTCTTTACACTTTTGACATGTACTACAGGCTCAGTGGCATCCCAGTTCTTCTTCTTTTCTCAGTAATGATCTTGGCTCTAGATGGACCACGGATCATTCACATACCAAAACATACTGCATATACTGTACAAAAATTGTGTTTCCTTCAGGCTGAGGATGACGATTCAGTCTATTTTGAATGAGCTAGTACTGTATAGTACACAAGTCTGTTTTAGTAGGCATCGATTTCAGATTTATACGCCCCTAAACGTCACGTAAGCTAAACAAATTGTAGTTATATGCTTCATTGGCCATTTAAACATGACCTTCCTGTCCAAGTAAGCAGTGTGTGATTAAAACAGGGCGCAAAATGAACAGTACTTTCAAAAGTCTGTCTCGGCAAGACTAATCCAGTAGTATTTTGCATGATATAGTTGTTCTTGATCTTGCCAGGTTGATATTAAAAAGGTTTTGAGTTCAGAGTCAGCGCAGCATTAAACATGCAATTATAGTCATTTACCACTCAAAGTTAAACCTGATTTCCTCCTTCTCAAATGGCCAGTTACATCCATGAAAAGGTCTTTATGCTGTTATTTTCCTGAAAGGGCATGTTTTCCCCTGTGGAGCGGATGTGTGAGATTGTGTACGTGTGTAGTTATAAAAGTTGCTGAGTGTGTGTGGAGGGTGGAGTGAAAGGCCTACCAGGCACAATGTGTATGTGTGTGTGGGTGTTTATTTCTGCCATTCGCTTAAGACAACAGGTTGCCTTCGTGTAGAATGAGTAAGAAAAGAAGCGGGAGAGAGGAGGAGGCGAAATTAGAGTCCTCCCACAGATTATTTGAAATGCAAACAAATGTTGTCCCACATTGTTTAGAGCGCCATTTTAAAACCCTGGAGGCTCCAATTATCTCTGAAATGGAGGAAACGTCCTTAAACACTTAAGTTTTTTTCTCTGTCGATCGTACATCTCTTTCTTGTAAACAGCAAGTTTATTTTCGCTCATGGGAGGAGGAAGTCCCCTTCCTCTGTTCTTTTTTTTTTTTGTCTCTTCTGTTTTTTTTCTGGTGAGTTGTTCTGAAACAACAGAACATTTGGATGGAAAGCTGACACCCATGTGATCAAACAATAGCACAGAAAGAGATACTTGGACAAGAGTCCAGGGTTTACTGGTTTCACTCATTACCATGGTTAAGCAGGGGTCAGAGAGAGATCGAGAAAAGGACAATCTAGTTAGTTCCAGTTCACACTCTAACACACAATCTAGATCCAGTTCAGAGAAGTGTGAACAGACAACTAACTGATCCAGATCCACTTCACTTTTCAGTTACCGTTAGACATGTAGATTTAGACTAATTTTGTATTAAAATAAGACATTGTTCTTAAAATAGGGCCAATGTCAACTTTTTTTTGTCCTGATCAAATTTTATATCAAATTAATTACATTACTAATGTCATAAAATTAGCCCTCCTCAATTTTTTTTTATTTATAAATTAATAATGCATGATATTTATAAAATACATTTTACCTTGAAGAATATACAGTATATTTAAAAAACATATTTGGGAAAAATGATAAAGATATATTCGAGATATAAGGAGAGGGGGAAAAAAAACACTTTTTACACCACATAATTTTCCGTATTTTAATTTTTTCTTAAAGGTATAAAAGTTTTTCGAAAAACCATATAATACCAACACGGATACAAGTAGTACATTACTAAGGCCCCGTTTACACTAGTGCGTTTTGTTTTAAAACGGCGTTTTAAAATGAAAATGATCCTCGTCTACACTGGCGTTTCCACAGCATTTCAGAAACGATCTCTATCTACACTACATGACTGAAAATGTCACATGACCGTTCACGCACACTGGGCATGTGTGTAGAAGTGTAAACAGTTGCTTCTTGCGCATGTAGGCAGCTGCAGTATTAAAAAATGCAGAGTTTAACTGCACAATGGCTGCTAAAAATGACAACAAAGCCAGCAAGGGTTGCACTTCAGTCTCCATGTTATTGTTTACACGGTCGTCAAGAATACGCAGAGCGAATGTGGGCAGCCACGCCATTGCTTTCAAAAGTCTCCGTTTTGGTCCGTTTACACTGAAACGCAACCCCAGCATTTTCAAACTAAAATGGGTTCTGCAGCATTTTCGAAAGTCTCGCCGGAGTAGTGTAAACGACAGGTGTAACCGTGGCAAAACTAATGAGTTTTAAAAAAACAAAAACACACTGGTGTAAACGGGGCCTAAGAGATACAATATGTCATTGACCACGCTATTGTTACACTCTTCCTTCTGTGTTTCTGCATTTCCATCTTATTTCCACATCTTCCTCCTCTCAAGCATGTCCAACTGTCCCACTCTTAAACGAAAGTCATTAGACACTGACCTAGAAGCTGATGACAGCTTGAGTTATTACTGTATGACTCTATTCAATTATGACCACTCAAGTTGTTTACAGATACATTTTGCCACAAAAAATCATTTCCTAAGTCAGTTTTTGAGAACCATCAGTGTTTTAATCTGAAATGAGTTCCTGTCGTCTATTTAATTGTTTATATCATGTTTCACATAGGACAGTCTGTCAGGCAGCACTGCATTAGGTTACAGAAATCATGCAGCAGACCTATTTTTACCCCATGCACCTTCAGTGATGCCCTGAAGCGCTTTAAAAGTGTGTGTTAAGCAGTGGTTGTAGTTCACATTTTCCATAAAAACCCAATCTTCTGCTCTTATACTCACACATACATACTGACAAACTCACAGAAACACTTTTACCTGGATCTGCTTGTAATGAATTGTACTGTAACACACTCTGGCACATTTTTGTTTGTATAAGTAATATACAATAATATATATATATATATATATTTTCATTTAAATAAATGAAACAATGTATATCATTATTAATAAAACAATATTTATTATCCATTACAGTAATGAGATTGAGATTTTCTCACATTATGGTAATGAGAATTAGGGGAAATGTGTTCAGTTGACACATTTTTACCTTAATTTGTTTGTACTAATTAATTCACTCAGACATTATTTTGTTCATATATGCCAAGCAATATAAATAGTATAAAAATAATAAAATAATTTTGTTTTTTTAGTCAGCATACATGACAGGAATTATAATACCTTGTAATTTAAATAATAATAATAAAAAAATATATGTTTATTCAAATAATATATCATTTTTTTTTTCTTTTAATATAATAATATTGATAATTATATAATATAATGTCATATAATATCATATTATTATTATTATTATTATTATTAATTATTGTTTAAATAAATATTATAATGTCTGGTTTGGATGTGCCTTTTATATTCCCTGCTGTTTTTGGTTTGATAACAAAATATCAAACTGTCATTAGCTTGTAAGGTCATTACTGGAAAATGTCGTCATGGAGAGCATTATGTTTCAGTGTGTATGACCTGTGGTGACACGGAAAGTGATCTAGGATCTGTTTTTGTCACCCTTATCCTGAAGTATGTCATCAAAATATATATTTGATTTCATAGGCAGGGATAGCTGTTCCTGGATCAGCACGGATCAGCGTCGGCTGGAGGAATTTTCACCCGTTGTTTACTCAGAGAGTTGGCCATGGTGTGTTTGTGTGTGCGTGATAGGGTAACTTCCTCTATTCCTCGGGAGCTCAGGCACGAGTCGGCCATGAGATAATCCCTTTGACTAGTGACCAGACTACTGCCACCTCTCATTCATGTGTGATTGTTTGCTTTTCGGTTATGAGGTTGTGTACTTGGTTAGTTTACATGGGAGCTTATGGCCTGGTTTCTTTTATTGTTCAGAACAATCAGTCTTAGTTCAACTGAATAGTTCACCCCACAATAAAATTTGTCATCATTTACTCACCCTCATTTCATTCTGAACTTGCCATGCTGTTATTTTTTCTGTGTAAGAAGATCATAAAATTTCTTCTTTTGTGTTCATTGGGGTGAAAAAAAAAATACCAGCACATGAGTTTAGAACAAAATGCGGGTGAGTAAATAAAGACTGAATAAAGAAAAGCTGTTACTTTAACAGTTCATATACCATGATTCATCCACAATTAAGCTGTTTGTTAGCTATCTGCTGAGGATGTCAGATTTATATGGGTCATTCCAGATCCATCAGGTGACTAGAAGAACACAGAACAGACACATTGGTTGTGTGAGTGTTGATCTGGCTGTTGTGGGTGTGAGTGTGTTTTAGGGCAGTGGATTAGGTGTGATTATGGGGGCTCAGGGTTCACTGAGCCTTTGACCAGATGCTCAGTGCCGTCTGCTTAAAGCCACCTCTCTAACACAAAGACAGAGAGAGTGAGAGGAAATCAGAAGACTTCTTTTTGTGATTTCAGTCTGTTTCTACTGTATTTGAATTTTATCTCTGGCCGCATTGAATGAGTCTCATTACTGGAATTATGACTCATTTTAATCATTTTCTAGCACATTCTGTGAAGCAGCTTTATATTTGAGGGGGAATCTCATAAAAAGAATGAATTAAATGAATACATTATTTGATTAAAAAAAAAAAAGTCTTTTTATGGAGTTATTTAAAGGGTTAGTTCATCCAAAAATGAAAATTCTGTCATTAATTACTTACCCTCATGTGGTTCCAAGTCCATAAGACCTTCGTTCATCTTCGGAACTCAAATTAAGATCTTTTTGATGAAATCTGAAAGATTTCTGTCCTTCTGTTGATACGCCGCTACGAAACTTTGATGCTTCAAAAAGTTAATAAAGAGATCTGAAATGTAATCATAAACCATTCATAATCCATATAAATTGAGCAGAAATTCAGTTTAGTTCAAAATTTTCTGAAGAGACTCGATCGCTTTTTACGTTAAACAGATTGAATTTAGGCTTTTATTCACATATAAACATTCATCAACTCACATCAGTTGTGGTAAACGGAAGCTCAAGCATGTTTGATTGACACGTGTGAGAACCAATGAGGTTCATTCTCGTATTACACAGCACGTTTGAGCTGCCGCAAGAGTTTTGTTCTCACAGGTTCGGTTGAGTTTCTGTTTGCTGATCAATGTTTATATGTGAATAAAAGCTTAATTTAAATCTGTTCATCATATAAAGCGATGAAGTCTCTTCAGAAAATTTGGACTAAACCTCTCAATTTATATGGATTAGTTTTACGATCTCTTTATGAAATTTTTGGAGCATCAAAGTTTTAGTTGCGTGGCTGTCGTGGAGGGACAGAAAGCTCTCAGATTTCATTAAAAATATCTTAATTTGTGTTCTAAAGATGAACGAGTCTTACGGGTTTGGAACGACATGAGGGTGAGTAGTTAATGACAGAATTTTCATTTTTGATTGAACTAACCCTTTAAGTTTGTGTGTGTGTGTGTGTGTGTGTTGTGACGTTATTTTAATGTCAATTCAGCATGTTTTCACATTACTAATCTGGAATTTTTGTAAGTCCCAACATTCCCAATGGAAGTGAGTAATGAAAATCTAGTTCTTTTTTTTTTTTTTCTTAAGATGTTATTTTTTAAATAATAATAATTTTATATATATATATATATATATATATATATATATATATATATATATATATATGTGTGTGTGTGTGTGTATATATATATATATATATATATATATATATATATATATATATATATATATATATATATATATATATATATATATATATATATATATATAAATATATATAGTTCTATCATGAAACTCTAAAGGGCACAGGCTGATAGGTCCTTTACATGCAGATTGCAAGCAATCACACCATTACCGCATGGCCCAAGCTGATTGGCTTCTGCTGATCCTTCAGCCAATGATATTGCTTGCTTAACATTGGATTAGCCTACAACAAACAATGAACCAGACTATTTAAGAGTCCTCTGAAACCCTCCACCTCCCCAGCTCCACCTGCCTAGATCTGCTGTGGGATTTCTGTATGTCTATTTGTGCAGCAGCTGCATATCTTACATGCTCACACTCACAGCAGCATGTCTGTGTATCTTTCAGCAGTAACAAGTCCACACTTGATCTGCAGCAGCAGCATTACAACTAGATTTTCATTATATATGGTGTTAAAATATTAATATTAATTATATATCAATAATAAATGAATAATAAATATTTCACAATACAGTAATGAGAAAAAAAGTAATGAGTTTTTTTTTATTTGTCATGAAAATGTCTGTAATAATTGCTAAAATAGGGTTCATTTTCTTTGAGCATGCTATATTGTTTTCTTCTGATTTTTACTGTGAAAAATGTTTTATGAGATGTATCCTTGCATTTGCTTTTTCTTTTAATGTGTGTTGTCATTTTAGGGGAGCTGAAAGACATTTTGAGTAATTTGTGTAGTGTGGATGGTGTCTAAGCTCACTCTGCAAGGTCAAAATCACCCAGACATACTCATACACACACACAAATACACAGAGGCATAGAGATGCATGAGTCACAAAGAGTAACTTCAGACTGACTTCCTGTGGGTCTCTTAGGATTTTCCATGATGAACAAGGTGATGCGAGGAATTTGACATTGCTTTGGTTCATGACGTCAGTCTGAGTGGTTTAGGGTTTAATTTGTATAATTGATGTTGTCAACAGTTGACCTCAGATGTGTTTAAATCCCTGGCAAAGCCAAACACAAGAACATCTGACATGTTCTCAATGGCCTTAATATGACAGATATCTGCATGCATGTCCTGTTGCATGCAGTGCTGGATACAGACAGTGTTTGAAGTGGTAATAGCTCATATTTCTCATCTTACGTAAGAGCTTAAGAGGCTCTGCCGGGTTTAATCCCGCCCTGACTGAGAGGGAAAGGCGGAGCTGCACGGCAGCCAATACCATCACGGTCATTGACACTCGCTGTGGTTGCAGCCAGGTTGTATAGTGCTGGAATGTAAAGACAAATGGTGTTGGGTGACTCCCTTCACCCTGATCCAAGATCACATTTCCTTGCATAATCCAAACCTATTAAAGTAATGTGAAGTCAGCAACAGTAGCAAGAGCAGATGCTTCAGAATAGCACATGTTGAGTGAAGTATGATTAATGAAAAATGAAAAGAGAGAAATTAAGATGTGTGCAAAGCAAACCTGCTAGGATGAATATTTCACGCTGTTGGTTTTATTACCACATAGTTTTCTGCTTTTTGCTTTTAGTAAATGCAGTACAAGAAATGAATGTAGAAGACAGTAGCAGTTGGCATCTTTTCTTGCTGTTTCTCATATCACGTTAACCCCTAACAGTAAAATTCACAGAAAAATGAACATTCTGTTGTCAGCTTCATGTCGTTCTAGACCTGTTTCACTGAAACACAAAAGAAATTTTGAAAAAAAAACAACAACAAAAAAAAAACATTTATATCATACAGGTTTAGAACATTGTTATTTTGGTATTATTATATACTAATAATCAGTGTTGCCAAGTCTGTGGTTTCCCCGTGGAATTGGGCTACTTCAACACTGTTACTGCGGGTTGTTTTTGATGTCTGCGGGTTGAAGCAACCCCAAATAACATGATATTTAGCCACTGGAATGCGAATTTTACCAGGGGAACCCTGCCAAAAACGCAGATTTTACCACCCGGAACGTGATTTTTACCAGGGGACCCCCGATTGGGCTAGTTTTGAATAGCAATTGGGTGTTTTTTGTTGTGAAAACCTGGCGACCCTAATAGAGTTGTCTTTTTTTTTTTTTTTCCTCCAGTTTTCATTTTAATTTTAGTTTATTTTTTAGTAATTTTGTTATGTGCATAAATTCTCGTTTTCTTTTATTTATTTATTTTAGTTTCTAGTTTTGGTTCTGTTTTAGTTTATTTATTTCCAGTTAGTAATTTTAGTGCTCCAATATAAACTTATTTCAGTTATTTGCTAAGGCTATTTATGATTAGTTTTTTTCCCCTAATTTTTATATTTCATTTTAATTTAGTTAATCTTTATATCAATTAGCCAAAATGTTTTAATAGTTTTAGTTAACCTATAATAACCCTGGTTTGGAGCAACATGAATCTAAAATCATGCAGTTTGCAATCAGACTTGCCATTTTTGAAAAAATTCATATAGTTAAACTGAAGTAGGGAATATCATACAGACTACCACCTAGCAACCACCAGAACACCTTAGCAAATGCATAGCTTTGCACTTAAAACCACTCAAAAAACCTTAGCAACCACCGTAGCATCTTCGGGCTGAGTTTTGCCCAGGCATCATTTTCTGTAGGAAGTGTAAAAAATCTAGTATTATATTGTTCTTTCTCCTGTCTGTTACTCTCCCTGCTCGCTCTCTCTGTCTCTCTCGCTATTTGTTATGAAACTATGTTCGCTCTGCCTTTGAGAGTCAAATCAAGCATGACGGGAACCATAAGTCCTGTATCTGTTCTTTTTCTCATCAGTGCAAACTCTATAGTTGTAGCTCAAAGCTTGTTCCTCATTTCATGCACCTGTTTTCTCAAGTGGGTGGGTCTGACCTGTGAACTCGAGTCAGGCCGGTCAACTGTGTCAAAACTGATTAAAGAGTGTTCTCTCCAACAGGAAGTAGTCACATGAATGGATGCTGCATGAATATGAATGAATAAATAAATAGTCCACTCTCTCTGTCTCTTTGTTTCAGTGTACAGGAGAGGAGAGCTGGGTGGACAGCAGGACGGTTTATATTGGACAAAAAGAGCCTCCACCAGGAACAGAAGCGTACATTCCACAGAGATTTCCTGACAACAGAATCGTCTCCTCAAAGGTCAGATGTGCTCCACGGCCAAACGGCTATCTGAGCCAAAAACAATACGTTAGGGAAGATGTACTGTACAGTCATCCGGTCATTATCACAAAATAAACACTGAAAGGATGATCAGGACATATCAGGTGGTCTTGTATCACTATGACCGGCTAAAGAAAAACACATTTTCTTAATCATCTTTTTTTTTTTTATCTTCCAAGATATATAAAAAAAGATAATAATTGCATCTAAATAATTGTAATAATATAAAGGATAATGATTGCATTAGAAAATATATATTTAATTAAGTTTATTTTTTCTTACGTTGACCTGTTTTTGCTTGTTTTAAGCATAAACTTAAAAAATGACAGGTAAAAATAAAAGTTATCTAACGCTGATTTGATACTGATTTAAACAAAATTCGCAGTTTATGCAGTTTAGTGGTCATTGTATAAAAATTACAGGTCACGACCTTTTCACTTGCTGGTTTTGTTTTGTTTTTTGATTTTGTTTTGTTTTGGGTTTCCTTTTGTTTTGTTTTGTTTTGTTTGGTTGTTTAGTTTTGTGTTTTGTTTCCTTTCTTTTTGTTTTGTTTTAGTTTTGTGTTTCGTTTCGTTGGACAATTTTATTTGGACAATTTTTAGGGCGTAGTGAGTTTTTCTTCAATTGTATTGTTTTCAAACATCTCTCTTTCTCTCCACAGTATACTTTCTGGAATTTTATACCGAAGAATCTCTTTGAGCAGTTCAGAAGAATCGCCAATTTCTATTTTCTGATCATCTTTCTAGTGCAGGTGTGTGATGTTGTCGCTTATGGAAATTGTCCTATTAGCATGAGCTGACCTTTCTGTGACAGCGTGATGTGTGATATTTCCCCTCTCACCATCTCTCTCTGTAGCTGATCATTGACACACCCACCAGTCCTATGACCAGCGGTCTGCCTCTTTTCTTTGTCATCACTGTTACAGCCATTAAACAGGTGAGAAAAGACCCCTGACTTTCCTCTCTAATAGGTGTTTTAATTGTGATGTCACTCCTTCACTCGTCTCTCTCGCCCCACTTCCTCTCTGCAGGGCTATGAAGACTGGATCAGGCACAGAGCGGACAATGCTATAAACCAATGTCCAGTCCACATCATCCAGCATGGCAAAGTCGTACGCAAACAGAGTCAAAAGCTACGGGTGCGTAAGCAAACAGGTTTCCCAAACAGTCCTTTTCATTTTTCCATTGGTGAAGCAAACAGATAGACCTGCCCCAAACTTATCCCATTGGTTGAGCGGGTTAGTTCACCCAAAAATGAATTAATTACTCAACCTCATGTCATTCCAAAACCGTAAGACCTTTGTTCATCTTCAGAACACACATTAAGATGAAATTCAAAAACCCATTTAACCACCACTTTCAAGTTCCAGAAAGGTGCTAAAGAAATTGTTAAAATAGTCCACGTGACTACAGTGGTTCGGTTTTGGCCAAAGCTGCTCACGGGAGCAGCAATACGTCACATGCGTGTGATGCTGACGCAGGAGCCGGCCAATAATAAGTCGGCATTCTGACGTAGAACCTGGAAGCACTGGACGTAAACAACGTATGAGAATGACACAGAAGAGAAGATATTGTTAAATAAAGTCGTTATTTTTTGTTTTGTTTTTGCGCACAAAAAGTATTCTCCGTCGCTTCATAACATTAAGGTTGAACCACTGCAGTCATGTCGACAGTTTTAACGATGTCTTTAGTACCTTTCTGGACTTTGAAAGTGGTGGTTAAATTTCTGTCTATTGAGGAGTCATATACCTCTCGGATTTCATCAAAAATATCTTAATTTGTGTTCTGAAGATGAACGAACGTCTTACGGGTGTGGAACGACATGAGGGTGAGTAATTAATGACAGAATTTTCATTTTTGAGTGAATAAACCCTTAAATAAACAGCAGTGTTGTGAAAGTCCCACAATGTTTCAATTTTTTTCAGGAAAATGAACCTATAAATGGCTTACTATCTATGCACATTAAGCAGAGAAAATATTTTAATGCTGAAAAAATGACACACTTCTAGTCTGAAAATGCGTTTTTATTTTATTCTCAGAGAAATAAATCAAAAATGTTTCGCTCTGCTAACCAGCATTCTGCTTACACAGCCAGCTTGCTGTTTGGAAACGTTGGCATGTCAACAAGCAGGATGACAGTGTGCCCACGTTACCCACAATGCACTGGGAATCTTTTGTTATTTAATTGTGGAACTACTGCTCTCTCACTCTCTTTCAATATGAAATAATCAGTATTTTATGTTAGGAGCAGTTTTCTTCTTAAAATGTTTTTATTAGTTTAGTATGTATTTTCCCCCCCAAAATTTTCACTCAGATCATCCCAGTGTTTTCCATGGTATTTTTGCTATTCAGAATTCATTCTGCATGATTTCATGCAATAAAATGAGAAAAAACACATTGAAAAACACTGGAAGCTGTGACGATAAGAGAGAATGTGCTTGAATACTTACCATTACAGCTTTTGATAATCCGGCCAACATCTGTAATCCGTTACGCAACACATGCAGACAGGCCAGCGGGAAAACCTAGCAGAATCAGGATTTTCTTTTATGTAGATTCATGAATATTTTTTTTCTCATTCCACTGTGACCTAAGAGGCAACTCATTTTCTATAGATGATTTGTTGATATTGGTGTAACAGTATATCTTACTTTATTCAAAAGTAAGTGTATGTAGACATCACCTGTGCCACATAAATGTTGAATTGGACCCTTTCTTGCTCTTTGACCCTTCAGGTGGGTGACATTGTCCAGGTGAAGGAGGATGAGACCTTTCCGTGCGACCTCATACTGCTCTCCACCAGTAGAGAAGACGGAACATGTTTCGTCACAACAGCCAGCTTGGACGGAGAGTCCAGCCATAAGGTGATTGGTCATTTTATAGAAAGGCAAACATCACGGTTATTAATCCTAGAGCTTAGGAGTTTATTGTAAACTGTTACAAGTCAAGTCACCTTTATTCATATAGCGCTTTATGCAATACAGAATGTTTCAAAGCAGCTTCAACTGGAAAATAATAGAATCAACTTCATCAAATATGAGATGAATTCAAGTTCTGCTGTAAAACAGCTCTAAAAAAGACAATAGTGATATTATTCAGCTCAAGTTCAGTATTGATTCATTGTTGATGTTGCAAAATTCATCAATTATGAAATGAGGTTGTGTCAGCTATAAAGCAGCTCTGCAGAAGACAGTAGTGTCATCATCCAACTCAGTTCAAGTTTTGTTCTCACACATTGTGACTAAAATGTTACACTGTGACTGAAATGTTTTGGTTGCACTATACATCACACTGCCGGTTACTATTAGATGGGAGATATGTGAGAGTTTTTGACCTTGGAATGCTGACTGTTTCTCTTGTGCTCTCCTCTCTACACAAAGACCTATTATGCAGTTCAGGACACAAAGGCATTCAACACAGCAGAGGAGGTGGACACACTGCACGCCATGATAGAATGCGAACAACCCCAGCCAGACCTTTACAAGTGAGTAATACGCACATATATCAGCAGTAAACGCATAAACAAGCACTCGCTTTCTCTTACAAACAGCATAGGACTACTGTTGGACTGACACAACAGCATGCCACACACTCCAGATACCCCACACAAATATCCTCACATGGTGTCTTAACTACACACACACACATTGACACAGAGCCCAGACTAGACATTAATTTCTGTCTTTTCTTCCTCTCCCGCTGTAGATTTGTGGGACGCATCAATATTTATTTGGATCGAGATGAGCCCATCGCGAGGTAAATCTATACTCAGGAAATTGACTCTTAATTAAAGGGCCAGTGTGTGAAAGATTGAATTCAGTAGGGACAATTTATCATTTTCATAGAACAGCTCTCTCTTCCTATTCTGATTCTTACTAAAGAAATACTCCCATCATTTCATTCAGATTTCCTTGCAGTCCACTCTAACTTTAATAAACAATTTTGTATTTTGGTACAAATATGTAAATAAATATGAACATACTGCAGTGTTAAAAATAAATGCCTAATATTATATAATAATATATGTAATATAATATTATGTATTTCATTTTATATAATAGAAATAATGCAAATATTTGTATCTTGGTGCACTTCAAATATGCAAATATGTTAATAAATATGAATATATATATATAATATAATATTGTATTTTATACTGCTATATTATATTATATTATATTATATTATATTATATTATATTATATTATATTATATTACATTATATATTGTATTACATTATATATTGTGACCCTGGACCACAAAACCAGTCATAAGGGTCAATTTTTTGATCTTTCCATTGATGTATGGTTTGTTAGGATAGGACAATATTTGGCCAAGATACAACTATTTGAAAATCTGGAATCTGAGGGTGCAAAAAATCACCTTTAAAGTTGTCCAAATGAAGTCCTTAGCAATGCACATCCACTCACAAAAATACATTTTTTTTTTTATATTTACAGTAGGAAATTTACAAAATATCTTCATGAAACATGATCTTTACTTAATACCCTAATGATTTTTGGCATAAAAGAAAAATTGATAATTTTGTTCCACAATGTATTGTTGGCTGTTGCTACAAATATACCCGTGTGACTTTTAACTGGTCTTGTGGTCCAGGGTCACATATTATATTATATTATATTATATTATATTACATTATAGAGTAGTAGTGATATCAACAAAGTGCAGCTTCACAAATATTTATTTTCATATTTAGTGCATTTAGTTCAATAATATTATGTCAGTTGACACATGACATGAATGTTTTAGGTTAAATGTCTACAGTATGTGCATACATTGTATAAGGTAAAGTGTATATTTTCATTGCTTTTTACTGGTCACCATTTCTTTTAATTTTCCATTTCCAATTACCATTTAATTCACCTTTTCACAATTTTCAATCACTTTTTTTTACCTTAATTTTCATTTTAACATAGCCATGCAGTGCGCCTAATGAAGTTGCACTATAGTGTGTTCACTGTCAAAAGATGTGAGCATAATTCTTTTCATATTTGTAATGCTAGTTTTGATCTGTTTGATTATTTTAGACCCCTGGGTTCTGAGAACCTGCTGCTGCGGGGAGCCACACTGAAAAACACTGAATACATACATGGTAATAAAATCCACACTATATATTTACATCTCATTTAAACACATACTCATTTATATTTATGCATTTGGCAGACACTTTATCCTGAATATCATGCAGTGCATTCAAGGTGTATATTGTGTATACTCTGTTTTTTTTTAAGGCAAAAGGAAGGGCAGGAGAATGAGAGAAGAGAGTTGCTGATTGAGTCATTTTGTCACTCCATTCCCACTGTAATTAAATGAGTCACTGAGGCTTGTGAGATCAGAGAGAACTTCTTAATTGCTAGAGAGAGAGAGAGAGAGAGAGAGAGAGGGCGAGAGAGGGAGATGAATGTCACAGTATACACGTGAGGATTCTAAGTGCAGGGCAAGATCTAAAAATGTTGTAACTTTGTTACAGAGGAGCCATTATGACTTACCGTACGGTAAGACAAAAAGAGCTCAGTTATGTAACAACGGCTTTTATATTTTCATAACATCAAAGAGGCTGCATAGATATGGTCATAAGAGAATTATGATCTTAAAATGCTCTTTGTCTTCTCTTGTTTCTCTAGCTGTGGCCATCTACACAGGCATGGAAACCAAGATGGCCCTCAACTACCAGTCCAAGTCTCAGAAACGCTCCGCTGTTGAAAAGTAAGACACGATGATAGGCTTTCGATCAGTTTATCTCGCTGTCAGCATGTACTGTGTAATGCATTTAGTGTCCTGTTTGTAAAGCAAATTGCGGGCCTCTGTATTTAATGTCACGAATTGTATCAAGTTGCGCTCACATGTGTCTCGTTGACAATTCTGTCAGACGGATAGATGCAGCCATTAAGAAAATACATAAAAATCTGTTTATATTGAATAAGCAGGTGTACTTTCAGACTTCTTTCAAAGTTTGGATATCATTGACTTTTTCAATCAAATAAATGTTGTTGGTTTTTTTTTTTCTTTAGACCTAATTTAATATTATAGATGTCATTCGGAAAGGACCCTCAAGAAAAGTTATTGCGGATAGATTTTGTCACCCTGATGTATGATATGTGTTTTTACCATTAGGTCCATAAATGATTATGCATATACTGCATGGGTCTGAGATCGTCTCATCACTGTTTGTCCTGCAGGTCTATGAACGCCTACCTGATTGTGTACCTCTGCATTCTGATCAGTAAAGCTCTGATCAATACGCTCCTGAAGTACGCCTGGCAGGCCGACCCAAACAGAGATGAGCCCTGGTACAACCAGAAAACTGAGACTGAGAGGCAACGGCATGTAGTACGTGCTGTAAAATAATGCTTATTATTATTATAATAATATATCTTTTTTATTTATTTATAATTTATTATTATTTGTTTATTATATGTTTATTTTTTTATTTTATCTAAAAATTAGAAAAATGGAGATAAAGTTCACATTTTTAATTGTTCAAAATGCAGCACCCCCGCCATAAAAAAAAAAACAAAAAAAAAACAGCCTTTTCAGAGAATGACTAATTCTATTGGTGTGAAAACTATATTTTTTATTAAATATTTTATTGTATTAATGTTTTATTCAAATATAGAAATTACAAAATATAACATATTTTGTTCTGCTGTGTATACACACACACTATGGAAGCTTGTTTCTGCCACTGAATAAAAAATAAAAAAGGTAATTGCGACTTTTTATCTCAGACTTTTTTTCTCACAACTGCAAGATATAAACTCCAGTTATATCCCGTAATTCTGACTTCATAACTCACAATTGTGAGTATATACTGTATCTTGCAATTCTGACTTTATATCACACAATTCTGACTTTATAACTCGCAATTCTGACTTTATCACACAATTCTGACTTTATATCACTCAATTCTGACTTTATATCACACAATTCTGACTTTATATCACTCAATTCTGACTTTATAACTCGCAATTCTGACTTTATATCACTCAATTTTGACTTTATATCACTCAATTCTGACCTTATAACTTGCAATTCTGACTTCATCACTCAATTCTGACCTTATATCACAGAATTCTGACTTTATATCACTCAATTCTGACTTTATAAATCGCAATTCCGCGATGTAAACTCACTAATGCAAGAAAAAAAGTCAGAATTGTAAGATAAAAAGTCACAATTACCCTTTTTATTTTTTATTCAGTGGCGGAAACAAGCTTCCATACACACACACAGCAAAACAAATGCTCAAAACAAAACTCACTATTTAATTCCCTTCATTTGTCTCCTCAGTTAATCCGGGCATTCACAGATTTCCTGGCCTTCATGGTTCTGTTCAACTACATCATTCCTGTGTCCATGTATGTCACCGTGGAGATGCAGAAGTTCTTGGGCTCGTACTTCATCCTGTGGGACGATGACATGTTTGATGAGGAGCTCGGAGAGCGACCGCTCGTCAATACCTCAGATCTTAATGAGGAGCTTGGACAGGTGCGAAAACATTTCAGTCCACTCCAAAACTGCTGATCTGTCTGGGTCAATATTTGTTCACTTTCTCTCTTTCTTTTTTTCTTCATCACAGGTGGAATATGTTTTCACAGACAAGACTGGTACTTTGACAGAAAATAACATGGAGTTGAGGGAATGTTGTGTGGACGGGCATATTTACGTGCCACATGCCATCTGTAACGGGCAGATCTTACCTGGAGCCGCAGGAATGGATATGATCGACTCCTCTCCGGGCGTAGATGGAAAGGTGAGCTTGTTGTTTGTATTTCCATAACCTCTGTTTAGCATTTGGACATATATTCAACTTGTACTGCATGATGATGCATGTTTTTCCTCTCATGAAATACTCTTGATTTTTCTGATCTAATTTTATTCAGCAAGGAAATTAAATTGATCAAAAGTGACAGTAAAGACATTTATATTTTTACAGAAGGTTTCTATTTCAAGTAAATGCTGTTCTTTTGAACTGGTAAAATGTATCATAATTTCCACAAAATTATTAAGCAGCACAACTGTTTTCAAAATTGATGATAATAATGTTTCTTGAGCAGCAAATCAGCATATTAGAATGATTTCTGAAGGATCATGTGACACTGAAGACTGGAGTAATGATGCTGAAAATTCAGCTTTGACATCACAGAAAATAAATCACATTTTAAAATAGATTCAAATAGAAACCAGTCATTTAAAATTGTAATAATATTTCCCAATATAACTGTTTGTACTGTATATTTCTGATCAAATAAAAATGCAGCCTTGCTTAGCATAAAAAACTCTTGGGGGCTTTTCAAAAAACTTGGGGGCTTTTCAAAAAAAAGGCCCCAAACTTTGGTTTTTGTACATACTTAAAAATGAAAAAAAAAAAAAAAAAAAAATCATTAAAATATTAAACCAAATATCATTTCAAACAAACTTTTTGCAAATACTTTTAACCATCTGGTTCTAAGGTGTTTTTTTTTGTTTTTTTATTATATATATATATATATATATATATATATATATAATTACACATTTGATAAAAGAAGCTAAAGAAGCTACAATAACTTTTGGACAAGATGAGAGAATGAACGTGTTATGTTTCATTGCACAGATAAATCATATTATCACCAAGGCAAGTTTTTGCATGAATATTTTAGCTGTGGATGGGTGGAATGATAGATGGATTCTAATTTTATCTTTGATAAATGAGATTAGAGCAATGTGACACATTAATTCAGAAGATTAACCAAAACATTTATTAAAGAATTTGTTAACTGGAATTTCACCTCAGATCTCTTGTCAGTTGTATTTTTGAATGTGATTTGTGAATAATGGATAAACTCAGTTTGTTCCATTCAAATTAGATTCTGTAAGGATGATATTGTGTGCGTGTACGTAAAGTGAAATATCAGAGTTCAGTGTTGAGATTTTTAATGCCTGCTTGTATCAAATGTATCCAAATATTTACTGGATACATGGATATATTGACTGCATTTTGTTCCGAGTTAGACACAGATAGCATTTCTCTCTCTCTCCTTTTATCTCTCTGTCTCTGTCACTTAATCTCTTTTTAGTCTCTCTGTTACCCTTTCTTCTGGTATGTGAGGAAACGGATGAATGATTCCGTTTTACTGAGCTGACTCACATTTAAGTAAAGGTAGTGTCACATAACCTGTGTGTATGTGTACACTGCTGGTCAAAAGCTTGGTTCACCAAGGCTATTTGATCAAAAGCACAACAGTAATACTGTGAAATATTATTATAATTTAAGTTTAAAAGAGCTGTTTTTACCAAATCAGCATATTAGAAGGATTGACACTGAAGATTGGAGTAATGATGCTAAAAATTCAGCTTTGATCAGAGGAATAAATTACATTTTAAAATATATTTAAATAGAAGACAGTTCTTTTTAAATTGTAATAATATTTCACAATTTTACTGTGTTTTTGATCAAATACATGTAGCCTTGTTGAGCAGAAGAGACTTCTTTTTTTCCAATACAGTATATTACTGTTATATTATTCTATTTGCTTAAGGAATCAGAAACTCATTGTAGCAAATTCACATTTCGAGCAGTTTTGTGCACAGCACAGCATGTCTTCTTGAATTAATCAGGAATTTTAAGCAATTGTCTTTTTAATCTTTCATAGCATGGTGTCATTTCTGACTCTTGGTGCGCGTGTGCATGTGTGTGTCTCATCAGGAGCGAGAGGAGCTGTTTTTCCGTGCGTTGTGCCTGTGTCACACAGTCCAGGTGAAGGAAGAGGAGACGGTGGACGGCATTAAGAGAGGAATCCATCAGGGCAAATCCACCTCCTTCTACATCTCCTCCTCTCCAGATGAGGTTGCGCTGGTAGAGGGCATGAAAAGGCAAGACACATGCATTCATACACTCTCACTCATAAACATGCACTCACATTACCTGCTTGTATTGTATTGTTCACCTTATTGTAAAGTGTTACCAATTATATTTCATTTTTTGTGCCAATTTTGACCATTTTGTATCCTTTCCCTGCCCATACATTTGCTGTGCATGCTCATATTTGTAAATGTCCTCTTTACCAGATTTTCAAAGAAAAGTTGATTTATTATGACACAACCCCTTCAT
Organism: Ctenopharyngodon idella; assembly: GCF_019924925.1. NCBI lineage: Eukaryota > Metazoa > Chordata > Actinopteri > Cypriniformes > Xenocyprididae > Ctenopharyngodon > Ctenopharyngodon idella. Next base: position 37,677,353 of record NC_067220.1, read on the forward strand.
CACAATAACAAACAAAGCTTACTTTCTCTTTCTCTCACCTGCTCAGGCTGGGCTTCACCTATCTCCGTCTGAAGGACAGTCACATGGAGATCCTTAACAGAGAAGATGAAATGGAGAGGTGAGCCATCTGGACAACAGCATGAGCGCAATGACCGACAGGAAACTAGCAGCACTTGGATGTCTTTTGGACAGTTAGCCTGGTCTGTCAGTCTGAGAAAGTGGTCTTACCCCCAATCCTACTGTACTACACAATCAAAAAAATCATGTCTGTATTAATTAATAAAAGTAAAATTAGTAAAATAATAGTTTTTAATAGTTTTGAATTGTGTTTTTTTAAATAATAGTAAAATTAAGTATACTTATTAATTTACAAACAAGCGTTTAGCTTCATACCACTAGCACTAGCAGGGCTGCAAAGACCCCCTGTGGTGACCGCAGCTTTAATTTTCTTGTCATACTATGTATTTTTCCCACATGTGGTGTGAGAAAGAAACCTCAGCAAAGGAACAGTTTGCTCAGCCTAATCTGTAATCATCTGTGTATTTACTCAGCAGGTTGTCATATTAATGTAGTTTTGTGTTTATTAAAATAACACTGTTAAACAGTATGTTGTGGGAGGCAGTGAAGTTTCCCTGTTCAGGGAGTGTTGTGAAGGGACCAGTATTTATGAGTGTGTGAGATGGAGAGTTTGTGTGTGTGTGTGTGTGTGTGTGTATTTGTGCGTGTCCTTGAAGGACAAGGATCAGCCATAATTAGTGCAGATACACACTGTCCTACAGCTGAGAACATGAGGGTCAGCACAGAGCGCACTCACATAAAATCTGTCTGTGATAAAGATATATCCCAAAGGACCCAGTCAGAGCCACCTATGCCTTTGATTTATCTGTACATAGTTCTCATTTTAAATCTAAAGACTTCCTACGTTGTCTGTTTGTGTTTATGCATTCACAGATTTGAGCTGCTGGAGGTGTTGAACTTTGATTCAGTGAGGAGGAGAATGAGTGTAATCGTAAGATCAAGCTCAGGTATGATGAAACACACACACACACACACACACACACACACACCTGATCACATTACATAAATGTACTTTATTTACTACTACTATTTTTATACCGCTTTTTACATATAAGGATGTTCACAAAAGGGTATTTTTGATTAAGGTCACTTCTAGGTCCAAATTTGTCCCTAAAGTTTGATTCATTTGAATAATTAATCTGCAAATAATGTAATTGATTTGATTACAATTTTTAGAGATTGGCAGCCCTAATTATTCACTTTATTTATGAATGATTTTCCCATCTGAGAACATCCCCAAAGGGATTTAGCTGACGGATAATTTTGTCCTCAAATCATAGCTGAGTAAACACATGCACACACACACACACAAGCACACATGCACATGCGCACTCACAGACACACACATGCGCACGCGCGCACACACACACACACACACACATGTGCACGCACAAACACACACACACTCATACTAGAACTGCAAGTGACTGTTACACATTCCAGTGAAAGTGTCTGAGTCACCATGTGTGCCCAAATTGAGGGGCCAGTTAATGCAAGTGGGTCAATGTGCTACTAGCATACAAACGAGAGCTAGATTTAGACATGTGTATGATTCCTGAATCCATTCAGTCACATACAATTGACCTGATTACTACTCTTCTAATTTAAAAAGGCAAATAAGATATTCTTGAATACATTAAGAACCTGACAGTATAACTAATGTGTAATTGAAACTGGATATAAAATAGGGTCAATATTTACTTCATGTTAACTTCAAGCATGAATTACATTTTTTTTTGGCTACAATTATTAATTGAAGAGATGGTTCACCCAAAATTGAAAATTCTCTTATCGCTTACTTTCCTTCACGCCATCCCCAATGTAAATGACTTTCTTTCTTCAGATAAACACAAACAAAAATTTTAGGAAAATAGTGAGTCCATATAATGCCATTTGAATGACCCTTGGAAAACCGCACAAAGCTGAAGCAAAATGATAGGTGTAAGAAAAATACTAATTTATTACACTCTTTTAACTATAAACTATCACTTCCAGCCAACTGTCCTAGGAGCGTTTACAAGTTCAACTTGACACAAATGTAAGCGCGTTGTGAAGTTCACACAATAAGTAATGCATAAGCACAGAGGACTGCCACTTCTCGTGCTAATTTCACAATGCACATTTGTCACGTGTCACAACATGCCTCTCATGAACGCTCATATGACAGTAGAACGGAAGCAATGATTTATAGTATTAGTATTTTTCTTCCACACACCAATCGTTTCACTTCAGAGAATATTAATTCATCCACTGGGGATGGATTACCATCACGAATGCTTTGTGTGGTTTTTCAAGCATCAGCTGAGCGGCACTCATTCAGTGGCATTATATGGACTCACAGAGATGGATTATTTTCCTAAAAATCTTTGTACAGTACTGTGCATAAGTCTTAGGCCACCATTAGCCATTATGTTGTTTTAGCAATGGTATAATGACCATATATAATTATTTCTCAGTCTCTTTATTAGAATATTACCAGAAAATACAGGAAATTTGTAAAGTGGAAAGTGTTTAGTGTCCTTCCCTTACACTTAAGCAATAGCAGGAACCGGCTCTCTTAAACCTAAATGGAAGGGAAAAGGACTGGAAAAAGAGGAAAAAAAGAGAAGTTTCTCAGATTTTCTTCTTTGAGAAACTGGAAAAAGTCCAGGAGATCACACTAAATACTGATTTTTGCTTAAAGAAGCCATTTTGTTCTGATTTTTTTTTTTTTTTTTACATTTTGTTTACATAGTTCCTGTATTTTCTGTTTGTATCGTAATAAAGACCAAAAAATAAATATAGATGGTCATTAAAACATTGCTAAAACAACAAAGCTGGTGGTGGCCTAAGACTTTTGCTCAGTGCTGTATATCAGCGATGGCATGAGAGTGAGTAAATGATGAGAGAATTTTCAATTTTGGGTGAACTATCCCTTTAATACCTATTATGAATTTATTGAAAGCATGCAATACCGGTGGTTATACAGTTTCTTCTTTATAGTTTTTAACACTTTTCTGTGTTGGTAATTGTTTGTTTGTTCTAGGAGAGTACTACTTATTCTGTAAAGGTGCAGATTCCTCTGTTTTCCCACGGGTGGTTTCTGGGAAGGTGGAGCAGGTCAGAGCACGAGTGGAGCACAACGCTGTGGTGAGCAGAAATCGGAAACATCTTCATCTTCTTTCTTATTTTAGCAGAGCTATTAATAGGCCACAAAAGCACCTTTCTAGATCTTGATGTAAAAAAGCTCCTCTCAGATGTGTTTGCTTCTGCAACTTTTGCGTCACCCTCAAAGAGAGCTGAAAGAGAAAAGAACCTACAGTATAAGCATCACTGAAAATGAGAAAGAAAACAGAAAGTTTAAAGAACGTCTATTTATGTATTTTCGCACTGCAGCCCAACTCTGTTCTCATTAGCGTTCCTTAGAGGGATAAGTATTATAAACAACTGTTATTAGTTTAATATCTCTATGTACCTGTAGCACCAGAAGTCATTTGTACTTTAATAAATATAATTATCCTTAACATGCCAAATATATAAAATCATGTATATAGAAATATTCTATAATTATTGTCCCAGGCATAAGGAACGGATCTAATGTCATAGATTGACACATCTCTATGTTACTTCATTGTGTTACTCACAGATCTGGGTCAGGAATTACATCACTTTAGAAAGGGTTTGGTTGCACTGGCATCGTGCTGATTCATGACTTTGGTAGCTGTAGTGAAAAGGTTTCTGTAGAGGCAGACAAAACAGAATCTTTGTTCTAAAGACACTGTGAAGAAGCTCAAAATGACAGTTCTGTCAGTAGTTGTCATTCAACTAAAGCTTTTTATCATTCAGTAATCTGCATTTCAAAGGGCTTGTTCACCATCAACTGAAAATTGTCATTTATTTACCTTCATGTAGTTTTAAACCTGTGTAGGGCTTTTCACACTTGAAATAGTCAACCCTTGATTATTCTAAACCCTGGGTAAACAGAATCCTGGGTTATCCTGAATTATCTTACCATTTCACACTGCTCATACTTTACCAGAGGTTAACAATTACAGTTTTTTACAATCGTTAGGGCACATTTTTCAAAACTCTTCACACAGTTCTCCTAACCAACTTTCATCTTAGCACAGCAGTTAATTTCACATTCAAAATGCACTAAATCTACCAAAACACTTCAAACATGTCTCAAATCAACTCATTCTTCCAGAACACTAGCAAAGGTTTTCACTTTGTCAGTCATAAAACATCGACCTAAAAAACACTAACATCAGTTAGCATTATACAATGTTTTCTTTTGTAAAATTAATTAACAAAACAAGAATGACACTGTCTACTGCTTATAATTCACTGCAGTTTATGTTACATGGTCCATGTTTACATTACAGTACAAAATTATTCCCAAGTTTTCCCCTTTGAATTGATGTTAATGAAATTAAAAGACTAATGCTTGTGTAGGTGTTTTGTTTCATCTAATTGTTTTGATAGTATTTGATTTTTTAGATTCAGAGTATATTTCATTACAATATTACTTTGGAAATGCAGCATGTTGTCTTATTCAGTTTTGTATTATGTTATTGTTTTGAACTTAAGTTTAACAGTTTTGAAAACAGTATGTAAGCATGTGCAAATTGGCCTGTAGTTTTGGCGTTTGTTGTTGAAGTGAGAAAAGAATTAATGTAATTTAAAAGATGTAGTCATTGAATGCATTTTGTGCCAAAGCAATGATAAATGATCCACAGTTTAGCCCACATAGACTTCTGTTGTGCTCACTGTGTGAAGAGTTTTGAAAAAGTGACCCAAGTATTAAGAAATGGGTCTTAGCGATTGTAAAAAAACTGTAATCCTGGATATTCATAAGATGCCGTTTCACACTGTACATTCCTAAACCCTGGGTTAACGTCGTTATTTGCATGTTTTGCGATGTCAGTGTCACTGATTGGACAAATGCAGCATGCGACCTGTTTATATAAAAGCTCTAGCATTGCACGTCCTCACATTATACTTTGCCGACTGTACAATCAAGTTTGTCCTGAATGGACTTTTCGGACTATAAAGGTAAGAATTAAACGGTATCATCTTCATGCTTTCCATCACCATTTGACATTTTTCCTCATCAAATGCTGAAACGACTGTTTATACAACATGCACATTCTAACATTCTAACACCGCATTGTTTCACACTGTACATGTTTGGCACCGCAATGTGGTGTTTGTTTTCATAACCCTGGGTAAAAAGTGGTGCTAACCCCACTTCTAAATTACAAGCGTGAAACATTCCTTTACCCGGGGTTAAAAGTGGGGTTTAGAACAACGATAACCCGGGGTTAACATAGTGTGAAAAGCCCTTATGTCTTTCTTTCTTACATAGAATTAGATATTTTTCAGAATGTTCACGCTGCTCTTTTGCATACAACAAAAGCAAGTCAAATTTCAAAAAAGACACAAAAGGTAACATTTGACTTTAAATATTGCACATAAGTCATATGGGCTATTTTTGTTTTGCTTTTTTGGCCTTTTTGGATCTTGACAGCTTGTGGTCAACACATGATTGATTCTATGGAAAAGAGCAGTGTGAGCACAACGTCTTTGTTGTACCACAGAAGACAATACAAGAGTGAATAAATAATGTCATCGTTTCATTTCTCTTAGCATTGGTATGGTTCTTTCCTTTTATATTATTTTATTCTGAGCTAACCTATATTTAGTTATATCTAAGATTAATACAGTTTTAGGACAAAGAATGAATTCTGGTGTTGAATTTTGTAAATGAATGGACCTGGCAGGCTAAGCTGACAACTTGTTTCAAATCCTGGAAGGCTAAGCTGACAACTTGTTTCAAATCTTTCCCTTGTAGGAGGGTTTGCGGACTCTTTGTGTGGCTTATAAGAAGCTGACTCATGAGGAGTATGAAGAAACGTGCCGTCTCCTCAACAGCGCTAAACTAGCTCTGCAGGAGCGCGACAAGAAACTGTCTGAAGCTTATGATGTCATCGAAAAGGATTTCATCCTGCTGGGAGCCACGGCTGTGGAAGATAGGTGAATCACTCAGTCAACCTGATTAACATTTACCAAATACCATCGAAGTTTGATTGACTTGTACTGAAGTGAATCAAACTTTCGATTTCAAAGTTCAGAAATTAACAGAAACTGACTGACTGGAATCCAAACTATTTCATGTTCAGTATTCCTTTGTCAAATCCAGAATACAAATAAGAAAAGAATACAGTGGGATTCAAACGTCTGCATTTTTGTAGTTTAATAGATTAAAGTTTTTAACAAATTATCATGTGTACATAATAATTCGAGTTAAATTTGAAAGAAAATCTTATCTTATTAGAATGATCTAAAGAGCATCTTGTGCTTCAGTGAAAGCAAAAATTGTGATGTCATTTTTGGTAGTAAATAGTGAATAGTAAATTTAAATAGTGATTCTAGTTTATAAAGTTATAAATATGGATATTTTTCTTACAAAAATGCATCGCTTCACTTCAGAAGGCCTTTATTAGCAACTGGAGGCAGATGGATTACTTTTATGATGGATGGATGCGCTTTTTTTGGGCTTCAAAATATTGGTTGCTATTCACTCCCATTGTAAAGCTTAGAAGAGCCAGAATATTTTTTAATATAACTCTGATTGTGTTTGACTGAAATAAGATCATATAGGTCATATACACCTAGGATGGCTTGAGGGTGAGTAAATTATGGGATAATTTTCATTTTTGTGTGAACTAACCCTTTAACTAGTCATTTCAATTGTAAGTTTTAATTGTTTTTCCTTGCCATCTACATCTTTATCGGGAGAGAGAAGAAATTTGTGGGATTGAATGAAGCACGTTTGGCTCTAGATAAAAATATTAGAAGATATAGCCCTGAACGATCCATACCATAAACGGCCCGGAGCGCTTGTGGTGTGAACAGCTCTGTTGTTTTGACGCGCTGCTCATTTTAAACCGTAAACTGTAAAATAGTGCTACAGTTGTCATTTTGTCTCGCTGTCTGGTTGGTCCACTATTTGAGGATGCCTGCACTACACCATCAAAAAATCCATAGTGTCGGGATATATGGAACCATGACGTCCGATGCATTTCTGAGTAAGTCCGATATTGCTTTCCAGTGTATATGTTGTCAAGTAAAAACATCAGCATGTTAAAAATAACCTCATGTTTTCAATAAAGTGCGTCATGCATTTGCCTCAGTAAACAAGATACGTTGTACATTTTCCTGAACTGAAATTGAGCATAGATGTGCATTAGCAGTATTAGATTTTTAACTGGCCGAATGCCAAGGATTGGCCCAACTGGGTGGAAGTTACAGGTCCAGCGTCCAACTGAAGCACACGTGAGCACCCGCGGCCCTGACAGAACCAGTGTGAGTTAACGTTAATTGCACAGGCAATCAATAGAGTCCATCCATTAGGCTCCAGTGTCCTGATAATGAGCAGCTAACGTAATTAGACCCCTTCTTGAATCAATCGGGGGCCGGCAGACGCGGTTCTGATGAACTACTGTTTGGGCTTATGCACTTATGGAGGCCGTCCAACCCAACATTATAAATAAACACATCAATCCATGTCGACCGCCTTAATGAATATGACAGAGCAAACAAATAGTGATTACTGGACGGGAACTTATTTTGTCAGGCTATGTTAATTTGATGCAATCAGTGCCCTGTAGGCACCAGCCTGTTTGTGTTTTCAAGAGGTCACTCAAGATCATGTGTTATTGTCAAATATACAGGGAGCTAATTTGTTAAGAGTCATTGTTGACTGTTTGTAACAGGTTTGAAAAAAGAAAAAAAAAGCCAAAAACATTCGTACACAACATGAAATGGCAAATGCAAATCATTTTTCTTCTGTAAAGTTGTGGTCAAAGTTGAGGCCTTCTGGAGCGAAGCGAGGGTTTTAAAAATATCCATATTTAAAACTTCATAAACTATAATCACTGGCTTCCGGGCAACAGCCGTATGCACGTTCACAAGAGAGTCGAGTTCCATCGGAAGGGTGACCTCTGACTTTAATGCAGCCTTTAAGCCAAGGTTTTATAATCTTCGAATGTTATGGAGCCAAATAGAATGTTGGGAATGAAAGAAGGAATGTTATGACTTAATTAGAATGTTAGAATTTGTTTAACTTCAATAGAATGTTGTTGAGTGAAAAGCAATTCATGTTATTAGAATGTTTAATAAGGAGTGTAATAGAATGTCTTGTCGTTTCTTCCCGGGAGTCTTTGTGAGAATGTCACTTCCTGCATGGCTGGGCTGTGAGTGAGGTGCAGTGGGGGGTGGAGTCTTAATTATCTGGCAGCAGTGTGGCACTGTGAATCCTGACTGCTGGGCTGCTTAATTACTTGAGTGAAGTGGGCTGAGACATCACACTGCCGTATAAGACCTCCCCACCACCGAGCCATGCAGAGCACTGTCCATTAACTTTCACTCCAGCACTGCGCAAAGAATAAAGCACACAGGATCGCTACATACTGTGCCAAATCTTGCTGCTGTCAAAGCAACAAATGCTTTGGATATTTTATGTAGTACTTTGGAAACTATTTACGTCGAAGTGTGACAGTGTCACTAGATTTGTTTGTAAGGAGTGAACTTCTATGAAATTGACCCTTTATCAAGCTCCGCCCCCAAGTTTTACAGAATTTGTCTGATTTAACTAAATTGGTGATTTTATTCTGAAGTGGATTAGCATGTTTAAGGCAGAGCTAGCAACGGTTCGTTTAAACAGGCACCCCTACTTGCTCATTATACCTGCATTGTGTTAGTCATGTACATGAAATGCTTATAAAATGTTCTTGGATGCCATTTTATGTTTCAGGCTGCAGGATAAAGCAGCCGACACCATCGAGTCCCTGCACAAGGCTGGTATGAAGGTTTGGGTCCTTACAGGAGACAAAATGGAGACTGCAGCAGCCACATGCTATGCTAGCAAGTTGTTCCATCGCAATACACAGATCCTGGAACTGACAACCAAGCGGACAGAAGAGCAGAGTCTTCATGACGTTCTGTTCGATCTGAGCAGGACTGTCCTGAGACATCATGGCAGCATGACCAGGGATACTTTCTCAGGGTGGGTACAATGGAATACGTGTACATGTACTTACGTATACACAGGCTCTCACAGACACCTTCACACATATGTGTCGGTCCCCACAGGCTCTCAGGTGATTTCCAAGACTATGGTCTGATAATCGATGGGGCAACACTGTCAGCTGTACTGAAGCCACCACAGGATGGAAACAGCAACGGAGGGAACTACAAAGAAATTTTCCTGGAAATCTGCAGGAACTGCAGTGCTGTTCTCTGCTGCCGCATGGCACCCTTACAGAAAGCACAGGTAATGCAGCACTTCACTCACTAAGACTGTACAATACTGTTCAACAGTTTGAGGTCGGTACAATTTTTTAAAAAATGTTTCAGGAAAGTCTCACCAAGGCTGCATTTATTTGATCAAAAATACAATAAAAACAATAATATTGAAAAATATTACAATTTAAAATACCTTTTTTCTATTTTAATATATTTTAAAATGTAACTCATTCCTGTGATGGCAAAGCTGAATTTTCAGCATCATTACTCCAGGCTTCGGTGTCACATGATCTTTCAGAAATCATTCTAATATGCTGATTTGCTGCTCAAGAAACATTTCTTATTATTATCAATGTTGAAAACAGTTGTGCTGCTTAATATTTTTGTGGAAACTGGGATACAGTATTCTATGGAAGCTTGTTTCTGCCACTGAATAAATTCAAAAACTATTGCGAGTTATTATCTCGCAATCCTGACTTTATAATTCGCAATTGCGTGTTATAAAGTCAGAATTGTGAGATATAAACTCACAATTGCAAGGAAAAAAGTCAGAATTGTGAAATAAAGTTGCAATTACCTTTTTCATTTTTTATTTAGTGGCAGAAACAAGCTTCCGTATTGTTTGATGAATAGAAAGTTCAAATGAAACTTCCGCATGTATTTGAAATGGAAAACTTTTGTAACATTATAAATGTCTTTACTGTCACTTTTTATCAATTTAATGCTTTCTTGCTGAATAAACTAATGTCTTTTAAAAGAAACCAGAATCTTACTAACCCTAAACATTTAAATGGTAGTATAGGTATCAGATCATTTTATAACATCATTTCCTGTCACAAAGTATCATTTAAGTAAAGGAGCACAGGAAACTCCTCATCATATATGTCATTTATATGTTTCCATTTTGCAGTTTCCCTTAACTTTTTTAATGTTTGTCATATTTTTTTCTTTCTCAAAAATGTGTAATATTACTGTAATCATAATAACTGTTTTTATGTGTCTTTCTGTTGTAAGAGTATATTAATGAACAGTACAACAGTTCAATAAAAGTTCATATTAAGTAACTTACATTTTAGACACAATACATATTGGCAGTTATTTTATCTATTTTGCTCCACAGATGGAAACGGGTCCATGCAAAGAATTAACGATTGTGCATTTACAAGAAATCGTAGTGTCGTTCTTTAATGAATCAATGTTTTTGAATGAATCGGTTTAGCGAATGATTCAATGACTATTTCAGGTGCTCTTGAGATCCACTTTCCTGCAGAGTTTACCTCCAACCAAGATTAAACTCGCCTACTTACAACTTTCTATTAATCCTGAAGACCTTGATTAGCTTAATAAGGTGTGTTTGATTAGGGTTGGAGTTGAAATCTGCAAGAAAGTGCAAACCTCGAGGGCCAGGGTTGAGAACCCCTGACTTATTTAATCCTGAATGAATCATTGGTTTTGAACAAATCGATTAAGTGAATAACTCAATGACTCAGTCATAAAGACAGTTTCATTAAATGTTATTTATTTTGTTTATTAAGCCATTCTCCTTGTGGGTTCCAGTGACTATGGGTGATTTAAGGTCTTGGTATCTATTTGGGGACATTTTGTCCCCACAATGATGATAAAACTTGACCCATACACACACACACACAAACACACAGCCACCTGCCAGAGAAAGGTTGTCCTTGTTCACTTATTGTAATCTCTCAGTCTGTGAGTTACACGATGCAATCAAAAGAGACTCTGGTCTATTTCTCTTTCTAATTTACTGCACGCTAAACCTGTCAGTCACTCTCTGGAGCTGCTGGGAAAGCCAGAGACTGTAAAGTCAAGAAGTGAGAGAACTCACAGTATTACAAGACAATTACTGGCCTCAAATACACAATAAAATCCTGTATAAATCATCTGTACTAAAAGTCAAACTGATATTTTAGTCGCTTCATATGAGAAAAGATAGATGGCTGATGAGTATAATATTATCCCATCGCCTCAGCCAAAAACCCTGATTAATAATCTAATCTCTCAGTTGTTCTGGATTTAACCTGTGGAAATAAAACTGTTCTTTCAGATTGTTAAACTGATAAAAGCATCAAAAGAACACCCCATTACACTGGCCATCGGGGACGGAGCCAACGATGTCAGCATGATTCTGGAAGCTCACGTGGGCATAGGTGATTTCATGCTCGCATACAAAATCAAGTCGTTTTAGATGTTATTACTTCTCCAGCCTTCTCTGATAGACTTCTGTTCAACAGCTATGTCAACAGCATGTTACATGCCTATTGACTGGTTACTCTGCTTCTAGGGATCATGGGTAAAGAGGGGCGTCAGGCAGCCCGTAACAGCGACTATGCAATTACCAAGTTCAAACACCTGAAGAAGATGCTGCTGGTTCACGGGCACTACTACTACATCAGAATCGCTGAGCTGGTCCAGTACTTCTTCTACAAGGTGAACCCAAACAAACAAAATGTGTAGACACACAAAACAAAAAAAAAAGTAAGATAATCCCAAGCAAAATAGCTGATCACTAGCTGACACAACACAACACAAACCACGTTGACTGCAGTTGTAAACACAGAAAAAAAGTTGCTTAATGTGTGTGGATGCTACTTTATTCCCAGGAGTTTTGAATAACCCACTAAACAATTTTGTAATGCCGCACTATTTATAGCAAACAGAATTCACACACACATAAACCCCCTAAAGTGTTTAGTTCATCAGGGTCTGTTTTCTCTCCACAGAATGTGTGCTTCATCTTCCCTCAGTTTCTCTATCAGTTCTTCTGTGGCTTCTCTCAGCAGGTAAACACGTATCTCAAAGGTCTATCACTATTAGACGACATTTGAAATAGAACATTCTGTCTTTATATATTTTGAGTTTCTTCAATAATGCGCCTTTAGAAATTAAACTTTTCGTTCTTTGGTGGAAATGTTGGTGATGGGAATGACATTTTAAACATTTATGGAAATAACATTTCAGAATCTTTTGTTTTGCTTAGGGTAATTTCATAGGTATCATTTCTTAAATTTTTTTTATCATTTGACAATTACAACTTATATTTACTGCTATTTTTATTGTTAATATTATTAATTAGTACTTTTATTCAGCAAGGATTCAATAATTTGATAAAAAGTAACAGTAAAGACTTTTATAACACTGCAAATAAACCGGAATAAATTACATTTTAAAATATATTAAAATAAATACAGCCTTGCTAAATATAAACATAAAAGACTTTCAAAAACATTACAAAATCTTACTGACCCCAAACTTTTGAAGAGAAGTGTTTTTTTGTTTTTTTTTAAGTGATGATCATTTTAAGATATTTTAAAATTGGTTCTGGGACAAGAGTAAAAAAAATAAAATTGTAAAATAACAAATATATACATTGTAAAAAGCATTTGATGTAGCAAAAATAAATGATGGAAGCATGGGAAAAAATTAATGACTGATATAACAAAAAGAGAAAAATATCAGTCTGTTAGTAAATCAACACCTGCCACATGAAAGTCCACGTAGTTAAAAGTAAAACAAATTTCTCTTTTTCATTTACTGTTGATTTACTCTAACAATGGCAAAATGGATGAATAATTTTTTTTTCCCTCTGCAGCCACTGTACGACACGGCATATCTGACCCTGTACAATATCAGCTTCACCTCGTTACCCATCCTCCTCTACAGTCTGATGGAGCAGCACATCAACATGGACATCCTCAAACGGGACCCCTCTCTATACAGGTGAGGAATGTTCTGGTTGCACCAACAACTCGCATTACCCACTCCTGTGATTATGATTTAAACTTTAAAACTCAGGCCTAAACAATGAGAAGAATCATAAAATAATAGTTCACCCAAAAACAAGAATTATATGGTCAGTTTTGAGTTGTTTTTAGTCTGATACATGGATGATACGTGATGTGATACATCTCATCACGTGTACAGGGGAGGTATTTTGGAGCAGCATGTTCACTATCATCTATTTCTGGTTCCCTCTTTGAGACCTACTGATAAATCCCTGTCTACACGCAGGCTATTTATACCAACCTTGGCCTCCTTTTTGCATGACTGTTGGCTTGCTGAGACTCATAACACGCATTGTTTCATAACCTGACATTTGTTGTTACACCTTTTTTTCCCAGAGACAAACCTATACTTTTGAAATAGTTATGTGATTGTGTATGTTTACAGGATTTTTATTATTATTATTAGTATTATTATTGCTTTTAAATTATTTGAAAGCCTGCTTCTGGGACAAGTGTAAAAAATAATAAAATCATAAAAGAACGAAAAATATACATGGTAAAGAGCATTTGAAATAGCAAAAATAAATGATGGAAGTATGGGACTTTTATTATTATTATTATGCTTTTCTGGCTGACCCAGTTGGATCAGTAGTTCAGAATTTTATTTTTAGAACTATATTTAATAAAGAATCATAAACATCTAGTTTTTTTTAATGTTACCCAAGGTAAGATATTTAATCAGCAAACTTTATTTGCAAGACATAAAAACACATGTACATGATCAAATAATGCAAGTCATAGTGACAGCACAGCACTAGTCAATTCGGATGCTTTAACTATTAAACATACTGATGCAATTTAAATAAAAAAAATCAATATTTTTAAAAACCTTTTGTTTTCCTTGCATCATTTTTGTATCTAACACACCGCCTGATGTAGCCCAATCTCGCTCTCTGTATTTTCCTCTTTAATAAAATGTTTTTCCTGATTGTGAGCCTCCAGGTATTCTCACTTAATCACATGAACACACTGCCAACAAATACAAGCCTGCAATAATTGTACAGTTCAATCAGCCTTTGGCAAACATATTTGCATAGACTCTTGCACTAAACTCAATTTACACACAGCACTGGGCAGAAATACTGTTAGAACCACTCTACGTTTTTTCAACAAATGTCCTGACGCTGCAATTTTTTTCCTCTTATTCCTCTGCATTGCTTATTCAGTATATACATTATACACAGTGTTTGCTACTGACACACAGTGCAGCACTTCAAGGACATTTTCATTAGAAAAAGCTGATCTAATATTCATTTTTGAATATTGTGGTGAGGTGATGATGCACTTTCATTTGAAATGTTCCATCCAGTCTCAAGTATGGTTGAAGACTAAACTAATGTTTCATAGAGTGCTTACAAATAACCATGTGATCTTGTAATGAAATGTTAGATTGCTCAATTGCTCTTCATTTTGGAATCAATTGCTCTTCATTTAGTATAAATTTCTTATGTACTATTAAGACAATTGTGGACATACAGTATAAAATGAACAGATAGCATAGCTCAGATCATTTGATCTTGGAGTTGGAGTTCAGATCTTTGACTTCAGTTTATTGGAAAATCTGAGCACAGTTTGAGACATTAGCTATGTTTCCATCCACCAATTTGTATGCATATTTTGGGATATTGCATAAATTCTAAAGAAGACATGCGCATAAACTAGGATGGAAGCACATTTACTGAATAAATCACTCGATGCGCAACAAAAAACTCGCTTGACTTCAAAAGTGGATGTGATTGGATAACTGAACTAACCAGTGGATCAGTTTCATTGCACAGCATCTCAAATGTTGGTTTGATCATTCTGAAATGCCTGAGCCAAATGAATGATTTGGTATAATGACCTTCCAGAAGCGTTTCACACGATTGTGTTCCCAAATGCCAGGCATCTGAACGTAAGATAACATGACCGCATTTATTGCGTTTGTCTGCGCGGATGCAAGTCATTTATGATGGGGGAGAAAAAGACCTACAAAGGTTTCCCTGATTGCAACAACTTCCATTTTGATTACAGATGTTTTGCGCCTATTTCCCAGGAAGTGACCTTTTTCTACTCTTGAACACATGGGATGGAAACGGTGCTTTATTCGCAAATGTTTTATGTGATATTCTAATTTTGCACATTATATTGTTTTGAATATTTTTATTTTTAATGAATTTCTTTTTACAGAGATATTGCCAAGAATTCCCTCCTTAGATGGCCCACCTTCATCTACTGGACATTTCTGGGGCTTTTTGATGCCATGGTCTTCTTCTTTGGTGCTTTCTTCCTTTTTGACAACACAACCTTCACCAGCAATGGACAGGTAATGCAGCCACCGTCTAAACCATGATTTTGTTTCAGCATTTTTCTGTGTGTGTTTTGTTTACTCAACTTAACCAGCTGTTTTTTCCTTTAGTTCATTTTTTTCTCAGTCAAATAAAAGTCGCATACAGATTGAATGGGTGACCGATGCTTGTTGAGTGAGTTATTTTGTGGTTAAAGTGCTTATAATGTACACATTTGTGGTTTAACTGACGTCTTGATCCAGCTTGCAGACTTTTGTCTGTCCTCCTTTGCGTATGTTTGAAGTCATTACAGGTGCTTCTCCATTCATTTATGCGACACAAAGCATGCTGGTTAATCAGTCAGATCAGACATCTTTCTCTGTGCCATTAAGTTAAATCATAGTAACCTTTTTGGATTGCTTTTTTACCTGTTTGATTTACTTTAAGTTATAACATCCTAATTTTTCTTTACTTTCTTGCTCCCTGTCCCCTCCCTCTCCTTCTTTTCTTTCATTTTCTTCTTTATCTCTCTTTCTATATCTCTCCCTCTCTCTTTCCTCCTTTTACCTACCCCCTTTTTGCCTTTCTTTTCTTTTCTGCTTCTCTTCCTTTCCTCAGCTAATGGCCACCAACACACAGATGGTAAGCCTGTCCCTATCTGTTTCTCATCCTATTTTTAGTTTTAGTTTGACTGTTTCCCTCCTCAGCCCCTCCCCTCATCCTAAAGCCACCCTCACTCACATAGTGTCTACTAACACTAATCGTTCACTGCCATCGTAGCTTTCAAACAGTACCGTACAACATCCCAGTGTCCCCTGTACCGAGGACCAGCCACTGTAGGTATAGAGTAGCGAGCCCCCCTGTCCATCTTCCTCTGTCTATCATCTTGTGATCGAGTAGGAGTTTGTGTGTCGTCCCGTGTGTCACGTTGCGACTGTGTTTTTTTGCAAACACCCGGGTTGGAGGGGTGTTGTCATACTCATCCTCATCGGCCCGTAGGATACACGTCCATCCTCTCATGCCTCACTGCAAGGGCAAATGAATGAACAAGAGGAAATGTGGATTAAGCATTTTGTTTCATTTGGTACATGTTGAATGGAAGAGAAGCTATTCAGAAACTTTTAATTAGAAGGAATTCTGGAGGCTTTTTCCACAAGTAGGTTACACTTTGGTGTCTCGTTAGCTTTTTTTTTTAAACCATTGGAGGTTCAAATATCTTTTAAAGATATTTTTTAAGATACATTATCTTTATAAGATAATGTATTAGATTTAAAGCATTTAACATTTAATAATGTCTTTGTTGTAATTTATTGTAAGAAAAAATGGTAATACTTTGAGGTTCCAATTAACATTCGATAACTATATTAATTAACATAAACTAATTATAAAAAAATACTTCTGAAGCATTTAATAATCTTAGTCTGTGTTAATTACATTTACTAATACATTATTAAAATCAAAAGCTTTATCTGTTAATATTATTTAACTGACCTGAGCTAACATGAACTAACACTGAAGTTATATTTTTATTAACTAACGTTAACAGAGATTAATAAATACTGTAACAAGTGTGTTACTCATAATTAGTTAATATAGTTAATGCATTAACCAACCTTTTTATATTTTATATAAATTATTATTATACATTTAAAATCAATTTAGTTTTAATATTGCTAGAAAAATTGCAAAATTGCACCAAACGTCACATAATTAAAATCTGTCCCAAATTTTGGTTATAGGGCTGTAAAAATTGCAAACCTTGTATAAAATGAACAGAAAATAAAATAGCTCATCTATAGCATTTAGTTCTACCTCCTATGAAAGCCTGTTTCCATGGAATAAAACAATTTAAAAGATAAATGTGACTTTTTATCTCACAATTCTAACTTTTTTTCTCAGAATTGTGAGGGGGAAAAAAGCAGAATTACGAGTTTATATCTCACAATTCTGGCTTTATTTCTGGCAGTTGCAAGTTTATTTTTCACAATTCTGACTTTTTCGCACTTCTGACTTTTTCTCGGATTTGCGCATTTAAATCTCACAATTTGACTTATTTTCTCAGAATTGTGAGACATAACCTAGCAATTGCAAATTATAAAGTCCAGTTCTGAGGGGAAAAAAACTGACTTTTTTTCTCAGAATTTGCGAGTTTATATCACGCAAATCTGACTTTATAACTTGCAATTGTGACGTTATATCTCGCAATTCTGATGTTATTTCTCGCAATTCTGATGTTATTTCTCGCAATTGTGAGTTTATATCTCACAATTCGGACTATTTTTGCACTTCTGACTTTTTTCTCGCAATTGTGAGTTTATTTTCTCAGAATTGTGAGATAAATTCGCAATTGCGAGTTATAAATTCCAGTTCTGAGGAAAAAAAAGATTGACTTTTTTTTCTCCAAATTCCGAGAAATAGTTTATATCATGCAATTCTGACTTCATTTTTTATTCAGAGGTGGAAACAAGCTTCCATAACCTCCGAAAGTTGTTTAAGCACCTCTTTTCACTGACAATTTGTTGAATAAGAAAGAAATAAAAGAACTTCAGGCCCTATTTTTTACCCTGTTTGTGGAAAGTGGCAGATACTCTAACATTATTAGATTAACTGTTATCAGATTAAACAGAAAACTTTGCACTTTTCTCTTTTTTTTTTTTTTCAATTGAAATATCAAATTCATCATTTTGAAAAACCTCACAACATCCTTAAATATCATTTGCCCTTGACAAGTTTTTTAACACTAATTTTGATTGCTCATCGAGGTAAGTTAATACATTTTCTTCAAACTTGTTGACATCTATTGTGTGTCCTTGTACTTGTTTTTATTTAAACTGGTTACTCATCAACATTGTATTGTTCACTAAAACCATTTGGTGCCATACAATCTTTGACCTGCTTGTGTTTTGCTATGGCTTGTTGACTTTGATTGTGATTATTATTTTTTTAAAGATAAACATCAAGTGATTTTATAAAGAGCTCTCATTATAGTGTCGATGTTGTTTTGCATAGTGTCATCAACAGTGTGGCCGGTCCGCAAACAGGGGAAAGTTCTAGAAGAGATGTCCATTGTGTCTAAATTCAACCATTTGCCAAGACTGTAAACAATGAGGGAACAAATCCCCCCCCAAAAGAGGAAAAACAATAACACAGAAAAGCTTTCCGCACCCGAGCAGAGGTTTATTGAGCCCAAACACTAATGCTGAATCCATTATAACATTTTAAGGGGCTTTCTAATCTCACTATTTATTTATGATGCTTTTATAGATGAAATATAAAATTCATTTGACATCAGCGAGCTCCAGGCATCATTAATAATCTTTGTAAAACAATATATGATGACACCGAAGTGCTTTCATTTGCAGTGCCATTAAAATATAATGATACAATGCTACTATTTCTTGCAAATTATTCACAGAAGATTTTTTTTAAATGTATTTTTTTTTTTATGTATATATTTTACGCTTCTGTGAATGCGGTGTTGATGCAGAAGTTTAGTTGAGCGCAACTGATACAACTATAGATGCACCAATAGGTTAGGTCATCCATTAGCATATTAAAGATACTAGTTTTGATACTAAAAACTAATGTGTTGTGTATTGTTTATATATTCTTTTGCTGAATTGTTTAATTAAAGGCACATAAGCTTTTGACATGCATAACCATGTTTTTATGGTGATGAGAGGGTGAGTTGCGCACTAACACCGATTCTCAAGTGGCTGTTTGTACATCAGTGTCAATCTCTTTTTGCCTTTTTCAATATTTCTCTGTTCCAGATGTTTGGAAACTGGACCTTCGGAACACTTGTATTCACTATCCTCGTGTTCACGGTCACGCTAAAGGTGATACATCTGACACATGTGTTACGATGCTGACTGTTGCCAATTGGCGTCAACTCAACCATCTCTATCTTCCCATTTTTCATTGTGTCTGCATGCTTTAGCTCGCCCTGGACACACATTACTGGACGTGGATCAATCACTTTGTCATATGGGGGTCACTGCTTTTCTATGTCATCTTCTCCCTCCTGTGGGGAGGCATCATTTGGTACGGCCTGCCCCAATATACTGTACACTTACTATCACCAAATCAAATACATGTTAATAACGTCTTTCTGTTCTTTATAGGCCTTTCCTGAACTATCAGAGGATGTACTATGTGTTCATGCAGATGTTGTCCAGCGGTCCCGCATGGCTCAGTATAATTCTGCTGATTATAGTCAGTCTGCTGCCCGATGTGGTGAAGAAAGTGTTGTGTCGAGCTCTATGGCCCACCACCACAGAGAGAATACAGGTACGACGCCAGTATCTAAATGTGCATAGAGATGCAAGAATCACATGTCAAACGTATATAAATGTGTCTATATTTTAAAAAATAAATAATGTTACGTATATACCATGATTATTAGTTGGGGTAGATGCCACATTTATTTTGATGCAAATTATAACAAAGTTGTGAGGGATAGAAATACATTTTGGTAACACTTTATATTACGATCTTTTAGCTAGTTATTTATTAGCTTGCATATTACTAGAATATTGGCTGTTTTATAGTACTTATTAAGCACATATTAATGCCTTATTCTACATGACCATATTCTACGTTCTTAATCTACCCAATACCTAAACATAACTATCTTAGTAACTATTAATAAGCAGTAAATTAGGAGTTTATTGAGGCAAAAGTTGTAGTTAATAGTGAATATGAGTTCCCTATATATTATATATGTGTTACCTACATTTTTTTATTATTGATTAAAGCCCTAAGTCATGTAATTTTCACAACCCATGTTTTCTGTCAAGTCAAGTCACCCTTATTTATATAGCGCTTTATACAATACAGATTGTTTCAAAGCAGCTTTACAGTGATAACAGGAAAATGATTCAATGATGCAAACAGTTCAGCAGCTCTAAAAGAAAATAGCGTCATTGTTCAGCTGAAGTCAGTTCAGTGTTGATTCAGTTCCACTGTAAAGATCGTAAGTTATAGCATTTTGTAGTTTGTAGTTTATTTTTTTTTTTTAGATAAAGTGTATTGAACTGATTGCACTATCCATAACAGCTTTGTTTTAACTCACATCAACTTCAAAATCTACCAAAAATTGTGAAATAATATGGCTATTTAAGAGAAATGTTTGTTATTTTCAACCAAATAACTGTTGATCTGAACCAGCTCAATAGTGCTATAGTTTGTGATAATGGCTACTAACTGGTCTTCAGATTTACACTTGCGGGGCATTGGTTTCCAGTGTGATGGATGTAAGTGAATTCTGAGTGCAGTTCACGATTCTCTTCAGCTGTGGATGCTTCTTTTCGTTGGATGACTCTTTGAGCCATTCAGTGGTCTTATTCAATCTGTCGACTTGTGAAACAGTATTTTGACAACGTATACTGTGTATTTTACTGTGTTGGCACACATAGTATGTCACCATACTATGATGAGAAATTTCAGAAGGAAATTTAATGTGTGTGTGTGTGTGTGTGTGTGTGATAAACTTACCTTACCACTGGTTTAACCCATGTGATGTTTTTTCCTCTCACTCACCTTCCCTATTAAATTCTAGAATTTTCCAGTGCGCTAATTTTACTGCCACATTAATGTCAACATGAAACATCCATAATGTGATACATTTCTGAGTTCAACAGCATATTCAACAAAATAAATAATATGTAATCTAATACATAGACAAGATTTAATCTTTGGGGAAATGATCAGGAGCGGTAGGTGCTACAAACCTGGATGGGAGGGGAAGGGTTGAAAAATAAGAGGAGTGAAAACAAGCATGTATAAGAATGTGTATTAAGAAAGTAAATAGGGTCAGTTTTGATTTCATGTTGACTTTAGGATCTAACTGTACAATATGATACTTCAGTAACACTTTACATAAGGTTCAGTTTGTTTACATTAGTTAATGTCTTAGATATCATAGACTAACAATGAACACTTTTATCAATCTTGGTTAAGGTAAATATATGCTGTACTGTATATATTTTAAATATTTTTCTATTGCTTTAATTATACTCTTAAGTTTTATAAATGATAAAATGCAAAAGAATGTATTATGAAAGAACATGAATAAATAATAAATTAATTTAAAATGAACATTAAAGTAGATTAGTTATTTCATAATGCATTAATTCAATGATATTATTTAAATATTATTATAGTATTTATTAATATTTTTAATTAGCTTTTATTTTTGTTTTCATTCTAATTTTAATTTGTTTTAGTCATTTTGTTTTGTGCATTTGCCATTTTTATTAGTTTTTATATTTAACTTTATTTTAAATTTGAGTTTTGGTTTTAGTAATTTTAGAACTTCAACTTAAATTTCTTTTATTTTATTGTATATTTTATTTTATTTTAGTTGCCAAGTTTTGTTTAAGTTTTTAAAATGTGCAAGTTTTTCATCTAATGTTTATATTTTAATTTCAGTTCACAAAAATGATTTTTAATAGTTTTAATTTTAGTTAACTATAACAAAACGGGTTAATGAGTTGAACCTTATTGTAAAGTTTTACTAATAATTCTGCAAGAAAAACAAAGTTAAACATGCACTGCTGAAATTCCTTTATTAATCTCTGAGGATTGGTCAGGTTGTTAACCTCTCTAAACCCTTTCTTTCTTATATTCCTCTTCCATCTCTCTTTTTCTCTGATGCTTGACCTTCCCCCTCCCCTGTGTGTTTAACCCTTGGCCTGTGACCTGTGGTAACGGCAGACAAAGCGGCAGTGTCTCACTGCTGAGCAGTCCACCATCTTTATGCTCTCCCAGACCTCCAGCAGTGTCAGTTTCTGAACTGAGACGGAGGTGAACCTACACATTCTCTCTGCATGT
This sequence comes from Ctenopharyngodon idella, assembly GCF_019924925.1. Lineage (NCBI taxonomy): Eukaryota > Metazoa > Chordata > Actinopteri > Cypriniformes > Xenocyprididae > Ctenopharyngodon > Ctenopharyngodon idella. The sequence goes on from NC_067220.1 coordinate 37,699,623, forward strand.
GCGTGTGTGTATCAGTGAGTGAAGACACAACAGGGTCACAAGTATCACAGGACTTACTGAACATCTCTGAGGATCACAAACTACCCAACATGCCAATAGCATCCGTCGAAGTACCCTGTGGTGTCTCTGTTTATGTTCTAAGCCTTATATTCCATCAATCTTCATGTTTGCATGCATGACACGTGCATGTTTATGTTTGCATATGTGTATTTTATGTTGCAGATCTGAAGTTGTTTAATGGAAATGCATTTTCTGCTGCTGTACTTTCAGTTCCGGCAAGATACTTCAGTGTCAAAACAAATTCTAGAAAATATTCTGCACATGGGTCTGTTATGCCACATTTGAGACTGTTTGTGTGTGTGATGTTTCACAGAGAATGAGGGCTGACAGGATCTTTCAAAGGGTTGAGACAAACATTCATGATTCACTGCTAGATGGGGTTCAGAACACCACTGAGGCCTAGCAACTCTATGGTAAAGAGAATGTGAAGTTGAAGACTAAAGCCAGAAAGAACTAATCCACACTCGACTCCGGTGGAGCTCTAGAGTTCTCAGATGAAGTGTGCAGTTCTAGAACCAGTCTGAGAATTCTAGAATCCTGCTAACTGGCTCCCTCCAGTGAAAGCACGCTGGATTAAAAAACCTTTGCTGCACCTGTGTGGGTCTGTTGTTTGGTGTGAATCCTACAGACTGGTTTGATTTGGTTTGATTTAAAGCTTCAGAATGAAGGTATTGGGTTGTGGTTTGTGGTGTGCAGTACTGTGTATATGTAGCTAACAGGACATGGGGACTGTGGGCTCTGACACATACACAAATACACACAGCAGACTGACATACAGTTTAACATCTAACACACTGGCATGAGTATTTTTACTTTTCTTGGATCTTTCTGTCATCAGTGAAAATATTATTTTGATATATTTCTAAATGTCCATTCCTAGAACATGCTTATGATCATTTCTGTTACTGGGTGAATCTCAGAGAATCTCAGAAATCCTATTAGAATTTAAAATAGTTTTCTTTATTAATATGTTTTATCATAAAATTTATTCCTATGATGGTAGAGCTGAATTTTCACCATTTTGTTTTTTACCATTACATGTTTTTTTGTTTTTGTTTTTCAATGAAAAAGCATATTCTACCACCATAATTATTAATTACAATAATGCATTATAAAAGTTCACTTTTTATTTTTTTCACGTTTTTACAAAGGTGATTCATTCTCATTTCTGTAATACTGTGAAAAATGTACTGTAAAAATTACTGTAATACTGTATTACTGTGTTTTTTTTTTTTTTTTTTTTTTTTTGTAGAACCGCAAACTCAAAACAAAGAAACAATAATATTTTGCTTAAAGAAAATTAAGTCTGTTTTAGGATTAAGGTTTTTTTTTTTTTTGCATTTTTTGCATTCTGTCATTTTGCAAAAAAATAAATAATAAATAAATGAATAATGTAATAAAGTAAATCTATATTACAATAATTTTACAGTACGCTTTTCACAGTATTACAGTGATAAGAATTTTAATGGATCACCTTTGTAAACAAAAATGTGAAAAAAATCAGAAGTGAACTGTTATGATGCATTATGTTAATAATTTTGGGGGTGGAATATGCTTTTTCATTATGAAAATAATGCAAAAAACATATAATGTTGAAAAAACAAAATGGTGAAAATTCAGCTCTACTATCACAGGAATAAACTGTATGTTAAAATATATTAATATAGAAAACAATTATTTTAAATTGTAATAGTATTTCACAAAATTACTGTTTTGATCAAATAAATGCCTTGGTGAGCAAAAGAGACTTCTTTCAAAAACATTTTACTGACCCCAAACTTTTGAACGTTACAGTAAATATATTTAATTTCAAAATATAACTTACTTTTTCCATTGATTTTTGGGGTGAATTGTAACCTTTCACCCTCCATTAAAGAAAGAAAAAAAAACTTATTTTTCACTGGCCTTAGCTTGCTTTTTTCAGCAGTTTATCTTTTAACATCCCCTCAATCGATCAGTATGGCATCTTCTGGGACTGGGCTTTTGCATGTGGTGAACATTGGATATGTGATTTGTGATGTAATATTTTGTTCTGTTTTTTTGCATTGCTTCTTGCTGGGGCTTTGGGTTTGTGTTGTTTCAGCTTGTGATGTGACCAATGCCTGCATTTACACGCCTGTATGTGATGCAAACCTCTAACTCACTCTCTTTCTCTCTGTTCCCTCGTTCTTTTCTCTAGGATGCTGATAAGTTGTATAAGGGCCACCTGTCTGAGTTCACCCCCCTGTCCTCCCTCCATGCTCCACCTGCGCGGAAACATGACAGACGTGGCAACGAAAGCCAAAACCACACCCACCGCAGGTCTGACTCCTCCCCTCCCAAAAAACTCATGTGTACCTACTGGGGCGGCAAGCCTGACTATTGCACCTTCAGCTCCTTTCTCCGAATAGGAGAAAACCCAAGATTCTCTGGGGCAGCTTACGCCTACAGCACACCGGGTCCTGAGACGTCTGTATGATAGTCTCTCTAAAACAAATAGTCTACTTATCCAATCAAATCCCACTATTGGGAGACCAATTTTGACTTGTCCCCCCTTTATCTGAAACAAAAGCACTGAAATTGGTTGTTGTGGTATACGGTAGTGATTCTGTGTGCTAATTTAGGAGCTGGAGGAAGGCCAGACAGAATTGGCTGCACCATCTGCAAGTGTTGCGTACTGCGCTAAGTGGCCTTGGGACCTATTTACCTTGTTTTCTGTGCGTGTACGTGAGAGCGTGTTCCCTTTACACTGTGGGTTTACGTGTTCGCTCACCTACCCTTGTAATCCTTCATGTGAAAAATTACTTGAAAACAACACTGGGCAGCAGTAGCACAAATCTTTCCATCTCAAACGCAACCTCTACCACTGAATATTAATGTGGATGACAGTTAAAATGGCCTTGGATGCTCTTAAAACTGACAGTCCTGTTTTTTTCTTCTTTTCTTTGTTCTCTGTCGTCTCCCCTTCCCTTTTTTATCCCGTGCTCCTTCTCTTTTCTTGTCCTACTTTTTTTATAGAACAAACTGGTGTTGCCTTTGTGCAAACCTGTTAACGAGGAACACTCCATAGGCTGCGATTGTCTTTGTCCGATTGCATTGTAAGTGGCTAAATTTGGCCATCTGTGTTGCTGCACTGTACTAGTGTGAACTAGGTATGTGTGTGTGTGTGTGTGTGTGTGTGTGTGTGTGTGTGCGTGTAGGCCTTTGTTAGAACAACTATGAGAAGACAAATTGTAACTGGACTGTCATCGTTTCACCCTTTAACTTTCAAAAAGGTAGAAATCTACTCACATTCTACTGTTCCAAAGTTTTTAAAACCATTGACGTTGTGTCATCATGACAACCAGTTACTCTGTCCTAGCTGCTCGACGATTTGCTTTAAAATTCTCTAGTTCCCTATAATCAGTCCTTTAGTTTTTTATTTTTAGAGTAGAACCAGATACAAGATGCTAAAGGCTACGCTAGCCATCTTAGCTTAACTGTTCTGCCTTAATGCTAATGTTTCCCATCTTTTACACCTCAGTTTGGAACCAAAGGTTGTAAACCAAGTGAAATACGGAGTATATAAGTGTGTGTTAGTTGCCTTATGCTTAAAGAGAAAAAGAGGGAAAGTGTTTGATGGCATTCCCAAGAATCCCACCACACTGCCTTAAGTTGACATTGCACCAGCTGAGGATGGAGAATGATAAAAGTAGTATTCGACATCTTCCAGTGCCACCAACACAGCCCAGGGCTCCTGAGGAGAAACAAATGAAATGTAACATTTCTGTTGTTATGGTATAGACATGTTTGTGCATTTACAAAAAGTACAAACAAACTTCTTTTTTTTGTCAGCATATATTTATTATTTTTCCCAAAGCCTCTGTATTAATGGAACTGTTGGAGCCCTGTGCTGGGTTGCTATAATTTATTTGTTGCACATTACTGATTTATGATTGTCTGATATAAATAAGTCAGATGTAATTAGCATGTGCTAGTGTTCATAAACAACTCATTAATCTAACAGCCCAATCAAGGTCAGCATCAAAGATGGCCTATCTTGGGCACTGTGTTCAGAGAAATGGCTCCTTTCTAGTGTCCAGGACACAGAAAATGAGCCGTTTAAAATGAATCCCAGGAAATGTGCCTCACACCTGACGACTTACCTGTTTAATATAGCATTCTCATGAAAATATTATGAAGTACGTTCAGTTCCATCTCCGTCAAGTCAGTGAATTCAGATTTGAGTTGAATGTGAATTGCAATTCAGATTAAATTCCAGTTACATTATAACACAAATGAAATGGATGTGGAACTGAAGCAAACTAAAAATCAGCGTATTTGATCATCAAAACCACAGATGTTTGTCTGCAAGCCTCTTTCCCTGCTGTCCTTCACATTCCATGCTTGTTTTCTTGTTTTGTTTTTTCTTACATTGATTCTTGAATGTAGTTTTGCTTTCCCGGAGCATCATCTCTTCATCTCGACTTCTTTCCTCGCATGAGTTTCCTTCTGTCACCCTGTCGTTCAGTTCTCATGATGAGGCCAGTCGCCCATTTCACCATTTTAACCATCATCCATTAAAGAGAGAAAAAGTAGTGATGTCAAAGACCATCAAGATCACGGTTTTGATGGTTACTCCGAGCTTCTTGTGAGTAGGTGCCTTCTGGTGCTTTTTAACCTCAATGTATGTTCATGCGTTCAATTCAGTGAAGCGTTGCAATCTGGGAAACTCCAGTGTGCACATACATGTGTTTTCATTGCCCGTCAGTTGGCCTGCAACAGAGAATGTCAGATTATGGGTATAGCTAGTTTGTTAAAGGGTGTAGGGGTCGTTTTTGAACAACATCTTTGGGTTAATGTTGATGAAAATTCACAGAATAGTTACAAAAGAATGTCTCTTTTCATGCACACATTATATCTAAATATAGACTATATATTGATGAGTATATTGATGTCAAGGTTTACAAAGGCTGAGTGGATGAATGAATGAATAAATAACATAATGTTCTAACATGTCAACTGAATAACTTCTGCTCCAAAAGTGTATTTAATTTGTATGAATGTAAAATCTGTCTAAAGTCAAACACTGTCTATTTTATTGATTATCGAAGTCTGAACTTTGCATGCCGTAGTGATGGACCAACCACTGAGCTTTATCAAGCATTTATGAGTCATATTCTTATTTATATAAACCACTTTTATAACTTCGATTCAAACTTCCAGTCTAAGTGATGCACATCTATGATACCAAGTACTAATCAATGCTGGTAAATCTGAAACAAAACAAGAATGTGTTTATCCACAGATTCTCAACTTATGATTTTAAGTAGCCAAGACTAATAAGATCGGGGTAAAGTAATTCATTTAATGTTTTTTTTTACCGTTGTTTTTATTTTTGTTTTGCATTTCACTGTATTTCCTATTGTGTTCACTATTACGCTATCTCTGGCTTCCTGAATGTAACAAAAAAGAAAAAAGCCACTATTGTGCACTAAGCAAAAATTGCATAGCGTTAATTGGATAGCCACGAATGACAACTACAAACTACCATACCTAAAATAAGGTGGTTTCAGAACAAATGTCCCTTCATAAATGTGTTTCCTTCTTGTTTCTGACAAACTATTGTTTTGAATCAGAACTATTTCATGTAATATAAGAATAATTTGATCACTGAACGCTGTCTGCCTCAGGGGTGCGTTCAGGCACTGGCGAACACTGTATTCTGTCTGTCTAAAAAAGGCTATATGGAATAGGTATTTTGTATATCTTGTGGGGAAAAAAAATGTCTTTTTGCTACTTTTGTATTTAGAGGATGAAGAGAACTCCTTAGAATGTTCTAAGAGTTAGAATGTTACTGTTCAGTTAAAAATAAAAGAAACCAAATGTAAGATCATGGGAGGAATCAACTTCAGTAAAGATGAAAGTTTGAAAAAAAAAAAAATAGCTTTAACAGTCTGTTGTTGTTGTTTTTTTTCCTAGATGATTTTAAATATGTTTGAGGTAGTTTTTAATATGACGTGCATGGTCATTGCTCACACTCACAGTAGGAATATGAAATACACTCACTGTTTTTAAAGCAGGTGTGACCAAATATTTGATTAGATGTCTACTGCTATAACTAAAGGCGTTATTGCCTGTAGTGGGGCTTAATCTGTGCCAGCCTATTCAGAATAACTAAATATCTATTGCTTTTTTTGTTGTTTTATCTGCACAAAGCGTGATGTTGCTCATAAATTTATTATATATATGTATACTACTGTACACTTTACAGCATATATGTAGTAATATTCATGTACAGTTTGGGCTCATTTTGTATAAAAGTTTTTAAAAGATTGATATCTGTAGATATGTGGATTTTTGCCAGTTTTTTCTGTAGCTATTAACAGCAAGAAAATGTACATTTGCTTGTAATAAAGAAAGAGATTTAAATGTTTGAAAGCCTTGTGCCTTTTATTTTTTCTTAAGACAGAAGGGATTGTTTTTTTTGTACCTCACATTAAGAGGCAATTTCTTCTGGTGAAACCCCATGGCACAACAGGTGTAGTTATATATTATGACCCCTAGGTGGCAGCAAATTGTAACATATTGAGGCTGCTTCAACAATTCACCTCTACTACTCAATACAATCAGGAACTTACTGATCATTATTATTAAAGAGTTAGTTCACCCAAAAATGAAAATAATGTCATTTATTACTCACCCTCATGTCGTTCTACACCCTTAAGACCTTCATTCATCTTCGGAACACGAATTAAGATATTTTTTATTAAATCCGATGGCTCAGTGAGGCCTGCATTCAAAGCAATGACATTTCCTCTCTCAAGATCCATAAAGGTACTAAAAACATATTTAAAACAGCTCATGCGAGTTCAGTAGTTCTACCTTTATATTATAAAGCGACGAGAACTTTTTGTGCGCCAAAAAAAACAAAATAACGACTTTAAAACAATATAGTGATGGGCCGATTTCAAAACACTGCTTCGGAGCTTTACGAATCGAATCAGTGACTCGGATCTCCTATCAAACGGCTAAACTGCTGAAATCACGTGACTTTGGCGCTCCGAGTCACAGACATAACTTAAATATAAGTAAACATAAAGAGGCTATAGCTATTCCAAAATGGTTATAACCTCTCATGCATTAAGTGTGCAGAATGCAAATATTCACGATAAACTTGTGGATATGGAAATAGGTCTGTCTTCACATGATTTGTTAGAATATTACCTTGGCAACAGTAATACTCTAACAAATAGCTACAGACATTTTGCATTAAGCCCATTTTACTATGAACTTTGTAAGATCATAACGACTGGGTTATAGTTCTGTCGTTTCATAATTCAATGATATTGAAACGTTAAGTCTAAATGAGACTATAGCGGTAATGCGTTAAGTCTATGAACAGTGTTTGTCATAAATGTAAGTAAATTTATATTAATTACTTTTATGGAAGTTATAATAGTACACTTTAAATAAAGATGGTTCTTTACACGTAGTAACAGTTCTATTTATAACCGTATCGTCATAAAAACTTATTTGTGTTAGGGTTTAGGGTTCTTTCTTCCCGCCTTTTTGTTTTTGAAATCGGTAACTGTCAAAGCCACCTCATTACTGATTTTCTGGAGCTCAGCAGCCATCCAGTTATCAACACACTCTCAGCAGGTAAATTATTTATTTCTTAAAATGTCTATAAATTTTAACTTTCAAGTTGTTACTGGTTTCCTACCTGTCATGTCTTTTTCTCTTTTTAGTTTAACAGAACATGTAGGCTAAGTGTGAGCAGCTCTATTCAGTTACTGATACTTATCTTCTTCCACAAAGTAACAGAGATATTGAATTTATGATCCATATTGTTAGATTTTAAAAATTATTATTTTATGCATAAACATACCCAGTCACAAAAAAACATTAAAGCTATCCCATGACTTTATATATCACTTTTTCACTCACATACTCTCCATTTTTGCTAATTTTGGCCTTCATAAACATAATTGTTTTTACATAAACAAATAGAAGAGACACATTGTAAGATACTGATATTAATAAAGATTAAAAAGTTTATTTATAACACCATTAAGGTCCTATACAGCACTTTCAAGGCATGGAACTTTATAAAAAGGGTTCTATTTAGCACCCAAAAAGAGTTCTGCTTTCAAGCCAAAGAACTCTAATTTGGTACTATTTAGATCCATATTAACTGTGTAAAAGTAAAATCACATTTGCAATCACAGTAGCTTACTGCAGGCAGCCTTGTGCCTACGAAAGAGTCATGTAATACTGTTTAAATATAAACCCAAAGGATGTAATTATTTTGGAAAGCTTTGCTGAAGACCAGGTTATGATAATACGATTGTTGTTAACTGTTGTATATCATGTTGATGTGTCCAGTCAACACACTCAACAGGTCAGTGTTAAAATATCACAATTGACCACTTCATTAAATTAAAATGAATCAGGATAAATAAGGACTGTGGCCCACATGCACTGCTGGAGGTGTCTTGAAGTTGTAATCCTCTGACTAAGTCTTCATTTAAAATGTTTAATGGAGTGTACGATTATGTGTTCTTAAATGTGTGTGTGTGGCCATGCTCACTGACTTGTGAAATCGTTCTATTAGATCTGAAATTGCTGTTATTTGCTAAGATTATTTATGAGTCATTTAACTTTTGCGCTCTCTCTGGCAGTGGTTTGGTTCATTATTGATTTAAAATGTCTTTTCAATGGTCCAGAGCACATAGAGGTGCTGCTGAAGACCTCTTACTTGATTTGAGTTGGATGTCTATGATGTGATGACAGACACTTCTGTTGATTTGTGTGGGGATCACCATGCCTCCTGGAAGGGAATTATGGTACATGTTTACAGTCTTTCATCCATTTTATTGGTGAATGGATTTTAAACAAAACTCTTTCTCAACTGATTTACAATCCCTGTTCTTTGGACGAAACCACCCTCATATAGTGTAAATATGTAGCATATATGGTACGGAATAAGGCTATTATAATTTACACACTAAGAATGCTTTAAATGCAAAGGAAGTCAAGGATTGCGAAAGCATTCTTCATGCCTATTAAAAAATGTCTGGTTACATGCAACAGGGCAATTCCACTCGCCCCATCTTCACCTCTACCTCTCCATGGCAGAACGCATGTCAGACGACAGTGAAGATTCTGACCTTGCCGTCACAGTCGTAACCTCACGGTTGCCTCCAGCACTGACCTTGAGCAATGAATGCAGCAGAGAGCAAAGCGAAAGAGAGAAAAAATAAGAGAAAAAGCGAGTGAGTCGTCAAACTGTCGCCTCTTAACCTCTTATTGTAAAAGAACAAACTGTACTGAAATTTCATTTGATAGTGTTCCTACACTTCTCTCATTAGATCTGAAGTGCGCTGATGGAGATGCTGAACAAGTTCACTGAGATACACCTTTAAAGCAGACAAGATAAATCATAGCTTGAACCACAACTGATAATAATGTTGAAGGTGCTGTAAGTAATATAAGTGCTGTCAAAAGATTAATCGCGATGAATTGCATCCAAAATAAAAGCTTGTGTACTGTGTATATACACACATGCATGTATATATTTAACAGAAATATATTTATATATATATAATTTATAATATAAATTAAATATAAACATGCATGTACACATGTAAATATTTCTTAAATAAATATGTGTGTGTGTGTATTTATATATACATAACAAATATACACAGTACATACACGTATATTATGTACACACAAACTTTTATTTTGGATGCGATTAATCGCAATTAATGGATTGGTTCACTTAAAAATGAAAATTATTCCAAGATTTACTCACCCTCAAGCCATCCTAGGTGTATATGACTTTCTTCTTTCAGATGAACACAATCTGAGTTATATTAATAAATATCCTAGTTATAATAAATAAATATCCCGCATCTAAGCTTTATAATGGCAGTGAATGGGACCGACGAGTATGAAACTGAAGAAAATGCATCCATCCAAAGCAAAACATACTCCACGGTTGGCAGAAACTACTAAATGCCACTTCCCTTTGTCAGCAAAAGCCTCTAAGTTCACAGAAGAACCAATCAGAAGAGGCGAATCGAAATATATGATTTCAGGATGACTGACGGTGTGCATATGAGCTGGCTTTCAATTGCCGAGCTGCAAGTTTTTATCATGTTTTGTCCAAACGTGCCACACAATTCCTGAAAAGTAAAGCCAAAGCGTCTCGATCACCCCCAGGTGGTCCCAGTATAGGTCATAAACCTAAATGTAATTTAATGGGACGTGAGACAAACTAAACATCTAAATTACACTTCAAATAAGAGTTGAGAGTTAAAAAAAAGTTTGGTTTAGTTATTTGATGCTATAAAAATGGGGGTTTGACTTCATGATTGACAGCTGAGATTGACAGCTTCTCTGAGTGACCAGCAGACTTTTTTCAGGATTTTTGGTAGGAGATTGAAGCTTCAACTTTAATGTCTACATTTGTTTATTTCACACCAACATAATGAGTTGTTCTGCAGTAAACTGTACTAACCGATTCTGCGAGAGTGTGGGCGGGGCCTTGATACCGCGGCTCAAACTTAATGCTCACTATAGCATTTCTTAAAAAAGAAAAAATTTACACAGTAAAATACCGTTTTCCATTGAAACGGTAATATACTGTAAAACAATGCATTCTGGGTAATATTATTAGTAATTTTTGAGAAAGTAACCTATAGGCTGCTTTCTCGAAAATGACAAATATTACCCATAATGCATTGTTTTTACAGTATATTACTTTTGTATATTATAATTACTGTCTCATTTCAAAGACTACATCCTCCAGAGGTGGCATTTGAAAGTTGCATACATCATCGAGGTGGTCTCATTTAAGAAAAATAATGGTTAGATTGCAAAGTAAGAAAGAAATGACAGTATTTTACACCTCACAAGGAACAACAGTCAATTTTATTACGGTTACAGATGACATATGCAGCCTTCAAATGCAACCTCCGGAGGATGCAGCTAATGCATTCTGTACATTAAAATACATTCTGGGTAATATTATTTGTCATTTTCGAGAAAGTAGCCTATAGGCCTCTTTTCTTAAAATGACAAATATTACCCAGAATGCATTGTTTTTTTATGGAATATTACTGTTTCAATGGAAAACGGTATTTTACTGTGTAAATTTGTTTGTTTTTTTTTTTGTTTGTTTTTTTCAATTTTAGAGTGTATGTCTTGTCCACCAAAGAAGTGGACTTAGAGGTTTTTGCAAAAAAAATGGTTAAATACCAATAAGTGCAGAGGTGTTGTGTGCGCTGCGTAAACATGATGGTTATTGTAGTTCTAGACTAAATGCGAACATGCATTTTTAGGGAGTAACACAATATTGTAACTTTCCCCAACACTGCTGCTGACCTACATCTAAATTTCATAAATATTTATGCTCTTGAGTTTTAAGTGTATGAGGTGCTGTATTAGTGCTCAGTAAAATAGCCATTGTTTATTCCCTCAGTTTTGAGAGTAAAAACATGGTGATTTATAAAAGTTATAAAAGATATATACTGGAACAATATCACAAGCTTTCACATATTTTTTAATGTTGATAAATACAGCAGTTAGAACTGCACCTTGGTCATATAAAGACATGACAAATTCATATGCAATATTCATTTATGCAAAGTGTTTTTTTTTTTTTTTTAACCAGAGGCCAGTTTATTACCTTTAAACTGCTTTATCAAAGACCTTATTTTGTCTAAGTTGGTGTGTCTTGGCCTCTATAGTGCCCAGGTCTAAAGAGTGTCCGTGAGGTTCTCCTCTGATGAAGAGAGACGTGCAGGTTTAGCAATAAATTATATCAGAGGATTACAGACATCACTTTTAAAAGCAAGGCTGGATCAAGTTGAAAGCAAACTTGATTTGAAAGCCACTATTTGCCTAAGCAGACTTTAGAGGATTGAATATCAAAAGAAGAATATGCCTTATTATATTGATCATATTAAAAGGCCAAAAACACATAAGTGTTTTTAAAGACCAATACAGAAAATGAAATCCAGCAGAGGAATATTACAAATAAAAGAACAAGTCTCTGTGCTAAAACAGATTGTTCTGGCTCTTTTAATTGACACAGATGCTATATGAGATTTTCAGACTATGATCGAATTTGTATTCTTTCAAAGTCCTAATAAAATAGATTTATTTTTGACATACGGTATTATTTAAAGCTGCTGGTTTTGTCAATAACAATCTGTGTTGACAGTCTCTATATGCACCCGTGAGAGACATATATGCCTATGAGCTACAGTGTGCATTATACAACACATAATTACCTATTATTGATCTTACAAATGATTGAACAGGCTGGTTCTCTTTTAGTCAAAGCATTTCTTTTCAAGCATTGCCAGTGGAGGACGCTCTGCTACTGACAACCAGCGTGAGAGACATGTCATGTGTTAGATAGGAACAGAAAAACGATTTTAAAATGATTTTACAATTAAATGAAATGTTGATTGCTTACAATATTGCTTGCCACTTTTATAATGCAAGCACGCAGGGACAGCTGTTGAAACTAATATTAGGCCTATAATTTTTTTCTTTAATCTTTTATCTGTCATCACGTCTGAATATAGTGTTTTTGAGTTGATGACCTATCCATGATAGATGATGATGGTGGACACATTTTTCTTGAATAGAGGAAATATTCCTTGTGATAAAAATAAATACAAAAAAAGTCATAATAGCTATGCCTGTAATTTTATCCTGCGAGTCATCAAAATTAACAGTCGTGTTTGTTGTGAGTAACCAGTCCTCTAATTACTGATAGGCTATAATAGGAAAGGTCTTCCGAAATGTTGCACTTTCGATTTTACGCATTTAAGCCTAATATGAGTGAAACAACGTCCAATTGAAATTCATTAATAACGATCATTCGTCGAAGTAATTAACATCCCCGATGATAAACACGGGAACAATACCCTAATCAGCGACCGGTCTGAATTTGACTACCCACAGTGCTCCGCATGGTCCGCGCGCAGCAGGCCTGCTGGGCCGTGTGTGGCTATGGAAACAGGGCGCGCCTAATTAGACGGTGAAATCCTTCACCCGCCCGAGCGAGCGGAGCGAGGCATTGTACGGTGTCGCTTTTCTTCCCGTCAGTCTTTCAGCGAGGGGCTAGATTGGCGCTGGCCCCGGGGTTTGTGGGAACCGGGACAGCCCTTTCACGCAAGCCCTCCTCAGGTCGACATTATTACACGGCCAATTAAGTCAGTTCAGCGGGCTCGAACTTGAGCAAACAGCAGGGGCGATTGTTTTCCGCAGCCCTCCCCAACTAGCCTTGCTAATTACTCCGTGGACTGCACCTAGCCAGGATGCAGGAGGGGTCTGACCCCCTAATTAAAACTTGAACCTCCCTAAAAGAAGTTAAAACGAAAGGTTGGTGGCGTCTTACAAATATGTATTTGTTTTTACATTACAATTAGGCCTATACATAGATGTAGGCTATAAATCTTTTGTGTGTGTGTGTGTGTGTGTGTGTGTATGTGTGTGGTCGTGGTAAACCCTACGTTATGGGGACCAAATGTCCCCACAAATAATACCAGTATAAAAAATAATACTACCATAATACTATACATAATACTAATAAATAATATTATTAAATAATAAATATTAATTTTAGCTTTTATTTTGGTCCTCATGAGGAAAACATCTTATAAATCACACTAAATTATGTTTTTGAATATGTAAAAATGCAGAAAATTTTCTGTGAGGGTTGTGTTTAGGGTTACAGGATAGAATATACAGTTTGTACAGTATAAAAACATGTCTGAGGAAAGTCCCCTTTAAACATGTAAACCTAATGTGTGTGTGTGTGTGTGTGTGTGTGTGTGTGTGTGTGTATACCTGCTTAACCATATTTTAGGGACAAATTTGTACCCAGAAGTGAGATATAGATTATATATAATTGTAAAAATATATATATATGTATAGCTGTAAAATGCAAAAAGCTTTCTGTTTTAGGGTAAGGTTATAGTATTTATAACTAGTAATTTATAACTATATATATATACTTCTGTGCAAAAGTCTTAGTATTAGTCTCAGTATTTTCACTATATCTTTTGCTGTAGTGTGTCAGTAGGAAATATCAGTTTACATTTTCAAACATTCATTTTGCCATTAATTGTAATAATACAGTGAGATTTTTGTATGCACAAGCAGTCTGACAACAGCCGGTGCGCCACACAGAGATCTGATCTCACCATCATCGAGTCATTCTGGGATTACATGAAGAAACAGAAAAAACGGAGACAGACTAAATCCAGAAAAGCTGCAGAAACGTCTCCAATACGCTTGAAGAAACCTACATCCAACGTTACAGTACTGTTAAAAGTGCGTTTAAAATAGCTTTTGTACACTTGTACATAGTTTTTCAGGTAGCTTTGCATTAAGGTTTCTTCAAGTGTATTGGAGACATTGCCGCAGTTCTTCTGGATTTAGTCTGTCTCAGTTTTTTCTGTTTCTTCATGTAATCCCATATGGACTTGATGATGGTGAGATCAGATCTGTTGTCAGACTCCTTGTGCGTACAAAAATCTCACTGGATTATTACAATTAATGGCAAAAGGAATGTTTGGAAATGTAAACTGATATTTCCTACTGACACACTACAGCAAAAGATATAAATAACTGGCTTAAATCCATTTTTTGGGGTGAAAATACTAACGTGCCTAAGACTTCTGCACAGTACTGTATATATAATATATAGGCCCTATGCCTATATTATTTATGTACTGTCATTATTTGTCTCTTATCAAATACTTAGTTAATTTTATTTGCTGTTTTTTTCCCATTTAAAATGTATTGACTGATTTTATCAACTAAAATATGATGTTTACTTATGTTTTCTGATCAAACAATGGTTTCCATTGCAAACAGGCCCTGAGGTGACCAACTTAAAACAGGTGACTCGTTTTGGAAAGGAAAACAAACACAAGAGGGGGATTTGGGTTAGAGGCAGCTGTGGATCCTGCACGCTCAGCTGGTGCCGCACAAAGAAACAGGTGACGGCGTAGGGATGTTTGCCCTGCGAGGGTGCCTCCGCGTGCTCCTTTCCCCTGGAACGAGCTCTCTCAGTAAAATCCGCACCTGGCCTGGTGGTCTTGGCAACATCGGACAACCTCTAGCAGATGTTCATCTCTCTTTTGTCACTGACTTCGCGGTGGCTGCTCCGCAAGACAAAACTGCGGTGAGAGGTGCTCCTGCCACAGAACGCTAATCAAAAGATGACTAACATTCTTCCCCCTTTTACCCCACACTTCCAGAGAGTGTGAGAGGCCACTTTCAGAGTGGGAAGCTTGGATGGGTAATTGTGCATGATTAGCAATTTTAATTACCAGGTGCTCGGGGTCCCATCTGAGAGAGTGTAAACAGGATAGCACTCACAGCTCCTTGAACATCCCACATGACCGTCCCTTGCTGTGTGTGTGTGTGTGTGTGTGTGTGTGTTCACTTAAGGAACATATTCCCATTTATAGGGACTGTAAAGTTACATTTCTTCAGGCTATGAACCTTTATGTTCATTCAAATTTTGTCTGCTGTCCTAGAGCTTGTTGTTAGTGTCATCGCATTGAAAGCAAACTGGTGCTTGCACACTTTTCAGAAAAAGAAACAGTCATGAGCACAATCCCAGGAAATTGGGATTTAGCTTTAAAGCGGCTCGCTTCTTTCCAGGTCTGTTAACCTTGCAAATTCTGCCATTTGTTTTTTGTTTGAATGTCACAAGGATGTCTTCTCAGTAAAAGGCTTGTTTTCACAGCAAGTTTCTAATGGAGAAAATGGGTGACAGTTCTTTGTTCAGGAATATCTTGCTTTTGAATCAAAAGAGCGAAGAGTGCACAAGGCTGAGGTGCCTCTTTAAGTGAAAAGAAGTACCGTCTCACACCGACACAAGTGTATCTAATACGACATGCATAAAGAAATATGTGTGTGTGCGCGAGTATTGACCCTATCAACTTCTCATTTAGAGCGGGAACATAGCCTTGAGCAGCATTCAGACCGAGGTATGGTACACTATCGACCAGGTTTGCTCATCAAAGACAAACTCAATTCATCAACACAATATGCAGAACTCATGCATTTGAGCTCTGCTGCCAGAGATCACTTATAGGGCATTAGGGCACAAACTCTCCTTTTCTCACCGAGGTCTCTCTGATCTCACTGTCCCACATAATAAGAACCGTTCTGAAGGACCTGAGAAAGGAGTCTTGTGTATCGCAGTCCAGTGAATACAGTGTAAGAATTTAAGAGGAACATAGGAGGATTTTCTTGGAAACCAGTGTCCTTGCATTAAATTGTGATTGTACCATGCTTTTTTTTTCTTAAATAGGATTTTTTTCTCTATATGTAAAGAATAGCTCATGTTTCATTGAGTTTAACTGTGTGTTTGTGTGTGCAGGATCATCTCGTGAGTCCCTCTGCTGCAGCGATCATACGTGATGAAGCTTTACTCAGTCACCTGATCCGGGATGAAAGTTGCCCTTTGGCTGTGTGACAGACAGGAAGAAAGGGACACTCACGCTAGTCTGATGGTATAGTGAATTAACTGAACAATACAGGTCAAATTAAAGGCTTTTACTGCATGGAGTCACTGATACACACGCACACAAACCTGGTTAGGGATATCTGGAGTGTGTAGATTCATGGGCAGTGCATCAGTTTACATGCAGGGAAAGGCATGCATGCATTTCTTCTACCTCATATAGCAATAATGATGGACTGATATATTGGAAAGACCGATTATTCAGACATTTTGAGATTACTGCCCACTTGATTAACAGATCTGGTAGAAATTATTAAATTAAAGATAAATTATTGTAACTGACTGGCATTCTTGTCAATGCATGATTGCCTTTTGTGTTGAATTTTGAGTTAATGTGTAAAATAAGGAATAATTAAGATTTTTTGAGATTAATTTACTGTGATTAAATTGTATTATGTACACTACTGTATAAATGTTTGGGGGTCAATAAGATTTTTTTAAAGAAATTAATACTTTTATTGAGCAAGGATGCATTAAATACATCAAAAGTGACATTTGTGACCCTGGACCACAAAACCAGTCATAGGGGGCAATTTTTTAAGATTAAGATTTATACATCTTCTGAAAGCTGAATAAATAAGCTTTAAATTGATTAATGGTTTGGTCGAGATACAACTATTTGAAAATCTGAAATCTAAAGGAGTGCAAAAAAAATCAAAATATTGAAAAAATCGCCTTTAAAGTTGTCCAAATGAAGTCCTTAGCAATGCATATCCACTCACAAAAATACATTTTTGATATATTTATGGTAGGAAATGTACAAAATGTCTTCATGGAACATGATCTTTACTTAATATCCTGATGATTTTTGGCATAAAAGAAAATTTTGACCCATACAATGTATTGTTGGCTATTGCTACAAATATACCCGTGTGACTTATGACTGGTTTTATGTACTTACCATAGGGTTAGGTTTAGGGTTAGTTACTTGTAATTATGCAGAATTTACTGTTATTACGAAAGTTCATGTAGTAACTAGGGGTGTAACAATATATTGTGTCAAAATATATCGCAATACAAAAATGCAACAATATTGTATCGTGGATAGTGACAATATGAAAATTACTGTGTAAGTAAAAAAATCCAAGTTTACAGAGTTTTAGCGTCAGTACTACAATAAACTACTATATATAATGTTGAATATAATGTATAATAATGCAATGGGGGAATATTTGTGGGTCCTGATAATGCCAAATGTCTTACTGTATGTTACCAGTAAAAAGTGGCCTACATTATTTTAAATATATCTAGTCAGTGACAGAGTGAAAACATATTCATCTAAAGTAAATCTGTGTTTCAGCGTTAGAATCATGAATATTTTTATTCTGGTGTCACCATGTCATTGGGTTACCAGCACCAAGTCCAAGCCTATTCATTTCTACCCCCAATGTAATACCAAATTTAGCATTTTAATCAACAGTACATTTTTTTTGTTATTCTTTTACCATATGTCATGGAGAATCACAATAATATCATATCGTGAGTTCAGTATTGTGATACGTATAGAATCATGACATGAGGGTATCGTTACACCCCTAGTAGTAACATGTAACTATGTCACCTTAAAATAAAGTGTTACCAAGAATCCTTAAAAAATGTATCACAGCTTCTGCAAAAATATTAAGCAGCACAACTGTTTTCAACATTGATAATGATAAGAAATGTTGGTCACTCTTTAGTTTGTGGGACACATATTCACTTTTGCCTCAATCTCCTAATTTACTACTTATTAATAGTTAGTAAGGTAGTTTAAGGTAGGATTAAGGAATGTAGAATATGGTCAAGCAGAATAAGGCATTAATATGTGCTTTATACATAGCCAATATGATAGTAAAATGCAAGCTAATAAGCAAGTTAATTGTGAGAATTGGTCCCCAAACTAAAGTGTTACCGACATGTTTCTCAAACAGCAATCATCATATTAGAATGATTTCTGAAGGATCATGTGACACCGAAGACTGGAGTAATGATGCTGAAAATTCAGCTTTGCATTACAAGAATAATTTTAAAATATATTAAAATAAAAAACAGTTACAGTAGTACAAATATTTCACAATATTATAGTTTTACTCTAATAAATGAAGCTTTGGTGGCAGTAACAGCAGTATATTGGTAATCAGCTTCCTCTTTTGATTTCACCACTAGTGTTGAGTATTTTTGTTTACTTGATTTGTATTGTCATTTGGAGAATTGTTTTTAGAGAGGCATGTTAACAGTGATCTGAGATGAGGTGGTTTGACTGGGCCCAGTTTTTTGTCAATGGCTCAATTCCTGGCTTTTTGGGTTGCATTAGTGCCTATGGTGTGTCAGTCTAGGGCTCATGCTGATTGCTAATGGCCTAATCCATATCACATTACAAACAGGATGATTAAGTGCTGTCTCACAGTAGGATTATCATGGGATTATTATGGGATCAGTGATATCTCTGATCTGTGAGACACTCTCTCTCGTCAAGTACCCTCCCTGAGGTACATCGTATCACATCAGATACACATCGACTCAAGAGACTTCAATCAGGTAACCTGCAGACAGAACATTCCCATTGCTGTCGTAATTGAAATGGGTGATTGTGATTTACGGAGTATTGCAGGACATCGGTGGCATTGTAAGATGTTTGAAATCATTACATTTTTACAAACAAATACACATTTAGAGACTCCATAAGGATAATCCAGCGTTTTAAATTTGTCAACCCATCAACACAGTGAATTGTAAAACAGTGGCTCTCTTGGTTGCATTTTCTCATTATTGCCTCCTGAAAGGTTTTATCAGTTTCATCAGAAGGCAGGTTAACGTGAGACGGCTGATGTTTGACTTCAGTAATCGCTGAAGGCCGCTTGGTGCCGTGCAGATCCATAGATCCTAAACCAACCAGAACATGATCTCTGGAACCCTCCTGCTCTCATGTTGGATTGGTTTACAGATGATTGACATCTTTTGGCAGGCTCCCAAGAGGAATTCTGGGATGCTTTGGCTGGTGACTTATCGCACATCCCAGGTATATGTGATGTTTTTATTTGTTCGTACCAACAGTCAGTATCACCTGTCACTGTGGAGCTGCTGTCCGCTCAGCTGCTTTACTGAACACAATAGATTATAAGAGGAAGTAGACTGACTGGTTTTGCAAAGTAGCTTTTAATGTGCACTGTACTACAGTACAGATGAGTTATAGGATTTGAATTTGAAGATGAAATTAACTTGAAATAATATTGTCAACAAACCCTGTTTGGTTTTCTATACAATAAGACAATAAATCTGTTATACAATACTACTTTTGAATGATTTTGAATGTGTTCATATATATGGAAGCTCATTTCTGCCATATAAGAACAAAATCATGCTCTGGTAAGTCATGACATAAGTCAAAATTATGACATACTATGTAATTATGAAATGAAAAGTCAAAATTATGGCAGTCAGAAAAATGAGATCAAAAGTAAAAATTATGACAAAACTCATTATGAGCTAAAAAGTCAATTATGACAAGTCCATTATGAGATTAAAAGGCAATTTGACTTTTTATCTCATATTTCTGACTCATAATTTGACATTTAAAGTCATAATTTCAACTTTTTGTCATCATTTTGACTTAGTCATAATTATGGGATAAAAAGTTGAATTGTGACATACTATGTCATAATTTCAACTTTTTATGTCATTATGACTTACCAGAGCATGATTTTTTTTTTTTTTATGTAGTGGAAATGGCGGATGTTTCAGATGAGAAAGGAAAAGGAAATTCATTTATAAAATGTAATATTATATATATACAAATTATGTTACTAGAAATAAACAAGAAAATAAGTATTTCTGAATTTGTTGATATTCATAAAAAGCCTTACAGAAAATATAGGAGCACACACACACAGAGAGAGAGAGACTCATGGTGTATTTCTAGGTTACAGATCAAGGGCCTCTCCACTCAAAAGGGGGCACTGTTACTGCATTACAGGTTCCACAGTATTATCAGGGAGAGTTCTGAATTACAGATTAACAGCACTGCTATACACGTTCATGTAATAAATTTCTTTTTTAATACCAGGCCAATCACTTTAGCCATTGAAATATGATTCTACATTAGCCATTAGGACTGCTGCTCCAATCCTCCCAGTTTTAAAAAGTGAAGAGAGTAATATTTCATTTAGCTCCTCTCAGGTAAAGGCTGTGCACTATGCTAGTGTACAAAAAGACCAAGAAAAAAACAAAACAAAAAACATTTAAATGCTTTAGTTCAATGTTCAGCTCCATTTTCAGCCTGGAAGATCAGATAGTGCTGAAAACACGAATGAAAAGTGTACAGTGAAAGTTGGCTTTAAAATATATGGTACTGCTTAGAGTTTTCTTTTTTTTATTACTTGAAAATTCTTAAAATCGCATGTTTTCCTTAGGAGAACTGATTTTTTTTTTTTTTTTCCCTTTAAATTGATGAGTTGGACCAGATTTAATTTATTAAACATTTTTTTAATTCCTGTGACTATTTGGAAATAAATTCTTACTTATATTCAGCAAGGACACATTAAATTGATCAAAATTGACAGTAAAGACATTTATAATGTTACAGAAGATTTCTATTTCAAATAAATGCTGTTTTTGGTAACTTTCTATTCATTAAACAATCCTGAAAACATGTATCTTGTTTTCATGTATCAGAACAGTTTTCAATGTCGAAATGCTTCTTGAGCAGCAAATCATCATATTAGATTGATTTCTGAAGTATCATGTGACACTGAAGACTGGAGTAATGATGCTGAACATTCAGCTTTGCATCACACATAAAAAAATATTTTACAATAGGAAACAGCATTAGAGACTTCTTTCAAAAACAATGAAAAATCTTACAGACCCCAAATGTTTGAATTGTATATACTGTGTATATATATATATTTAGAGAGAGAGAGAGCAGAAAGAAGAAATGAATGACGATGTATAACAACAGGATAAGAAAGAGAATAAAGCTGCCAAGAAAGCGGCTTTGTAGCACATTTTTTTGTCTCCTGATGTTTCTTCCCCTGGGTAGCTGCACCCTGCATATCAGTACCTTCCCTGCCTTACTGCATATTCCTGTTCACCTGACATTTGGCCCCGGCTCAGTCCCAAAAGCTGCCTGCACCCTGCTGGGTTCACTCCATTAGATACTCCCTACATACTTTGTCTGTCATACTAAAAGCCAAGCCTGGGGAGCAAGGAGAGGTTAAAAGGTCCGAAATGAGCCTCAGCCGTAAAGAGCAGGTGATTTAGGAAGCTGATTGCTCTGATCTGATTGGGCAGGTTGTTGAATTGAGGTATCTCTCATCTCACTGTATAGTATATGGTTGGACTGGATGATGAGGTTCAGGTCATTGTCTTTACTTTGAATGTAAGTCATTATGAGTCCATTTAGATGTTTCCTATTGTTATGGAGGTAATTAGCTTCCTACAGTGTAACTGACTGCTTGTAAGTAAAGAAAAAAAGCCCATCAATGTCTAAAACCTGGATTTGTGTGTGTGGTTCAGGTATACCCTACGTTATGGGGACAAAATGTCCCCACAAAGATGGCAATATCTGAAATCCTTGTCTTGTTTGGATGTTTTTTTGTCCCAATGAGGAAAACAGCTTATAAATCATACTAAGTGATGTTTTTTGATGGGTAAGTTTTCTGCGATGGGTAGGCTTAGGGTTAGAGGATAGACTATACGGTTTGTAAAGTATAAAAATCATTACGTCTATGGGAAGTCCCCATACAACATGGAAACCAGTGTGTGTGTGTGAGAAAGAGAAAAATAAAGGAAAATTTGAAGTGCTGTTTTCTTTATTAGACTAATGGACATTCACTCTATAAAAGGGCATTTAAGAAATCCTGAAATGAGATAATGTTGATTTGCATGTGCACTGATGTCCTGTGAGTTTGTGCTGACAATTCATGAAATGAATTTGTGTTTGTATGCAGATTAAGATCCGCTCAGTTCTTCTCTATCAAGAGACGTGATCGTCCCACAGATTTTTTTTTGGTACAAAGTTAAAGGATGATCCTTCTCAACATTTTCAACAAACAATTGCAATTTCATTTTAACATAATAAAGACCAAAAAATGTTTTTAAGTATATACATATACTCAAGGCTAATGAGGGGGTGTTTTCTGACACCATTTTCAGGATTCAAAGTGCATTTTTGAAAACGATACTGTTACCGCCTCCGTATAAATTACAAAAATAGGCGCGTAGTGTTTCTTTACAAAGTGGCATCACCAACTACTGGCCTGGCAGCATAATACAGAGATTTTAGTCATTTTCACGGATCTGTGTGAATGGGGATCGTTTTGACAACATTGACGTTTGTACTTTTCAAAAATGCAAAGGATTGATTTTTTTGTTTCCCCATTCATTTCAATGTGGGGTCTTGGGAGATCCCGAACTTCCTGAGAGGGACTATTTTTTCACACTAACATACAAACAAATAATTTATTTTATTATTATTATTATTATTTTTGTAGAGCTAGCAAGTTTGCCAATTAGATGAAGGGAAAAAGTTTTTTTTTTATTTCAGCAAACATCATTTGGGGTCAAAAAGACCCCGAACAGCACATAAGGGTTAAAAAAAATTGCCTCAAACTTTTGAATGGTATGTCATGCATAATAAAATTGAATTCAAGTTTGTAAACATTCAGTTATAATGGCAATCATCACTGAAACAAAAAATTATAGCCTTATTTTTTGCTTCTATGTTTATTGGAGAAGATTGTAGGTTTTAACATTTATGCAATTTGTAGATCGCAAGTGACTTACACTGTGTTCGTGTATCAGTTTGTGCACGCTGTACTATCTGAGCTACAGGAACTGTGAAGTGGTTTGTGTTTGTATGGAGTTGCTGTGGTATCTAAATTGTTTTTGTTTGTTTCTGTGTGGTTGTTTGGGAGTAGAGACTTCTTTTATACTTTGGTCCCATAAAAATGACATGTATCCTTCCTTCATAGCAAATCTATGGACTGTTTTACACTCATTTCAGGCATTGCCAGGTGAAAATTGTCCAGTCACTTAGAACAGTAATAGCGCACCTCTCCTCAACAAGCCACACACCATGAGGTGTCATTCATTTTCATACCACAGACGGTACAGGACGAGTTACATGGTGAAGTTGTTAAAATCTCTAAACATAGTCGAGCAATAGAAGTGTTGATGATTGCCTAACTACATTAGATTCCTCCAGCTCATGCAGTACAGCATCTGGTGAATCATACGGGTGACAGAGAGGTCAGGGGCGGCTGGAGATAGAGGAATGTGTGCGGAGGAGATGGAGGTGACTGTATCTCACACAAAGACAACTACTGCTTCCCCTGTAAAACAGGCATGTGAAATGGTTTCACAGCCAGCCAAACTCCCTGAATCCTCTTCTGTGGAGAGATGCCAAACCACAGAAGAGAGAATAAAGGGAAGCCAAGGAGAAGGGAGAGAGAGAGCTGAAAGAGAGCGATAGAGACAGGTGAGGAGTGAAGAGAGAGACACAGACTGTGTGTGTTTGAGGTCTCTACATTATATTATTCTGAGGTTGCACTTTCAAAGCTCAAGAGGCTTAATAGAGTTCTCAGTTATACTTTTTTTTAGATAAGAATTTTGTCTAAATATTCTACATACAATACTTAAGTAAAAGTGGGATTGCTGAAAGACAGATGGTGCAAGTCTCCATTATGCTCTGTATAATCTAACCCTGTAAAGCCTGACATAAAATTATAGGCAACATTTTTTTTAATGTTTGCATGCTTTTGTTGAGTATCATATTTGATATACATCAGGCTTTTATGGCTCATATAGTTTGCTATAGGCTGCGTCCAAAAGCTTAAAATGCTGCCTTCAGAGGACGCATTCCAAGATAGGAAGGCATCAAGGCATGTCCGAATCCAATGTTAGGTTAATTTCCTGGGATACCTTCATCTGATCGATTTTTGAAGGCAGAACAGATGTATCCTTTGCTGCCTTTGATATCCCCACATCCTGTGCATTCCATTCTGTGACAGTTGAGCTAAAAAAATAAAGATGGCATCTGAAAGTTGCGGTGGTGGTCAGTTTGTAAAATTTGTAAAATGTAAAATTTTGACCATTGTTTTTCACTTTTAATGTCATTTCAATTACTATTGTAGTTATTCAATATTCGCTTAGTTATCACAGAAGCTCGCGCTACTTTGCTGTAGATTATTAAACTGTTACACTGCCTCAGAAGTCTGTCCGAAATCACTTTCATAAGATACCTTTATGCGCAAACGCTGCCTGTAAAGTCATTGCCTGATAGGGCAGCGAGGCAACAAGTCCAGCACTATCTCACGACCAATTCATACGTATTTTATGAGGTGGCTAACTCTGGTTTAGCCTTAAAAATGCACAAAATTTCTAAACTGAGACAGATGTCAGATTTCATTGGTGATTTAAAATATCACATCAGAATTTGATGTTTCCCCATTCCAGGACATAGAAACTTGGATGGGTGAAATAGCTGCCCGAGAGGCGTTTCAAAGATGGCCACCAACTGAAATGACTTGCCTGAAAGATACTTTGGTATAACAGACTACTTACATAAAACTCACAAATATAAGTCATCACTCTATATCTCCCAATAATGTCTTAGTAGAATGATATTTAAATTAGTTTTATGATCAAAGCTCTGTAGTTTTTATTGTTTTATCTTCCTCAAACACCTAATGTATCATATAATACTCACATTTTCCCTCAAAAATTATGTATGGACAATCGAGTATGTGTTAATTTTAAAATGAACACGTACTCATTTAACTCACAACATAAAAGTCATTCTTACGTTTACTTTATAAAAAGTAAAAAAGATTTCACAGCAAGCAGACACGTACTATTACCTGAAGGTGAACATTTTTACAATTACACTAAAAGGCCTTTTACTTAAGTATAAACTGCCAATCAGACGACAGAAGGCATGTATAGTAACTTGTGTACAACAGGTTGTTGAGCAAAGTTTTGATCATGTTGATTATTTAGAGGCCTTAGAAATGAATGAAAATAAAATATAATACATATGCTTTATACTGTAGGGCTAATTGCTGTATAAGTGAAATAATATAGATATTAAAATGATCGGTAACACTTTACTTGAAGGGGTGTGCATAAGACTGACATGACCCTTTCATAATCATGACATGACACATGTCACGAATATGAAGGTTTTATGCATGTTTATGACAACTGTCATTAAATGTCATTCGCTCAATTATGTCATTTTTAATGCAAAGATGACATTGTTTGAGATGTCTGTGTTATGACAACTTGACATTATTTAGCTTTATAAGTTAACATTACATTAAACTGTCATGTGGTTGGTTTTGACATTGGCTGTCATGAGGCCATTGTAATAGTGTCATGAATATTTTTCTTGACCTCAACTACAATGAATTTGTCATTAAAATGTCATTAAGTGTTAATACTCTGTCAAATAATTTTATAACAGCATCATGAATAGTTTTCATTTAATAATGTTTTTTTTTTTTTTTTTTTTTTTAAAGTTTCCTCCAACAGAAGGTCAGATAATAGACAATATCAAATTTCTTTAAAAAAAAGATGACACTGTTATAAAATAATGGTAACACTTTATTTTAGGATCTTTTAACTAATTGCTTATTACTATTAGCATGCATATTACTAAAATATTGGCTATTTATTAGTACTTATTAAGCACATATTAATGCTGTATTCTGCATGACCTTATTCTACTTTCTTAATCCTACCCAATACCTAAACTTAACAATTAACTATTAATAAGCAGTAAATTGGGAATTTATTGAGGGAAAAGTCATAGTTAATAGTTATGTGTTCCCTAAAGTGTTACCAAAATAATGTAATGCAATGTTAACCCATAAAGCTAAGTAGTTTCTTAAGTTTGATAATTAATCTGCTATGTCATGTTTGACAGTTGTCATAAACATGCATAAAACCTCCTTTATATTCATGACATGTGTCATGTCATGATTATGAAGGGGTCATGTCAGTCTTATGCACACCCCTTCAAGTAAAGTGTTACCAAATGATCTCATTTGGGATTTTTCTGTCTTATGGCCATTCTGTGCTGCACCACATTATCAACACAAAACCAGTGTGAGGAAGAAAGACAAAAACAGACAATAAAAGAACTGACATATCAGTTCTTACAAAGAAAATCATATGCTTAATATTTTGGTCTGGTCCCTTAAGTTTCTCCAGGGGGTCTGTGAAGAAGATTATCAATAAAACATGCACACTCTTATTCATTTCTAACTTTCATAATGAAAGTTGGTATAGACTGTTACTGAGAAAATCTTTTTTTATATAGGCTACTGTGGTCCCTGGGATAACTGAAAGACTGGATGGGGGGTCCTGGGGTCCGTAAAGGTTAAAAACTGATAGATTTGCAGTAGTTGATAAGGTTTGTTTTGATGTAGGTTGCCATTAGAGCTGACCAGTAAATAACTAAGCAAGGGAAGAACACACAACAAGCTGTCAAAGTCTTTCAATTTTATTGACATTTTTATATCGTGCGAGTTATAGCTTTTTAGCTTTTCATTAAACGTGGAGAGGAAGGGGTAGAATGAAAATAGCCATATAAAAATAATAGCTAATGTTTCAGAAATCTTCCACCGGCTGAAACACATGTTGATTACTGAGAACGGAGGGCAGCCGCACGCAGAGTTCAATTAGTCAATCAATTAGCGCTGGTCCGAGCGCGGCGGGTGCGCGGCTCTGTGTGACCGACAGGTCTCGCCGAGCAGCCGTTACAGCCCTATAGCGTCCGTAGCAAGCCTGATTTCTGGGGCTTTGGTGGGCAGTCAGGATGTTATTATCGAGGTCTGGAGTCCGCGGCTTAAAGTGGCGGCCGTGGTTTAGATTCGAGACGCACGCAGCGCAGCGGTCCTGTGCGGTGCGCGCGAGATCAACGCCAATAGGCGGGAAATCTGGACTCGAGCGCACGCAGGTGTGGGTTCACTGCCGCGTGAGTTCTAAGAACAAAAGCACGCATCAAAAGGTGCATTTAAATTTGATTCACGTCATCTAGTCCCTTTTAAAGTGGATTAGTGATCTCTCACAAATTCATCGAGTTATGTTATTTCTGTAAGTGAATAAAATCTCTAGGGTGGACCTTACAGAAACACGTCCAGGTCACGTTTCACAACTAATAAACACTCTTAAAAATATAGGTTTCTGCAGTGATGAAGAACCGTTTTTGTTCCCTAAAGAACGTGTAAGTGAACAACTCTTAAAAGAACCATTTATGTTTCTAGTGTGAAGAACATTTTAATAATCTGAGCTGTAAAGAATCTTTTGTGTAATTGAATTTAAATTCCATGGATGTTAAAGGTTCTTCGTGGAACCATAAATGCCAATAAATAATCTTTTTAAGATAAGATCCACCCCTTCATTATCCACACTGTTTTTAACTAAAAACAAATAGTGCCAAAATACATTTAAAACGTGATTGCACACACTATTTTCAGTGTGTACTACATTTCCTCCAACATGGCAGCCGACTCAATGGAAAAACAAAGGTCAGAACTTTTAGGAAATGTCACTCATTTCGTCTCTCACCACTTAGTGGTCTGTTTGGCAGGAGGGGGTTTGGCCTGCTCCCGGTCACCGGGGGCAACGGAATAATGAATCACCACGGCAGCGAGGCTCTGCTCTGCCTGAAAGCATGGAGGCAGCTAGAGCAGCGCGGCGGGACACTATTGTGCCTTGGCCTGCACTATAGGCAAACCAAGCAGGCAGGAGGTCTGGAAATAGTTACAGTCAAATAGAGGCATATACTGATCAAGAATACAAGAGGTCTGTTATCCACATGGGCTAGAGGATGGTTTTCTTTTGCTTTCCCCATCCCTCCCTCTCTCTCCTGGCCCCCTGATCAGATAAAACATACTGTAACAGCACTTAGTGTTTGGCAAATTGCAGATTGTCACAAATTTTAGAGATGTCAGTCATTGTATTGAGGCTAAAGCTTGCCATTATACTGTGTAAGGGATAATGTACAGCAGGTTGTTATCGCAAAATAAACCCCGACAGGCTGATCAGGACCCCACGGCAAAGATCATGATCACAGATGATGATTACTTGCAACATAAATAGACACAAAATATTGATTTGAGTTGAAACATTTTATTAGATAACTAAACACAAAGCTTCCATGGAGGAAAACAATTCCTTCAATAGTGGGTCGCGGAGTGGGCAGTCAAAAAAACAACAACATCAACAACAAAATCATCCAAATGTTTTTCTTATGTGAGACTTTTATTTTGAAAGACGAGGGTGAAAGCTGTTGACACTTCTGTCAGACATAGTTTAATGCTGCCTTCACGTGCTATCGGAAATTTGATAACTCCCACTTCTAAAGTCATGATTACAAGCTCAATGCATTCAAGTTTCGAAATGGGAGGGCGTACCTGTGCATTTTTAACCTAGGAAACTCGTGAACGTGAAGGCAGCATTCGTAAAGAGTGCTGAGAAAAACGTGTTGTCCTGATTCATCTGCGGTCAGATAAGATGTTGTCAGTGTCAACTTGTTACGAAATAAAAAGATTCTCACCTCAGAAAAATGAACTTTCCTGTCCTGTCAGACATTATACCGTGCTCGTAGTGCGCGCTCTTCAAGTGCATGCGCCATATATCACTTCACTACATATTAAAGGGGATGTCTAATGCTATTTCATTCATTTATTTGTTATAGAGTTGGATTCTCATGCTAAACTTGGCCAAAATTTAAAAAAATGAGTTGGGCGTATGACAGTATTTCTGTGCCAAATACACTCCTACAGGGTTCCTATAAGTTTTGGAAAGTTTTTTTCGAGTATGGCCCTCTATGACATCATAAAGTGCAGAATTCCTTGTATGGGCACTTCTCCCGGAAGAGCGCACATCAACATGAGCCAGAGCAAGAGCACGCCCATCAACACGCTTCGTTCGGGTTACGGACGTTGTTGGCAGCGCTGCACAGAACTTGCTCAACAAAGATTTGTCATTTTGTTTTTAGACCATGAAATCAACAACGTCATCAAAGAAGTGTGTTTTTGGTTGTGAGGGAAAGATAACTTCAGCTTCCCAAAGAACCCAGCATTAAGGGAACAGTAGATGCAGTTTGTTTTCACAGGGCAGCAACTGAGTTGTGCAAGTGTGTTTGTTTCCGGCATTTCGGTGAAGAATATTCTATAAACAAGGCCCAGTTCGACGCTGGATTTGAAGATCGTTTGAAACTGAAAGATAGAGCAGTCCCATCGATAAAAGAGTCATGATTCAGGACCGCAGGCGGTGAGTAAAACGGCATCAAATGTCTGTTTTGTTGGCAGTCGGTGCGCAAGTGCATATAATGTAAACAACATGAACATATTGTGAATCAAATGTTATCCAGGGCTAATGGGATGATGTATTGTGTTTGTTTAAATAGCCTACATTTGTTTAGCTGACCACCATAAGTGTCCATTTGTTTATTCTGAAACCATGCTCGTGAATCTTTAGCTCCACCCACGGCACGCCTCCAGGAGCTTGACTGTTTTCGGAAAGAAGCGGTACAGCTGTATCTGTGTTTTATAATAGGTTGTTTGCACATGACGTTATTGCTGCATGCGAAATGCGGCTGGAGGGCAAGGAGTGATTTTTCTATATAGGAATCCTATCACAAACTCAAAATTCCTATGTTTTGCGTCGTTTATGCTTGCTCAAATCTATCAAACCGAGAAACCACAATGAGCTTTTATCGTTTACGTAACTTATCGTTTTTTAACTTTAAAAGTTGTCACCTTTTATAGCGTTTTGCGTCTGCCGATACTGAAATGAATATGGATACCTGCTTACCTTTTTTGTTTTTGACTTGGTTAAATATTCACATTCTTCATGGTATCGTTTGCAGAGAAGAGAAGCTATTTTATCCCATTGAATGATCATTTGGTGTTTTCACTTCAGTTTTGTAGAACACTGTATTTTTTTATTTTTTTACTTTTTTATTTATTTATTTTTGTATTTATTTCAACAAATGACAACCAAAATCAAACCCATAGAAGCTTGTGAACAGTTTTGAAGTGGCTGCGTGCAAGTTAAGCTCATTCACAAGCCGAGTGAGGGTCATACTCGCAAATGTTAATTATTAAACCAAACAAAATACAACACTTTCAAAAACACTCAGCTATGTGATTATTTTATTGAGTGATAGGCGGGTTCAATCAGTGACATTATTAGATTTGATATACGGCGTCTCCCCGTCACCACCTCAACCTGCTTCCCTCGGTGTTTTTACACGTAGAAAAGGCGAAAATTGTATTACACCGTCTAGTTTTTTTCCCTGAAAGATGATGTGAGCTCCTGTTGCAATTCTCGATTCAGCATAAATGACCTAAAATGGCGACATTTTTCACAATCACGACAGAAAATCAGAATACTGCCCTTAACGTCACTAGCAGAAAGGCAGCGCGATATAAACAAACCAGACTACAACTCGTGACGGCAGCTTCACATTCTCTATATCTACCTCCTCGTTGTCAAACAAGTCTTTCAATTCAGTAGAAAAACCTCTTCATAACATAAGGTTCACGTCCAAAATATGTTGTGATTTTCTGTTTATACCTTTCTAAACCAGCACAGTACGGACTTTTCTCCTTCTCTTCCATTCTAATTTTCACAGCTTGCCCTCCACATTAATTTCGCGCGTCAACAGAACCACGTGATTGCAAACAACCTATTACATATTAGTGCTTAAATGGTGTATAGGCCTACTGTATTACAGTGGTTTTATATATATATAAAATTCCTAAATAAAAAAAAGGTGGGTTGCAGCTTAATCACCATGGGAAAACGTGGGTCCCGTGGCCAAACCAGTTCAGAGAACCACTGTAATACAGTAGGCCTGTATACCATTTAAGCACTAATATGTACTCATGTACACTTTAGGGGTAAATAATTTACAAATGTGAACCTTTTAAAGAGGTACTTCCCT
Source organism: Ctenopharyngodon idella (assembly GCF_019924925.1). Lineage (NCBI taxonomy): Eukaryota > Metazoa > Chordata > Actinopteri > Cypriniformes > Xenocyprididae > Ctenopharyngodon > Ctenopharyngodon idella. The sequence continues at coordinate 37,731,149 of NC_067220.1, forward strand.
AGTGACAGCTTTTGTACCTTCTTCTGAGAGTGTAGCAAGCAGCTTTGAGCCTAGATGAACGAACGAAGAAGAAAACAATGAACAATTTAAGCTGTTTTAAAATCTTACCTGTTTATTATCTTCTAATCCATTACAGTGTAGCAACAAGATGGACACTTTAACAATAAGCCTACTATTAATACTTAAGTATGTTGGTATTGCAGTAGTTTTTGGTGTGGCAACTTCTGAGATAACAGTAAGTCAATGGAGTGGTGACAATGATAGAGGAGCTAGGTTGTGCCAGCTCAGTGCTCTTTTTTGCCCCAGGTGAGGGCAGACTGATCAGATGATTATTTCTGAAGGGGTAAACAGTGTCTGAAATAGAGCCGCTACAATTACCTGAGTTTCAGGTAATCAAGGTAGAGCTGAATAAAGGGCACAGTCTGCGTTCCTCCACCTCGCCTCAGACTCTATTACCTGTTCTCTTTCAGACAGCATAATAAGAGCAGAGTAACCCTAACCAGACTCTCTGCAGGAAAATCTGGTTGTCTGTCAAGTTCATTGTGTCAAGCAGCACAGATATGGTTCCACTACTCTGAAACAAGACCCTGGGTTTGGGGTTTAAAGAATCAAAGAGCTTCCAGATTGAGACTTGACCCCATGATCAGGGATAAACTGTGTGTGTGACCTGAACATCCTTTTAAAGCGTCATGATTTCAAATCCCTGTGTTTGTGTATGAGGGTCAGTCAGTCAGTGTCATGCAGAATGTAATTTACATTGTTCATATATATATATATATATATATATATATATATAATAAAGTCTATTTATGCCATTAGGATTGTTGACATTGGCGTTATTTTTTATGACAGTTGACTGCATTTTACTTTTGAGTTTCAGTTTGTAATTCATCAAACTTATTTAAAAAGAGAGCATAAATGAAAGGATTTACAGTACTACCAACTAAGTATACATATTTTACATTCACACTGCAGTTGTCATTGTGAAAACAAAAGATGACTCTCTCAAGGTTGGACATGTTGAAGATGGACCTCAGGGATAACTGCTATTTATTGTTCTTAGGTCATGCACACTCTTCTAACACTCTTCCCTTTTAGTTTCCTCCCTTTGCCTTTGTTGTCTGCTTTTTCCACTCTTTTTTTTTTTTTTTTTTTTTAACTCATATGAAAATTGTCAAGCTTCCCTCATCTGTTCCAGTTCTGCTTAATCCCCTCCCAAACCATTTTAGCAATGCTGACAATTTGCACTCATGCAAAAACAACATATACACTGCCCGACCAAACAAAAATTTGGATTTAAATAGGCAAATACTTAAACAGTCTATGACTTGATCATTACTGCTGTGATTATTAGCATGTTATATGTTTGTTAACAGTTCTTTTAACCCTAACTGATGGAGTGTGTAGCTTTTCATTTCTTAAACAACCATGTAGGAAGACACATCATGGCCATATTCCAGGATGACAATGTCAAGATTCATCAGGGTTAAAACTGTGAAAGAATGGTTGTGAGGGAGCATGAAGAATGAAGAGTCCAGACCTTAAATTCATTGAAAGTCTTTGGGATGTGCTGGAGTAGACTTTACAGAGTGCTCACCTCTTGCATTGTCAATACAAGATCTTGACCAAAAATTTATGCACCTCTTGATGGAAATAACATTTATTTCCATCAAGAGGTGCATCAGTTTTTGGTCAAGATCTTGTATTGACAATGCAAGAGTCAAACACTCTGTAAAGTCTACTCCAGCACATACAAAATGTGCACGGATAAATCATTTATAATAAATACTGCATTATTCCATAAAAAAAATGAGAATTGTCCATTTTGAAATAATGGTGACTTTAATTAGTGCACAATGGTAACAGATCATGGATCAACCCTTGTGGGTTTGAACCTCTTTAATTAGCAGCTCAGAACTTTAACCAATAGGCCAGTTTAGATTCATTTCACTTTGCACAGTATGATGTGCGTTGTGTGTCTTATTAGGGAGAATCTCAATAACATGCATGTAGTTAAGTAAATCCAAGCTGAGGATTTACATATACTGAGAGATTCAAGAAACATGCACACAACTACACCCACACAAATATTCATGGGCTTCAAGCCCATTGGCCACAGTTGGTTATGTGCCACCCTAAACTCCATCCCAACCAAAAAAGCACCAAATGGCGCTACACGAGAGGAAGACTTTGACTTCATCTCATGATTAAGTGGTTATTATGTGCTAATGAACTGCCCCATGGGGCAACAAAATGTTCCGTCTGTTTTTTTGTACCCTCACCCACTGGCACTTCGTTGGAAGCATCACTGAATTACACAGTAGGCATCATAAATTGGGCTAATTTACAGCCTTTTATTTTTTGGCAGCTCTGACCATCCAAAGCCAAGAGCCAGAGGTGAGGTGAGGTTTTACCCACCAGCCAACTGCAAATTGCAGTCAATTGCAAATGGTGGAAGTTTGAGAGAGAGAGAGAGAGAGAGAGAGAGAGAGAGAGAGTCATCGGTTAATAGAAAATCTAGAAATATAACTGTAGGTTGCCCTTTGATCAGCACTGAAAGAAGGCTAAAGGAATTCTCAATGTAACATAGAACAGAATTACTTGATCTTGTGCCATAAGTTCACACATTTAGATGCATGTGTTGACTTTTTTTAGACTATCCTCCTGCAGCCATAAAAAATGCTGTGCTGCAGTGATGACATATTTCTGTAGGCCAAGCTGAAAGTTTGTCCTGGTTCACTCGACAAAAACCGATAGGATTTTTCCATTGCCTTTTGGATTGTTACAGAAAATAACCTGTGACTCAACAAAGGTTTATGATTAGGCTATTACACGTTTTGTTCATCATGATAATCTTCACAAATAAACAGAGCTTTTATTAATTTTGAAGCCTAAATTCAATTGCCAGAAATAAAAAGCTAAACATAGGCTATAAACTAACTATACATGGTTGCATCACTTCAACTTTACCACCATTAAGTTTCCGACAACTCTTTCAGTTACTATAGTTTACAAAAGCATGATTATATAAACACAACGAGGCTGTAAAAGCGGAGTAGATGATTTTATCTGTTTATCTGGCTTGATGATGTTTAAAGGTAGGGTAGGCAATTTGTTTTATAAACACTTTTTGTTATACTGGTTGAAACTCCTGATAGAAATCAATAATAGAAGTGGTCTAAATATTATAACATGTATATATATATATCTTCTGTGGAAGTCTCAGGACCAAAAAAATGATCATCCAATCATTGCATTTGGTCCGAATGTAATGATAAAATGTCCTACCTGCCTGTGTCAACATATGTATTTCCGTACCTCCACGCTCCCTGCTCGCACAGACGTTACACATCATCAGTGCGTTGTAGACAGTTATCGAGCACTGTAAACAAACAGCAGTCATCTTTTACAGTTCCTCCTGAACCAAAACAAGAGCTTATGCTGCCTTCATGCCATGTCGTAACCATAATTATGAGATGGCAACCCGTGACGTTCTACTCAGAGCTGTTCACGTCCTCAGACTCGGATTTATGCGTTTCTATGTCAACACTATCAATAAATCTGCAGCAGTCAGGTGGTACAAATAGGAGCTCTGTAAGTTGTTTACATTCATAATAATAATTATTATTGTAATGTTATGTGCTTTGAGACAAGAGGTAATATAATGCCGTCTCTTGTCTCACGATGCTTTGCAAACTCTGCTGTGTGCGTTATGTTTTGAAGGAGGCATGGTTTTGGAGAGCGACCTGAAGGGAGGGTGGGATCTCATGCTTTCAAAGCTAGCTTGCTATTGCTAGCCGCTCCGAAATTGCCTACCCTACCTTTAATGTCCCGGTCAACCTCTAGTCACATATTAGATACTGACTTTTTCAAGACAAGTAAATGCTTAAAAAAAAAAAAAAAACCTCAAAGGGGGATTACTAATGTATTTTTACATAGTAGAATAAAACTTGAAAATATCTTGAGCTTGTGTTTACCACAGAGCTTTTTTCAGGGATTTAACCAAAAACCCATTTGAAAAAACCCCATTGACTTTGGGACGATGGAACCAAAGTGCTAAAAAGTGGGTCGCTAGCACGGATTTTTATAAATTACATGTCATTTATGTAGATCAGTGGTCGCAAGACGTTTTGAGTGGGTCCTGGAGTGTGCAGTCAAACATAAAACAACAAAAAAACATAATTATAAATGTTTGTTTTTTTTCTCCTGGTGCAAGACTTTTATTTTGAAAAAGCTGTTGACTCTTCTGTCAGACGCAGTTTAAGTAACTGAGAAAAATGCGTTGTCCTGATTCAGTATCTGCGATCAGATATGATGTGGTCAGGCTATATGTCAGTGTCATTATTCTAAAGTTATTAATCATTTAACAGGCTAATTAATAATAATATCAGTCATTATTTCAAAACATTTTGAACATCTGAAAGCTTGAGTTTGTACAGTTTGCAAAAACACTATTATATAAATACAATGAGGCTGTAAAAGCAGACTAGTGAGTAGATGATTTTATCTGTTTGGCCTGATGTTTAATGTCCCCGTCAAAGTCTGTATAGTCCCATGTTTAGCAACCGCCTCAAGACAAGTAAAAGTTTTTAAAAAAACACACAGGAGGTATTACCGATATATTTTATGTAGTAAAATAAAAAATTGTAAATATCCTGAGCTTGTTTACCACAGAACGTTTTTCAGACACTTAACCAAAAACCCATTTAAAACACCCATTGACTTAAGGACGATGGAACCGGAAGTGCTCAAATGCTAATTCGTTTCTGGGTTTTGGCCTAAAAAAAAAGAAGTAATTACTGTAGCACTCTATACTAATAGGTGGAAATGATTTGAGACAAGCCAGAATCGCCACTTGAGCTGACATTTAACACACGTTTGTTCTAGTTACTGTGTATTTTCTGCTAGCCTACTGAAAACATATTACTAGCTGGCCAGTGCTCTAGATTGGCTGTAAATTAAAACCTACCTGGTGTAAGAAATTGTTTGTTTGAAACATTTGTAAGCCACACCTTTCAACATGTTGGATTTCAGCACCTGGACAGCTCCGCGCGCACACTTACTGACGGTTGGTCGGTATGACACTTTAAAGTTTCCTTTTGTTTTCATCTCTTTCATTCTTCACATTTTCTTATTTCGGCTATGTATAACAGTGATGTTTAGGCTAAATCTTTCCACTTGTTTCAGAAGCCTGTTTAGTTGAGACCTTTTAGGCTTCTGCTCGCGAATGCAAAACAGTGTCCTGGGTAACTACAGCGATGCAGCTGCGCACGGAAAGCTGTGAAATCCAAAGAACAATTGAGAGCACTGTTCGCCATCTTCTCGCCTTCTCCAGGCTATTTGCATAGTCCGTTCTGGTTGACTGGCTGCCACAGACCGTCCGGGAGACCTCTTTTGTCCGTTAATCAGCAAGTGACAGCGGGGTGACAACTCTCAGGTGACGGATCTCCCTTTGAGGAACGTGAGGAAGAAGAGACATCGAGAGATTCCAATCATATAGTGATCGCTCTGGCGCTCCTCTTGGTTTGAATGGACACTTGGCATGATGTGACTATATAAATTGTTCTGAAATCAATCTGTTATTTAAACCCACACGCACATCATTCTGGACATAAGTCGCATTCTTGAGGATAGCAGCACAAGACTGCTGTCAGCCCTTCGAAAAGTGGGTTAGATGCAAAATAATTAGCTTACTATAGACGTGAGGCTGCTTAGACCTTGTGGCTTATGGTGTAAAAGCTGTCTCATTCCTTGGATGTCTGAGATAGCCTAATAAAAAGATAAATATTTTAAAATCGAATTATATAAAATAGCTACATGTCACAAAAAATGTAATCAAAACGAATTCATTTTTAACTATTTTTAATTCATATGTGTATTAAAATGATTTCCAAATCGAGAAACAAAACTTTCCTAAATTAATCAAACATCCTAATGTTAAGATAAAGCTCCTCGAAGGACTGTTAAATGATCTGAAAAAAAAATATTTTCATGATTTGTAATTAGAACATTTTTATTTTGTCAAATCAAATGTGGTTCAGATAACATATTTTGAGTTTCTGTTGATTAAACCAATCGCCTTCATTGTATTTACTCAAATTTTTAATTTCAATGAACTCAAAATTTTAAGGCAACCGATAACTTACTTTTTTTAAGTTAAATCAACAATTCTTTTTTTACAGTGCAGTCTCTCAATCAGTAAACGATAATTCATTTCAGAAATTGTATATATTTCGCAAAGAAGGTTTCCATTTTCCAGTTTTGTTAAAGTTAGCCCTTCCGCGCCTCAGATAAAGTCTGATTGGGTGAGGCTGTTTTGGATGTTCACAACTTTCAGCTTCATCCGCGCATGTTCCAACCAGGAACTTACCCTCTCGTGCACCTGCATCGCCTCTCATTGCCTTCAGGAATTCGCTGATGCTTGTAATCAGCTTTGTAAGGCCAATGAGTGCACGGATGAGCGACACTTCCCAACGGCACAGTGAGTCGCGCAGGCCCGCTGAATGACAGTCAGCGTGGGGCGCCGTTCCAAAGCCGCCACGCTGCCAAATTCCAACAGAGTCTCTCACAATCACTTCGCCGCAGGCCCCCGCACAGGCGGACACTGCTAACAGGGGAAAGTAAGAGTGAGTGTATGCGGGGAAAAAGAGACCGAGAGAAAGAGATAACTCGCTAACTACCGAAGCGCTGAGCAGAACTTTAGTCGCTTGTATAGGCTAATCTCTACGGCACTTTCCTACTTTAAGTAGCACGTAAAAGCGTTCGTATATTCGGACCACTCGTAAACCCATTACCTGCTTAAAGGGATCCTTCTCCTTGCTTTCAGTTTGTCAGAAACAAAGGGACACTTAATAAATTATTCATCTAAGTCATTGCAAACTGCAAAGCCAATTTAGGCTAGTAGGCGAGTATGCTATTTCAAAAGTGTTGGTAAAAAAACAGCATTTACAAACCTGTTTTTATATGACAAACGGAGGCGTTATGTAGAACGACTTTATATTATATAATAGGCTAATATGAAATTGAGATATATTAGATAACAAATGACATTTGAGTGAGAGTGTGTTAAATGTCTACATCTTTTTTTTTCCCCCAGTGGCGGTTTTAGATCTGCTCCAGTCACATTGGCTATAGTATGTTTTTGAGGATAGTTAAGCCGGATGATTTATGAAATGCATTTGGAAGACAAATGTTTGGACACATTTAGTAGCCTACGGATCTTAAAAAGCGGGATTTGCAACGTCGCATTTACTAAATAGGCTAGTAGACAAACACAAAAGTGATAGAGGAAAAACAATAGTATACTTTTTTTTTTAATTTCTGGTAAACAAAAGAGAAGGAAAGTTGAAAAGAAAACTGCCCCTATAAGATATATTTTGTGGAACATTTTGTCAGCACAGTTTTTAGGTTTTAGCCCACTCGGTAAACATTTAACCACGTCTGAAACGACTGTAGCACATAACGTCTCGTGCCTCTTGGAGGGTTTGTGGATTAGGAAAAAAGACCGCGAGATTGTTAAACATGTCAACGTGTAATTGCACGATAAGGCCCGTGCAAGGAATTTATTGGCCCAGTTGCTGTTTCTATTCCCCGCTAATCTGGCGCCGCACATTCGTCCTCTGCAATCTGTCTCCGTAATCTTCCGTAGCAGAACGGCAACCAGCTTTTTTTTCTGAGGAGGCAAGAAAATATGCAGGGGTATGATAAACCCGATGCTAATTAGGAACATTTAGGACAGCGAGTGCAAAGGATCGCCGGTTTTACAAATGACAAAATACAAGCCTATTTTTGACAATTTCACTTCAGAACATGGTGGTGTAAAGGTGATAAATGTCTGTCTGGCTATTACAGATTTATTGGTGATATTTGCTGTTGTATTCCTTTACTTCTGCCAGGAAACGGTGGAGGTGAACAGAATGAGGTTTGCCAGTCTGCTGGACTGGTGCCATGCTGGGCTCACTCTTTTTGTTTCTGGATGCAAATCCGCGTTGCTAAGAACAACAATGTTGTGTATTGCCCTATCATTGTGCATGCGAGTATTTAATATTTTAAAATATAGATTTTTTTTAAATAGGCTAATAGTTATCTTTAAATAAGGAAAATGTCTATATAACCTAATATTTTTAGTGTCCTGTCAACTGTCACTTAAACGGCTAAATGAAAAACAAGCAAAAGTTTTCATCTGTATCCTTCTTTAAATGAGTAAATGAGTTTCGTTATTTGTTCTAATTTGCTTTACACTCAAGTGAAACTTCTTCGTCGACATTCTCACGGTCGTCTGCGGAGTTCAAAAAAAGAAAGAAAGAAAAGAAATGAGGTTCAAAGACCTCCATGAATCCTACTTGTTGCGGGAAATCTCCCGCGTCACGTCACTCTTCCGGTAGCTGTCATTGTAATAAGAATGTGACTTGTCGCTGACCCGGGGGTTCAGCTTTTAGGGCTGTCTAATCCTCCTCTTTCCCTGACACAAAACACTCTCTGCCACGCACTCTACATTCATCTTAATCCCACTGACACCCCACGGAGGATACGAACAACATTTGCTTGACGGCCCACCAGTGATTCAATTAGGTTGTCAATTTTAGTAATAGAAAATAAGCCACAAGGCGAAAAAAAAAAAATAGAATTCTTCTTAAAATGCGTATCAAAAGTGGAAATAAACAGTAACATTTTTAATTCCATTAGGAGGTTTAGAACGCAATTATTCCATATCCGGTAAATATAGTCATGAGTGGCTCGCGGGTACCCAGGCGGATTTAATTGAAGTGGAGCGGATTTGAAGCATATGTCTGCACAATCCGGGGCTCACAGGAAAAAAACAGGGGTTGGTCCTTTGAACAATGAATAATGTGGTTCGCTCTCTATTTGCTGTTCTTCGTTTTTCATTGGACACTCTTTATTTTGAGAGGTCTTGAACTTTGCCCTCCATCATATGCATCAAGACACAACAACAACGTCACGGAAGGCTTATTGAAAGAAACAAAATACAGAAGGTTTCCTTACTGTAAAATAGCTTTGTCAGCTTGGTCGCAATTAAAGAAGCTGATCACGCTCAACAAAAATAGTGCCATCAAATAAATAGTAATTATCAAACGATCTGAAGAGGTTTCATTCATACAGATTCAAATCTAAGTGGAGCTTTTTTAAGTGTCTTAAAAAATTAAACACTCAATCAAGTGATATACATTGACATTGAGTAACATATTTTTAGGTTCACGCATACTGAAATTTCCCAAGAAACGTTAAATGTCTTTTTTGAAATAATTTGCCTGAGTAAATGTAATAGCAATGGAAAATTAAATGGAAATAAAAATGTGATTTATAATATTAAACACAATTGCACGTGGTATTATGCGTAAAATGTCATATACAATTTTCATTCGTTTTTTTTTTTTTTTTACCTCAGTTGATAAGATACAAATATATTTGTTTCATTTTTAGATTTTATATCTGAATGCTAAAACACTTGTTTATATTTACACCTATATAATTAAAATAAATTTCCAATTTAAAATTTCGTTCTTACACATTGTTTTGTCCCAATATTTTCAAACAATAAAGGTTCTACCGTGTGACTAAAATTCGTGGCTTATACAGACATATAAACATTATCACATTGGAATATTAACTCTATTTCCAGCTGCTTAATCGCGAGATAAAAAGCAAAACACAGCAAACTAACTTTCCAGAATCAGAGCAAAAGCAAATTTATTCTTCTCACATCAACGCAAAACGTTTCCTCTTTTTCCTGGCAAATCCGAATTATATTTACAGATTTGTGTATCAATCTTCTCTGTAATATATTCACAATGTACAAGGGAAAAAATACAACAAACAAATAAGGAATAGAGCAAATACAGCAACTCACGTGTTGACAAATCAAAGTGGGATAGAGAAAAATCTTAGAAAACTTTAAAAACATTGTTTTTTGACTATACACTGTAGCACCCACTCTTTTTCATGTCGCAAACATAGTACCATCTCTCTCATACACACACGCACACAAACACACTCACACACACACACACACACACACACACACACACACACACACACACACACACACACACACAAAGAATTTTAATCCCTCGCAAATGTGTAAAGCTCACGCATATGGTGTCATTTCGGACAAATTATTCAGACAACATCCCCAGGACACCCTTCAGTTTAAGTATTATATTTAAATAATATCACCTTCAAATTTACAAGAACAGACATTCTGTACAAAAAAAAGGTAGTTATTCTCTAAAAGAGGTACATATTTGGTTATTTGAGTCTGAATGCGTAGTTGCAAATCTTTTCATATGTGTGTCAGTGGAACGGTTCCGTTTACGCTCGTCGTGGAACTTTGATAGTGCTGCGGTACAGCGTGAAGTCTGCTCTGAACGGACGGGTCCCCTGCCTCCGCCGTCGGTAAATACATGCTTATCATCTCTCGCAAGTCTCCGGGACAAGGGGCTCGAGAGTGAGCGGTAACGGGAGGGCTTACGCTCGGCTCCGATTTCACCAGCGAGCCCAGCGAGCCGATGGCCCCAGATGAAGCCACGCTGGAGTTTTGATGTTGCGTGTAGGATATTCCCCCATAGCCTGACGGAGAGGCGCTCATGTAGCTCTGAGAGTTTGAGATGGGGCTGTACTGGAGAGCCGTCATTTCGTAGCGGTGCATAGGCTGGGGGTTGTGCGGATGGTGGTGGTGCCCGTGGTGGTGATGCGCTCCGCTGCCTGGGTGCTGACTGTAGGCGAGCTGAGCCTCCTGCATCATTGCGGCTGCAGCCGCGGCAGCCGCCACCTGGCCTGAGTACGCGCCGTTGGTCCAGCCGTTCATGTGCGCGTAGCTCGCCGCGGTGCTGCCGCCGTGACCCACCGGACTCTCTAACCTCTGCCCGACCCCCGCTGCACCCATTCCCAGCCCCACGCCGCCTCCGCCTCCTGATCCAGCGAGCAGGCCACCCGCCAAAGAGTACTTGTCCTTCTTGAGCAGAGTCTTGGTCTTCCTCCGGGGTCGGTACTTGTAATCCGGATGCTCCTTCATGTGCATGGCGCGCAGTCTTTTCGCCTCGTCAATGAAGGGTCGCTTTTCCGCCTCGGACATGACTTTCCACTCCGCTCCGAGGCGCTTGCTGATCTCCGAGTTGTGCATCTTTGGATTCTCCTGAGCCATTTTTCTGCGCTGACCCCGAGACCACACCATAAACGCGTTCATGGGTCTCTTGACGCGGTCTTGGTTAACTTTGCTGTTGGGTCCCGTGTGGCCCGTGTTTGTGTTAGTCTGGGCTCCTGGAGAATGCAAGTCCGTTTCCATCATCATGCTATACATTCACCCGGCTTTAACTTACTCAGCTCACACACAGAAACATTCACACGTCCCCGTTCGCTGGCAGGCGCACACGCGTAGAACCTCCTAATAACAAAAGAGGCCACTCGAACAGCAGACAGAGGTACAATCCAAACAGATGATGGATGGGAACTTTGCGGCAGCTCGTCTCCCTTTGTTTTATTCTAACTTCTCTCGCGGTGATTTTCACATCCAGTGCAGAATTGTCTTTGAGCTACTTTCAGCCGTGGGCTAGAAAAGTTAGTGGAAGAGCGGCCATATGATGCGCTTTGACAGGGAATAAATGAGTGAGAGAGAGCCAATGGCGTTTGAGGACGGGGCTGATTTGCATATGGCTCACGGTCAGGTGACGAGCAAGGGAGAGATCGAAGGTTTTTTTTTCGGCACGCGGAAGGTAAACAGTTGGCTACAACCACTGTTGACAAATGTTATTTGGAGTAAATGATCCCCAAATGATATTTTTCTCTGGAATAAACCATAAATCAGTCAATTTTTGGCTCTAATGTTTACTGAACATATGCCCTTTTTGAAACGCCGGAGCCTGAACTTCAAACATTATTTTATTGTCAAGCAGGTTTTCTATCAGAACAGTTCCTGTTATGTAAAAATTATATTGATAAACTGTTTCAACAGTTTTAACCATAACAATACGTAAAACCATTTTTTATTCACAAAAAAAGTCCAAAACAAGAATTAAATAAACTTCTCTGCAAACAGACTGTTTGTGTATAAGTTCAGGTTCAGGTAGGTTCCCGGTATAGGCTATCTTTTCCATTATTTATCACAGTTTTCCAGTATTTATCACAATCCTCAAAAGTCACTTTGAATAAATTGATGCCACAGGTGTTTTCCTGTTGCTAAGAAACAGGTGACTCAGGCCCAGTGCATGTGCCATGTGAGCCCTTTTGTCATCGAGTGCAAAGTGAGGAACAGCTCAAAAATGGTTAGTGTGCAAAAAAAAAAAGTGTAACCTGCAATGTTATTTTCCCCCAACGCTGCAGTATCTCAATTTCCTATTGCGCTTTTTTCATTGGTATCGGAAACGTTGACATAAATAATGCAATATCACAAGAAGTAGCCTAGCTATATATTCTTCCCAATGAATTAAGAATAATAACTAAAACATGTAAAATAATCCCCGATTCGATGTAACAACAAGATCAAACAGATTTACGAAACCGATTTTATAAACCTGATACACACTCACATGTTCACTGGGCTTGTTTTGTCTGAATTATAATAATTTTGGTCAACAAAATGTGCAAATAAATAGAAAAGCAAAATTTGTCACCTCGTGCTCTATATAATTTAGACTAGAGTGTGATCGCCGTCTACTGGACGAGAACATACGAGGATCACTGTCTGTCACTACTGAAGCTCTGCTTTATGTATAGGCGACATTTACTTCAACCACCGCAACAAGTTCCTTTTTTTCCATAGTCACTGTTTAATCACAAATTTGTATGTGCGAGTTTCCCGACAAAATATGTAAAATAGTTATGGAAAACTAAAGCAAACCTTGGAATATATTGTGAGTTTCTAAACGTGAAAATGTAAGGTGCAGGATATTGAAGGGAGGCGTTGAGGGAGTTTCAGGCGCATCGCTCAGATTTCACAGAAGACTTGCTCAGAATCTCTCCATTAATTGTGAACTGAGGCGGAAAATAAATATAGCGTCGGTTAATGTGTTAATCATCATACCCATCAGTGAAAGTGGAAAAGGCGTTGCCATTAGTCAGTTATGCGTTATTTGTTGGATTACACAACTCGTTTAACAATGGTGTCAAGATACAGATATTTAAATAAATGAAAGAAGTAATTGTGTGTCCATCGAATAAAACTCCAGTCCAGATAAAATGACCAAAATGAATACATACATTGAGCTTTTTTTTCAGTAGTCCATATGCAAAAAATATAAATGCTAGAATCAATATAGAACAATAGGTAGGCTTATATGTTTTATTTAAAAAAAAAAAAAAAAAAGATAAAATGTTCTAATGTGACCATTTGAAAAAGTAAAATTTGACACAATAGAATACATTATTATTATTTATTTTACAATATTTTATTTAGATTTAATGATAATGCACCTGAGAGGTCCTGTTAGGATCATGAATGAGAACCAGTGATTTAGGAAGATCACACAGAAAAGCAAAAAAGAATAAAGAACATCACACTATAAGCTAGTGAACTGCAAGTTGCCTCTCCCATGATCTGAGCTTCACAGCACTAAAATCCTTGTGTGTTGGTCTGTGTTCCAAAAGCTCAGTAAGTGGCGTCGCTCCGTTATGTCCCGACTGCAAAGTGAATTAGAGAGTCTCTTGAACTTGTGAGAGCGAGCAGGGTTTAAAAATGGTCAACATCTGTCAGGTGCGCCAGTTCTCGCTCTCCACCGCGTTTTAAACATAATTGGACAGGAAAGGAGGGGGAACTCGAGCAAGGGCTGCGTGGGGGGAGAAGGGGCTGTCTCACACACGTTTTCAGCTTCATTTTCAATTTTCAGACTTATTTCCGTATGATTTACACGTTGACACTGACACTCTGAGAGGACTATAAAGGGATGGGGATGATAGGGTTGTGCTCAGGAATAGAAGGGAGTTCGCACACCTATGACCCTCACCGAATCAGCAATCATACAAAGTGTGTGACATCCATTTTATACAATATCTCAATACAACCTCTATATTATACAGGTTGTCCATAAGATCTCCTAAATGCATGGGGTTCTCCTAGTACAAATCTACTGGAGTCCATAATAAAGCATAGAGAAATGTGTATTAATCTGTTGTATATTTCAAAGCAGCAGTAACAGAAGACAAAAACACACATATATATACAAACATGTAGGGGTTACTGCATATTTATCAGATTCTTCCACAGTCACCTAATAAGAATGGAGCGCATCAGTGATAATGGCTAATTATGTGTTTTCAATAGTGCATAAACTCAGATGCACCGAATCAATGTCTTGACAGACAAGTTTTGTACTTTTATATGCTGTGAAATGCTCCTCTAGGCTGGGATGCTTTTAATGATACAAGTAAAAGAAGGGGAAGGTGTAGGAAAGAATGAAATAAGCCCTGAGCTTATCACAAACCTCTGGTCTGAGATATTTTGGGTATCAAGAACACAATGGTGATAATTTTCATTGAAATAAATGTTATGCCATGTATAAGGATCAGGGTCAGGAGGTTAGATTCAGTCGATCATCCATACATCATTTTTTAAAATCACGAATGTAAGTGTCAAATATGATATACATGAGGCTTTTGAGGATTATTTGTACATCTCTTAATTATCATTGTACTGCATTGCTTTATATGTTTTGCCCGCTACAATACAAACTACTGACTTTAATCATAAACTAAGTATTTAAATATAACCTTACTAAGTCATATTATTGGGAGGTATAGAGTGCGACTGATATTTATATGCATTTCATACTATACTGCTAAAAGATCTCTGGGCCTAAAATTGAGGTGTTACTCCATGTTCTACTGTATACTCTAAAAAAATATTTTCATGATTTATCACAACATTTTTTCTTTTGTCAAATCAACTTCAATAATTAATGTGGTTCAGATAACATAATATTTTGAGTTTCTGTTGATTAAATCGTCTTTATTGTATTTACTAAATTTTTAACTTTAATGAACTTAAAATTTTAAGGCAACCAAGTTACTTTTTTAAGTTATTACTTTTTTTTTTTTTTTTTTTTTTTTTTTACAGTGTATCATACTATATGAGCCATAAAAGCTATATGAAATTTGATACTCAACAAAAACTTTTTTTGTCTTCAATTTAAAAAAAAAAAAAAAGTCTAAATGTTCAATAAAAGGTTCCATTTCAAATTAGATTTTTCAGACTATTATTTTAATTCTTTCATTATTTACTCACATCCATGTCATATGACTTCTTACACTTTATTCTGTGGAACAAAAAAGATGATATTTTGAAGAATCTTTTAACCATTTTTGTTGATAAAATGAAAATCAGCTGGGTCCAAAACAACACTGGACCCATGAATTAACTTCCACTGTAGGAGAAAAAAAAATAAAGAAAGATATTTTTCAAAATATCTTATTTTGTGTTCTACAAAATAAAGAAATGCATACAGGTTTGCAACAACATAAGGGTGAGTAAATGATGTTCCTTCAAGAGTTTAATTAATTAGTTGCCATAAGCGATATGTGCGAAATGTGTTTCAGAACATGACTCTCAAGGGGGTCCAACAGGATAAACAAATCAAGGGAAATGATGGAAACATGTTCACACAGTGTGTTGCTTACTGACTGGCCTTGAGACCAAATTAGCAGCTCATCAGAAGATCAAAGGTTGTGCAGATGAAGACACACGCACACACACACACACACACACACACACACACACACACACACACACACAGACACACACAGGCTATGATCACATCACTGTATGGTTTTCCGCCTGCATGCGCACATCTCCCACCACAGCCGGCTTCACAGGATCAGCTGAAGCTTCTAGAAACAACATGTTAGTGCGCCACGGGGGCTAATGGTATCAAAGGCATTCCTTTTACAGCAGATGGCTTGCTTAAGCTACCCGTCACAGCTACTGTATGGGCGGAAGGTAAAAATCCCAACGCCTCAACTACAGTTAATTGTTCACCGCATGGTGTTGGATATGGTATAGCTGCATGAAGGCTTTAAGGATCTTTGAAAACCATAAAGGAAAAACATAAGATGATGTTCAGTCAGTGGCCTCTGTGAGAATATAATGTGTACATGTGGAAAGAATGGGTTAATATTCAGTAGCAGCACGTCTTTGGATCCTTGTAAGATATATGGATATGTTGTTTGAGTAAAGTTTTTAGACTGATCAGGTAAAAGTGATCAGGATTCATCTTGAGTATATTCAATGTGATAAATGGAGCATTAAAAATGATAAATGGTCGTCTTTTGCTGACAAAACTTTTTGCTAATACACTGTTGAATTACAAATACTACTGACAATCATAACAATACAAAGCTGGTTGAAAATAAGCAAACTTATATATATATTACGAATATTAATATATAAAAATAGATATATTAATATTAACAAACAATGAAAATCAAAATTCTGTCATCATTTACCCACCCTCATGTCATTCCAAACCCATTTGATGGACAAAAGGATACTTTTTGACAACAAGAAGTTCATGGCTTATGTATTAGTCTTCTGAAGCCATTTAATGTGAAACAGAAATATAAGTTAATATAAAGAAATCTGAAAATCTTTCCTAACAGTCAAAGTCACCATTTACTTCCACTGTACGGAAACGAGCAGCTTGAACTTTCTGCTAAATAACTCCTTTTGTGCTCAATACCAAGGACAGAATATCACAAGGGTTTGAAAGATATGAGTGTGAAAAAATGATCTATTTCTGGGTGAAATAAAGTTAGCCAACTTTGTAAATATACACTTGGTGAAAGGTAATAAAAATGATGATTGACTGGTAATTTTAACCCAGTCAAATATAAGATATGTAAAATGTGTAAGAAGAGCAAAAATGCTTGTAGGTAAAGCACACGAATACAAGAACACTACACAGATATCGCCATTATTTAAAATAACTTCTCCTAATAGTTATGCTAACTGCAAAACTTACAATAACCTTAAAAAACATTGTGTTTGTAGTTTGTAGGGTGAAGAGTAGACCCACAAGAAGTGGAATATATATCTGAAATAGAGAGCGTTAGGTTTACATCATTTGTTACGTCAAATATATTTCAATAGCAAATTATCAAAATAGCTTCCTCTCCCTCTTGCAGCAACATCTCTTCTCTGTGTTTACTGGGGTGAGGGCGGGGCAACCTGTCACTCACATGACATCACACCAATAGCAAACCACAACCATCTAATCAATTCCCAATGGACAAAGTCCCGCCCTACATTTTTTCTTGTTCGAAAAATGAATATCATTTCACTCAGATATGCATCGCAATAAAGAAAAAAATACCGTCGCAACTTCCATTTCATGGCGGCTTTAAGGTTCTCTGGGATAAATCTAAAAATAACACCAAAAAAAAAGTACTGATGCTTACTTTCTGTGACCAAATATCCACAATAATCCAGCACAGCAAATCATTCTACAATTCAACAAGAAATCCCTTTAAAACTTTAAATACTTGTGGACAATTTCCCACTCTTCTTCATTCACCACTTTTATTGATACCCAATAAGCATAATGAGCAGTCAGCAGATTTCACTCAGGTTACTGTGTTAATGTCTGTGCTTACTGTATTCAACAATGTCAGCTTGCACCCAATTATGCTCAAGCCTCATGTTGTTCATTAGAGGGTTATGATGGTGTCATTCTGATGGGGGTTTGACAAAGCACAAGTGTCTTCAAACAGGAGTTTCCTGGCTCATGTAGTGAAATAAAGAAAAGAAAAGGCTTTCTGCTCTACACAGTGGTTGCTATGCACCAGTAAAGAGAAAGAAAGGTATCTCTGGTTAACCACTTTGCAGCTGGGCCTTGTTAGCTGATGTACTTTTGTATGTTGTTGCCACTGGATGGGGCTCCAAAGGTGGATTACAAATGAAATAAGGACTTGAAGGTGAGTGAATAAAGGTCTGAGCTGGATTTAAATTATTCACATGTCGCATGACACCAGAAACGAAAACAGCTATGCTCTAAGAAAAGCCTGGTTAAACAGGGCCCAATGTACTGTGTTAATATGAAGGAATTATCTGTACACTCCTAAAAAATAATTATGAAAAAAAATGGTTGTTTTAACAACTGTTCACTGAAAGGTTCTTTGAGGAGCCCAAAATGGTTCTTCTATGGCATCGCTGCGAAAACCCCCTTTTTTAAGAGTGCATTTGATATTTAACAGGTGGTTTACCCGTATTTTGAATTACAGTATCTCACATAAGTAAGAACACCCCTCACATTTTTGTAAATATTTTATTATATCTTTTCATCTGACAACACTGAAGAAATGACACTTTGCTATAATGTAAAGTAGTGAGTGTACAGCTTGTATAACAGTGTAAATTTGCTGTCCCCTCAAAATAACTCAACACACAGCCATTAATGTCTAAACCGCTGGCCACAAAAGTGAGTACACCCCTAAGTGAAAATATCCAAATTGGGCCCAATTACCCATTTTCTCTCCCCGGTGTCATGTGACTCGTTAGTGTTACAAGGTCTCAGGTGTGAATGGGGAGCAGGTGTGTTAAATTTGGTGTTATCGCTCTCACTCTCATACTGGTCACTGGAAGTTCAACATGGCACCTCATGGCAAAGAACTCTCTGAGGATCTGTAAAAAAAGAATTGTTGCTCTACATAAAGATGGCGTAGGCTATAAGAAGATTGCCAAGACCCTGAAACTGAACTGATTTTGATTCAGATTTTGAAGCCCCCCAAAAATGCATCCATCCATCGTAAAAGTGAAGCGATGGGGTTTTGTAAGAAAAATATCCATATTTAAAACTTTATTATCTATAATAACTAGAAACAAAACACCAGTCACAAATTAGAAGTCTAAAATGAGAAATTTGAAAGAGAAATGTTGGAGGATTTTGTTATAAGAGAAGAGAAGCTTCAGTTTGTTGCACAGCCTATTTGTTTAAAAGGCAAGAGGCGTCTAAGCTTACGCTACTCCTACATCCTGCGTCATACATCGCGTCAGAAGTTACTCTTGAGGCGCAAGTTGACTTTGGCTGAAGGTGTACAATCATCTGCCGGAAGCTAGTTATTATAGTTAATAAAGTTTTAAATATGGATATTTTTCTTACAAAAACCCATCGCTTTGCTTCAGAAGGTCTTATTAACCCCCTGGAGCTGTGTGGAGTGCTTTTATAATGGATAGATGCATGTATTTGGGCGCCTTCAAAATCGGGCCCCCCATTCACTGCCATTATAAAGCTTGGAAGTGCCAGGATATTTTTAAATATATCTCTGATTGTGTTCGTCTGACAGAAGAAAGTCATATACACATAGGATGGCTTGAGGGTGAGTAAAACATGAGGTAATTTTCATTTTTGGGTGAACTATCTCTTTAAATGTCCATAAACAGATACTGACCTGACTGAAAATTATCTGGTACCTTTTCCGTTTTCAAATTGATTTTTCTTAGAGTGCATTTGGAATATAGTCACATTTGAATTGAAATGTATCTGGAGGTGAGTAGCAGCAGTGTTTCTTTAGTAGCAAACATCAAAGACGTCTCAGATCAATACCCCACTTCTCGCAGCCATAGTGTGTTATTACCCATAATCCCTCTGTAATCCATGTACAAGGGTCACCCATCCTTGTCCAAATAGCTACAATCTCATTACGCCTCAAATAAAACTTTCCTATTTATCTACAGATTTCAAATGAAACTAATAAGGCTCTAATATACCCCTCACACCCCCTCCTTCTCTCCGTGCCATTCCAAAACCCTAATTATATTTCTCCCTATCTGAAAGCAATCAGTGATTGTGTGTGCCACGGTACGAAACGTGCTGACAATACCAGCCAATGGCGCAAGTGCCAGTGCAGCTGGACTAATTAAATTAAATGTGATGCTGCCCTGCCACTGCGCTGCTCAGTGAGAGAGAAATGAACCAGAGCAATAATGAGTACTGTAGCCGAGCAGGGAGGAGGGAGATATTGTACTGGAGACTGGACACTTGCAGTGATTTCCACATCTGATACTTACAGTACTTAAGTGCTGAGGCATAGATAGGTGTTTTCATATGTAAAGCACATCATCTCACTATAGGGATAATGTCTCTGGACAGTTTACTTGTGAGTTTATTCCTATTAGATTTTCATTACTATAAAAGAGTACAAATGAATGCATACATGTAAATTATTGGCAGTTTAACAAATTTACTTTACAGTTTAATAAAAAAACTACCATTTAAAAGTTTGAGGTAAGATTTTTGTTTTAAATTAAATTAATCATTTTATTCAGCAAGAATGCATTAAATGGATCGAGTAAGTGACAGTAAAGACATTACTAATGTTACAAAAGATTTCTATTTCAAATAAATGTTTGTTTTTTGTACTTTCTATTCAACAAAGATTCCTGAAAAAAAAAAAATCACACTTTCCACAAAAACATTAAGCAGCACAACTGTTTTCAACATTGATAATAAAGAGAAATGCTTCAAAAATCAGCATATTAGAATGATTTCTGAAGGATCATGTGACAGTAATGATGCTGAAAATTAAGCTTTACCATCACAGGAATGAAATACATTTTAAAATACATTAAAATAGAAAAAAGTTATTTTAAATTGCAATAATATTTCAAGATACTACTGGTTTTACTGTATTTCCGATCAAATAAATGCAGCCTTGTTGAACATAAGACTTCTTTTAAAAACATTACAAAAATCTTACTGACCCCAAACATTTGAACGATAGTGAATCAATTTTTTTTTCATTTTACAGTATTATTATTATTATGGAATTTAGCAGGTTGATTATTTGTTGTGCTTAAGTGTTAAAAAAACCCCATCACAATGCAAAAAAAAAAAAAAAACCCTATATTTATATATTCTTATTTATTTAGATTTTGGCCTTTTTGACCCAGAAATGACAGGTTTTGAGAGATTTGCATCATCCAAAGTACACTAAATAAATAAAACAAAACTGCCATATAAATTCAACGCTATCTAAAGACAAACATAAGACATATAAAAGTCATTACAAAGCAATCAAAGCAAAAATCAAAGCTACGCTTGTTTTTTTGAGAGACCTCCTGCTGAGAAGAAAAAAACAGCTGACTATTAAACTATGGTGAAACGTGGGCGGCAGCGGAATCTGGTGAACGTGTGTAAAGCTGCTAATCTTATTTAACCCTGCCTTGTAAGACCTGCAAATTGGACCTGACACGCTAACAACACTCATAAAACAATCCTTAGCCTCAAATGTCAGACCTCAGAGGAGCCCCTGACCTCTTGTCTGTCTCTCTCTCTCTCTCTTATACTTTTTCTCTTCAGCTCATTCTCTGAATCTTTCAAGCATTTTGTACATTTGCCAAAGGCTCCCTTGCTGGAAATCTAACCCCTACCTGCCACCTCTCCCTACATCTCAAGCACTTCACCCACAGTCCCCCCCATGGGCCACATTAGTTGGCCTCCCTCCCTCTCTTTTCTTCCCCACCATTTGGAGTGGAACTTTCAGTGGACCTCTTTCTTTTCTCTTTTGGCAGAAAGGGCAGGGATGAGACGACCAGACCCCCCGTCTGAGGCTAGTTTGGGCCCTGATCAGATCCGAGCGGGGCTAAGTGTGAGCTTCTCAGCGGGACGGCCCCTCTTCAAACTCCCCTCCTCTTCCTCTTCCTCTTTTAGTCATTGTAAATGAGGTCATCTCTTCTGCTCCATCCAGGCCGATTCCCAATGGTGCTCAAAGCCAACCTCTCACTACCTGGCCTTTCCTTCCCTTTGTTTTGTCTCTCTCAGAGGCTGTCCATTAGTCCTTTTATCTCCCTACCTCTCTCTCTCCTCATAAATGATTTCCTATGCGACCACAACTAGGTTCTGAGATAATAAATAAAGAAAATCAGATGTCAAAAACAATCTGCCAACTTGAATAGCCCACGTGCATTTGAATAATAAGAGATTGTATTTATAAAAACTGACATGCGAACACATAAAATTGAATAAACTGTTAATACAAATCCAATTTAATCACTGAAAATAATCGGTTTAAAAGCGAACATGAGTGCTGAACACAGCCACATCTAAAACCACATGAAACCTCAGTACAGATCAAATTATTATTCATATTCCTAAAAATGAAGGTCAGGTTTAAATGGTGGCTTTTAAGCTCCACTTGCACCTGTTGCTTCTATATCATCTGTATTCAAAAAATGAAAACATTAACATACACTGAAAAAAAACGGTGTAAGATTTACTTCAGACATGGCTAGTAGACTTCACAAATTATTTCAAAGAAAAGGCAAGTAATCAATTGAATTAGACATTAAAAAATTTGAAGTAGAAAGACTGAAATAGTACTTTCTTGTAAAACATACTCCAATAATCTTCGAAAAATCTAAAAAGAGGCTTCCAAAAGACACTGTATGATTAAAACTCCTATAAACAAGATCACATACACCCTGGAGACTAAAATCTCAACAAAAAGCAAAGAAATTTCCAGTACATCTCTCACTAAAGACACCCTCATCACACAAACACTTCCTGTATTTAGCAGCATTTACATAAAACTGAGTCTGAGTAACTCTTCCTCTGTCATGGCTGCCATGCACTTTCCTCCTGACATTTCTCCTTCCTTCCGAGAAGTCGGTTCACAATTAACCTTTCCCCAGAAGAGGTCTTCAGATAAACCCCTTTTGTCCCCCCTACAACTGCCCCAGCATCCCACGACCCACCTCGGGGGAAAAAAAATCCATGCCCCGTACCTGCTGCCCTTTTGAGGAGGGGGGCTGGAGGAAGGAGAGAGCTCCTTTGTCCACTGGAGACAGAGGGGTGGGTGGGGACCCTCTCTTCACTCCCCCCTCCATCCACTCCTCATCCTCCGCTTCGTCTCAAAGTGTTTCGTTGGTTCAGCCTGAAGAACCACGAGCGAGGTGGAGTAAGCCCAGCAAGGTGCGTTCTCTCCCAGCGTGCTCGCCTGCCCCGCTTCCCTGGTCCTCGCAAACTAGGCTGGTTCAGTCCGGGCCGCAGCCTCTTTAGGCAATGGAGTGGTTTATTTAATTTGCCGCTATAATGGAGAACTCTGAATGAGGCGCTGGGGAAAAAACGGCGAGAGAGAAGAGAGAATGCGGGGCGGGCGCGAAGCAAAAGAAAAAAAGAAAGAAAGAGAGCTAGAGGAGTGAAAGAAAAGAGAGAGAGAGAGAAAACAAAAGCTAAAAGCTACCACTATTTTGATTCACCCGTCCCTTTTTTTAAAAATTACTTCCAAAGTGTGATATCTATTGTACGGGGAATAATGCAGAACAATGCAAGCGGGGGTCTTGGCAATATTCAAAGGGGCTTATTCAGAGCAGGGCCGGTGGCTGGCTGTACATTCAGGCCCAGAACACTCCCATACAAGCTCGTTCGGCGGCCACTATAGCGCTCATTGTGAGGGCAGTGTAAACAAAAAGGCGCCCCAGAGCACGGTGGGATGTGGGAAAAAGAGAGCAGCTTTATTCCCCAGAGGTCCTGCATTATTATGGGGTTAGAGCGTGTTGGTTTTGTCTGGTGTTGGTCCGACCCCTTGCAGTCACAGCGGCATCAGACTGCAAGAGTATTTAAACGGAGGCGAGTTACGGAAGGGAAACGTTTCAGGTTTTTGGTTGGGCTACAAACTCCTGTCAGTCTAAGGCAAAATGTGAACGGAAATAAGGGTTTATGCAAAACTTGTATAGGAAAACTAGGAAAAAACCTGGTAACAGGTTCCATTAGTTCTTGGTTAAGTTTATTTAAACATTTGGTAACACTTTATTTTACAGTGTTGTTATTAGTTACTATAGTAATAACTATAAATTATGCATAATTACATGCAACTAACCCTAAACCAAACCTTAATCCTAACCCTATAGTAAGTACATGTAGTTACTTAATATTACTCAGTACTTAAATGTATTAATTGTAACCAAACATTTACTAATACATTACTCAAATCAAAAGTTGTGTCTGTTAATATTGTTTAGACTATAATGGACCTGAGCAAACATGAACTATGTTTTGCACATTTATTAAGGCAAAACCATTGATTTTTCATACACTGGTCAGTTTTGTGATTTTGACTATTTTGCTTCCATTGTTCAATAACATGGATTTCTTTCAGATTAGTGGAAAAGAAAACATCCAAAATAGACATTTATGTGTTTATTACATTACATTTTTGTGTCTTGTAATTTTATTGACAATATATATATTTTAATGCCATTTTCTAAGAAAAAGTATTTTTCTCTCATGCACTGAACCAGAAATCTCCACTTAAGTAGCACTTACACCACACTATAACTACACTAAATGTACACTAAATGTGTATAAATGTACAAAAGCTGTCTCTGGTGTGGTACTTTTTCAAAAGGTACACCTTTGTACCTTATTTTCACCTAAAAGGTGCATATTAGTACCCTAAAATGTACATATTGTATATATACTTTGTGTATATATATTAGTACCTAAAGGGTACACATTAGTACCACCCCAGCTTTTATACCTTTTTTTCTGAGAGTGTATATTTTTAAGGTTTTTACAGATGATATCTGTTCATCATTTGCTGGATTTAACATGGTACTTTTATTTTCCTGCTTGTTGACAGTATTTTCTGATTTATGAGTGTTAAAAAGAGATATTCAAAATCCCCTCTGTAATAACCTTAACTTTTAATATGACAACAAAATGAAACAATAATTTCGAACCTGGCTTAATCCAATGTTTAGATTTCTGTGCTGGAAATTTACGCAAATGAGTTCATATTTAATTACATAATTCCTCATTTGTATATTTAAACATAGTAAGTTTTCAGAAAACTTGTAATACAAAACAGTTGTTTTTGGGCCATATTTACTAACAGCTTGCGTCAGCGCAAATCCCCTTTTGACATTAAAAAACTACTGTCAGGATTTACTAAAGAAACACAGTGCAAATTTAGCGCTGAAAAGGTGTGGACTGAGCTGTTTTTGCGGCTGACCTTATTGCATATGCATTTGTAGGAGTTTCCCTTTCAGACGCAAAATTTATGGGAGGAGAGTATTTAAATGAATCACGCAACGCGATTTACTAATGTTTGCGCTAGTCAATTTAGTGGTATTTGTGCAATTATTTAATGCCCCAAAAAAGCTTGTCTTAACCCATTTTGCAACATGGCTGCAATTGTTGCTGCTAGGAGGAGACACCGCAGAGAACAGAGAGCGCGTGGTAGAAGGGAGAAAATATTTTCCACTCGTATTTATTTCTTTGGAATGCCAGAGGAAGACGTTATCCGTATATTACATGTAACAAATTGTGCCTATGTCGACCCGCACCTGATGAGCATCATCTCTGCTTATTTGCGATTTAATGCTAATTTGCACTGCTCTTGGTAGATTGTGTTGGTCATTATGTAAATGATTTGACTGCGTCTGTGTTCTTTAATTTGCGCGTCAGCAGTAGATCACGCGCAAAACTTGCTACTCCCATCGGCGCATTTGTGGAATTGCGCTCTCACGCTAATTTTCCCTGTTTAGTAAATCTGGCCTGTAATGTACTGTGATTAATCAGTGATATCTGTAAGTTAGCAACTTCTCTTCTCTGAAGACGTGTTTACTAGTGTGAGGGCGGGGCAACCTGTCACTCACATGACATCACATCAATAGCAAACCACAACCATCCAACGACCCAATGAATTCACAATGGATAAAATTAAGTCCCGCCCTCATTTTCTTTTCTCATTCGAGAAGCTGTTTCACTCCGATATACGTCACAATAGGGAACAAAAACTATCGCTATAGTTTATAACTTCTGTCTATAACTTCTGTTTCACGCCAACTTTAATGTTAGTTAGCACATTAATTACAATTAACTAATAAGACCTAATTGAAAAGTGTTACCAAAAAACCTAAATCAAATGCAGAGGGATGACTAAAGTTCAAAGGAAGTCAAAGGAAGATACATAATTGTAACAGTCAGACTGTTGCTTTTTTGTGAAGCCTGAAAGGCTGGAGCGCCTGATTACAGCCTGTTTCCACAGATAGACTCCTCTCCCATTCACATGGGCCGACACACACGGCTCTCCGAGACCTCACCGAGACTGTGTGTCTCATTCATACGACTCCACCTGAGAGATGTGCTCGGTGTTTACACAAGATTATATTCCCTATGCTCAACACATATACAAACACACGCACACGGCAGCCAATGCGAGCACTAAACAAACAGCCCCTATGCACATAGAGAAGCAGACATATCATTATGCCACATAATAGAGCCGGGCCTTGAATATCAGAAGTCTGTCTGTCTGGAATGTCAATCAAAACTCCTTACACAAGAACTGAATGTTGACATACACTCTATAGCATTCTGCGAAAATAGAGAGATCAGAGATCATTTTATTAAATTTAAAAAAAAAAAAGATTCAAATGCTGATTTTATGCGGAATAAACATCTGACAAGGATATCTGATGCATTTTTGCCGCATTGGGTGCAAAAAAATAAAATAATTCATAAAATAAAGCTCATTCCCCCAGTTTCACAGACAGGGCTTAAGCTAGTCCTAGACTAAAATGCATATTTGAGGTGTTTTAACTGAAAGTAACTTGCACTGTTATATCTTACCATATGTCACTGCCATTGTTTTGTCTCAAGATGCATATCAGTAATGTTTTTTTTTTCTTCTAGAGAATGTTTATAAAAGCTACTTAAATGCCCTAATTGAACTAAGGCCTAATCCTGGCTTAGGCTAAGCCCTGCCTGTGAAACCGGGCCATAATGTTTATAGTGATTCAATTACAAGTGAATCTTGGTCTGATGTATTTAGACAGGGCCTATTCCTTAAAGGGATAGTTCACCAAAAAAATCTGTCATCATTTACTCACCTCATGTTGTTCCGAACTAGATTACATTTAGGCTTTTATTCACATATAGACATTCATCAGAGCACAAATCAGTTGTGGTAAACGGAAGCTAAAGCATGTTTGCTTGACGTGTGAGAACCAATAAGGTTCATTCTCGTGTTACGCAGCACTTTTGAGCTTCTGCAAGAGGTTTGTTCTCGCAGGTTCAGTGGAGCTTCTGTTTATGTTCACTGATTAATGTTTATATGTGAATAAAAGCCTAATTTCATATAAAGTGATTAAGTCTCCTCAGAAAATTTGGACAAAACTGCTCAATTCATATGGATTAATTTTACGATTTCTTTATGAACTTTTTGGAGCGTCAAATTGGTAGTTGCGTAGCTGTCAATGGAGGGACCGAAAGCTCTCAGATTTCATTAAAATATTTTCATTTGTGTTTTGAAGATGAATGAAGGTCTTACGGGTGTGGAACGACACAAGGGTGAGTAAATGATGACAGAATTTTCATTTTTAGGTGAACTAACCCTTCAAGTTGCATTTTTTAAATGTTCATCTATAAAATTATTATATATAAATTGTTCAAATTATTTTTTAAGAAGTAATTTATTAGGCTAACATTATACAGAGATTTAAAACCCTTAATGAACTAAACAGGACACAATTTCTAACAACATTCATCACATTCATCAGTACCAGACCATATATATATATATATATATATATATAGTTTTAGATATACATGATAAAGAAAATTTAAATATTTTAAAAGGAAGAAAATTACTTTCAATGGTTGTGAAAAAATATGGTTCTTGAAAATGCCATAAAAGTCTGATCATGATGACTTATTTGGTGTAACCATCAAGTAAAAAGTAATATTTAAAACAATTACTTACAAAGTAATATTTACACATTAAACATGTGAGTGTAAACATCTTAACCATCATCTCCATAAAAGTTTTGAAATATATATTTCAAGTTTTTTTTTCCCCAACAAATATCATTATTATTTATTAATAGTTTATTTTTTATAATTGCTTTGGAAGAGTTGCACCACGTGATATTTTACAACCTTGCCTTTTATAAATGATCAAATTATCTGATATACAGTACGTTTTTAATGTTTTTCAAAGAAGTCTGTTACCAAGGCTGCATTTATTTGATCAAAAATACAGTATTATGAAATATTTTTACAATTTAAAAGACCTGTTTTGCTTTTATTCAGCAATGACACATTGAATTGATCAATTGTAAATGTGACAGTAAAGACTTTCATAATGTTACAGAAAATTTCTATTTCAAATAAATGCTGTTCTTTTAAACCCTATATTCACCAAAGAATCCTGAAATAAAATGTATCACGTTTCTACAAAAATATTAAGCAGCAAAAACAGATTTTAACATTGAAAATAATAATAAATGTTTCTTCAGCAGCAAATCACCAAAACAGATTCTTAAAGATTACAAACTTTTAGAAGGAAGTTGAAAAATACACCAAAATAATAAGAACAACATATCTGAACAGAGAGCTTGTTAACAAATATCTTGTTTCTATGCATTGCCTTAACACAATAGGTTGATCGTTCTGCTGAAGAAGGGCTACACAGAGCCAGAGAATAGCCAGGATGTTTTCCTCCTACAGAATGGATTAGGCAGGCAGTTCTATACAGGTTTCCAGCAGGCATTAGAAGCAGAGCCTGCTCTCCAATAAAGAGAACAAAACATGAGCGTGTGTCAGAGTGCTGTCACAGCAGACAAACAGACAGACAGAGAGAAAGTTCTTTGTCATTCATCAGAATAGAGAGTCAGCATTGGAAAAAAAAAAAGTGGGATACTGGTATTTACCTGGGAGTTGAAAATGTCCATGTGTCAAGCTCTCTCATACAAACAAACACACACTGGATTATACTGGACAACTGTCATGCCAAAGATGTTTTTTTTATGTTTTATAGATTCTTCTAAGCCAAAAAAACATATTATGGACATATAAAATTGTTAAACTGCTGCGAAAAGTTCAATTAAATTTTTCACAAAACACATTCAACTGTCAAAAATGTATTTATGTTGTCCAACAGAATCCCATATCTGGTGACTACCACAAATATTGTCTGAGTCGCCACTGAATTTCTACAATTCTCAGTGTCTCGTGCCTTGTCTACGACAAAACAATTTCAGCTCATTTTTTTTTAAAGTCGGAACAGAATATTGCTGTTTCATCCTGTGATTTTTAAGCACTGCTTAATTAGTCCTCCCTCCCTGCTGCTCCTTGCTCGCAGTTAATTAACTTGAAGGCGCGAGTAATTAGCTGGAGACGCTGAGTGATTCACGCACTGTCCCTCCTATTAAACACCTCGCGAGAGCAGCGCACGAGTCTTGCATGCAGACCCATAGAATCAGACCCATCTAATAGAGGATAAACACAGAATTTGCGACAATACACTGCACAATAATGTTGCATGATCATCAACGTCCTGCAGATTTTAGCTCCAACTTGCCCCAGCACAAATGTCTGGACAACACACTCTCATGGCAATTCATAACTATTTTACATTTTGCCAAATTGGTGGCCAATATGTGGGTCATTGACGAAAAAGGTTTTTAAAAGTGTAAAAAAATATAGTAGAGATATAATTAATTTTGAAGTTTTATTAAGTGTTAACAATGAGGTTATGTGTTTTTTTTTTTTTTTTATAATAAATTAACACTGCTTTTGTGTCATTTTTTTACAAGATGGACAAAATTTGTCACCAAAAAAGTCATTCAGTTTATCAAAAATTTCGGTTTTACCGAATGACACTTTTGGTTATACCGAATGACGATATTTTCAAACAATGCTAACAGGCTGATATCTAGCTAGCTAACAAAAGGACAATCAACCATTTTATATTTAGTACAAGTTTTTAAAATATTAAATTTTCCATGTTTTATATCGGTTGTACCGAATGACCCGATGTTTCGGGACATGTGTATGAGCAAGTAAAAACATGAATTTTTCAAATAGTTAAGAGAGCGTTAGTTACTTTGCTTCATGACCATGCGGTCCTTTGCAGGTGTCTGAATGATGTCACATCCTGTCACATGATACTGACCGCATAACTTGATCCAAAATGGTCCCTTTGTATTGGTTACTCCAAATGACATCAATGAAATTCATTTTTCTCATAACAAAGCAACGACTTCTACACATAATTTTAATACCATTTTGCACTATGTTAATATATTGTATTATAAAATCATGCCAGAATAAAAAAAAAATGATACATTTATTACATTTTAAGATATTTTAATCACAAATGAAATGGATGTATTGACCTTTGGACGGTTAACTGAATGACCTTTGACACTTCAAAATCTTTAAAATACCTTTATATGTAGCAAAATATAATTAAAACCTTTTGGATTCAATAAAAGAGATCTAGTTGTACTACCTTACATACTTTGGATGTCGTATCTTCGTTTTTTATTATTATTAACGCCTTTGGACAATAAAATGACCCGTCACGTCATTGACCCATATATGAATTTGTCTTATTCATATGTTTTCATACAACCTAATTATGCCCCATTGACGGTTATGTTTAGGAGTCGACCTTCATGCTTACTTTTTTTCCTAAAAAGCGTACATTTCCAACTTGCCCCAACACACCTGTCTAGACAACACACTCTCATGGCAATATGGCGATTCGTAACTATTTTGGCAAGTTGGGTAGCTAATTTGTATGCATCCGAATAGGCACACTTCCCCTTTGTAAAAAGCAGTGAAGTATGTCTTGAATTCACAGTATTCATAAAACAGTGGGCAAAAATACCTGGATGACTTACTGCTTCAGGAGAGATTCTAAAGTGCACATCCGATGGACACTTTACCATCCCATAATGCCACAGAAGAGGAGTTGTGAATGACAGTGGAAGGACGCAACTGACGCTGTAGGTCACGTGACAATTGCTACGTTTATAGTGGCACAAAATATCCAATTTTCTGTCTGACACAGATCGGAATTTTGCTGCACAAGAATTTGCATGAGATCTGATTTTTTTGGATCCGTTTTGAGCCACTTCCAAATGTGGTTTAAATCAGACATCTGACCTATGTCTAAGGCTACATTCAGACTGTCAGTCCAAATCTGATTTTTGTGCATATCCATTTGAAATCCAGTCAGATTTAGCATGTGTGAACGGCCAAAAAACAAATGCGATTTTTACACATTCGTTTCAAGCTATTCATAGATGGTTTGAAATCCTATTCAAATCGCATTTCTGGAAATCTGTTTCAGTCTGAACGCTCTAATCAGATTCTGCGTGGTTTATGTGACTTTCTCACACCACGTAAAACATAAATGTCAAACATTATATAGGAAACATGCTGAAAGTTGCTGCAGAAACAAGGTTGTTGTGTTGTTGCTAAAGTGCCAGACGAGCACTTTATAGCAAACGATATAACAGAGACATGTTTTGAGACCGGTGGAGACAACAGCGCGGAACAGAGTTGACTGGTTTTGACAACAAAACCCACCCAATCGCTACTTAAAACTAAACCAAAACTAGCCCAATCGTGTCACAATCTCTCTCTCTCTCTCTCTCTCTCTCTCTCTCTCGTTAATTCCTTCGAATTCATTAAAGTAAATGAAATCTTACCAAGCTACTAAAATAACAAAAATTACTGTTATATTCCGGTCTATATCTGTTCACCTAGATTTTGCAGTGCATGAGTTTTAACTTATCCATGCTGGCAAATAATCATGGCCACCCGACGTAAATTATAAAATAATTTTAGTACAGCCATTCAAAACCCGAGGGTCAACCATGTCACGTAGTAAAGCGATCACCAACAGAATCATTTTGGGCATTGATTAATGTAAACACAGATACCGGATACCAGTCGTGTCTAAAGTGAATGCAGGTGGGAAAAAAAAAAAAAAAAAAATTGGATATGGTCAGATCTGTGCATTAAGACTTGCAATGTAAACACAGCAAATGACAAATGCAGTACATCTGGATTACATTCAATCATACTACACACATTCATACTATATAGCACATACTTTTTAATGGTCAAAAAGTAATTACTTATTCAGAACAAGTACCTACTTGCAATTTTGGATGCAGCTTAGGAATCCTTGATTAGCTGGTTCAGGTGTGTTTAATGGGGTTAAAACTAAAATCCACAGGGCAGTGGGCTGGATTGGACAACCTTGTCCAAACCTCTTTGGACCACCATTTTTCTGTCTTATAAATTGCAAGTACTTTCATTAGACGATATGGATCTTCTTATACGACATGCAGAGCAGGGCTATAGAGTATGTGTGAGACAGAGACTGTTTGTGTGTAAGAGAGATAATGCTGAGAGAATAGGGTCATAATGGGGTCTCTATTCTCAGTCTTTAAAGGCAATGCTATGCTGTTACAGCATCAGAGGGTGAAGAGGAAGCAAAGGCTATAATCACTACAATTACCAACCGCTCTCACCTAGACCAGCACTCCTCAGCTCTCACTTAAATACAGTCACTCACTCACTCACTCTCTCTGTCTTGTCATTCTGAAATACTCTTTACACACAATTTTAAACTAAAAGGTGCCCGTTTCATGAGTTCAAATCTTGTGAGACTGGCGTTTAGCAAAATAGTGGTTGTCTCACTTAAAGCGACCAGCAGAAATTGATAATGGGGAACTGATATAAGAAACAAAGACTTAAAAAAAAAAGAGTTGCCACACAATAACATCCCTCTGACAGCCAATGCCAATGACCTAAAAAAATACAGTATGTACATACATAGTGCTAGATGCTATTTAACTCTATAAAGCCTACTGTATCATATTTGATATGTACATTTTTAAGGCCTCTAATTTATCAACCTGACCAAAACTAAATTATGACCAAAATTACCCTTTAGTATATGGGTCAGTGACGTGATGGGTCATTTTTTTGTCCAAAGGCCTTAATAATAATAAAAAACAAAGATATGACATCTAAAGTACGCAGTAAGGCAGTACAACTAGATCTCTTTTATTGAATCCAAAAGGTTTTAATTATATTTTGCTACATATAAAGGTATTTTAAAGATTTTAAAGTATCAAAAGGTCATTCGGTTTAACCATCCAAAGGCCAATACAAACATTATCGTCAATATCGTCATTCGCTATAACTAAAAGTGTCATTTGGTAAAACCGAAATTTTGGTTAAACCGAATGACACTTTTTTTCGGACAAATTTTGTCCATCTTGGAAAAGATGGCAGTGTTAACTGATTATAAATATATATTAGGGCTGTCAACGTTAATGTGTTAACGCATGCGATTAATTCAAAATCCTTAACACGTTAAAATAATTTGTCGCAATTGACGTGGTTGGTTTAGGTTGTTTTGGCATCTCCATGTGGTCCTGTTCAGTATCGCAACTTGACTTGTCTAAAATGTAAACAAGCTCTTTGCTGTTGCACATACTATACACTGTGAATTCTGAAAGGTTTTTTCTGCTGTGATTTTTTTTATGGGTGCTTTGGCATAGCCTACATAAATGTATGAATTATATAAAATCATATCATTTGGTTATTTGGTATCCTTTTTTGGAAAGACATCTAAATTTTGTAAACTCTCTATAATTTATTTATAAATATTCAATATTTATATTCAATATAATATTTATATTACATTTTTTTTCACCCTCAGATGAAGCAGAAACCGTTGCACAGATGACTTATTGTTACAATCTAAAAACACACAGACAGTGGTGACTTGAGAAGACAGCTGCATCGATCTTCAGTCTGTTGGTATTTCTAGCAGATTTCATTGCATCTGAAGGGAAAGCACAGTTTGATGGGCAAATGACAGATGACGTTTAAAGTGGATTGAGTCTGACATGCTTTCATGGAGATGCGGTTCTGTGCCATATGTATGTATGACTGGATCACATGAGCTCTGCTGAATGTATCCCATGAATTCAAAATAAGTAACAAAGTCAGCAAATCCATATTTTTGGAATGAATATTTCAATTTCAAGTCAAATAATTAATAACTTACTGTTAATACAGACAAATAGGTCTAATCCACCTTTTTATTTAACTTGCAATTTACATTTTTCACCTTATTTAATAGCAGAACTATTTAGTTGTTATACAGTATCATATGTTGTTCTTCCAACCCTGGGTCCAGTTTCAGATTTTATTTCATCTACAGTATTGTCAAGAAAAGCATGGAGGAAAAGGAATAGTATCCCTCACAATATAATATTTCACAAACCCCTTTATCATCTTTTGAAGGAAAGAGAGAACACTGGAAACAAAGCATTCTTTCACAGTCCATGACATTGGAAGATGTATTCTATTGTGCCGAGTCGGAGTCCAGCGCTTAATCGCGTACACTGTTCTGAACTGAAGTTCTGAGGGACGCAGATACACAAAGAAAGAGGGACTCTGAAAGGAAGCTCAGGAAAGGCATTGAGCTTTCTGTCAGATTTTGTGTGCTTTTCATGTTTTTTTTTAAATTCAGGATCTTGATAGTTTACACAACAATAAAAAATCTGTCATTTACTCACCTTTGTGTTGTTTCATATTGGTTACTTTTTCCATGGAACATAAAAGTATAACTTTTTGAAGAACTGCTATAACACACAATTTAATTTAATTTGATTATTTTTATTTATTTACATAAATTTAATTGATTTATTTTATATATATATATATATATATATATATATATATATATATATGTGTGTGTGTGTGTGTGTGTGTGTGTATTTATTTATTTTTTTTAATTTTGGAGTTTGAAAGACATGGTCACTTCGAACAATCTTCTTGAAACAGCTGCATGGAACAGGAGCAGACCAAAATATAAGTCATTATTCAATGATAATCATCCAAATAAAAAAAAAAAAAAATGTTCTGGATGTGAACATAGACTACATGCAAGTTTAAACAAAGGGTGAGATTATGAGAAAATAATAAAAATCTGTTCAGCAACACAAAGCTGTCGTACATCTTCAGAAGACTTGAAATATAGTGCACAATTTGTACTTCTTATATGATACTTTTAATGGTTTTTTTTTTTGGTCACCACACTGTAAAACCAAATAGAAAAATTCATTAAATTAAATGAGTTAGTTTCACTCAAATAATAATGAAAGTTCATTGTACTTAATAGAAAAAAGTTGCGCGAACTCAAAATGTCATTATAGTAAGCTGAACTTAATAGTTGCAGCAGATTTCTAATTCCCAGCATGCTTTGCATCAGACTTTGTAAATAAATGTTGAAATTAAGCGTTATTTTGTGTGTTTTTGCACAAGATTAACATAGGGAGACATAAGTTAGTGTTCAATTTTGTGTCTATGCTGGGATTTACAGGGGTTTCTGTTGTGTTAGTTTTGCAGGGTTACCATTGTGGTGAAGAGAGCCTGTGGTTAGGTTGAGGATGGGCTGCAAAACTTTTAAGACCATATATAATGCATGTTGTTTGATTATGTACATGCAAGTATATATTGACAGTATCTTTGATAGTTATAATAGCATGTGTTATTTGCTATCTAACACTTAACCAAGATCTGAATGTGATGTTTATGTAAATGAACTGTATGTAATTAACATTATGTTGAGTTGGGCGAGGCTGAGAACTGTGGGAGCAAAGGGATGCCGGTGACGTGATTGTTAATGGGAGACACCTGTGCACCACACTGGCCTTGCTCCACTTCCACGGCTCTCAGCCCCGCCCCACTTGTCTTGTTCTACTAACTTAAGATAGTTTACTTAAATGTTTTGAGGTAATATGTTTTCTCAAATGTTTTGAGTATTCTGAACTTGAGTTTTACAGTGCATAAACCTTGTTGTTTGAGAAGAGCTGTGTAAAGATTTCTGATAAAACAAAACCTTTTGTATTCAATAATAATAATAACAGTATGCGGGTGAGTAAATACTGACAGAATTTTCATTTTCCTTGGAACTTCCTTTACAGTACTCAGTCAAGGTTTCCTGGAAATTTTTCCTTGACATGTAATTCTCTGTATTCAACCATCTCTTCTCTCATCCTCCCTTTAATCGACCACGCTCACCTTCTCCTCCGCTGTGTCTTGCTCAGTTCACGCTTTGTCTCTCCATTATTCTTTCTCTCTTAGCTCATCTGCCCCTCCAGGTTCACTCTCATCTCTTCCAAGGTCTGCATGCACAATAGCCAAACAACAGATTAGCATTTTCTTCACGATGTGCGTTTGACATTGTGCGAGAGAATGAGCGCCACATCTCTAGGCCACTAACCTTGCTATACAAGGCTAATTACAGTCTTCACAATTAGCACGCTAATGCTAGTCGCAGCATGAATGTCATTCACCTTTAATAAAGTCCCGGCCTTGCGGCAAACTGCCTGTGAGCCAGTGTATTATCTCATATTATCCATTCAAGCCATTTGAAGCTAATAAGCTTTGGTTTGTGTGAGATTCGATGTAAAAGGGATTTGGTAACCTGGACAAGCAGGCTTGCCAAGTATGCCAGCGTAGACCTCCATTACTGGAGGCCCACCAGTCAGTCTCCAAATTCTGAAAAAGCCATGAAAAAGCACTCCACATATCAAAATTACAATCAAATGAAATTTCTGGGACCATCAGATAAGCAACACAGAAGGAAAAATTGGACTTCCTTTTGTGAGGAGAGATACCGCACGACGCATCACACTCCTAAATGGGACCAGCTTTGACAATGGCATTACAAACTGGATGACAGTTGTGACCTAAACTATGACAGATGGAGGATTGATGGGCAAACCAAGTTATGTCTTGGTCCCTCTGTTTCTGAAAGTGATTCAGTTAACCCTCCGTCAGCTGGACATTAGCTCAAAATCAACAAATCTGACAACAGGCTAGTGTTTCTCCCATACATCACAATTATCTTGAAATTAAATTAGTTGGGTGCTTCATATTTGTGGTAATTTATTACTGTCTGGTTGGATTAAGGCACTTTAAAATTATTTATTTTGGCTTTTAAACTATTATTTATCAGAATTTAATGTCTCTTTACCAGAGTTTTGGTTCAGTGCTTTTCAGAATTCAGAAAATCATGATTTTTCAGTTTCAGTTTGTTTAAAGGCTGTTAACAATATTTTCTTCAGCTGCTGTGGCCACAAAGCCTTTTCATACCAAGAGCTCTCAGCACGATCAATAACGTAAACCAATTAACATTCACACAAATTCTACTGAGCTGCTCTAATAACAGCTGTTCCTATGTCATGATAGACAAAACAAGGCAACAATGAACTAACATTTGTTCTGTATTCTACTTTTAATATTTTATATTGTACTTCACTTTTAATACTATATATTAATATTGCTATTATGTTTTGCATACTTTATACTTTAAATCCACAAAGATGCATTAAATTGACAGTAAAGACATTTATAATGTTTCAAAAGATTTCTATTTCAAATAAATGCTGTTCTTGTGAACTTTCTATTTCTATTATATCAAAGAATCCTGAAAAAGAAAAGTTTCTTGAGCAGCAAATCAGCATTAGAATGACTTCTAATTTCATGTGACACTGAAGACTGGAGTAATGATGCTGAAAATTCAAATTCAAATTACAAAATATATTCAAATAGAAAGTTATTTTAAATTGTAATAATATTTCACTATATTACAGTTTTACAGTGTTTTTGTTTAAATAAATGCAGCCTTGGTGAGCATAAGAGAGTTTTTTCTTCTGAAAAACAAAATGAAAAAAAAAAAACTTAATAACCCTAAACCACTAGTGTACATATGTAGTTATGCAGCACAATTTTTTATTTATTTATTTTTTTACAAAAAATATAATTGCATATTATATATTGATATCATATGGCCCTCTAGCGGTTAAAAAAAACTGCATTTTGCGGAAGAACATTGTTTTGGTTGTGCTTTGGCTCTGCGTGACTGTGCAGATGAATATGGTTATCCTATTGCTCATAAAACATTCACTACTAGGTTAAACAGATAATACCAGTTTAGATGGAAAGGATTTCAAGCTGACTAGCTAAAGATGGTAGCTTTACTCAGTAATAGACACGGTACTTCCTTGAAAATAAATTCATGAACAGTGATTCAACAACCATAATGAAATGACCCTTTACAACAGATAATGCTTTACAATGAACTCTGTTATAGAGCTACATATGGCAATTTATCTGTTCAATAAAATACCTTACTCACCTGTTGAGTAATAAAAACACCTTCTCCGTGTCACTTTTACAACCATTCAAATCTCCCAGTTCTCGCATCTCCAAAAAGCAAAACCAAACCAAGACGAGACACGCAAAGGTGAGTGACACAAGTACGCAATTTCCCGCCAAAACCATCCTGTCAGGTCTAAAATATAAACACTTATAATAGGCTTACCATAGTTAATCAGGGTAAGACAAAACACTTTTTGATAAAGGATTGATGAAATATTGACTCACTATTTACATTTTGTTCATTTTGAACAAAAAAAGTTACATAGCGTACATTAAGTTATTATATTTAAAAGTTTTTAGCTACAACATAAAATGATGTGTATGTTGTGTATATCGCTTTCCAATTTTATTGGCTTTTATATGCTGTAGGCTACAGTATATAAGCTTGCACCTAACCCAGGTTTCTCACTTTCACCCAGTCCTAAAAGACAAGCTCCAACTCTGATGTACATTAGATGCTGGAAAAAAAACAACAACAAAACACACACACATACAAAAAAAACACAGGGAAACAAATATTTTGGTTGCCCGTGAAACATAACAACTTTGCCTCCCCAGAGTGCAATCTGCTGACAAACAACTGTCAACAACTCTCTCGTTTAGCAGAACATTTTAATTAGACAAGGGCTCTCTGGATGTAAAGAGAAAGTTATGTAAATCTAGTATGACTACAATGCTGTTAAATCAATTTAATTTTGTCAAACAGTGGCACAGCAGCCGCTCCTCTGAGGTTTTGCGTGATCCACCACTGTGCAGGACTCAAAAAACAGCGAGGCCTCTGAAGGACAAATGCAATCACATTCAATCCTAAAGCATCTGAACTTGAAGTGCAGAAAATTAATTGCTCTCCTCACAGTGTGCATTAAATATGAGTGTAACTTTATAATATTGCCCTTCTAAAGTTCTAGAACTGTCTGAGTCACAGGTCATTCAGTTTACTAGGATTCATGTTACATGCTCTGGTTTTGCACAAAAATTAAGTTCCAAAAAGGGTGTTTTCACAGTTATGCAATAGAAGAACCATTTTTGGTTCCCCAAAGAACCTTTTAGTGAACAGTTTCGTACGTCAATACTGGTGTTCTGCAGGGCTCGGTTTTGGGCCCTCTTTCATTTATATCATTTACCCCTTGGTAGTGGCGTGCACAGACCTCCGCGAGGGCAGGGGCGAAAGTGGGGGAGGGGGGTGGGTCGAGTGGAGGGGGTGGTGGTTGTGTTGTGGGTCTCCCTCAGTAGAAATTGCGTTCCGGGGGAGGAGAAATGGGAACGCGGGGCCACCGCGATGCGACCGCAAAGGGCCCTTTCACTTTCGCAATCAAAGGGGCAGGGGCGCATTTGGTATTCAATTCCATTGCTATGCTGTTGACACCCAACTTTACCTGTCCTCCAAACCTACCTCTACTTTTCCTCCATCTATCCTCTCAGATTGTTTAGCAAAGATTAAAGAGTGGTTTACATCAAATCTTCTTAAACTTAACAGCAGTAAAATAGAAAATCTTGTTGGTTCAAAAACCAATCTGGCCAAATCTAAATGTTCCTCTGTGAATATTGATAATTTTCCAGTGTCTGTTTCTAAACAGGTTAAAAGTTTGAGTGTCATCTTTGACAGTACTTTATAATTCAAAGCACATATTAACAGTGTCATTCGCTCTGCATATTTCCACATAAATAATATTAACTGACTTCATCCGGCTCTCTCAGTAAAGAGCACTGTGATTCTTCTTCATGCTTTAGTTACTTCCCATATTGATTACTGTAACACTCTTTTTTATGGCCTGTCTTCAAAGCTTCTCTACAAACTCCAGATAGTACAAAATTCAGCTGCTCGAAATATCTGCAGAACTCATCTAACTGAACACATTACTCCCATACTACAACACTTGCATTGGCTCCCACTTAAATATCATACTGATTTTAAAATTCTTCTTCTTATAAGGCACTCAATAATCTTGCCCCTTCATACTTAACTAACCTTCTTCATATTAACACTCCTGCTCATACTTTAAAGGTGCAATATGTAAAAATTCTGTCCGCTAGAGGTCGCTAGAGGCATATTCAAAACAAAGGCGTAGCTTGATGACGCCAAGTTTGAGCGCGGAATCTTGGGACATGTGGTCTTCACCTCAACGGCTGGTGGAAACAATCAGGATAGGACTCAGGAAGAAATCATGTTCATGGATGTGATTATTAACGTTACTGTAGTATGAAGCAGAGCAGGACCGAGTGTTGTGGGAGCTGAACGAGGCCACTGGAGCAATTGCGCAACACACGCCTCACGAGCAGCGGAACTTTTATTATGCCACAGTCGCCGGCGCCGCTTCCGCTTTTCTAGTCATGAGTATGAGGTAACGCAGCTCTGTTTATTATATTAGATACATTTGAGAGTGTTGAAAATGATGTTATAACATTACTCTGTGCGTTCGCTCTGTGAGCGGCTGCTGTGAGACACTTGTTTGAGACACTGCAGTAAGATAGATCGATTTTAGAATATCATTAAATGCTGGATGGCTTGTGTTGATAAATGGCATGCAATTCATTTTAAAACGTATTGTATGATGGAGAAAATTCTGTATTACTGTTACTAAAAATAAAGCTGCATCTGATTATGCTATGTTAGCTACTTGACAAAATAGTCTTTTTCTCTGAGGCGTGGTAAAGCATGGTACTCGCAAAAAATCAAGAAAATTAGATTTAAACAATAAGACTTGTGTTGAGCTATATAACAACAATTAGTTTTCTGTCTATAAACGTAACCAAACAGTTGTTCCCTTGTCTATTAAAACATGTAATATATTAAAGCGTCTTTGTTGTTTTCATGGTTTTTACAAAATAAAACCGGAAACCGAGGGTAACGCGGGTA
Source organism: Ctenopharyngodon idella (assembly GCF_019924925.1). Taxonomy (NCBI): domain Eukaryota; kingdom Metazoa; phylum Chordata; class Actinopteri; order Cypriniformes; family Xenocyprididae; genus Ctenopharyngodon; species Ctenopharyngodon idella. The sequence continues at coordinate 37,771,997 of NC_067220.1, forward strand.
TGACGCAATTGACAGGCGACTCCTTTACAAATAATTGGAAACATTTGGGATATTGTAAGTACTCAAGTGAACAAAATATATAACACTGGCCTAGTGGTTTTTGGAAATTTTACTGCAAAAATCTTACATATTGCACCTTTAAGGTCATGTTTTGCACTCTCTCTTGTTTTCCCTCAAACTTGCACTACTTCTATGGGGTCACGAGCCTTTAGTCATGCAGCTCCTTATTTATGGAACTTGTTGCCTCAGAATGTGCGAAAAAAAGTGAGTGAAAGTCTTTGTGTTTTTGCCTTAAGTTTAAATTTAATATTGAACATCAAACTGGTTTCTTGGTATTTTCTTTGCACAAAGCCCAAATGCAGTGCATTTTCCTGCCCTCTTTTGATTGACAGGATATATCGGCCCTGACTATCAGCTTTTTATAAACTATCGGTCGATAGCCGATAGTGTGAAATTTTGCTTTTATCAGCCAATACCGATTATTGGCCAATACATCAGTGCATCTCTAGTAATAATAATAATATTTTTCTTACACTCTTAAAAATAAAAATAAAGGTTCTTTATTGGCATTGAAGGTTCCATTAACAACATTAAACATCAATGGAACCTTTTCATTTTACAAAAAGTTCTTTATAGTGGAATTTTTTTTTTAAATGTTCTTTACGCAAAAGAACTGTTGGTTCTTTGGGGAGCCAAAAATGGTTCTTCTTTGTTATCACTGTGAAAACCCTTTTTATTTTTAAGAGGGTAAGCGTGAAGAACATTTTAATAATCTAAAGAACCTTTTTCCACTATAAAAAGAACCTTTTGTGCAATGGAAAGCTCCATAAAGGTTAAAGGTTCTTTGTGAAATCTAGATGTCAATAAAGAACCTTTTTTTTTTTTTTTTAATGTGTAAGTCATGCTAACCTTCCAATGCAAATAAACTGAAATCTTTATTGCAGGTTTCTTTGTTTCAGAAGAGACGGGCCAGTCAAAACTCTTTTGCTGCCAGTTCTAACAGACTGAGGGTTAATCAATGAGACAGCCGCCTCATGTTTGATGTAAAAAACCTAATTACAAATGACTCGTATTAGTGTCTGACAGGGTCAGCAGGCCCTCTAATGCGTCTCTCCTCACTTTCCCCCTGTTGCTCACTCTCCTCCACAGATGTTTTCAGACATATTAAAACAGCATCAGTAAATCTGCCGAATGGCCACCCTCGATCCTGCCGACACCAAGAGTCGTTTCATCACCTCGCCTGTAATGAAACGACGGGCCGGCGGAATCCGCTCAGCACGGCATTAATCAGAGCTTTCCTACTCCATGTGAAATATCAGACCTCTCCTGACAAAGGCCCCCCTCTGCATGAACAAGCCGATCATTATCTGCTCCTGTAGGAAATTAAATACGGGGCCCTCCGTCTGTAATATGCGGATATGCAGATTGGCAGACAGAATGGAGGGACGAAACTGGCCAGCGCCAGGGCGACTTGATTAATATGCGCGGTATGAATACGAAATCAGACAGCATGTCTCATGTTGTTGGGGGGTGGTGAGGGTGGCAAGACGACGACACCCACATTAAAATGTCACCACTGTGGCCGAACTCACATGCTGATTTGGATGGAGAAGCTAAAGGATTGCCTTTAAAAGGGCACACGGGGGGTGATTAAAAGAGCCTTGTTTGCTTTTTTAAGATGACAGCCAGTATTTGGGGTCATGGTGAGATTATTTAACCCCTTTATTGTCTTTAGGTTGGTTTCGTGTGGTTTCACCACTTTCTTGGTGTTTGAAACCAGGCTTTGTGACAAACACAAAGTTGGCAACACATTACAAGGTCTGATTAGTTGATCTAAGTAAATATACTAACTAACAATGAGAAATACATTTGTAATCTTTGTTAAAATTAGTTAATAAAAACACAACTGTTTATTGTTAGTTCATGTTTGCTCAGGTGCATTAAATAATATTAATAGATACAACTTAATAATGTATTAGTAAATGTTAAAATTTACTAAGATTAATAAATGCTTTATAAGTATTTTTAATTGTTAGTTAGTTAACTAATGTTAACAAATGGAATCTCATTGTAAACTGTTACATAAAAATAACATTTAAGAAAAAAGGTTCCATTTTGGGTCTCAAATTTGACCTGTGTTTGAAGAACCAGTAATGGTCTTTCCCCTTTGACCTTTCAGCATGTTACAGCACTTTCCTAAACACCTATTTGTAATTAAATTAAAATAGTTTTGCATAAGTATGGAGAAAAAGATTTATTGTGATGTGCAAAGTAAGTCCATAATATTGACTGCTGCAGCCATAATGGGGAAATACACATGAACTAAAATTGTAGCTCTAACATGTCCACCATTCATTTATCAATATTAGAATAATACAAAAGTTGTTGTAAAATATGTGAGATATTACAAAATGCCCAAAGTGACCAAAATTAACAAAACAGCACACCTTCTTTAACATTTCTTGTACACAACACAAATTGTGCACCAGCATTCAATTTAAGTAATATTAAAGTAAGGTTACACTTTATTTTAAGGTGACATAGTTACATTGTAATAAGTACTGCATAATATTAACTAACTACATGTACTTACTAGTTGTGGTTAGGATTAGGCTTAGGGTTAGATACTTGTAATTATGCATAATTTACTGTTATTACTATAAGTACATGTAGTGTAGTTATTACTAAAAGTATATTGTCACCTTAAAGTGTTACCTAAAATAAAATAAAATTCCAATTGAAAATATAACTTTCTATTGTAATACAACATTTACAACACACTTAAAAAGTCCTTTAGGGAAAATTGTACCCTAACCATGAAATTCTTTGGTTTTCCATGTGGGTCAAATTTGACATCACAGGTACAGTAAGTATAATTAAAATAAAATGAGAACAGTTTGACAAGTGATCAATGTCCATCAAGAAAAACAGGCAGGAACAAACCAGAAAATAATTCAGCATAGCAAATGAATCATCATATGGTGATGTGCAAATTTACGATAATTAAAAAAAGTATTCTTGTAGTGTTCGAGGAGAAAAAAAGATACATTTATGAGACACTTCCCTTGTTTTTCTCTTCTTCTATTCCTCTGCACTCTCACATTGGTAGAGTGGAACCACAGTGATTTTGTATGAGAGGCCATTTCTCTTGTATTGTTATTAATAAGGACCTGCACTGACACCTTCGCCAGACCTGATTGTGGGGCTCATCTGCATTGTATAGAGAAATAGGGGGGATTCTGCAATATTACCAAAGCTGTAATTTCCTGCAATATCATTTCGCATTCGTCCTCTTTTCTAGTCTTTTTCCACTGCTTCTCTTCTGGCCATTTCTACCGTGTTGGAGTGTAATTAAGAGTCCTGACCCTGTGACCTCCTGGTTTTAACAAGCCATTTGGAAAATGCTCTGAAAAAGCACATCTTTAACAAAATATCTCCCCCCTCATCTCTCCCACTCTCTCGGGGGGTTCAGCAATAGAATAACATGATTAATCCAGTAATTGTATGGCAGGCAGTAGTGTATTTCTCTTTCTGAGTGCTGGTTTTTCTCTTTCTGAGAGGGTGATTACCTGAGGAAGGGATGTCCCATGTTATGGGCTCTTCTGAACAAACTATCCGCAGGGGGCATGATTATATTATGCCAGATCATAGAGTCCCAAAACTCACAAATGGAGAAAAGATGGTGGGAAGAAAAATATAAAGCATAGAGAAAAGTAAATACATATGATGATCAAATTTATGTCTATTAAAACCCAACTGTATAACAAAAATGAAAATTGAATGTTGATCAATCCTGTATTACATTCATTCTTCTTTATAAGAAGAAGTAAACCTACCATTAAAAGCATCATTGTAAAACTTTACAATAAGGTCTCATTAGTTAACAACAGTTAATGCATTAGCTAACAAAAAGCAAAATATTTTTTCAGCTTTTGATTTTAATAAATGTATTAGTAAATGTTGAGAGTAACACTGACAAATACTGTAAAAATAATTATTCAATGTTAGTTCATGTAAACTAAAGGCCCGTTCACACTAAGGGCGATAACTATAATGATAACGGCACAGTAGTGTTGTCAAAAGTACCGGTACTTCGGTACCAAGTCGGTACTGAAATTTTGAAAATGTGGCGATACCAGCATTTCTGTAGTACCGGGAGTATCGAGTATCCGGGTATATTCGGGTACCCACGAATAGGGCTGTGCCAGTATTTATGTGAATATGACACGAGTGAAGCACAAAGCTTTGTTTACAGAAGAAATAGGCTAATAGGTTAGCAATTAAATCATTCGCTGATGTGGACGCTAATATAGTTATCGTTATAGTTATAGCTATCGTTCTTGGTGTTAAAGGCGCTTAATATAGTTAACTAATGTTAACAAATGAAACCTTATGCTAATGTGTTACCAGGAACATCAATGTGATTTATACAAACTCGTGCACTATATTCAATGTCTTCTGAAACTACATGGAAGTTCTATGTGAAAAACCAACTTAAAGGGATAGTTCACCCAAAAATGCAAATTATCCCATAATTTACTCACCCTCAAGCCATCCTAGGTATATATGACTATCTTCTTTCAGCCGAAAACAATTAGAGTTATATTAAAAATTGTCCTGGCTCTTCCCAGCTTTATACTGGGAGTAAATGGTACCATTTTTTTTTGAAGCCCAAAAATCCATCCATCATAAAAGTAATCCATATGGCTCCAGGGGGTTAATAAATACCTTCTGAAGAGAATCTATGTGTTTTTCTAAGAAAAATATCCATATTTATAACTTTATAAATTATAATAACTTATAATAGATTTTTTGGGCTTCCAAAAAAAAAAAAAAAAAATTTTTTACCATTCACTCCCATTACAAAGCCGGGAAGAGCCTGAATCATTTTTAATATAAATCTGACTGTGTTTGGCTGAAAGAAGATAGTCATATACACTTAGGATGGCTTGAGGGTCAGTAAATTATGGGATAATTTTCATTTTTGGGTGAACTATCGCTTTAAGTAAAAACACTAAAATCCTCCCTAGCCCTCCTGGACATGTTTATGAGAGACTTCTGAACAAATCTTTTTCCTTTTAATGAATTAGTTGATCTGTTGAGCAAATGATGACTTTTGGGTGAACTAAATTTTTACTTCTAATATTGTAAGGAATCCATTCATCTAAACTAAAAACATTTTTAATAAATGTGGAATTTGTTTTTCTAGTCTCTTAAAAACAGCCTTTTATGTTTCAACATTTAATACATAAGTGCAAATAAATATTTCTTGAAAAAATCTTCCTACACTATCAACTGATTTTGCACGAAATCCCCACTTTTAAAGAATACGAGCACTGTCTTGGATGATTCTGACAGTGCTGTGTTAGGAGACCGGAGGCTGGCGTCAGGCAGAGTTAGCTGAGCAAGCAGCAGTGCGGAAGAAAGACTCTCTGGCATTCTGTGTTTTTAAAAAAGGGATCGAGGCAGAGACAACACGCTGACACCTCACACGTCAATGCCAAGAACGCGCACAAACTCTCTGTTCCTTTGCCCGTTTTTTGTAAATCTAGCCATTGTTTAGCTGAAGCACAGTAGCGTCACTGACGTTACCCAAATTTTTGACCAAAGAATATTCAGACTTGAGAAAAACCCTTGAGAATATCACTTTTTAAAGAACTTCTCTAAATTTACAACAGGTTACACTTACTATCTACACTACCATTCAAAAGTTTTTGAAAGAAATTAATAATTTTATTCAGCAAGGATGCATTAAATTGATCAAAAGAGATAGTAACAACATTTATAATGTTACAAAGATTTCTATTTCAAATAAATGCTGTTCTTTTGAACTTTCTATTAATCAAAGAATCCTGAAAAAAATGTATCACGGTTTCCAGAAAAATATTAAGCAGCAGTGTTTTCAACATCCTTTCAATTAAAGTCTGACAATGTGTTTTATTCATCTACTCGTTGTGTAGTAGGTAACTCTGTTCACTCTATTCTTTTCTTAGTTCAACGGCGACTGAATTTCGGGAGCAATGGGTGAATTTACGTGATGTTAATCCAAAGATCTGATTCACTGAATGACAAACAAATTCATTTACTCATATTTGACAATCGGAATATATCATGGGTAATGACATAGTTAAAAACTTTGTGAATATTTTGAGTAAAACAAGGAAAAATAAAATAAAAGTGTAGGCTAGATATGTCACAGTGCCTACAAATTCATAAATTAAGATTATGAATCATAAGAATATTACTTTTGGCTCTCAAGATGTAGACCATACGAAATAATCAGTTCTTGAGAAGGTTTCTCCAACACAACAGTCACCAATCCATCTTCATCTAGATTTATAGCAGGGTCATCGTTATGGCAACTGTCAACAGCATTTAACCCCATCCGTTCTCTCGTAACTCTTTGATGAGTCCTGCTTTGTCTTTCACAGTGCTCGAGTGATCAGCCTTCCTCCCATCCAACACAATGCTCTATAGACGCTTGCAGTCAGGACTCCCTATAATGAGCATGCTTGTTTGCCTGTGATAAGGGCCAGGCAGTGATCTAGTGGGAACAGTGGTGCATGTGTGTATGTTTGTTTGCGTGGTTTAGGGTTAGAGTTAGCACTAGCACTGTCGCCTCACAGCAAGAAGGTCCCCGATTCAAGTCCCGGCTGAGCCAGGAGTAATTGTGTGGAGTTTGCATGTTCTCCCTGTGTTGTGGGTTTCCTCCGAGTGCTCCAGTGTCCCCCACAATCCAAAAACATGCAGTATAGGTGAATTGTGCTACGTTCACACTGTCAGTCCAAATCCGATTATTTGTGTATCTGGTTGGAATCTGCTTTGGTTTCTATGGCAATGACGTTGCATTGGTAGACATATACGCCAAAGACAACAACAACTGCAGCATGCATGGAGTTTGCAATACAGATGTTGTCTTATTTACAACATGAAAAAGTGTAGCTGCCGTGCGCTGGACTACTGCATACAGTGGCAGACACGTAGGAGGCTGGTAGGGCTGTGCGATATGACGATATATATCGTTACAACGAAATAAAATGTCTATCGTTAGAGATTTTGCTATATCGTATATATCGTAGTATGTAAATATATTGCACTATTGACACTTCAGAGTGATGAAATGCACGAATGAGAATATAAAGAGCGGGACGTGCTTGATGTTAAAAGAGTTATAAGCGCAATATATCCTGAAAAGAAACTCGGTGCAGCGCTCGTGCTGACTGGCACACTGAGAAAGTGCGCGCATGAAACCTGCCTCTCTCAGAAGGCGATCGCGAATTAGAGACGTGCTCGATGTTAAAGTGTATTAAGCACAATAAGTAGGGGTGGGCGATATACTGGTAGACACGATTAGCCGGTAGAAATTTGTCAACTGGTAGAGATTTTGGACTATCTTCTCTGTCAAGGTTACGCTCACGTGAGGTTGCTTTGCTGTGCGGTCACAAAAGCTTATAATTTGCATGAGTTTTTAAACATTGCAGTTTAAAAACAAATGGTTTTAAACCGTTTAAGTGCAATTAGCAGCGAAAGACAACTCATTTCAGCATATGAACGCGACTGTTTCTCAGCACCGTCTGAGACACGCGACATGAAGCCGCTGCTCATAGAGCGCGTGAGGACTGAACTGAGTGCTTTTTGCTGACTAATTGGGCTTGAACGGTTAAATACACATACCTGTGTGTCAAAGTGACTACGTATTTGCAAGTAAACAGAGCCATTTATGTCTTAAGTGAAGGTACAGTTGAGAAAGACAAGGCATGAGTTAATGGATTGGTGCGGTCAGTCTTAAAGGGACAGCATCCAAATTTACCTGCTGTCATTATTAATGCTAATCAAACAAAAAAAAAAAAAAAGAGAAAACATATCTTACTGCTTGCTTTTATAACTTAATAAGAATAAATGTGTTTAATTTACATAGTAAAGATTATGCATTGTTTTTTATACCTTTGATTACTTTTATACATTTTCTAGTGTTTTAAATTTTTTTTATGTAGGTCTATTTCGTCTGTCTTTGTTCTACTGTAGTTTGTTTTCTTTGCTCTTTCTTGATCACAGTTTATTTGTCTTCAGTAAGCTTGAGAGTTTTTTTAGGCTAGTATTAATTTTTTTAATTATATTGAAATTGATGTTATGAAATTTCAATGATATGGAAAATTTTGGTATCATAAAATACCAAAAAAATACCTTATTTAAAGCAAAAATAACTATATTGTGATATATATCGTTATCGTGATATAAAATTACTTATATCGTGATATAAGATTTTGGTCATATCGCCCAGCCCTTGAGGCTGGTATGTGCGGCTTTATTCCCTGCTGTCGTCTCCACCGGTTTCAAAACATGTCTCCGTTATATTGTCATTCTGCTCGTCCGGCACTTTGCAACAACACAACCTTTTTTCTGCAGCGACTTTCAACATGTTTCTTATAATAACGTCTAACGTTTACATTTAACGTGGCGTAAAAAAGTCAATAAACCAGATTGAATGGATTTCCAGAAATGCGATATTGAATTTGAATTTTGAGTATTGAATTTGAATAGGATTTCAAACCACATGTGAATGTAGCTTGAAATGGATTTGTAAAAATCGCATTTCATGTAATTTCTGGCCCGTTCACACTTGCTAAATCTGATCGGATTTCAATCGGATAGCCTATGCACGAATATCGGATTTGGACTGACAGTCTGAGTGTAGCCTTGGAGACACTAAATTGTCAGTAGGGATGGGTTAATAAATGTCATCGGCACGGGTGCTCATTTCCCAATTAAGCCATGTTAACTAGCTTTTCCTTCCCGCAGTGGCACTGGCAGACCGGCCGGACCATTGTGAGACAGGTGGGAAGAGTCATCACGATAAAGAAGACTTTTTTCTTTACAGCATGTGGTTTTAAACGTTTTAAGATGATATTTATTCACTGGTTATTGTTAAATACTGCTACTAATTCAGTACTTGAACTCTTCAAACTTTTATTTTTATATTCCTAACATTTATTTTCCACTGACACAATACGTTACTGTGATTGTATGGCTATAGTTGTATTTTGTTCACTGATGAAATGTGGTTATTATGCTGGTAATTTTATTGAAGTTCAGCTTCAGCTGAATTAAGCTGTTGATGTGAAGAAATAACTTGTGTTGTTGAACATATAACAGTAAAATTAAATAATAATAATAATAACAGTATAACGATGCACTTTATTTTACAGTATGCTTAAAACAACTGTAGTTAGTTTTATAGTAATTTTACTGTGGTAAAAAAAAATACAGAAGCTTGCTATCTATCTATAGTAAAATAATAATAATAAAAGTATATCAAAGTATCAACCAATACATATCCATAAATGAATAATAAATTAATTTATCTGTATGAGAATAACAACATCTTTTCCATCAGTTGTCAGTTTGGAGCTACAGGTACAGGTGGTTATTTTTGCAATTACTGAGAAAATATGCATTCATCTTAAGCAAATAACTATGATGGTCCTTCACACTCCCTGGTGCTCCAGAAAATAAAACAAATTTTTAAAAAAAATGCAATTTCGTTTTTCCCCTTTTCTGTGATGCAAGGTACTCCTTCTCTCTCCCTCGGCATCAGACACAACGGCCCTCTTTTCTGACGGCTACTTGAGTCTGAATGCACTGTTATTATAGGCATTATATGAAATTGGGTGTTTTATGTGAAGGCGGATTATGGATCAATAACGGTGTTGGATGTGGTTGGGATAACTGGCCACTGTCACTTCTGCTCTATTGCTGCTGTCAGGGCTGATTTATAAAGTATGTGTGTTTGTGTGTGTCCTGCTTCTTTCATTTATTCCACATCACTCACTTGAATGGTTGTTGCAGTGTGTCTCAATATGCTCTGGGAAAAAAACCTGATTTGCAAGACGTAAATGCACCTACATGAGAGGGGACAATCTACATGTGCTTATAGAGGTAAGGAGAGTGATTGCCCGTGTGTGTGTGTAGGAAACATGAAAGTGAGTTTATACCCAGAATTTCTTGAGTCCTTGGAGACCTCTCAAATTACAAAACATTTGGAAAATGAAAAGACATTTTTATTTCATGGAAATTCAGTTTTATGATTGAGTGCCATAAAATCCTACAATGCATACATCATTTTATCTCCCAATATTTTTCACATGAAATGGTCTTTACATCTGACATTCCTGAAATACTTAAATGAAGGTGTCTCTGATTGTGTGAACCACTTGTATTCACATTTAGTTTTATATTTAAATAGAGTTTAATACCCCTAGTATATATTTTTTTTATATATTTCCTGTGGAATTGCATTGGTATTTCCCATCAGTTATCTATAACTATTATCAATATGCCAAGAAATATATTCAATGTTTAATATCATGATTTATATTTAGTAAGTGAGCAATTTGTCATAGTACAGAGTATACATAGTTCTTCTATCCAAAGCAATTTACAGTATATGATACGGTACTTATATCGCATCACAGGGACAAAAGAATTATTCATTACAGTTTCTTAATAATGTTATAAGAAATATTTTAGCATAATATTTTTTACAACAAAATGTCATGGTACTGTGGTATAACAGTATGATACTGTCAACCCATGTTCAAATTACAGTGTAGTTCATTGAAAATGATCATTAATATTGATTTTCATTGACAAAACAAGTAGTTTTATATTATCATATATGCATATGAATATGTCTAATCTATTATGTAAATTAATAAATTGGAAAATTATGCAGTAATTCCTTTGACCAAAAAACTTGCTAAAAAGTACAAATATCTCTGTAAAATGCCACGATAACCTGTGTAGTGTGTGAGTCTATTAGTCATAAGCGTTTCTGTAAACAAGTCTGTTTAACGTGGTTCTCTGTCTGTGTGAACGAGTTACAGGCAGACTGTGTGAGAGAGATGATGCTAAACTACTGTTTAAGAATGTCAGTACATTAAATAAACTTATATTAGACTTGAAATAGTGTGAAATGAAATCCTGTCTCCTTCCAGGAGGAGCTCTGCCACCCAGTGGCACAAACAGACAAAGCTAAGCTCCTGGTCTAAGAGGAGTTCAGCCTGCCTGTGAAAATGCTTGTTTAGAAAGGGAAAAAATGGTCGATTCATGAGCATCTACAACTTTGTCTGTTATGATATGGCAAAGTTTAAAATATTCCTAGATATTAACATAATTAAACAATTTTCTGTTTCTACCAACACTGTAAAAAAACTAAAGTTGTAAATGAAACAAAAACTTACTTGAGAGTGGAAATTGTTTCAAAGTAAATCCTACATCAATTATTTTTTTAGTGAAGGAAGCTCAATAGCTGATACGATAAGAAGAATGGTTCTAAACTGTACCTTTATGGTTCTTTGGCTTGTAACAATAGCAGAACCTTTTTGGGTGCTAAATAGAACCCTTTTTATAAGGTTCCATAAAGAACCATGCTTTGAAAGTGCTGTATAGGACCTTAATGGTGTTATAAATAACCTTTTTATTAATAGTTTATTTTTTATTAATATCAGTACCTTTACACAGTATGTGTCTTTTATCTGTGTATGTAAAAACAATTATGTTAATGAAGGCCAAAATTCGCAAAAATGGACAGTATGTGAGTGAAAAAGTGATATAAAGCTTTAATGTTTTTTTGTGACTGAGTATGTTTATGCATAAAGTAACAATTTAAAAATCTAACAATATGGATAAATTAAATATCTCTATTACTTAGTGGAAGAAGAGAAGATAAGTATCAGTAACTGAATAGAGCTGCTCACACTTACATGTTCTGTTAAACTAAAAAGAGAAAAAGACATGACAGGTAGGAAACCAGTAACAACGTGGAAGTTAAAATTTATAGACATTTTAAGAAAGAAATAATTTACCTGTTCAGAGTGTGTTGATAATCGGATGGCTGCCGAGCTCCAGAAAATCAGTAATGAGGTGGCTTTGACAGTTACAGATTTGAAAAACAAAAAGGCGGGAAAAAAGAACCCTGAACTCTAACACAAAGAACCATTTCAGCATATAAAGGGTTCTTCAAGATGATACAGTTGTAAATAGAACTGTTACTACGTGTAAAGAACCTTTAAAGAACCATCCTTTTTAGAGTGTAGAAAACATCTTGTTTTGGTTACTACAGTACAGACACCAAAAACACAAGCTTTATTCACCATGGCGAATAGGGAATATATTTGCAACCCCTTTACAGCCTGTTACAGACTTTAACAGTTGCAGTAAACAGGTTCATGTTCTATTATTATCCATTGAACAAACCAATAAATCTTTCTGTTTTCAGAGGTTTTTATAAACGTTGTGTTAGACATTATAAAAATCATGAATCATTCATTCACCCCTTGACTAAAATGTAAAATATTAACAACAGCAACAATGACACCAAACACTAAAAAAACGCCACTGCTTAAATGTTGACATTTTCATTTTTAGCTTGGTTTTTTTTTTTTTTTTTTCAGCATTTATAAAAATCCCCCTAAAAACAGCTTGAATTTATCAATTAAAATGCAAGAATGAACGAAAAGCAAAGTTGTGGCTTCTGGAAAGAGCAGCACATAAATTGCAGCTGAAATAAAGGGGAAGGCACCTCTCTCTGGCTATGTCACTTTTACATAAGACCAAAATATAGGGGAACAATAGCAGCAATTCTCCTCCGAGTATATCGAGCCTGGATGCTGCTTCCCTTTCGTTTCAGTCACACAAGTAGGAAACAACTAAATTATATGGCACACGAGGACAGTAGCGCCCATAATTTCAGGATCGACAAACCCTGCAATAGAATTACCCAAATTACCAGCACATGAACAGTGTGAAGTGGCATAATCCTTTGATGTTACTGACACTGCTGACTGCACAAACGTCCAACTGCCCTGGATATTCTCTCTCCCTCTCCCTCTCCCTCTCCCCTCCCTCTCTCGCTCACTCTCTCTGTGCTGAACTGGTACCATCACTTTCATCTCTCATTTTACATCCTTCTGCATCCATATCCTAATAACTGAGGCCAAACACCAAATGATGCAGCTATTTTATGATGACATTAAGAAGTCATTTATATTATTAGAAGTCAGTCAAGATGGGTTAGGCTGAAGTTATATTAGACCTTGGTAGTGCTGGGCAGATTACTTGCAAATTGTAGTTCGTAACGTAATCTAGATTACTCATTTTAGGTAATGTATTCTCTGACTACTTTTTGATTACTTTTAGATTACTTTTGACCTAACTTGTTTATCACTTAGATTTGAATGGGATTATTGTGTACCATATTGATATATAAAACAAAGAGAAAGAAAATATTTTCCAGTTTTTGTTATCAACGACATGAAAAGCATTACATTATGCCAGGGTTTCCCACACTGGGGTTAATGAAAGAACTGCAGGAGGATTGTGGGTTATTGAAAAGCTGATGATTCATTAAATCATAAAAATGTAAAATTAAAATGAATAAAGTATTTGAAAATAAAAACATTTTACAAAATTTAACAGACCATTTTAAAATTTAAAGAGACGCTTACTAAAGACATGCATAAATGCATTTTCATTACATTGGTTTAGGAACATTTTAATTTGGGACAACAGAATCCGCAAAAAATCTTGGCCTACACATGCAAACTACCTCCGTACACACAAATCAAGCTCAACAGACAACAATGATGAGAGCACAGCTCCTTTCATGAGACGGAGTATCTCCTAGAGCAGCGACGCCTGCTTTCTTTTGAGGAAACGCCGCTGTGTAAACAATAACAGCTTGAAACCGCGAGGATTTCTGCTTAGCGCTTGCGGCTATACCGCAGATATGCTCTTGCATCCTCCTACGGCAAGAGGGAGGGAAGTTTTAAATGACAAACATAGACAATAGTGGAGCATGAGAAAACAAATTAACCTGTCAGCCCCTAAACAACACGTCAGCACGCCACACTTGACATGTGATACTAATCTTTTCATTCCCTGTGGGTGAAACAACAACAACAACAACAACAAAAATACAGAAGACATGATTCTCTTCTGAAAACACTGGGTGTTTTTTTTTTTCTTTTTTTGTGAAAACACTGTGTCATACACATAAAAGAGAGGATTGTGCATTTCTGATGAGGATGTTTAGTTTTGTGGCTGCTGCTGCGGACCACTCTTACAGTTGAACATTTATTTCAAGGTAGAGAGTCTACTGATCAGCTTTATATAACCTTAAATGTGTTCAAATATACAGGTAAGATAATCACATAATTACTTTCTTATCATTTATAAACCCTGTGTTTTATGCTTCAGGTTTAGAAAACAAACCACAGCAAATTGCTTAAACGACAAAATGCAAATCTCAGCCAAAATTGCTCTACACATGCTGTTATACTGCTGTGTTTTATTTAGGATGTTGGTGTCGAGTCAAAACCTGGATTCCATTGCTCGTGTTTTCAAACGCTTGAGCGAATCTTCCCATTTCACTCCTCCGTCTCAAGACAAATGAAACATTTAAAGATGTCCCTTCTTAGAAAAGCAGACGCTGTAAGATTCTGATCAGAGGAAGAGGGAACGCATAACGATAACACTGCTATCTTTTAGTCATTTCCTGTCACGTAACCCTGCCCCCATCTCACAATAAATATAAAGGGTAGCTTCAAGACAGCTGAAATTTAAGTAATTATCCACATGTCAGATTATGGGTCAAACCTCTCATCTTAATTTTGCCTTGTCTCAGAGCACTTTCATTCACAGGCCACTTTTTAGTCTGTTGAGCTACATATGAAGCAGAAATTCACTTTAGTATAGCTTTTAGACCAGGGCTAGTTGTCACACAGGGACGATGTAAACAAGGGCTCTCAGTCACTGTAAAGCCTCAAAAGTCAGATTACTTATTCTCCAACTGTGGGATTTATGTTCAAGCATTTAGTTATTTCAATTATTAAATGATATATATATATTAAATAGGAATCATTTTCAAGAATTCTATCCCTATATGAGATGGAAATATATTTCCATCTTTTTTTGAAATATATTTCAATGTTTTTGCATTGGCTTGCAAACATTTTGCGTTTCCTCGCAAAACTTTTTTTTCTTTGCGAGCAAACGCAAAGTTTATTAGGGGAAACCAAAACATTTGCGAGAGAATGCAAAAGCTTTGACAAATAATTTTTCCTCCTATCTTTAGTGTTGTCACGGTACCAAAAATCCAGTAGTCGGTACCAATACTATTAAAATTTTACGGTTCTCGGTACCAATTTCGGTACCACAGGAAAATCTGTTGGAACTATTTTATTTAACTAGCCTATTTTAAAAACATTATATATGATGGTAATCATACATATAAATATTTGGAGCATGTGCGCCTCAATTAAATAAATTATGAAATCTAAAAAAATAAATAAACAAATGCTCATAACATCCATTTTGTAACAGACGTGCGTGTTTATTTTAGCTATTCCGTCAGTGAAACGACACACTACAGCCTGTAAAACTATGAAATAAATATCAGTAAATAATGGCAACCTAAATAATAAGAAAGTTAAATATTATTTAAAAAAATAAAAAAATTTATTTCCACACAAAGATGCGTCATATAGCCGCTCTGCGCTTTGAGAGGGATGAAGGACACGAGCAGGAAAGAGACCATCTCTTTAATAATATCTTCATGTTATCTCCTGATGTTACAAGCAACTGACACTTGTTGTAAAAGGTCTGAAGAGCGAGTTTTATCCTCCGCAGGGTCAAGACATTTAGGCTTTGTTTGATTTTGCGCTGCCAGAGAAAGCGAAACTAAAAATCACCAGCGTGTGTGAAACGCGCTATACAAATAAACTTAACGCGCCTTATAATAGCCTATACTAACAAGCACAAACTGTGTTAAATAGAAATTGACGTGCAAGAAAAAAGGTTTCTGTCCTACAGTGTTTTTTCTACTTTACCACAGTAAAGAATGCGAATATACTACAGAAATGCTGGTATCGTTACAATTTCAAAATTTCAGTACCGACTTGGTACCAAAGTACCCGTACTTTTGACAACACTACCTATCTCATATTTTTTTTCTTCACCATGTCCCTTTAGGGGCTCCGTAGATCTTTTTCTATGTTACTTTAATTTTCATGAATTGTTTTGTGTTTATAATTGTTTTACTGTTTACATTTAGCTGACAGGCTGTTTAAAGGCAGGTTGTCTTGCATGAGAGAAATTACATGGGGTATGTTGTCACAAACACATTGAACTATATTCAATAGCTTTTTTGCAGCTATGAATTCTGTATGTCTTTCTATATAGAAATACAAAATAACATGATAAATTCAGTGGAATAAAAAGTGTGACAACTAGCCCCGGTCTCCCCTATTACGTTCTTTTCTATATTTCTATTAGGGACTTTTACATTATTTTCTTTCCGTCTTTGCACTCAAGAAGCATTTTTTGCCACCTAATTAACCCAGATGCGCCACATTAATGAGTTCTCTCTGGTGGCCTACCTTCTTTAAAAGGAGAAGCCCTGCCTACGATCTCCACAGGGCCAAACCATCAGGACATTGTCAGGGCAAACAATAGCCTTATCTGGCTCCTATTCAAGCCACCTGATTAGTTGAGAAAAAGGGGAAGAGAAAGAAAAGGCCATGTCCTTGCCCAGTAGCTGTAAATGTCAGCAAAAGGCCAGGGGACCCATTGCTTCTTTATATACGTTAGCATATTTTACAGACGGCCAGTGGCAGGACGGCCACCTCACAGGGAGCCCTACCGCTAAATGGATGACATGCGGATCACAGTACAGCAGTGGTTCTCAGCTGGTTTCACTTCAAACCCAGTTTTTACATGGGACATCAAGTGGCAGACTGAAACTGTTTATCATTGCAAAAGTAAATAAAAATGTACTTAGAAGCAAACATTAGAATTATTAATATTACAATGAACGACAAACACCCACAAATATGCATTAGTGATGGGATTTTTTTGTGAATCAATTCTTTCAAACACTCATTTCAAAGAATCAGTTCAAAAACAATTCAGTGCCTGAAACAGACACACATTGTGCATTAAGTTTTTGAGTCCCAATTAAGTTTGTTGCATTGATAGTTCAAGCCATAAAAACACAAAGAAATTTAGAAGCTAAATCAGGGGTGGGAAACGTTGATCCTGGAGGGCCACTGTCCTGCAGAGTTTAGCTTCAACTCTGAAAAAAAACACTCACCTGCCTGTAACTCTAGTAATCCTGAAGACCTTGATTAGCTTCAGGTGTGTTTAATTAGGGTTGGAGCTAAACTCTGCAGGACAATGGCCCTCCAGGATCAACGTTCTCCACCCCTGACCTAAATAAACCTTGTATTTACATTGAACAATACTAAAATGAATTTTATAAAATCTTATTTATTAAAACCAAATCCGTTGACTCGATTCAAACCGGTTTAAAAGAACAATTCGTTAATGAATTAGACATTGCTAGTATGCATAATTATTAACATGACAAGCTGAAATGGAAAATTTACCACTTTAGTTTTTAATGGAAATTTTGATGGTTTAATGCTATTGTCAGATAATAATTAGGCCTACTTGACTTAGGCTACTTCACTTCACAAAAAAAAAAAAAAAAAGGAAAAAAAAGTAACACTTTATTTTGATGGTCCACTTTAGACATTATGTTCACTATAAGTAGCTTTGCACCTACATGTCAACTAACTCTCATAAGAGTATTAGTAGAGTGTCTGCTTAATATCTGCCAACACTTTATTTTGATGCTCCCAACAGACATTCTACTGACTATAAGTAACTATGCAACTACATGTCAACTAATACTACTAACCCTAACCACTAACCCTAACCAAACAGTCTACTAAGAGTCTACCAATACTCTTTAGAGTTAGTTGACAAGTAGTTGTAAAATTACTTATAAGAGGCTTTCGCACCGGAGGAACCTTTTCATAGTTCCTAGAACTATTGGCAAAAGTGCCCGGATTTTGGCATGTTCACACAGCAGGAACTAAGAACGATTTTAGTTCTAGGAACTCCTTTCGAGGAAACTAAATTAGCTCCGACTTCAGAGTAGGGTCTAGTAGGGCTGGGTATTGACTCAATTCTCACGATTCGATTCGATTTCTATTTACATGCTTGTGATTCGATTACGATTTCAATTCGATTCGATATCGATTATTTTGGATGTAGTATATCAGTTACAGTACATGGCAAATTTTCTAGAGGAAAAAAAATCTCTCAACTAATGCTGTAAACTACACATGGGAGTCAGTTGGTACTACTTTACTATAATATTGAAGGTTAAAATGAACTATATACAAACACTTAAATTACACTTTTTTTTTTTATAACAAAAAGTTTAGAATTACATAATCATATTTCTACTCCAATTCGTTTTTTTTAAATATAAACATTTAAATCGTGGCTGTCATAACTGATTTATTCAAACATGCATTAAATATTGAAGAACATTATAATGAATATGTAACGGAGCATAGCTATATTTATCAGAATGCTGCCTTCTAGAGTTCACTTTTCTAGCTGACTGATGAGTTTATGGTCACTGAATATGTTTTTCTGAGGTAAATGTGACGTTACGTGACATTGTTTACAAGCTGTTTTATTGACGTATTTCCGAGGTTGAAACACTGATTGAGCTATTACACGAGACATGATATGGATTTCGGTAAGTTGTACTGTATATTTTAACATACCTTCAGATGTTTATTCATGTTTATTTCGCGCTGTAACTGGTATTAAAGCGGAGGTGAGGATGTTAACATGCGCTGCTGCCGCTTCTCTTTAACTGAGGTGCTAAAGCGATCTGTCGCTCGATTCAAATGAAGTTTACTTTCCAAGGCTGTGCGTTCGACTGTGCGTGTACACTAGAGTACGCATAAAAAAACGAAGTATACCCAGGGCTTAAAGTGGACCATTTGAATAAAGTTTAGGTTCATCACAAATCAGGTTTATATATGCTGCAAGTGAACCTTCATATGTTTTTTACTTTTCAGTTTTGCTCATAGCTTTAAATCATAAAACATGTCAAGCAACCTGTTCATGCTGGCACCTGTCTATTTTATCAACTACTAACAAGTAACAGGTGAATTTGCATCAAAATACTATAGGTTTTAATTGGAAGCTGAGACTTTGATATCAACTACCAAAAAATATCTCCTTCCTTTGAAAAGTTGATAAGTCTGTTTAATAATGCACAATTACACTTGCATACAGAAATCAGTGATTGAGAGGGAAGAGCAAATTGAATGCAGAACAATTAGAAAATGAATTTCAAATTAATGTGCAATGATACTCTAAGTGGTTTAACAAATTGAAATTTATTTTAAAAGGTTTTATGTGATTTCCAGGTTACATAAAAGTGTACACTGGTAAGTACTTTATCAGAGAAAGTACATGTAGGTGTAACAGCTGAAGACAATTGACATGGTATACTGTATTAACAGTAGGAAAAAAAGAGTGAGAGAGACCTGCATTAACCCATGACAGAGTGATCATCCGTTCCTATGATGGAACCTCAATTAACATAACAATTTAGGATAACAGGCCATTAGTAGGACACGAATTAGGGGATTATTAGCAGCTAATTTTCCACCAATTTAGCACATTAGAGTGTAATTAGAGGGCACTGGAGTTGTTTTAACTCGTCTGGAGGGAATTTCTGTACTGAGTTATGGGAGCAATAGGTCAGCACTCAAAGTCTCCAAAAGATGAAGTAGGGTCAGTGCAGGTATGACCCTCTTGAAATGGACTTACTATTCCTACTTCCTTAGAGTAATGAGCAAAAAATGCAGTAAATCCATCCCAAACTCCTTACAATCAAACCAAGGTAGTACCTAAAATTTCACAGCTACACATTTAGACGTGTCAGTTGCGTTTGGCTACAGCTGCGTTAACTCCAGGTTTCCACTGCCAAGCTCAAATCTTCAATTCCCTGCACACTACATCCATTCACTGCCTAGTTAGCAGCTCAATTACTAACGCTAGACCAAATTCCCAGGCTAAAGATGGGGCCACCCACAAACCAGCATCTAACAAAGACATCTCTGTCTGCCCCGTCCTCTCGGCATGAACCCCCTCGAGTGGACAGTCAACATTGGACGCCCCGCAGAGATCATTCAAGCGCGTAGGATTCGCTACACGCTATACCACTAATTATTCCACCAGATTAGTGAGACAATTATTATTGCACTTGTGGTAATTAGAAATTATTTGAAGCATTTGTAAATTAGTCCTTACAACCTCTGACGGATAGGAGAAACTCATTAAAAAGACTAGCGTAAAACAGGAGCCCAGGAGGAGGGCTGCCGGTTAACCACTGCTGGGCTGAACAGAGTTTGGAGAGCTGCTCACAGCTGTACAGTAAACAGATATTTTGTTGAAAATTCAATTAAAATGCGATAAATGTTATTATAATGAATGTATGCAGTACTAGCTGAGGAAGCTTTGGAAGTTTGCGAACAAGTTACATATAATTTAAAGCAGTAAACTTTCATAATGCAGTAACTGCCACTGAGAAAAATGGCTTCAATATTTTCCGAATTGATTTTTTACAATTTCTCACTGGTTTTCTGAGCATAGTCACAGGAACCGACTTCAGCTACTCAACTTGACAATGCAGCTAGCACTTTGTTTTGCAAAGCAGTACAGTCAAGCTACTGTTAGCTATACTACAGACTTAAAAATAAAGGTTCTTTAGTGTCATTGATTGTTCCATGAAGAACCTTCAACATCAGTGGATCAATTTCCAAAAGGTTCTTTATAGTGGAAAAGGGTTCTTTAGATTATTAAAATATTCTTCACAATAAGAAAAACATGGTTCTTTTAAGAACTTTCCATTAAAAGGGGAAAGTCAAAACATTCCATGGAATTACTGTGAAACCCCTCTTTTAGAACCTTAATTTTTAAGAGTGTAAGTGACAGGCAACCAGCGTTGCCAGGTCTGCACAAAAAAACCTCCCCAATTGCTAATCAAAACTAGCCCAATCATGGCCAAAACTAGCCCAATCACATTCCAGGGGGTCCCCTGGTAAAAATCACATTCCGGGAGCTAAAAATCGCAGGGGTGGCGGGAGGGGGGTTTAGCTTCAACCCGCAGAAACAATGTAAAAGTAGCCCAATTCTGTGGGAAAACTGTGGACTTGGCAACACTGCAAGCAACAAAAGTAGCTAACAACATTGCTACTTAAGGGAGCAATACATTAAATAATTATATGCAATGATATAATTTATCAGAGCTGTATTTCCTGGTACAAAAATCACATTAAATATATCCAAAATATAACAAGAAATACTAGAAATAAACTAATTTACATAAATAGTTTAAAACAATGATAAACAGCAACAATTAACTCAACATTTCACTATAAATGGTCTTCTGCAAGGGTCTTCAATTGATAAATCGTATTTTTAATTAGTTCATTTGAACCGTCTGAACAAAGAGACAACTGAATGAATAATACTTTTCTAAAATGTACAAAAATTAATTGTTTGGGAAAAATTTGCTTATTAATAATAGAAAATATTCACTGTGGACAACAGCTGAACTACACTACTGAAAAGCCTATAGTTCACCCAAAAATTAACATTCGGTTTTCATTTACTCACCCTCTTGTTATTTCAAACCTGTATGACTTTCTTTCTTCTGTGGAAGTTGAGAGAAGATATTCTGAGAAATGTCTAAATTTTTTTTTTTTTTTTTTCCTTACAATGCAATGGACATCATTGGTCACCAAAACTGTTCCAACATTCTTCAAAATATCTTCTTTTGTGTTCTACAGAAGAAAGTCAAACAGATTTGGAACATGAAGGTGAGTAAATGATGGCAGAATTTTCATTTTTGGGTGATCTATTCCTTCAAGTTAGTAGCATCATAACTTTTAGTTAGTCACTGCTGATAGTTGTAAAGCATACATGCACAGGTGTTCGACAGCTACATTGTGGTACAGAAACTGTCTGTATAGATTTTAAAACACTAGGCATTATACACTTGCTGACTTTGCAAATGGTTAAAGAGTAGAGATGCACTGATCGATCGGCCAGGTATCGGAATCGGACGATTTTTCTCATGATCGGCCCGGATCGGTGATCGGCCGATCAGTCTCACCTCTTACCGATTCCAAGCTGAACCGACGGTGAAGTAACACACACCCGCGCGGGCGCCTCCGCTCTCTCACTCGTCTTGTTCGCTCCGGTTAAATAGTGCTTATATTGCCTATAATTTTAGTCATTCCCGCAGGTTTCACCAAAAGCGTGTGCACCACTGATCTATATTAGTGGAGCAGACAAGCCACGCTCAGTCTCACACAGAGACAGAAGTCAAACAGAGTCACAACAAGTACCAAAATGAGTGGCTTACTGCGCTTAAATGGTCAAATACATACAAAATTACGTCAAAATGCCCGTCTTGGCGATTATTCAGATAAACACAGTCAGTTTTGGATCGTTATAGTTGAGAAAGAGAATGCATGTTGTGTAACAGTATTGTGTCCGTTCATAAACCCTTAAAGGGACAGCAGTCCAATATTCCTGCTGCTGTCTGTCATGTTATTTAAAGAAAAAAAATCACCTTTTGCTCTTGACTGAATACGTTTTATAACTTTAATGGTAAGAATGAATCTGTATTTAATATTTACAGTAAAGACTACAGAAATTAAGGTAACCAATGTAAAATAACACTGGATGTGTTATTTTACATTTGACTACTTTAATTTCTGTAGTATTTCTTACCTGAATAAAAACCTAAAAACCTGAAAAACTTAGTTTCAAAGCTCTCTTTATTCTATTGCATTTATTTGTGCTGTTGTTTACAATTTTTTTTTATTTGTTCTTATTTTATTACTGACTTTTTACTTGTTTTTTTTTTTATGAAAATAAAACTTTGCTTTGAAGAAAAGTCGATTTTTGTATTATAGTTCTTAGAAAGAAAAAAATCGGTATCGGCAGATCACACTAACAAAGAAATCGGAAATTGGAATCGGCCAAGAAAATTGCAATCGGTGCATCTCTATTAAAGAGTAAAACTGGGCATCACAAACTAAACAACTGAGGATCACACACTACCAGGCTTTCAAGTAATTTCAAATACAACAAACTCACACAAAACATGCCCCTTGTTGCTAGGAGAAACATGACAAATGAAAACAATATTCCAAAATCGACTCGAATATGTCTGAAGAGATTTTAAAATACTAGGCATCATACACAAAATGACTCAGGATCATACACTACTAGACTTTCAAGGCATTCCAAACAAACTCATGGAGTAACATACACCTCGTTGCCAGGAGAACGCATTATAAATGAAAACAATATGTGTTCTAAAATCAACTCAAAATATCATACTTGATACAATATTTTCTGGCTGGACAGATTCATAGTCTGAAGCTAAAAAAAATCATTTGTGCTCATCATACACCAACTGATTTTCAACTCTGACAGGCCAAAATCTGCAGACAGGACCTCACTTTCACGTCCTCCAGAATCAAATCAAATCGGAGAAAAAATCTGGGCAAAATCTGTGTATTACAAACTCAAAACCATTTTCACACTTGGTTCGATTACTTGGTCTGAACCCAAGTTTGGTTCCACCGCCCTCCCTCTGTATAGAAAGAGATGTGAAGAATATGAGCTTATCTGCAAAGGCAATTTATTTGGAGACAAGCAGCTTTGAGAAATGCATTACACTATAATGAGTGTCTATGAGAAAGCAAAGACACAAATTATGCTTCAGCAATAGATTTACTTCACAATTTAGGATGGATTGACTTAATATTAACAGCAAACTGTACTGGAGTTTACAGGAACCAACTTGAATGCACACCAGCAAACTTTACCTGGGTTTGGACAACCGCTTTCAATCAAACCCAATGAATCAAAACAAGAATGAACGGCTCCAAAAGCTCTAGTGTGAAAGCACCACAAGACACAGTCTTTGTTTTGCATATTTTTTTTTTGGCCCGGGCACTCTAGCTGGTCTCTGAATGAGGTAAGATTTCTTCTTTCAAAGCAGGATGTGAAGCAGGTGGCATGATCCCAAACGGTTTCTAACATACGGAAGGACTCTTAAACCTTTTCCACTGTATTCAGAGCCCAGCTGCCAATCACGGGAGTAGATTCTGGGTGCACAGTGGCTGCTGAAGGGGCTTGAAGAAAAATGGGAGGAGGGGGGAATAGAGGAAAACCCTAGCAAGGCTGGAGATTTCTTTAGTAGCGTCCTTTATTACTACAAAAGGGCTATGATTAGCGTGGCTACAATAAGGGCGGTCAGGAGAAGCATACCAATTAGGTTACTGTGAGCACTTTGGGTCGCATTGCTATGGAAACCAGCCCCACTATCTCACAAACACACGCACACACCGCCCAAACACATCTCACATACACTCTTTGTGTAATTATTCAAGAGGAGGGTAGAGTGGTAAAATCAGAAGCCTGCGGTGTTGCCAAGCTCATAAACATAAGGGATATCAGACAGGAAATATTCAGTCAGCCGCATTTGTAGTAAAACACAACCATGGAAACATTTACAAGGTCAAAGGTCATCTTAGAAGGTACAAGGGTGAAAAAAGACACCTGACCTTCTATCAATTACTACATCATTAACTTTAGAATCTACCTGATTTTGGAAAACAGTCAATATGAATTTAAAAATGACCCTGTTTACTTACAAAGTGCATATATCTGGTCTTGAATGAATCACATTGGTTACATGTTAACCGACAGCCATATATCTATCAAACTCACATTCAATACGTCACTATGATGTTATGTAACACCCACTACCAATAATTTCTCACTCGATAAATCAAGTCCCAATCAACATCTTTTCCCACTGAATGATTTCACTGAAATATTTCAGACTATGGAAGTAAAATGTGTTGCGTTGACTTTAAATGTCCCACATAAACTAATGAAAAGGTCCACCACTGAACATAAAGACTCAGCACAACCTCAGTTCAATGGTGTCGAGCCTTATAATTATTGGTCAAGACTCCACAATTAGGAATATTTAAATCTCATTATTAACATACAGGCAGGGCTTGACTGATTGATGCCGAGAATGTCATTTTTGTGTGCTATAAACAAGCCCCCCACTTCCCTCGCTCTCTTTCTCTGCCTCTCTTTTTCCTTCGCTCCGTCACCCCTTTGTGTTCTCAAAAAGGTGAAAAGCTGAGCCAACATTGGTACTCCGTCACCTCACCATTAGTATCCCGTTTAATCACTTTAATTAATTTTCAGCCTCATAGTGGTAAACTAATCAAGTAGATGCCAAAAACAATGACAAGCCTTTGAAGGATCACACTGAAGGAGCGGTTTTCCATTATATCCACACTGCAGACATCATGTGAAGGGCAGACAGGAAAAAAGGGGATACAACATCATCAAAGTGAAAAAAATATTGCAAAGAATATAAAAGAGTCAAAATGTTTCATACGTCCCAAATAAATTCTGTTATTAATTAATTTAATTATTATTATAATAATAAGTTGTGTTTGTTTTTTGTGCACACTCACGAAAGAGATTTTGCTTTAAGTTCGAAAAGTTGTTCAAATTGGATAACTTGAATAACAGTACATTTTGGACCCAATATGGACAGTTCTTTTGCTCATCTCCACCAATGAAAGCAGGTCCATATCATTCTACAGACAAGCAAAATACAAAATATATAAAATAATATATGGTTAGACTTTATTTCGATGGTCCACTTTAGACATTCTTCTAACTATAAGTAACTTTGCAACTACAAGTCAAATATCAACTACCAGTCATTATATTATTAGTAGACTGTTCGTAGACTGTTAGGCGTTAGGGTTTGGATTAGTAGAATAAGTTGACATGTAATTGCTATGTAGGGTAAAATACCTACTTTTGTACCAAATCGATACTGAAATTTTAAAAATGTGATGATCCCAACATTTCCCCCAGCATTTTTGAGCACTGTTGAGCGGATTCTTAAACACCTCTGATTGGCCATTGTGTTCACGTGCTCAACAGATATGTCTGCGATTGGCTGCAGTGATGAATGCTTCAAAAACATGTTGTAAATAAACATCTTTGACGCACATCTTTTACAACGTGTTTTGAAGCGTTGATCATTGTAGCCAATCATAGTCATATCTGTTGAGTGCATGAACACAATGGCCAATCAGAGGTGTTTAAGAATTTTTAAGAATCTTTTTAAAATTTCAGTATCGATTTGGTACTGAAGTTGGTATTTTGACAACCCTATTGGAAAGTTACTTATAGTTTGTAGAATGTCTACAGTGGACCATCAAATAAAGTGTTACCTAATGTACAATATAACTACAGTAAGGTAATTGAATTTGGCAAACCAAACCTCGGGTAAAATACTGAAGTCATAATACAACAGGTAAACCTTAGTAAAATTACCAGTCATACTTTATATTAGGAGTCTTAAACTTCTATGTACTTACATTAAAAATAATTGTTAGGTACAATGTACTTACTGAATTCATGTTGTATTTCAAAAAATACTTGCTGCAATTTGCCTTGATAAAGTTATATTTTACTGTGATTAACAAAAATTTCCTTCTGATCAACTGCATATTGGGTTAATGTAAAACAACTTTCTTCCTTAACAGTGAAAATACAAAAACAAACATCATCACCATCACTTCAAAACACTGAATCCTAACTCCAGGATGCAGCTGGATTAAGGATTTTTGTCCATAATCTCTGGGCACTCTGGGCTGTTAAACGGATGCATGCTTGGCTTTGTGTGGCGAATATATTTAGCTCTCTGAATTTCATTCACTGGTGCTCCAAAAGCATCGATTCCTCCCTCTTCACCACCCTCAGCTGGCTGCATTAGTGCCAGCACGAATAATACACAGTTTTAGAGCTCTGAGACCCTCCTCGGGGCAAAAGATTAAACCCTTCCACTCCTCAGAGGATCAGAACCAAACACACTTCACAACACACACACACATACAAAATAAAAGACAATCACACGCATTGCATCAGCAAATATACATTGCCAGATAAACACATGCACATCACAAACAATTACACTTGATTCAGAAACAATCAAATTCACAGGGAGAATTTTGTATAAACCTCACACTCAGTAAGTACTCCAGATTATTGTTAGAAACAGCAATTTACTCTAACTTACTAACCAGTTGTTTAATTTGCCAAGCAATGGCGAGTTCAAGCTTTGACAAAGTTTGGATTTGATCAAGATTTCATATATACTACCCCTTCACTGAGGTTGTCTTCACAGTAATGGGTTTAACCCTCTGGTGCTCTTCACGAGGCGGTCAAAAATGACAGAATTTCAATAAAATGAATGTACTTTATTTTTGTTTGATAATGTTTTTGATTTAATATTTTGTATTTTTAGGGGATTTTATGGTACTAAATTATATTTACGCTGTAGTTATAATCCATTTAATCATTTTTTGAGCATAGACCTAAAAATTAAATTTCCAACTTAATAAATCTTGAAAGCTTCAGAGCTCAGACTTAAGTTTGATCTCTTTTCAAAGATGACACTTTGCAGATTATTGCTAAAGTGAAAAAAGTTTTAAAAAGTGAACTTAAAAAAAGTTACAGAATTTTCAATTATTGTTATGAATAATGCACAAAAATACTATTTTCAATTTTTATACGAAATACATATTCTCAAAAACAGATTTTACTCTAAAACTGCAAGAAAATCAAAGCCATAAATCTAAACAAGCCATAAATCTAATCCAAATTTGAGCTTGATATCTCAAAAAATGAGCTTTCAGTAAGATTTTGTTTGGTTTTCACTAGATGAAATTCATCTCCCATTCATTTCCAATGCGAATTTTTTCCAATGTAAAATTTTACAGTCAAAAATGACCAAAGAGCACCAGAGGGTTAATTGCGCTAGGCCATTGATGATCCTTGTTATAGACATTTTTTGAGTTTGATTCTAGGCTACATACAATCACATACTAGTGGAGACTAGAACAACAAAACCGTTGCCAACAAAACCAGAGATTACATTCCAAAACTGGTGTATTTTGCAATATACTGTAAGTCATCAAGATGTAAGACTTTGACATCATTAGAGAATCTAGATTTCCTTCCTGGTTTCCCAACTGATGAATTCTGAACAGCAGAATACAAAGCCGAAATGTCCATAATTAAGCACTTAGTTTTTTTTGATTACTCACAATGGCTATTAGAAGACAGTTGTGAAGTCTATTGACTGGTCAGCTGACTTGTTCTAATGGAAAGGGTTCAGCTTTGGAAATGGTGAACACTACATATTTGCTTATAGTAAAATTCAAGTTGTATTAATGGTTATACACAATATGATATGTCACCAAGATTACAACAACACAGCTAAGCAATGCATGAAGCACACAACACTCTTAAAGTCAGATGTACTAAAGATGTATTTATTTACATTATTTTGTAGTTATTTTAAAGCAAGTTCATTTACCCATATGACTTTCAGACTTTAGTGTACCACAAGTTATTTAGAGTAGAATATCAGAGCTTGACAGACTCTTGTCCCCATTCATTTTCACTGTATGAAAAAGAGTAACTCTGGCATTCTTCGGAAGAATTTAGACTTGAACCTAAGTAGAAGAGAACTGTGAAAGTTGAGCGGGTGACAAAACTGTTCCCAATGCCTCAGAATCACACATGGAATCACAATTTCTTCTCCATCACTCACATTTCTGAGAGTAAAACTCTGTTCATTATTTAATAGCTTTGTGAATTTGGCCCTAATTGTGCTGATGAGGCGGGGAGGATAGACATCTCTCAATTGATTGCTGAGGATCAAAACAATGCTAATTGGGTTTCTGTAGAGTCTTTGATCATAATTCAATTGAGTGGTCGTAATTAATTAAATGAGAACGAGTCTGTCTGTGACTGGAATTGCAGCTGACAGTTTGAGGAAGATGAGGATGAAGAAGGGCGCGATAAAATGAGAATGAGAAAGATGAAGACGAGGTGTGCAGCAAGAGTGTTTGAATTTCGATGTTTTTCTCCTGCTTTTTGTCTGTCAACTATTCCTGTGCTTGTTGCTTTAGACAGCGAGACCCATTTATATAGAGAAATGCTTCTAAGGATATGTTATCTGTTCAGAAATATTTCTTACTTAAAAGTGAAATGCGGAAGTTACCACTTAAACAAAATCGCAAAGATAATATAATAAACAGTTTAACATAAGAAATAATGTCACATTGTGAAAAATAAAGTTGCAAAGTGAGACAAAGTCAAAATGATGAGAAATAAAGATGAAATTATAAGCAATAGTCATTGTGAGATGTGAATCACTTTGTGAGATTAAGTTGCATCTGTGAGATATAAAGTCACAATTAAAAGGGAGAAAAATTGCAGTTACACGCTATAAAGTGAAATAAAATGAAGTCACATTGTGAGATAAAAAGTTGCAACCATGAGATATAAAGACGCGATTGTGAGATATAAGTTGCAATTATGAGGAATAGTGACAGTAAAAATTATGGGTAACACTTTAAAGTAAGGTTCATTAGTTAATGTATTAACTAACATGAACTAACCATGAGCAATACATTTGTTACTGTATTTACTAATCTTTGTTAACGTTAGTTAATGAAAATAATGTAAACAGGGTCTAAAACGTTTTGAGATTGTCCACTTTTGACCACTTCAAGAAGTAGTCAAAAACGAATACGTTTGAACAGCCACAAAAGACCGCATTCTGACCTAAAGTGTAAACATTATGGGAAGCGTGCTATCCAGATGGGATTAAAATTTTGTCGGCTAAAGACCCAAGTTTGGTTTGACGAAAGATGAAAAATGTACCAAGCACAATGTTCTCTCATCATTCCACTCACAGCGTTGTGTGGTCTTGTAGCTATAAGAGCAGAAACAAAGCAGAATACCAGGTATAAACAGGGCTACAATTACGTCATATATGAAGTCACATTGTGAGACAAAAAGCTTCAACTGTGATTTAAAGTCATGATTATGAGGTTGCAAAAAATAAACTCAGATGTTAAGAGTAAAGTCACAATTAGGTTTTGTTTTTAACACAAATGTCTAATTTTTTTTTTTTACTCTGAGGTGGAAATAGGCAGCCGTACAGCACTGTATGATTAATTAAATTATCTGACCTTCTTCTAATTGAATGTTTAAACTTAGAACCACAGTAAAGAACAAAACAACAAGAAAGTCAGTGGTCTTGCTGTACAGGAAATCTGCAAATGACAAATCCTGAACAACCCTGAATCCAAGAGACAGTGATCCACACTGTGTTTACCTCCGATACTGTCTGTTTATCTCCCTCTCTTCCCTAATCTGGATATAAACAAGAGTCATGCAAAGTACTTAATAAAAGAGTTGGCTTGCTCCAATATGACAGGCCAAACTAATAGGATTTAATGACAGTCCATTTACATGTCAGTTTGTGATGTTGTGAAAGAATGAGAGGGATAGGGTTGGGGGGGAAGGGAGGAGCGAACGAGGATATTCTGGGCCGCTTTTGACGCTGACAAACGTAATTACATTAGACGGGTTGCGTCTTGGCGGAGTGTTGCAGCATGTATCTGTTTTTAAAAGGAGCCTCTTTACTCTGGATCTTGTCAAGTCTCATCTCTTGCATCTATCCTCTTAGGTAAAGAGAGCTCATCCGCTTTTGTGCGCGTCTCACTCGCCCGCCCGCCCGCTCGCGCACACACTGCTAAGGCCGAACGCCAATTGGCTTCCATTTCTCGATTAGCTTTGATGTCGAAGACGCAGCTCATCTCCAAATGCTTCCATTACTGGTATCACATTAAAGAGGGAGTTCAGCGACGGATCTGAGTGTGGTACACTTTCATGTACATTCTCTTCATGTGGAATACTTCACCTCTCTCACCGCCACGTGTAATTTCACATCTCTTAGCGCACACCGTCCCTGCTGCTCTGGAAACTCAGCTCAAATGGAGCAAGTCTACTGTGCTTGAGAAAAGTGTGGAAGATTGTAAAAGCTGAGCTTCAAAGTATAGCTGGAGAGCAGAGAGCGAGAAAGAAAGGTGATGGGAAAAAAATCCCCAGAGCTCCAAAAAGTCTAGAATAATTCCAAGGCCGTTAACAGGGTTTTCCAATGATTTAAGAATGCTGATTCCCAGAAAAATGTCATTTAAACCAATCTTGCTGTTCAGCTCATTAGCCGTGTTTCCACTGTTGGGCCAAAAGCGAGTGTGCTAATGCGTGCCAGGGCCAGTCACGGTTCCACTGTTACTTCATCAGGCCTCAGTGGGGGCTTCCCGGGGCCAACGGCCATGGGTTTTTGGCCCACCGAATACCTTGCTCCAAAAAGCGGGCCAACTGGGGCTTGAGGAGCAGTTATAAACAAAAGCGGCGTTTACCTGAGTCAGAAGACAGTCAACACCTCTGCTCATTTCCCATGTTATTGTATCAGGCTACCAGCTAACTTTAACATTTAATCAATTTTCAGCTCAAAACTCATTTTCAGACACCAGTGAGTGTTTGAAATAATTTCCTTGTTATCCGGTGGGGATTCTGATCACCATATTAGGCAGAAATATATTTATATGCAATGCTAAATGCTACTCATGCTAATCATTGCAATAATAAATACACATATGTTTATGGAAAATACCAGAGACAGCTTGAAGAATGTAGACAAATCAATCATATATAATTATAATCGTGTATTTATTTGGTTTTATGTTGTATCTGTCTCTTCCCTGTGCTTTGTTGATACCGGGCTAATGCATCCGCATATATGTTATAAAAAACATGCAGTCCGGTTAACTCATACAACTCATAACTCCTGTTTTCTTCTCGTGAGCTCCCTCTGTTGCTCTGGCTGAAAGGATAACAGTATAGTGAGACAGGAGAGATTGCTCAAACATCATCAGATTGCATAATTTAATGGAAAATTAATAGAAATGCTCACTCGTTCTAAAGAAATGTGACGTAAACATATGATATTTTATAAATATTTTTCGAAATGTTTAAGCCTTTGGACATAAAAGCCTTAAAGCTAGGGTAGGCCATTTTTGGAGAGGCGAGCAATAGCGAGCTAGTTTTGAGAACATAAGATCCCACCTTCCCTTAGAGCATCTCCAAAGCCACGCCTCCTTCAAAACACATAAACGCGTACAGCAGGGAGCAAACAAAAGTGTCACGAGAGACGTCTCAAAGTCTCTCTGTCTCAAAGTACATTACAATAATAATGAATGTAAATAACTTACAGAGCTCTGACCTGTACCACCTGACTGCTGCAGATTAATTTCGGCGTTGATAGTGTTGACATTGAAACTCATAAATTTGAGTCACGAACCGTTCCGAGTATAACGTCATGGGTTTCCATCTTTTCCAAATTACGGTAGTTATGGCGTGAACGCAGCATAAAGCTAGTTGTTTCGATTCAGGAGGAACTGTAAAAGGTGGCTGCTGTTTCGGTTGCAGTGCTCGCGACTGACATCTGTCTAAGGGCTTGTTCACACAGAATGCTTTTTCAAAGCAAAAACGCAAGGCGCTGGCAGTGGAATGGGGAAAAAACGCAAGGGCTCGAGATTTTTTAAAAGTTAAAAGGATTTTAACTTCAGTGCTGCATTTTTAGAACACCATGTCATGCGCGAGATGCTGCAAAAGACGTAAGATGATCGCAACGGTCATACGCACATCTAGCACGTTTACATAGAAAAACAATGGAAAAGTAGCGCATTGGAATGGAAAAACACGTTCTTTGCGAACGGCCCCTAGGTCTGCATAGCATGAAACACTGATGACGTGTGATCTCTGCGTGAGCAGGGTGCGCAGAGTTATGAAAACACACACGCTGACAGGCAGGTAGGACATCGTATCATTACATTCGGACTGAATGCAATGATTGGACGAATATTTTATGGTCCTACGCCTTCCATAGATGACATATATACATACATTTAGACCACTTAGTGGAAGAGACTTTCACTCAGCGTAACAAAAAATTTTCTGAGAAAAAGACCAAACATTCACTTCTGTCATGCTCATTTTGAGATCTAGCTAGTTTTCAGTCAGCTGGTGAAATGGTGGGGTTGTGTGACATTGTTCTATGGACTGAAATATATCAAGGTTTTAGGGTAACGCTACGGGGCTACTGACCCAACAGTGGAAATACAACTTGATTTTGCCCTCTGTGCTTGAGGTCCGAGGCTATTGGCCCCACCTGCCACATTGTTAGCCCTGGATCGCACTGGCCCAACAGTGGAAAAGCAGCTATTGTTTCACAAATGTGTATCCCTCCCGTACCGCAACCTCACCATCTCTTCAGGTTTGAGAACTTTGATCTGGAGTTATCCTACGGCAGGGGTGCTAAACTCAGTTCCTGAAGGGCCCCAGCCCTGCAGAGTTGAGCTTTAACCCTAATTATACGCACCTGATCCAGCTAATCAAGTCCTTCAAGCTTATTTGAAGACAAAAGCCAGGTTGGAACTAAACTCTGCAGGGCTGTGGTTCTCCAGGAACTGAGTTTTGCACCCCTGTTATACAGGGTCAAGGTTTAGCTGGTTCAATAAGGCTTTGTTTGCCCTTGCTGGAAGAAGTTGTAACTACAAAATCTGGTTCTAAAAGCATCTTTCTGGATTGACTGTCATTGTCAGGACCAAGTAACACAGGAATGCTAATATTTCCTGACTTTATAGTAGATGTTCTACTTAAACTCTAAATCCATGAAAAACAACATCTTCATGCTATAGATTTCCTTAAAATACTATGAGCCAGATTCAAATGAGAGTGAGGATGTGTTAGGTACTTTTAGCAGTTTTTGAAGCAGTGCAGAATAAATTTTGTTTCTCATTTCAAACCCATATGAATTTTTAAATCATACACTGGTTAAACAATAGGAATAATTTGATCTTTACTTTAATTAAATCTTCAGATTCTATTTAAAGAAAACGCAAGAACTAATAATATTCATTCGGCAGGACACCGTAACTGTCTGCCACTGTTGCAGATTATCTTTGCCACTAAAATCATAATTAACGCATTAAATACATTATTTCAGAATCCAATTTCCATAACAAATGCTGAAATGCGTTGCTCTCCAGCACTTTAATTGACTTTTTAAACGGTAGTTGAATCAGCGAATCACAAGATTGCAAAAGTGTCAGAAACATCTATAATTTATCAACAAGACTATTGAGAACAAGTCCTGGTCAAAACCGTCAAAAACTCATCTGATAATCTGGTTCAAATACAGCAAAGTTCAAGACAGAGATGACTGATTTTGTCAGACAGGCAGCATATTTTGATCTGGATTATAAAGCCACATTTGCCAAACCTCATTACAAAATGCTTCCAGATATCTGACATTGTCCAGAGAGACAGCATGAGCAAATACTGTCTGAAATTGCCATTAAAAACACTATTTTTGGGCTTTTTTGGGGTTTTTTTTAGATCTTGGCATGAATAATGTACACTAGCATTCAGTGTGTTTTTTAAAAAGAAATTAATACTTTAATTCAACAAGGACACATTGAAATAATCAAATATGTAAAGACTTACTTTGCTACAAATAATTTATATTTCAAATAAATGCTGTTCCTCTGAACTTTCTATTTACCAAAGAATACTGCAAAAAATGTATCACAAAATATTATGCAGAATTACTGTTTTCAAGAATAATAATAAGAAATGTTTCTTGAGAACCAAATCTGCATTTTAGAATAATTCCTGAAGGATCATGTGACACTGAAGACTGAATTAAAGGAATAAATTACATTTAAAAAAAATATTAACATAGAAAACAGTTATTTAATTTGTTATAATATTCCACAATATTACTGTTCTGATCAAATAAATGCAGACTTGATGAGCATAAGAGACTTCTTTCATAAACTTTTGAATGGTATGTGCATATATGTTTATCTGTGTGTGCGTATGCGCACACCATCGCCTACATCCCAGAAATATTTCCCTCTCAGCATTAACATAAAATGTGTTGTTTTCCCCTCTCTCCTTCCCCCTTTTTAATTCCCATCACATGTTCTGTAATATAACTTTGATGAGTATACGTTAAAGGCCCTAAACTAATAGTGCTCCTAATACTGGGAAACGGAATTAGACTTGATCGCTCTAATATCATGACGAGCATTCCCTCCTCCACCGTCTGTCAATTTTCCTCTGTCCGCTGTGATCGCTAAATTGTCGTTTAGAAGACAAGAAGGGGCCCAAGGGACGGAACAAAAGGAGCGTGGAGCTGACCAGCGCTCAGGTGGAATTGAATTGGAAATCTTCCACAGGGTTGTTAGCATAACAAAAGGCCTTGTTGCTTTAGACAAAAGCAGGCGGTTTAATGTAAAAAAAATCAATCTCTCAGAGGAGGGAGGTATTGTGCAGGCAGACGTACAGGTGTTCTTCTACCGCTCCTTAATCAAAAGTGTCAAAACAAAGTTGGAAAGTTATCTTTTCTCATGCCAGGAGAAGTGGCACGTGTGTGCATACGCAAAAGTGTCTGTCTATTGTTGGAAAGCGTAGAAAGAGAGTTGGGTACAAGGAAATGTATGTACATTATGAATGTATGAATAGAAACTAAAAAGCAGCTTCAGCAAGGGCACAAACTGTATGGTTTTTAACCTTCCATTAAAAATGACACTATCAAATAGATTCTTTATACAGCTAAGCTTACAGCTGTGGTACAAAAGAGCCAACTTTTTTGGTGACCTTGGGATAGACGTCATAGTTTTTTTAATGGATATTAAGAAAAAAACTATTCAATCAGAGAGCTGAATGAAGACCTTAAACAAAACCAAAGAGCTCTAAAATAAACCACATTACAACATCTGATTCAAAGCAAAAAGTACTTCAAAAAGATACAAAATACATACTGAATGATTCCCATATGAATCGCGTAAAGCATTAAGTTATGAAAATGAATCAATAACTATAATAATCATACAACTATTAAAACAATTCATATTATGATATTATATTATACTGTATTTTGATAGTTACATTGGATGATTAATGTATTTATTGATTCATTGTCTAATATACACTACTGTTCAAAAGTTTGGGGTCAGTAGGATTTTTTATTTTTTGGAAAGAGATCAATAGTCTTGTTCAGCAAGGACACATTAAATTGATCAAAAAATGACAGTAAAGACATTTATAATGTTACAAAAGAATTCTATTTTAAATAAATGGTGTGCTTTTTTTTTTTCTTTTGAACTTTCTATTCGTCAAAGAATCCTAAAAAAATATCATGGTTTCCACAAATATATTAAGCAGCACAACTGTTTTCAACATTGATAATAATAATAAATGTTTCTTGAGCAGCAAATCAGCATATTGGAATGATTTCTGAAGGATCATGTGACACTGAAGACTGGAGTAATGATGCTGAAAATTCAGCTTGGCATCACAGGAATAAATTACATTTTAAAATAAATTAAAATAGAAAACATTTTGTTGTTGAAACAAAAAAATGAGGGGAATGTGAGCCTTGAATCTCCTTCTAACGATACAAATACTAGGAAATCTAAGATGGGGAAAAGTTAGAGAAAAAAATAACGTCAAGTGGAAATTCCAGCGAGAGATCTGCACTTAAAGGTGTTTGTGAAGATAAGGTGAGTCTTCATTTATCAGCTCACCCCCAGCCACGTATTATCATAAAAATGATTTAAAGGCTCACTAATCCCCTCAAGTTAATGAACATCTTCATTTTTCCAAGCCAGGGAGAGAGGAAGTCGCGGGTGTTAATGCGCGTGTCTATCCACCAGGTCTGGCAAGCCGTCCCGGTGGGATTGTGTTGTGTGCGTGTGATACCTAGAGTGTATGATGGGTAATTTTCCAAATACGCCCCTATCGTTCATCCCCATTCACGTTCCCACATTCAGAGCATCACCCTTTGCTTTTGTCCCCACAGCCACACATGGATAATTTACCAGTGTTTATGAGCATTAACCTGCACACAAAAAGCTGACTATTCACAGTTGCCACCATCCATAATGCTTAACTGCACCATAAATAGTTTTCTGGAAATCATTGTCACTGCCAACTTCTTGTAAAGTGTCTGAATGCGTTAAATGCTAATGCTTTTGTGTTGAATCAAGCTAGAAGGTGAAGTAAACCACCCTAGGTTCCCTCCTCCCATTTTGGCCACCCAGTCAGCTGTGTAGGAACCAATGGCCCCTTATTCTCTGGGGAAGTGACCCGTGGGGACTCCATATGCAAACCAGTTGATTAAAAAACAGTTAGCGAGACACTCAGCCAGAACGGTATGCAGAAGGATGGAGAGGGGTTGACGTGGAAACGGGTGTCAAATGACTCCACGCCGCAAATGTTTCATATCTCCTTACAGCTTAAAAGAATTTCAACTGACTGATTAATGGGCCTGATGAAAATTTAATGATTTGCATGATGACACTTTCTGAACAAGTTGAAGGTTCACTCAAGGGCTCCATAAACTTTAAGTAGGTCTAAATCTGAGTTAAAGGGATACTTCATTCAAAAATGAAAATTCTGTCATCACTTACTCACACTCATGTCGTTTAAAACATGTATGACTTTCTTCTTTTTCACGGAACAACTGTTTTTGTTCATACAAGTTAATGAGGTCCAAAACAACACTGAACCTCATTGACTTTCATTGTATGGACACAAAAACATTGAGACATTTTTTAAAAACTTGTGTTAAAACTTGTTATCAAATTCTTAAACACTAACTTGCCCTCATGGATTTCTACATTCGAAACAATTCTGGGTTTAAAAACAACCCAAGTTGGGTTGAAAATGGACAAACCCAGCGATTGGGTTGTTTTAACCCAGCGGTTGGGTTAAATGTTTGCCCAGCCTGCTGGGTAGTTTTATTTAACTCAACTGTTGTTTGAAAATGACTGTATTGCTTGCTTAAAAAGTTCACCTTTTGATTATTATTGTTGCCGGTAACACTTAGTATAGGGAACACATATTCACTATTAACTACGACTTTTCCCTCAATAAATTCCTAATTTACTGCTTATTAATAGTTAGTAAGGTAGTTGTTAAGTTTAGGTATTGGGTAGATTAAGGGATGTAGAATAAGGTCATGCAGAATAAGGCATTAATATGTGCTTAATATGTACTAATAAACAGCCAATATTCTAGTAATATGCATGCTAATAAGCAACTAGTTAAAAGACCCTAAAATAAAGTGTTACTGTTGCCTCTAGTAATTGTGTCTGATTTTTAATTTGCAATCGATTTTAGGTTCATTTTAACCCTTAAATGCATACCTTGGGTCTTTAGTGACCCAGGACGTCATTCACTACCCTCCTCCTAATTAATTTTTTTAAAGTTAGACTCAGCCTTCTTAGTATTCCTCCATCAATTCATTATAAACAATATAACAAGAAAAAATAAAATAAAAATTATAAAATAATGCCTGTTTTCCCATTCATTTTTTGTAAAAATTGTATAGGGTTGCTAATGACCCGAGGTGTGTAACAGCGTAAGTATATTTCTTTCTGAACAACAATAATTTAATGAATAATTGCAATTCACCTTTATTCCACAAGGTGGCTATGTTACACAATGACAAAGTGATGTTTCACTCATAGTTACCGCAGGCAGAAAACAAAAGATTAGGAAGTATCGTCAGCAAAATTGGAAATGGCTCAGTGATTTTACTGCAGAGCAAGTACTCAACGCAATTAACTGTCACTTGATGGTGGATCAGGTGAAGAAGCTGTCAGCGATCAAAATATAGATTTTGAAGATGTTGAAAATGATAGCTTTGAGAATATGTTTGAGATCGCGAATATAAGCCAGATGTTGAATGTACTGGGAAATGAGCTCTGACAAGAACAGTGATGATGGTATAAAACATCTGTTCAAACTGAACCCTTCCAAGCTCCAAAAGGTAAAACAATATGCTTTATTTTATTATTCTGTAATTGTTACTCTAATATCAGGAGAGTTTTATATTACCGCGACAAGTAGAGATCCATCCGTGTTAGATATAGATCTGGGTCGCTAAAGACCCAAATATGTAATAATGATTGGCGAAACATTCATGAATTTAAACAATAGTTGGGTTAAATAAAACTGCCCAGCATGTTGGACAAACATTTAACCCAACCACTGGGTTAAAACAACCCAATCGCTGGGTTTATCCATTTTAACCCAACTTCGGTTGTTTTCAACCCAGCATTTTTTAGAATGTATAGTGAATGATAAATCATAAACATTTATAATTTTCTGCCAGCAATCATGTGTCCTTCAGTTTTCTTGCTTACTCTAACCAAAAGACCCATCAAAATAAATGATTTATTTTCTTTAATTATATCAAAAAAGGTGCATAATACATATATCAGTAATATATAACATAATAATTCCCCACTTGAAATTCCGTAGCCACACTGTTTGGATGACCATTCTGGTGTAGGGATTTGTAATTGGGTTGACTGGAACATTCAGTGGATTTTCTGGGTTTTAGCTTGGAATGCTGAATGGCATTCCAGAATTCGTTGGCAAGGGCCATTGTGCCATGTAAAAATAAACTTGGCTTGGGTGACGCAGGCTGGATTAAGGATTAGGTTTAATTGTTCATTTATGCCATGTAAAGTTGGAGAACCTTGAGCTCCGTTCAAACAGACGGCGACAAACACTTCACACGCCCAGGTTTATGGTTTCACAGATGCTGATGTGAAAGATTCATATACAAACCGAGATTATCTTGTCACTTTGATTTGGTAAACCAAGTGAGGTTTCAAGATAGTCCCGCCAATTTGGATCCACGGATTATGATTTGATTTAATTAGAAGTACAGCGAAAACTGCGATTTAAACATTGAGAGAATGATTTAAAGTGTCTGCCGTCGAGAACAATGTCCCCTTGCGTGCGGTATTAGCAAAATCTGTCCTTCAAATCCAGCAAAGTCTGCTCTGCGTGGTAGGTTATCTTTTGCTAACGTGTAACTAGCGTCCTTGTCCAACTCAAACAAAGAGACAGACTGGCAGTACAGCCCTCCTTTGACATGATTCTTATGGAATCCATACTTCAAGGCCCGTCCTTCATCATTGTAAACATACACAAAAGAATCACATCATACACTGGAGCTGCAAAATATAGCAGGCTTTCAACCTCAATTACCTCCTCAGGGTTTTTGACAGGGCCAGAGAACGAGAATCAATCTCTAATAAATTAACCGTGTTGTCTCACAAAGACGGACCATTTTTGACATGACAGAGGCCTCATTGGCCCGGCAACAGATGTGGATGACAAGGGTGACTTTGCATTGGTCCCCTTGCCTATCAAGAGCAGATGGCGAGCCGCTACTTAATTCAGTTTCATCTAAACTCTAATGCCGTGCATATAAATCAGGTTTATCTCATCATAATTTACTTGTAAACATTTGGTTTAACAGGTAAATATCTTAAGCTCATGTCATTCCCAAAACATTCTGTATCGCTATTTCACTCATGGATGGATTTTCAGTGAATGATTACTTAAATTTCAGTTGGTTCCTCACACAAATGACTTCAGAAGACTTAGTTTATGAGTCACATGGACCAGTTTTAAAATATTTTTATAGTGCTTTTGCATCTTTTATTTTATGAGGCTTGAACACCTCATTCATTGTAATTGCATGGAAGAAAGAAACTAATATGGGTTTGAAAATACACAAGCAAATAAATGTCAATTTAAATTTTCTACTGCAATCTCAATATCACCTGTTGAGAGAGGCCTCTTGTAATATCACAGACAGATATGCAAACAGAGTAGAAATCACTTAATACCCAATGTTTCCCAGAAGACTACGCATTAATTGAGGGACAAGTAAATATTGACAAAGGGAAGAGCGGTCACGCCATCTCTCTTCCCTCGTTCCTCTCGCTCTGCTTTCTCCTCTGTCTGGTTCTCTCTGCATTGGGTAATTGGATGCTGACTCCACTCACATATTCACTGGCAGGTGTGTGTGTTAAAGACAAATAGTGGTCTCTCGAAATGAGGTTCCAGCAAATACTAAACAAACAGACCTCAGCTCCAGAGCGCAGCACGGACACAATCTGAAAACTCACTGTTCCTAGTCATATACAAGAGAATCAGGATGAAAAGCTCTTCTTTCAAAATGTACCTCATATAACATCTTTCCATTCATACAAATCTTTTCGAATTTTATCCTCTAATACACTGTAAAAAACGAATTGGGTAACACTTTAGTATAGGGAACACATATTCACTATTAACTACGACTTTTCCCTCAATAAAGTCCTAATTTACTGCTTATTAATAGTTAGTAAGATAGTTGTTAAGTTCAGGTATTGGGTAGGATTAAGAATGTAGAATAAGGTCAAGCAGAATAAGGCATTAATATATGCTTAATAAGTACTAATAAACAGCCAATATTCTAGTAATATGCTAATAAGCAACTAGTTAAAAGACCCTAAAATAAAGTGTTACCACGAATTGTTTGTTTAACTTAAAGTAAGTTACCTGGTTGCCTTAACATTTTGAGTTATTTAAAATTAAAAATTAGAGTTAATACAATGAAGGCGATTAGTTTAATCAACAGAAACTCAAAATATTATGTTATCTGAACCACATTAATAATTGAAGTTGATTTGATAATTAAACTCTGTAAGAGAATCTATGAATTCTTTTTGAAAAGTCTCTTCATGCCAGTCAAGGGTGGTTTGCAGACCAGCAAACACTATTAAAACAAAATGAGGTACTCAAAAAACTTGAAGGCAGCAATTTGCATGGCTTATTTTTGGTTGAATTAATTTATTTTTAGAGAATTTGATTTAATTAGTGAAGTTGCCATGACTTAAAGGGTTAGTTCACCCAAAAATGAAATTTCTGTCATTAATTACACGGCCTAATGTTGTTCCACACCCCTAAGACCTTCGTTCATCTTCGGAACACAAATTAAGAAATTTTTGATGAAATCCGAGACTTTGGATTTCTGCCATCATTATAATTTGCCATCATTGTAACATTTAGATATTTACATTTTAAGAAGTTTTAAACTCTAAAAAGATTTGCCCAGTTTTAACAAAACTATTTTCAGTTTAGGCCTAATAAAAAATAAAATAAATAAATAAATAAAAAACATTAATCAAAATCCTCTGATACAATTAATAAGACTAATTAAGACTAATACAAGTAAGTCTTGATGGTTAAGTTAGTGGAAAAGCACCAACACATGAGCAACACAGCATGATGATTATGATCTACAACATGTTACTAGCTGAT
Organism: Ctenopharyngodon idella; assembly: GCF_019924925.1. Lineage (NCBI taxonomy): Eukaryota > Metazoa > Chordata > Actinopteri > Cypriniformes > Xenocyprididae > Ctenopharyngodon > Ctenopharyngodon idella. The sequence continues at coordinate 37,814,102 of NC_067220.1, forward strand.
TGCAGTTTAGCTGTACTTGCTGGAAAAGGTACAACTAAGAAAGATGACTTTTAAATAGACATCCACACCTGAAGATAAAGCCATGCCGGAAAATAAGCAGAGACCAAGCGAGTAAAAGAGAAAGACAGCAATAAGCCCTGTTGCCGAGAGGAGAGATGCAGAGAAAGATAGAGGGCATTCCTCTTCATCACCTTTGATCTGTTAGTTCTCAAAGATCACAGGGTAAAAGGTGTCAGATCAATCCCTCCTGTTGTAATAGAGCGCAGCAGAAACATGTTATTTTAGAGAGGGCTGACCACAAACCCAGAAGAAAAAAAAGTAATTTACTGTGGAGAAGAAAGATCAAAAAATGGGTGTGAACTGGTCCATGTCACAGAACAGGATTGTTTGCTCGAGTATATGTCTGCAAAGAAGAACCAACATGCATGAAGCAACATGAGTATGAAGAGTGTATGGTGAGTAAAAACACAGAGAAAGAAAAAGCATGCAGAGAGTCTGTGATTGAACCACTCTGTAATAATAGGTTTCCCTCTGACTAAATGCCAAAGCCGATTTGTGTCTGTCTCTCATTGCAGTATGTTTGTATCTGTGGTGTTGATGCCTGGCATTTCCCAGCATTCTGTTTGTTATAATCAGTGCAATGGCACCGGCCAAAAAGACCACAAACGCACACAGACATCCACAGAGAGCCAAACAGAGAAATTACATATCAGTCTGGAAAAGTTCAGCCACAGCATGACTGCAAATATAGGGTATTAGTGAGTGTACTATGTATGTGTGAACAAACATAGACAAGGAATGAAACATGCTTTCACATTACGTCTCTTTATGAATAAATGGTTAATGTGGATCAAGACAAAAATTATTGTACTAAACAGGCCTTAATATGCTCTGGAGACAGAAGTGTATTCGTGATTAGATGAAAATTTAAAATATAAGTGTAAAACTTTTTCAAATGCACTGCACTTTTTAATATTACACTGCTGTTTAAAAGTTTTGGTTCGTAAGATTTTTTAAATAAATTAGCACTTTTAATAAGCAAGAATGCATCAAAAGTGACAGAAAAGATTTCTGTTTAAAATAAATGTAGTTCTTTTGGACTCTATACATCAAAGACTCCTTAAAAAAAAAAAAAAAAAAAAAAAGCTTAAACCTGTGTAAACTGGTCAGCTTGTTTAAGAAGGGTTGTGGGCATTTTGAGCAGGTCAGATAAACTGGCTGACAAGCTAAACCACCTGAAAACCAGCTTAGACAGACTTGGAGATGAGATTAAACTAAGACCAGCTTAACCCTCTGGTATTGTTCATTTGGAGGTCACACTTGTGTTGTTCGTGGTCAAAAGTGACCAAACACCTGAAAATGTAACTTTTTTTAATATCAGTAAAATCAATGTAATATATTTTTGTTAAATAATATTTTTTCTTTTTCATTTTGTATTTTGAGAGAATTTCATGGTACAAATTAATATTTATGCAATAATTATGATCAATTTTTTCCCATTGAAAATAATACAAAAAAAAAATGTTTTCTAATATTTTTTTTATTACTTTTCAATTAAAGCAGTATTTCATGTTAAAATAGAGACAATGTCTTTAAAATCCAATTTTAGATTAGTGCCATCTGGTGGGAGTAAAAAAAAAAAAAATTTAATGCCGAGGTATAACTACTAAATTCCTATATAGGTCTATATAAAAAGGCATAAAAATACTCTAGTTGTTTTTAGACATAAATACTTACTTTTATTAAGTTGTGGATTTAGATATACTTGTCTTTTTGTCAAGGTTTAGATTATTTTTTGTTAAAGATGTTGATTTAAAGTGTCAGTTTTTGCATGAATTTTACTATAGTCAATCCTGAACACAGAGAAAGACATTTTGTTACACATAACATCAAAATTCAACAAAAATGAACAGGAATGCTTTATCAGAGCTTAATCAATCTGATTTCAACTTCTTATTTAAGTTTTTGGGCTCAAATTTGCTATATTGTTACAGCCACATCGGTTCATTTGTGTGTGTATAATAGTGTGTTGTGTATGTGTGTGTGTGTGTGTGTGTATGTGTGTGTGAGTGGGTGTGTCTGTTTTGTACTCTTGATGTTTAGGAGTATAACCTCTTCCTTGCTGTCCATTACTTTACTGATTTGTGGCTGAATTATTGATTTTATTTCACACATTTGCAAAAAAGTTGCTTTGTGTTACATTCACACTAGTTTATATGTGTGTCTGTGGGGGGTGGGGTGGTTGGAGCGTGTCTATTTTGAGCTCTTGATATGTAAGAGTGTCAGCCCTTCATTGCTGTGCACTTTTTTCTGCATCGTGGCTGATTTGTAGATTGTACACAAAAAATTCTCAGTATTTTCGTATTTTCGCCTTTTTCCATTAATTTCCTATGGCAGTCATTTTTGACTGCGAACAACACAAGTGTGACTTTTTTATGACCATTTAGCTTTTTCAAATCAATTCCACAAATTTTTTTGTGGTCACACAGCAACTACCGCAAAACTATCATACTATTCCAATGAAATAGCGATTTTTAAAACCGAACAACACATTTTAGGCCGCATAGTTTAAAATGGGTATATTCACAATACAGCAAGGCCTTTTTACTTTTTACAGTATTGATTTTGTGAATTGTAATTCATGACAATGCTGTTTTTAAAAATGATGCCCTTAGTGTGTGAAGATACACCGCAACTATTATATAAAACATAAGATTAGCCTTTATCGCTTAGCTTTAGTTAAAACATTGTGTTTTCATCTGCACATGAACTGCTCTGCCTCCAGCGGTTCCTAAATAGGTGCTTGTACATTAATTAGCGTGATGAAACACACTTTCAAAAGGGTTCTGACACACAAGAACACCATTGACCCTTCTGAATGTTGCCTTAGGCCTCAACAGCTATCTTTCTGAGAGACACACACAGAATACCCCACCTCCGCCCTGGCATCACGCCACCCATATGCCCCAGGGGCTGCTGGGAGCTCAGCAGATACTAAACACAGACAGAGCAAACAAAACACTGGCACCAGGTGGCGAGACCCTTACTGATCCAGGATCAGTTCACTTTACCAAAACATCATCTCTCTCGCCTTTAAACATGAAAACACAAACTGACTTCAGAACAGCATTCAAAATGTTAGTCTTCTCCATCTCACCCAGCTGCAACGGCTATTAAACTCCATATTGAGTCATCAGCGTTTTGCCGCCATATAAAGACGGAGAGGGCTCTGGGGAGGCACTGAAAGAGAGAGAGAGGCCTTCAAATGCTGATTATTTACCTCCTAATTGAAACGCTGATGGAGGGATGCCGATCTTCTCCTTCCCTGGAGCGTCTGCCCTAGTGATAGCTGGATAATTGATTTCAGCGAACGCAGGTTAAATGTGACACACGGGGGTTTTAATGAAAATCTGGAGACCGCAAGTCATTTATCATCTGCTGGTGAGAAAAAAAAAATGTGGGGAAAAGGAGGTGGTGGCTGTTGACAGTTTGGAGAGGATGAACGAAACACTTTTAGGTTTTAGGGAAGGAAAAGAAGGAAGTAAAATGCACATAATTTTAAGAGTATGTACAGATGATGTACTTTCTTAATGTTATACACAAATGTACTGGGGTCCATGATGTGACCATATTTTTTTTTTCTATTAAAAATGTTAAAAAAATACATTGATGGTGTATTTAATTTTTGAACTAAAATTAATTTTAATATTTTGTGAGGCTTAAAGGTAACAATGTAAATTAACAATATATTTAAATTATTCTAAAAATAAATAAATTAATATATTAATTAATTAATTAAATTCGACTTTGGAATAAGTAGTTTGGCATAATGTTTAATTTTTATTTTTTTGTGATTTATTAAAATATTGTTTCTATTTTGTCTGCCAAATCAAAGTTGTTGTAACCAACATGGATGCAGCCATTTTGCTGTTTTGTTATTGAAAAACATAAAACAGAAAAATATATTACGAGAATAAAACATTTTATTATTATTATTATTACATTTTTCTTGGGGACACTCCATTTGACCTTGCCTTTTGATAATTTTATTATTATTACCATTATCATTATTGATGGTAATAATAATAAAAATATCAAAAGGCAAGGTCAAATGGAGTGTCCTCAAGAAAAATTAATTTTTTTGTTAAATTTGTTAAAAAACAAACACTTTTACTTTGAAAAATACTGTATGTTTGAAAACTTTTTTATTACTTGATGGTTACACCACCTGACATTTTTATAAGCATTAAATCAAAATATTTCAAGTATGAAACAAGCAAGAATATAAAGATTACATTTCCAGGAACTTGGCATATTTTAACTACGCAATCATCATTAACATGTCAACATCTTGTGTTTAATAGAGGTTTAGAGCCAGTCACAGAAGCTGCTTCACTCCTTTTAAAAACATGCAATTACTATGCATACATTTACACTCCTTTAAACTACATTGACAGAGACAACAATGGTGAAATGCATCTCTGTCCAGTCAATGTGCTATGGCATCACATATTTACACCAAATACACTGGCTCAGCTATCATGCCCTGCATGTGAACAGCACACAAATAATTATTGCCTTTAGAATGTATGTATTTCTCTGTTCATTGTGTCTAAAGTGAAGAAAAGGCACACTAAAAATAAGGTATTTTACAGTGTCCTTGTTACACGTTACATGTAGTTACTGTAGTAATAACTACAAATTATGCATAATAATGCATAAGAGAAATGACGGTTCTTAAAAATGCATTCAAGGGCATTTACATATTTTCTGATTTTCATCTGGGAAATATTTAACTACTTTTTATCTCAACTCATACTGAATATCTCTAATGGATCTGTTTTTTTGAACTGTAAATGAATAAAACTCTTAAGTGGTAAAGTAATATGGATATGAATCCAAATATTTCGACATTAGTAAACTGAATGTCAGTGCATTTTATGCAATGCAACAGGGTCCATGAAGAGACTGTAATTCATTTTACAATCCTAGTGAAAAGATAAAAAGGGTGAGAGAGATACTGTAGAGTGAGAGAGAGAGAGAGTCTCACAGATGGACACATATTACACTGGATTGCCTGTGAATCCATCAGGACACCTTAATTGGTGTGCAGCTTGCAGGGTTGCACTTGAAGTCTTTAAATTGTCCATTTTTTTCTATTGGGGTCATGTTAAAGTGCACCCCCAGGCAAATGGGCAGGATGTCAATGGTTCCCCCGGCACAAGCCTGCTGTCTCGTTGCCTCTTGATAGACTTGCAATTACACACTGCATCGCTCACTGTCATTTTCTGCCCTTTTACTCATTACTACTCCATCTTTCACCATATCATCATTAGTTAGTATGACTACTGAGTGTATTTCACCTCAGCTCTCCAGTGACTGCTTCCACAACCTGTTTGTGAGGCTGCTGTAGGTCTTACGCTATAACTGCGAGAAACAAAATTTGTTTTAGAAATCTTAAAGGTGGAATAAATTATATAAACACAGCGTTCTGTGTGTTCTAGTCATTACGTGGCGTTGTGTGTGTGTTCTGAACAATGACCCCCAGCCCAATGAATGACTTCACCATTACCCATGATTCAGTTGCCTGCTGCCCCTGTGAAATCTGCATAATGTCTGGTCATAGTATGTCAAAGGAAGTCTTGACCCCTCTCCATGGTTCCCACCCCTTTTGACCAATGAATTTCCATGACTTTTCCAGTTGCTTATATATAAAGAATATAAATAATATTTTAGTGCTGAACGTATCTTATAGAAATTTTGGTAACACTTTACAATAAGGTTCATTAGTTAATGTATTAACTAACATGAACCATGAGCAATTCATTTGTTAATGTATTTACTAATCTTCGATAACGTTAGTTAATGAAAATACAGTTGTTCATTGTTTGTTCATGTTATTTCACAGTGCATTAACTAATGTTAACAAGATTTTAATAACGTATCAGTAAATTTTGAAATTAACATTAACAAAGATTAATAAACGTTGTAGAAGTGCAGTTCATTATTCGTTCATGTTAACTAATGAACCTTATTGTAAAGTGTTACCGAAATTTCTATAGTGAATTCAGACTTCAAGATTTTATTTTTTGTCTTTTTTAGTTTATTTAATAAGGATGTAAAATATTTTTTCTTACTGATTAAGTATATTTTAGACCTGAACATAACTTAAAGAATGTGTGAATTCCTCTATAGGAATTTCCATGATTTTTAAGAATTTAATTTCCATTACTTTTCCAATTATTTATTAAATAAAGGTTTAATATTAACTGTTTCTAGCTAAGAAGAAAAAAGTGTTAGAGCTGGGTTAACTACCAAAAATGTGTGCACTATAGCTTTTTAAAGATTGTATTAATTCCCATGACTTTTCTAGTTCTGGAAATCACAATTTAAAAATAATATTACTAATAATAATAAATAAATAAATAAATAAATAAACATTTATATTAGGTGGCCTTAACTACTATGTACTTGCATTTAAATTAATCATTTGATACAATGCACTTATTGCGTACATACACGTTCTTACATTGTACTTATATTTTAAATAATACCTGCATGTAATTGCATCTGTAATTAATTTATGTAATTACATTTATAATTACACTGTTGACACATCCCCACCCTTAAACTGACCCATACCACCAAACCTGTCCCTAACCTTACCCATATCCCACCTCAATAGCAGCAAAAGTGTTTTGCAATACAACATGTACACAATAAGTACACTCTACTTATTTTTTGATGTAAGTACATAGTAGTTGAGGCCACCTAATATAAAGAGAAACCAAATTCATTGACATTTCCAGGCTTTCCAACTAGGACATATGCCATAATTTCTACTCATATTTTCACCAGCCTACTTCCCTGTTTCCTTCCTCTTTTTAAGTGCTTTACTGCTATCAAGTGTTTTAACTTCTTATAAATTATCATCATTTATCAACAAATCAATATATTATTTATAATTCTTTATGTTTGACTTTATGTGTGTGGCAGTGACAAAAATCTACACCTGTCTTTATGTGACCCGAGTTGAAATTTGCTGGTATCAAACATCAGCAGGTGACAAACACCGCCTTGCCGTATCCCTTTCCGTGATGCTGTGAGCAACAGTAAGAAAATGGAATATTTAGCCAGTCCTCAGTGTTTGTACAACTGCCCCAGGTTGCCAGATCCCCATTAGCATATTTGGGCTTTGGTCTTTGTTTTACTTTGACCTGTATAATAAATGTCACATCCACAACACAACAAATCAAACGTTTGTTAATTTCCCTGGCTTTCCTCTGCAGCTGCGGGCTCCCATTGTGCCACCAGTTTTTAATTAATGTGATAAGTAATACTTGCAAGGCAGCAATGTGCTTTTTTTCTCCTCTTTTGCTTTTTAATTGGGTGGGCTGAGAGGAAGGAGGGGACACAAGGAGGGCTGAGGAGGGGGGCTCCGAGCAGTTTTTAGAAAGTAAACAAGAGTAAATCTAAGCCATCGAATGTTGTCCTTTTACCTGAGGAGGTAGAGATATGCAGACAATGAGGCTGACATGATTTCCTGTGGTATTGTGTAAACTGATCCGCTCAGAATTATGTCTCATAATCTAGAGGCGTTTAAACAAGGGCTCAAAATGCTTACAAAGAGCACGGAAGCTCGGTCACACACGCACACACACACACACACACACACACACACACTCACAGTCTTGAAGAGACAGCTGACATTTTCCCTCCCCTAAGAGCTTCTCTCCACAACACTCGTCCTCATTTGATTTTACACACACACACACACACACACACACACACACACACACATACACGGCCAACCATATTTATTTTATATATTTCATTCTACACTGAGCTTTGTGAAGATTTAAAGGTTCTACAATGATTCTCATGGCCCGAAAACACATCTGCCTAACAATTCACCTACATTTGTCAGAGTAAAACAGAAATTATCTCCATAAAATCCATAAAAAACTTAAATAAGTGGTTCTCAAAGGTGCCCCCATCTAATATTCAAAGGCCCTCAATATAAGATAAAGTATTTTTGCCATTACTATGACAAAGCTACTTGTTTTCCAACTTATTAAACACAATTCATTTTGTGATTTTAGAAATTTCAAGAACTGTATGTAAATAAAAAACACTATTAACCTTAGTTATTGAGGGAGAAAAAAAATCCTGATTGTACGTTTTAGCAGTTTAAATCATTTTAAGTCATTCAGCAGCCCTCTTAAAAGTTTGCTGAGGCCCCCTAGTGGGCCCTGGCTCGCTGGTGGAGAACTAATGGTTAAATAATGATGTAAATGGTATCGCCCTCTGGAGGCGAGTAAGGGAAGTTCACTCAGAAAAACCCAAGCTCTCTCAGACTAATAAAACGCAAAATATTAACAAATAAAATAAAAAATAAGCTGTGCCATAATACAGGAACTTAATAATACATTATATAGCACACATATATTTGGTGGTAAGTTAAATAAACTGGTCCACTGATTCAATCCTGTCGAGAGCTCCTCTGTAATAACAGAAAAATGCCTCACTAAGAGTCACTCTGTGGTTGGAATCACCACTTCTGACTAACAACGGCAATTATCAAACTCTACACAAACTACCACCGATCTCTCTTCAGGTAGGGTTAGAAACAAGTGTAACCCACTTATCAGGAGGGCTGTTGATCACAACCACAAATCATTGAAGAGGAAGAGGAGGACTCACCCAAACAACAGACCAGTGCTACAGAACTAGCAGGCTACTGTAGGACTGAGGGGAAATCAGTGGAATGGATTTAAATGTGGTGTAAATGTGTTAAATAGAGCTTGCACTCATATTGGAAGATAAAAGCATAATTCAATTTGCCTAAATATTTAACAGATAAACATCCAAAGGACAGGTGATGTGTAGACTTTTGAATGACAGGCCTTTCAGTTTTTCACAAGTCAAGTTATGCAGACACATGTTAACCAGCTAAAGGATATTATATTAGGCTAGTAGCCAACTGTAGGAAAGATTAGACCTTTTCCCAAAACACTAAACTGTTCATCTGATTCAGTGGCCCCTGATGAAGGACTTCTAGCATAACTCATTTCAGCTAGCAGCGAGTCATTAAAAAAACTTATAAAACGTATAAAAAACAATAAATAAATAATAATATGTGAACCCACTTTTCTAATCTCGACAGCGAGTGAATATCACATTTAACTACAGTAGCGTAACAGTGGCTGAAATTAATAGCAAAGAAAGATGGCGACGCTCATACCATAAGCAAAATTAATTAACTAGTCCGAAAGTGGCGCAAATTCATCCGTTGAAACCTAATTAACGGACAGCGGCTTCAAAAGCGTTTTATTGTTACCTGAGGGAGTGTAGATGCGGCATACAGCTGCGACTGAAGACGCCGACTGGAAAGGGACAGATCTCCGTCTCTGGGTAAGTTACCGGACGGTGTTGAAGAAACGCAACGCGTGTATGTGGTATGGCGTGTATGCGCTCTCAAACCTCAATAAACATTTTCCTAGCACAGCGGAATCAGGTGAAATGCAACTCTTACTGAGGGAAGACATGATTAATTTGCGGCAAAATAAGTGCTACTCAATAGTTCTCTGTAGGCCTCTATCTAAGTCTGTTTATCCATCCATCCATCGTCGTTCGTTCGTTCTGCCTATCTGTAGCCTACACAGTCATTGATATTTTATTTTATTAGTCGTTTTTTATCTTTAATTTTTTTTTTATAACCACTAGTTTCATTGTTGTGTTGTTGTTGTTGTTGTTAGGCCTATTATTATTATTTATTCATTCACTGCTTCTGGTTTGTGTAGCCTATTAATGATTTGGCATTAATGTTGAGCTTTGAGGCTGAAAATTGCATGACATTACCTAGGCTACAACTATTTGTTTAAAGGGTTAGTTTAGTTCCAAAAATGAAAATTCTGTCATTAATTACTCACCTTCATGTCGTTCCAAACCCGTAAGACTTCATTCATCTTCGGAACACAAATTAAGATATTTTTGATAAAATCCGATGGCTCAGTGAGGCCTGCATCGCCAGCAATAACGCTCCCTTTTTCAATGCCCATAAAGCTACTAAAAACATATTTAAAACAGTTCATGTGACTATAGTGGTTCAACCTTAATGTTATGAAATGAGGAGAATACTTTTTGTGCGCCAAAAATAACAAAATAGCAACTTTATTCCACAATATCCAGTGATGGACGATTTTAAACACTGCTTCATGAAGCTTCGAAGCTTTACGAATCATTTGTTTCGAATCAGTGGTTCAGAGTGCCAAAATCCCATGATTTCAGTAAACGAGGCTTCGTTACGTCATAAGTGTTTTGAATCTTAAATAGTTCACGTGACTCTGGCAGTTTTATATACACTCTGAACCACTGATTCGAAACAAAGTCATTGGATTTTATCAAAAATATCTTAATTTGTGTTCTGAAGATGAACAAAGTCTTACGGGTGTGGAACGACGTGAGGGTGAGTAATAAATGGCAGAATTTGCATTTTTGGGTGAACTAACCCTTTAATAGCTTACCGAAGATGAAGTTGAGTCCTGAAAATGTAATGGTGTCAGTTGTGTTATAAAAAGCAATTGTCACTCTCACTTGTAAGCAAACTGTGTGTGAACATAACCCTGTTTTGCATTCTAATTCAGGACTGACACCTGTATTCTGCGATCTTATTGACGGCTCTCATGCGAAAAATGCCTCATTCGTACAATTACACCAGTCTCTGGAACACTATCACACAGCATCTTTCAGCAGTCAGCAGATTGTCCGCCGACCCACCAATAATCAGCTCAGTCTATTCCATCTCTCCTCTTCAGACCCCATTGCCCTGGTTCGGCCACATCAATGGCAGGATCAGACTGCCGTGCTAATCACCACTGTCAGGATGAAAGAGGCAGGGTTAATGTCCTCTGACAGAGGCATGTACACCAGAGATCTTGATAAGAAAGAGGCCAGTATTATTGCCCCAAGGCTGCCCATTTCCTAGTGGCTGACGGGGTATTGTGGAAGGCAATCGATGTCACAGAGCCCTGGTCATGTGTCTTGTTCGTAACATGTATATCTCGCCCTTCAGATCAGCCATTGAGGAAACGGCGAGATATATGTGTAGGGGTTGGACCAAAGAAAGACAGAAATAACAGTGCTTTGTATCGCTGCCAAGGCCTCTTCAGATTTATGATGCCCAATTACAAAGGAGTGTGCGGCCACCTATTTTCCATTAGCCTATCAAAATCTTTAGTGCTTGTTTGTGAATAGGTTATCAAGCCTTTCAGAGGAGACAATGAATTTATAACCCCCTCAAATTCCTCAAAGAGGGGCGTTTAATACTGGGTCTTTGAACTACATCTCTCTCTCCTATGTTGCACACACATACACGCTCACTTAAAAGGACAGGTAATGTGCATTAGATGCCAAGCTTAATTATTTAAATTAAACCAGCAATGCAACCTTTAATCGTATCATTTGAGTCTCTATTCTGCGACGAGCAAGGGAATAATTTTTGTTTTTGTTTTTTGATCTTAGCTTTTCAATGATTCTCACCACAGATTGGCTTTAGAGCCACAATCAACAGTTACTGCATATTAAATCTAACCATTTTAAACAAAGACTATCAGCCACTTAATCTGTTTTTCATTTCCTCTACGCCGTCTCAAGAGTGAGAATTATTCTTGGCGATTGCAGTAGCAGATCTAACAGTCCGTCCTGTTAAAAGAAGTCGAGCTGATCTTATTCTGTCATGTTTGCTGGCAAGTTGCCCTCGGTCTATGACAGCTAAATAACACGGCAGAGGAAAATAACCCAGAGAAGCGGCACCTGCTGCAGTGAGACAGCTCCAGAGGGAGGAGAGCTTTACCAGACAGACAAGAAGCTGTATGAACACTATTTCCATGTTTCTTTACATTATATGCCTTACTTTAAGATTGTTTTTTTTTTTTTTAAATCATTTACTCACCTGTTTTTTTTTTCTTCTGCTGAACACAAAAGAAGATATTTTGAAGAATGTTGGTGATCAAACAGTTGATGGACCCCATTGACTTCCACAGGGAAATCAATGGCTATAACATCAAATGTCTGGTTACCAACATTCTTCAAAATATATCTTCTTTTGTGTTATACAGAAGAAAGAAACTCATACAGGTTTGGAACGACATAAGGGTGAGTAAATTTTTGTCATTTTTAAATAATTTTTGGGTGAATTAATGGAAAGAATATCTTTCAAACGAGAAAGAAAGAAATTAGATGCATTAACTTTGAAAGACGAAATTTGTAGAATAATGTTTTTTCATTCCACTGCTTCAAATATATATGAAATATGCACACTATATGCAATATATATAGGCAGTGGCGTAACTTTGTATTAAAAAGTGGGTGGGACAGGAATGTGTGTGGTGGCGGGGGGAAATTACAATTACTATTGTAGGCTAACTGTATTGACAAAATTTATTGACGTAGACCTCATGTTTAATATGATAGTTTCATCCTTACATCTACTGTACTACAATATATTGTTAGTCTCGAGAGTATTTTTAGTCAATAAACTCGTGGATCCGCAATTAATGTTAGTTTGTCCTGATGGACTAGTGGTGGAATTTTTGTTCAGCATCCTAGAGGTTCTGGGTTCTAATCCACCCTCGTATCATTTTTTTTTATTTTTCTCATTAAAACCAAAAATGGTAATCAGTGATTGTATATCAAGAGCAGGGACACGTTTATGTGGATTTTTTTGTGATTTCACCAGAACGAATAGAGTCTCCGGCCGCACCAGCATTAAGCCAAAGACTATAGAATAACACAAGACATGCCACTCATATTGTTTTGAATGTGAGAATGTGCAATACGCAATATGGCAGAATAAGTCCCGCCTTCTAAATAAGAGCCAATCGCCGATTGGTAAAGTCATCGCGTCACTAAAGCGGCCGTTAGAAGCTCCGGTTCCTATAGAAACAGTCAGACGCGCGCTTCCTATAGAGACGCGCAGTTAGGACTGCGCATGCGCATTAGCTTGATCTAGCCTGAAAAAATGCCTTTTTTTTTGTCACGATTCAAGAGTTCAGAAACAAAATTTATGAGACAGTTGTTGTCAGATTTCATTGGTGATTTCAAATTCTGAATTTAATCGAAAAGCTTGGCAAACAGCTTTAATGAATTTGATGTTCAAAGATGGCTGCCGAATGAAATGACTTGTCTTAAAGGGTCTTTGGTTAAGCGATAGATTGAAGCGCTCATCCGTGTGAAGATTGCACAGTGTGCACGAGCGCCAAGAGAACACTGTTGCGCCACTGATAACAGCGGCAATGAGCACTCAACATTCAAAAACAACACATATCCCAGCGCCAGATCCCCTATTATTTAAAAGAAACAAACTAATTGCTAATCAACTAGAGATGTTTCTTTTGTAGCCTTTTAGATACATCCGTGGCGCGAGACGTTTCAAAAAGTGGTGGGGACATGTCTCACCCCCAAATTACGCCTATGTATATAGGCCACAAAAGTATGAAGCAGCATAAATGTTTTTAACCTTGATAATAATGAGAAATGTTTTATAAGCAGCAAATCCGCATATTAGAATGATTTCTGAAGGATCATCTGTGACACTGAAGACTAGTGAAAACATAGGCGTAATTTGCAGGTGGGACATGTCCCCACCACTTTTTGCCAGGGTCGATATTGTCCCCACCACTTTTTGAAACATCTCGCGGCACGGATGTATACTAATACAAAAGAAACATCTCCTGTTGATTAGCAATTCGTTCGTTGTGTTAAATAATAGGCGATCTGGCGCTGGGATATGTGTTGTTTTTGAAATCATGTTGAGTGCTCATTGCCGCTGTTATCAGTGGCGCAACAGGCGCTCGTGCACACTGCGCAGTCTTCACGTGGACGAGCGTTTCAATCTATTGGCCAGAGATTCTATTCGTTCCAGTGAAATCACGAAACAAAATGCACATAAACGTGTCCCTGCTCTTGATATACAATCACTGATGAACATCTTTGGTTTTAATGAGAAAAAAATTAAATAAATAACAAGAGGGCGGATTAAAACCCAGAACCACTGGCATGCTGAACATAAAATTTACCCCTCATCCATCAGGACAATCTAATACCAAAGTCCCTTTAAGACAAGTCATTTCACTTGGCGGCCATCTTTGAAACGCTTCTCGGGCGTGCAAGTGCAGCTCCTATCTCTTTGAATGGGGAAACATCAAATTCTCCAAAGCTGTTTGCCAAGCTTTCGATTAAATTTCATATTTGAAATCACCAATGAAATCTGACAACAACTGTCTCATACATTTTGTTTCTAAACGCTCGATTCATGACAAAAAAAAACAGTATTTTCCAGGCTGTATCAAGCTAATACGCATGCGCAGTCCAAATGCGTGTCTCTTGTGTCTTTCGGAGGCGCACGTCTGATTGTTTCTATAGACCTTATGCACCAGAGAAACAAGTGCGCCGCCATCTTTATAATATTGTCTTTGAACTTCCGTTTTTTGCGGTAGCTCTGTATATTTCTATGGCATTGCTGTCAAAGAATAACTAGCTAGTGAAGTGGATTTACTTATTGTAGAGTTAATGAAAGTTATCATGAGCATTGTAATGTTTAAATACGATGTCTTAACAAATGTCAGTAGACCGGGAAGATTTTAAAACGAGCAGTTAATTCATAAATACGGAAGATCGCTGTGGAAATACAAACCGGAAGTCGAAAGACAACGAACGCATCTCTGAAAAGGGGAGGGGCTACATAAGGTCTATAGGAACCGGAGCTTCTAACGGCCGCTGCAGTGACGCGATGACTTTGCCAATCGGCGATTGGCTCTTATTTAAAAGGCGGGACTTATTCTGCCATATTGCCCGTTGCGCTTTCTAATGTAAATACTTTCGAGACTAACAATATATTGTATTATAGTAGATGTAAGGACGAAACTATCATATTAAACATGAGGTCTATGTCGAATTTTGTGCATTTATTTTTGTAATGATACAATTACAATACACCACCCTCCCCCCCCCACCCCCGACACACACATTCCTGTCCCACCCACTTTTTAAAACAAAGTTAAGCCACTGAGTGAAAATCATCTTTGCCATCACAAGTAGGCTATAAAATACATTTTAAAATAGCTATATATTTAAATAGAAAAGTTATTTTAATTTGTAATCATATTTTATCAAATAAATGCAGCCTTAGTGAGCATTAGAGACTTAGAAACAAAAACATTAAAAAAATCGTAATTATTCCAAACTTTTGACCAGTAGTGTAGACCTATATAATAGCTAATCTATTTTAGTAATATTATAGCCTATTATACTATATTATGTTCCCAGTGACGAAATTTTGGAGACCTTATGAAATCAGAGAAAACAAAAATACATTTTGAGTTTGAATAATAGTGACCACGCGTTTGGGGGGTGAAAAGGCAGAGCGGGCAGCAGCGGCTGTCATGGCAACCGATGGTAGAGTTTGGGGCATGCTTTGTCACGGCCATTTCTCCGACATGGTTTAAGAGGCTCAGTGGTTGGTCACATCTCAGTTTTAGGAGTTTCTTTCATTCTCCTCCCCATTGTCCCTTTCTAACTGCCACGTGTTGTCAGGCAATCAAAAACCGAACAGGGAAAAGTGCCGAGACGGTGCAGGAATTCACAGGCAGTTCAGAGACAGCACTTAAACTTCAGTAGGCCCGTCCATTCCTGCCTGTTTTTAACCCTTCCGGTAAACACGGGGGTGGAAGTGGAAAACCCACACGGACCAGCTAATTGTGCTAGATCTATAGATCAGGCAGGCGGCTGTCTGCGGGGATAATTGAGCTAAAAGTACTGTGCTGTTTGCTCCCGCTGCGGTCCTATATGAAAGCACCTTTTTGCACATGCAGTTTAAGCCAGGGCGTCTGTCGAAAACAAATGCGTTCAGGTCGCGTTGTGTCAGGCATGGGGTTTCACCCACAGTAATAAAAACGCCTGATTCTGCTAGACGACACCGGATGGCGGCGGTGGCATCGGACCAGTTGGAGACTTGTTTACAGTAATCTGTTTACAGCTCTTGCATTTGCGCACAATGTATAAAATAGTAGGACGTCTGATGGCGGCCAATTCTGGGTATTCAATGGAACGCTGCACGCGCTTCCCGCGCCTGTACTTTCCGTGCTCCATGTCACAATAGACGCCATGTAGCGCGTGCTGCAGTAAGTCGAGGTATTATTAGAATTGCATTTGAAATTGCGCAGTGAGGTTCAGTTTTTATTTGAGTTACTGTCTGCATGGGCCCATAGTTAGCGGTGTGCTGCCCAATAGATAATTGAATTATTGATGGTGTACATGTTCTCCTTCAAGCAGACATTGTCACCAAGAAGGAATTATATGCTACAAGTGACAATTTCTAAGGAGACCTTGATCTCTGTTTAAAGCTGGAAAATGAATGCAAAAATAGATATAAAAACAATAAAGAAAAACTTTCAAAACGTGATGTTGAACAACAGTCTCTTCGAATAGTGTTCAACATAAAGACGTTTTTTCTCCAAACCTCCATTCTAAAAATCCACAGGAAATTTGTGAGGTAACATGCCTGAAAATGTTAATTCTCTACAGGTACAGTTCAATGTAACTGCACAATTATCTTCCTTGGTATCTAAATTTACAATTTGCAAAAGTTCTGAGCTAACATAAAAAAAAGGGGGATTGTTTGTTTTAAATATTATTCATTTATTAGCGTTCAGCGACAGTTCTACTGTTGGCTTTCAGCTGTAGGAATATTTGACAGATCTATGGCGCCCTCTTCTGGTTAGGTGACATTAATGATTCACAGCAGGGCAAACATTTAGCTTTAGCGTGTGCTAGAGGTTAATGAAGTCAGCCATTGAACTTTTAAAACATTTGGGTTTGGCAACATACCAAAACCTTAATAAGGTCATTCTTATAAGATTTGATCTATTTGGTCTTCCGTTTTGCTTGCTCATGAATGTGAAATTCTTTTCCCCCCTCAGTTTGTGTTTTGTTTTCTTTCACATTGAAAACAGCATCACAACACATTTGATTATATATATAATGCAACTCAATGCATTTAGGCATGTTGACAGGTCCAGACGATCTGCTGAAGTTCAACCTGAGCATCAGAATGTGTAAGAGAGGTGATTTAAGTGACTTTGAACACGGCATGGTTGTTGGTGCTGGACGGGCTGGTCTCAGTATTTCAGAAACTGCTGATCTACTGGGATTTTCACGCACAAGCATCTTTACAGAGAACGGTCAGAAAAAAAGAAAATATCCAGTGAGTGGCACTTCTGTGGGTGAAAATGCCAGAGGACAGTGGTTCGAGCTGATAGAAAGGCAACAGTAACTCAAATAAACATCCATTACAACCGAGGTCTGCAGAACAGCGTCTCTAAACACGTCGAACCTTGAGATTGGAAGATTGGGAAAATGTTGCCTGGTCTGATGAGTCTCAATTTCTGCTGTGACATTCAGATGGTAGGGTCAGAATTTGGCATAAACAAAAATTTGTATCAAAGGTTCAGGCTGCTGGTGGTGTAATGGTGTTGGGGATATTATCTTGGCACACTTTGGGCTCCTTAGTACCAATTGAGCATTGTTTAAATGCCACGGCCTACCTGAGTATTGTTGCTGACCATGTCCATCCATGTCTTCGAGCATAACACGCCACGTCACAAAGCTCAGATCATCTCAAACTGGTTTCGTGAACATGACAGTGAGTTCACTATACTCAAATGGCCACCACATTCACCAGATCTCAATCCAATAGAGCAGCTTTGGGATGTGGTGGAACTGGAGATTCAGATCATGGATGTGCAGCTGACAAATCTACAGCAACTGTATGATGCTATCATGTCAACATCGAGCAAAAATCTCTATGCCATGAGGAATTAGGGCAGTTCTGAAGGCAAAAGAGGGTCCAACCCGGTACTAGTAAGGTGTATCTAATAAAGTGGCCAGTGAGTATACATTTTTGTTTGTTTGATTTGATTAAATACAAGTATTACATACTTTTCATTGCCCATTAAAATATAAAAAGAAGACCTCAAGTGGATCCAGTACCTTTAAAAAAAAACGATTCTCCAAATTCCATTCTGACACTGGAGGTTACACTACAAGCAAGTCATGGAGGATACTGCCATCTTCTGGTGCTTCACTTGAGTCAAATGCAGCAGCACTTACAGTCCATGAGGGTTTGAAACATTTAAACCTCATATTTACATTTAATACATTAAACAACAAATCTTACATAATTTTTTTTAAGAAAAACTTGGCAAGTTCAGTTTAGAAGCTAAATTAATTACATTATTTATATAGCTACATATTATATATTGATTTTCTGTGTGGGTTGTGTCTTGCATAAGAATTGCCCTAAAGATGTCCAAAAGGTAGTTTTGATGTGATCTTTAAATTCAATACGTTTGGAAAAAGAAACATTTTCATTATCTCAAATAAAAAAAAAATGGATTTATTTTTAAGCGTTAGTAAAATGTTTTGATGTCTTTCAAAGTTCACTTTTGCAAGTTAAGTTAATTAGAAGTTAAGTTAATGGCATGAAATTAATTCTGGTGATTCTTCTCTATTAGTTCTGTCTTGATGTTTTGACGTGACTAGACACTGTTTTCTCACATACTAAAAGAGTGCCGTATTCCTTAACAAATGTTTTTTTCCTACAAAGAGCAAGTGTCTACATGACTTGAAGAGCACAACATTCCTGGATTGATTATATAAACCAACCAAGAGCTCTCAGATCACTTCATTGGATTGCGGTAGGTGGCATCAGATGAACGATGCAGACATTGCTCAGACTTCATTACTACATGTATCTTTGGTGTAGAAGATTCACTGAACTATGATGCTCTGTTTATTGCTAACATTACTCTAAAATACCCACAAATTTACATTTTCTTCCTTCAGCCACCCTCTCTCTCACGTCCACAGTTTCACAAATGCATTTTCTCCATTCTCTCTGGGACAAGCGAAAAGATTACCTCTCTAATCCGCTTTACACGGTCTCATATATTTTCCTCATTCTGTTCTTCTATTCCCCACTCTCACTGTTTCTCTCTCTCTCTTTCTCTCTAAATTCTTTTTTCCTCAGGCAGTCATCCCTTCAACTTCCTGAGTTCTGACAAACACTGTTCCTATAATAAAAAGAAAACAAATGATCAGACAGACTGATCAAAACCAACACTTTTTTTCTCCTAAAAGGCCCATCTTAGAGAGTTCAACACCAAAGCTATGATGGAACTCAGCTGCTTATTAAAGTTGCACATATTTCCATTGACTGAAGAAGCAATATTCACCATAAAACAGATTGAAGCATTCCCATTGGAGGGAGGAGAATGTCACACTTGTTTATAGGGGGTGGGTTTCTCTCAATCTGACTCCCAAACACTAACTTTCGGTCATTTACAACAAAAAAGTAAGCTGATGATTGCCATTCTGTAAACAGACCACTTACCTCTAATACACTCCCATGTGCCTTTGCACAATGAGGACTGATGTATGATGCAGACGACTGGACAGACACAAAAGCTTATTTTAGCAAGTACAAGTGCAGGATTCTGTCCAACATTCAGGTGTGACGTTTTACTGATGGAGACAACATTAAACACAAGTTGTGCTAAAGCATCCTTTTTTTTTTTTTTTGTCAGTGATGTGCAATCAGTCTTACCCTATTTGTACAGAATTCTTTTATTTTTTTAATGATAAAATATTTAGATCTTTGATATATGTGCCCACGTGTTAAAAGAAAATCTGAGAAGAAATAAATAAGAAATCCAGAAATAGAAAAAACAGCTGAAATACAATGAGATGTGTGTAAAATGCTATTATATGAGTTTTGTAAAAGCAAGACATACACAATAAGCATCCAATCTGACAATATTAAGCCTTCAATCTCACAGGAGCATGTAATTAGAATCAGGTATAATTTCATACAAATAAAATATGCATGCAAAACTAATATTGCTACACTGTAAAAAAAAAAAAAAAAAATATATATATATATATATATATATTTTTTAATGACTTATCACAACATTTTTTCTTTTGTCAAATCAACTTAGATAATTAATGTGGTTCAGATAACAATATTTTGAGTTTCTGTTGATTAAATCATTCGCCTTCATTGTACCATCTCAAATTTTTAATGTCAGTGAACTCAAAATTTTAAGGCAATCAGGTAACTTACTTTTCTAAGTTAAACCAACAATTCTTTTTTACAGTGTCGGTGTTATACCTAAAATGCAAATAGAACATGAATGTATATAGACTAAAATGTAAATCACAGAGCATCTATGTCAATGAGCCATCAGGAGGAACAGTGAATCAGCTCGAAATGCTAAACTAGCCACTGAACTTCCTCAGCATGACTTTTTCAAGCACCCAACATTCTTTTTGGAGGAACAGGGTTAAAGCGAGAACAGTTTTGGACATTATATCACAGCAGCATATAGAAAGATCAATTAGTTATATAAGTTAATTGCTTCAGCTTTGGATTCTGATTGTGTTGTCAGATAGACCTGCTCATAAAGTTCAAAGGCATGTGAACAGCTGTCAAAATCAGTTCCTACTCACCACTGGTCTCAACAGAGATAAAACAGTAGAAACTTTCACATCTTTCCTTAGGGTGATCTGAGAAGTAAAGTGTCCAGTTTGGAAACATTATCCCACAAAAAATCACCTTCATTCCAGCGAATATATCCGATGTTCACTCAAAAGTCATCCTGTTTTGTTTGTATGAAAACCACTTTCATTTCAAGCTGCTGATGCTCCACGCTGAGAGTTGTGCCTCCAGTCCAGCACTGAGCTCCTCTGCAGGTAATTCAGAGTTCATCTGAAGCACCTGCTGCCTGTTCAACTCACTGCTTCTGAAGACCCACTACTCTGCTATTCCTGTCAAACACCAAAACCCAGTGATGAGGAAGTTATGGAGAGAGAGAGATTGTGACAGAGAGAAAATGACAGTGTGAGACAGAACGAGAGAGAGGAAGCGAGAGGTGACACAGAGTAACATCAGTTATTGCTCTGGCAGTTGAGACGCACAAGCCAAACCCCTGTAGCCCTTTATTCACAGCTACACTGCCTCTCGTTCTCTCTCTCTCTCCTGTTCCTTCCCTTTCTCTGAGAGCATGAATATGTTATTATGCTCACAAAAGCCTTATGTATTGTTTATGAATTACCAGCCTTCCAGTCAACAAAGGCTATTTTCATAAGAAACCTCCATTTCATTTCAGCTTCAATTTGATTACCAGCTAAAGAATAGAAGCCCTTCGGCCAAACCCCCAGCGGCTCCCCTCTGTTCTCCCTGGTTTTATTCATGCCCATTGAAAGACCTTTATTGCTTTCCTTTCATACTGACAGAGGGAAAAGCTTTTAGAGTAAACCATTGACAAAAAAATATTGCACAGCTATTTTACACAATAACCATATGAAAGAGAGCACCGGTGTATGCAATGTGCCCTAGCTGCTCTTCTTTCTTTCTCTGTTTTATTTATATATTTCAATATTTTAAAGCACAAGTACAGAGAATTAAAGGCAGTTTGTTCAGAGAGACGAGATAAGGCATCTTGCAGTCCCACAGAACATGTCATTTTGAAATTATCGCTATCCATGTATAGGGCAGAGAGCAAGAGTTTGGCATAGGGCAACAGGTTTATAATGGAGCTGGTGAGTTAAAGGGTTAGTTCACCCAAAAATGAAATTTCGGTCATTAATTACTCACCCTCATGTCATTCCAAACCTGTAAGACTTTCATTCATCTTCGGAACACAAATTAAGATATTTTTGATGAAATCCGAGAGCTTTTTTTTTGTCCCCCATAGAAAGCAACGTAATTACTATCAATCAAGGTCCAGAAATGTAGTAAAGACATTGTTAAAATAGTCAACGTGACTACAGAGTTCAACCTTAATATAATGAAGCGATGAGAATACTTTTTGTGCGCAAAGACAACACAAAAATAACGACTTTATTCAACAATTTCATCTCTTCCTTGTCAGTCCCTTGTGAGCCCATGTTCTGACGTAGAACCTGGAAGCGCTAAACTGAGTTCATTCCGTCAGCAGCGTAGGAGACTGACAAGGGAGGGACGAAATTGTTGAATAAAGTTGTTATTTTTATATTGTCTTTGCGCACAAAAAGTATTCTCATCACTTCATAATATTAAGGTTGAACTCTTTAGTCACGTTGACTATTTTAACAATGTCTTTACTACATTTCTGGACCTTAATTGATGGTAATTACGTCGCTTTCTTTAGGGGATAAAAAAAAAAAACCTCTTGGATTTCATCAAAAATATCTTAATTTGTGTTCCGAAGATGAATGAAAGTCTTACGGGTGTGGAATGACATGAGGGTGAGTACTTAATGACCGAAATTTCATTTTTGGGTGAACTAACCCTTTAAGCTGTCACCCTTTAAGCATTCACAGCAATGGCATAGAAGAACCTTTCAGTGAACAGTTCTTAAAAGAACCATTTTTTTCAGTAAATAACATTTTGTGCAATGGAATGTTTCCATGTTAAAGGTTCAGTAACACTTCCCATTACTTATTATTAGTCAATGCATTAAAGGAAGGATAGGCAATTTCGGAGAGGCTACCAATATCTTTGAAAGCATAAGATCCCACCCTCCCTTCAGAGCCCTCTTCAAAACCACACCTCCTCCAAAACACATAAACACACACACAACCAGAGCAAAGTCTGCAAAGCGTCACAAGAGACATTGTTAAATTACTTCATGTCTCAAAGCACATAACATTGCAATAATAATGAACGTAAACAACTTACAGAGCTCTAGTTGTAGCACCTGACTGCTGCAACTGCATAAATCTGAGTCTGAGGATGTGAACAGCTCCAGGTAGAACGTCAAAGGTTGCCATCTCGTAATTACAGTTACGACATGGCGTGAACGCAGCATAAGCTTGTTGTTTCGGTTCAGGAGTAAAAGATGACTGCTGATTGTTTGTGGCACTCTGTGACTGTCTGTCTACAACACTGCATAAACACGCTGATGGCGAAGTATGCCAGTACATAGTTTGCCATGCAGGTAGGACATCCTTTCATTGCATTCAGATCGTGCAGTTTTTGATCCTGAGACTTTTACAGAAGATATATGTACATTTTTTAATATTTAATATTATTGGCATATTAATATATAATATTTAATATTACCACTTCTATTACTGATTGCTATCAGGAAGTGAAGAGAGTTTCAACCAGAATAACAAAAAGTGTTCATGAAAAACATTGCCTACCCTACCTTTAACTAACAATGAGCAATACATTTGTTGCAGTATCCTATTTGTTCATCTTTGCTAATGTTAGTTAAAAATACAACTGTTCATTGTTAGTTCATGTAAGCTCAGGTCTATTATTAACAGATAGCCTACAGATTTTAAAAATGTATTAGTAAATGTTGAAATTAACTAAGAATAATGAATGCTTTAGATGTATTTTTCATTGGTAGTTCATGTAAACGAATGTACTGTAGTTAACTAATGTTAACAAATGGAAACTTAATGTAAAGTGTTACAAAATGTTCTTCGTGGAACCATAGATGCCAATAGAGAACCTTTATTTTTGAGAGTGTACAGCACTCATCCCAGCACTGAAATTCATCTCCATCTGTGAAAATTCTTTCATTATACTTACCCTCACGTCATTCCAAATCTGTATTATTTTTTCTTATGTGGAACACAAATGGAGACATTCTAAAGAATATTCATGCTGCTCTTTTCCATACATTGAAAGTGAATAGGAACATACTATATGCTGTCTAGCTCCAAAAATGACAAAAAACAAGCAAAATAGTATAAAAAAAATAGCTAAATAACTTCTGAAGTCATTTCATAGCTTTGTGCGAAGAACAGAACAAAATTTAAGTCATTATTCACAATGAGAAAGAGAAGCTTATGTGAAGGGGCACATTATCATGTTCATCATGAATAATTACTTAAATTTTGGTCGTTTTTCACCCTAAGCTATCGTGTGACCTCAGAATACAGTCCAAATTAACTACTTTTGTGATGTTTTTTTTTTTATGTTTTTTTATTTTTTGAAGAATGATAACATCCGTCTCCATTCACTTTTATTATACGGAAAAAGAGTAGCATGAATATTCCTCATCTCATTTTGTATTCCATGAAAATTTTGGAACCCATTTGACTTTCCATCCAGAAAATCATATGGGTTTGGAACAACATGAGGCTGACCAAATTTAACATCTCCTTAAAATCACCAGGGTCTTTACCCAAAACCCAACAAATGCACACATCGTACTCTCTTAAGCCTTTCTGCCTCTGTGGAAGTATTAACAAAAACCAGGCGAAACACGCAAGACAGCAGTCAGGGGTAAATCAGACGTTTGTTCCAGACACAAGAGACAGGAGCGAGCACAAAGGTGTTCTTCATTTACCTGCCTGTCGTTAAAAAAAAAAACAGACTCACAGACAGTTATCACAGCGTTTGATCTGTGCGTTAAAAGATGAATTAGATGCTCTTTTATGCGTTTTATGAGTCTTTGTATTTATGTAAGAATATTCAGCAGTAGACAAAGGTGACTGATCCATTATTCATCCCTGGGCTAAGGCAGGTCTGGCAGTTTGAAAAGAGGCTGACATTTGAGCTTTTTCTCCAACATCTGCAAAATTATATCCTTTCCATTGTGAGTCAATGAGGGGCAGTCAGCGTCCATAAAAGAATGAAATTTGGCCTGTCACTTTCATAAGGCCGAAAGTATACAACCTTAACCCTTATGTGGTATAAAGGGAACGGAGACAGAGCTCTTGTCTTTCATCTAGCGGTGTTCAGTCTAATGGACTTTAAGACCTGATCTCAAGAATTGCTTAAACGCAGCGTTCTTAGCCAAGCAGGAATACAAAGTAGGTCACCATGGCATATAATCAAATGCTTGATGTATTTAACCTTGACTGAGATCAAATCATGGACTTGATCAATCAAATCATGTTTGGTCTCATTCATTTTAATACAAGAACTAAGCTACTATAACCCACAGTGAATGTGATTTCACCAAGTGCAACATGCTCCTGGATCAACATCTTTGTTGATCCTTGAACAAAATTCCAATCAACCAATCAGATTTGGGGGACAATTTCAAGTTTAGGCTTACAAGGTGTTATTCACCAATCATTTCCCTCTGATTATAGGGATAAGTTATGGGTATGGTTAGGTTTAGGGGTCGGGATATGGTTAGGACTAAATTTTCGGGCAGGAATGTTGTTTCAGGATCAACAAAATATGTCTTACTTAGCAAAATCCCGGTGACCTATAACTCACAATGCCAGAAATGGGTGGGTGGTTGCCAATGCGTTGCTACCCAGCTAACAGAATTTTGTTATAAGAACGTTCTCTAAATGTTCAGTGTTGGTTCTGGGAATGTAAAAAATGTCCAGTTTTCTTGACGTTAGAGGAACGTCTTTTATAAGGTATGATGTTCCTCAAACGTTCTTTCAACTTAATTTTGATCTAAAATTCAACATTCTAGGAACGCTGATTTGTAACATTCCAAGAACATGAAAATGTCCAGTTTCCTTAATGTTAATAGAATCTTATTTAAAGGTTAGTATGATGTTCCTGAAACATTCTTTCAATCATTCAAACACCTGCTGTGAACAAACACTGAAATAAGAGCACAAACTATGACTTTCTTCAGCCACAGCCTTATGAACTGACGATAAAAGACATTAAATCTCTGAAGATCTGATTAAACAGCTCCACAAACAGCATTACCAGCTTCACTTATTACTAACCAAACTGACTTTATTTCTGTCACACGTCTACAGAAGTTCTTATTGAGAATTAACAGAGGTTTAGATGTTGATGTCTTATTGAAAATGTTTAGTTTGAGGTCACCATCATGGAGATTAGCGTTGGCTTTAGTTGAGCTCTTGACCCTTGACTTTTGTTGAGTTGATTCTTTATCAATAATTGCAGGTGTTTTCAGAAAGCATTTCTGTATTGATAAAGCAGATTGATATGTCTGTTTTAATAACAGACGAACAACTGCTTTTTTTTGTAGTTTTGATTACTTTTAGAATTGAAATGTTATGTGAGAAGAAAATTATAAACTCAAATGATGTGATAAACATAATTTGTATCACTGAAATGATTTTGCAAAACTATTTAAAAGTTTAAAAACAACACACTTAGACATCAGCATTCATCATACAAACCTCAACAATGGTGACAATAAAAAAAATAATTCAGCTGCATAATTTATTCATGGCATAAAGCATGTCACCATTGTTGTGTTTTATATGCTGAATGTTGATGTCTGCGAGTGTATAAACATATTTTAAAGTCAATGTAAGTGTTATTTATACATTCACAGACATCAACATTCAGCATCTGAAACGCAACAACAGTGTTGCAAATTATTTATTTTCACATTGGTTGAGTTTTATACTTATAGCATTTCAATTCCTTAAATCAGCAATGAAAGAAAGAAAATTTTTTAACCATTTTAATGCAGTCATTTGTTTGTTGACCTGCTTTATCAATGCATAAACATTTTCTGAAAACACCTGCAATTGCTGATAAAGAAGTGACTCAACAAAAGTCAAGGGTCAAGAGCGCAACTAAAGCAAATGCTAATCTCCATGATGGTGACCTCAAACGAAACATAAACCTTAATTCTCAATAAGAGCTTCTGTAGATGTGTGACAGAAATAAAGTCAATCTGGTTAGTAATAAGTGAAGCTGGTAATGCTGTTTGTGGAGTTGTTTATTCAGATCTTTAGAGATTTTATGTCTTTTATCTTCAGTTCATCTAAGGCTGTGGCTGCTGAAAGTTGTAGTATGTGTTTTTATTTCTCTTTCTTTCAGTGTTTGTTCACAGCAGGTGTTTGAATGATTGAAAGAATGTTTCAGGAACATCATACTAACCTTCAAATAACATTATACTAACATTAAGGAAACTGGACATTTTCATGTTCTTGGAATGTTACAAATCAACGTTCCTAGAATGTTGAATTTTAAATCAAAATTAAGTTGAAAGAACGTTTGAGGAACATTATACCTTATAAAAGAACGTTCCTCTAACGTCAAGAAAACTGGACGTTTTTTACATTCCCAAAACCAACACTGAACATTTAGAGAACGTTCTTATAACAAAATTCTGTTAGCTGGGTATGCAGTCGCTAAGGTGTTCTGAGTTTTGTCAGTTTTTACAGACAAAATCATTAGACAGACACATTTTCAATGATTTGAAATGCTGCAAAAATCTTTTTGTAATGTCTATTTGTAATATATTATTTACCAGGTTGAAGAGCTAAAAATACTTTAGCAAGTTTAACAAGTAAAAATATCAGTAAGAAAACATTCTTTTAAAACAAGTCTAAAAGGCACAATATGTAAGATTTTTTGGATTAAAATATCCTAAAACCACTAGAACAGTGTTATACATTTTGTTAAATTGTGTACTTACATTATCCCAGATGTTTCCAAGAATGTTAAAATCCAGAGAACTAATAGTTATATAGCTCAACACATTTAGTCTTATTGTTTGAATCTCATTTTCTTGATTTTCCGTGAGTACCATGCCTCAGAGAAAAAAATATTTTGACAAGACTGGCTAACATAGCATAATCAGATGCAGCTTTATTTTTAGTAACAGTAATACAGCATTTTCTCCATCATACAATGTTTTAAAATTAACTACATGCCATTTATACTGCAGTATAATAAAAGTCCCGCTGCTCGCAAGGTGTGTGTCACGGTGGTCTCGCATTAGTAATCGCTCCAGTGGCCTCGTTCAGCTCCAACAACACTCGGCCCTGCACTGCTTCATACTACAGTAACGTTAATAATCGCATCCATGAACATGATTTCTGCTCGAGTCCCATCCTGATTCTTTTCCACTGGCTGTGAGGTGAAGACCACATCTCCCTTGATTCTGTGCTCAAACTTGGTGTTATCAAGCTACGACTTTGTTTTGTATAGGCGACCTCTGGCGGTAAAACTTTACATATTGTGCCTTTAATATCTCATGCAGTGTTTTAAGGATTTTTAGATATTTTTACTAGAAACAAATTGTAATTCAGAAGTCATTTTTGTGTTGTATAGAGTAGGTATACAACAAAGTCAAAGTCAAATATGATTTGTATTCAGCAAGGATGCATTAAATTAATTGAAAGTGACAGTAAAGACATTTATAATGTTACAAAGATTCTATTCAAATCAACAAGATTTCTATTTCAAATAATGCTGTTCTTTTGAACTTTCTATTTATCAAAGTATCCTGAAAAAATTGTACCACAGTTTCCACAAAAATATTAAGCAAATTGTTTTTAACATTGATAATAATATTAAATGTTTTTTGAGCAGCAAATCAGCATATTAGAATGATTTCTGAAGGAACATGTGAGACTGAAGACTGGAGTAATGATGCTGAAAATTCAGATTTGTGTCACAGGAATAAATTACATTTTTAAAAACTATTAAAACAGTTTAATATTTCATTTAAAACATGACTGTTTTTACTAAAATTTTGATTAAATAAATGCAGCCCTGGTAAACATAAGAGACTTCATTTAATAACATTTAAAAAATCTCACCGACCCCAAACTTTTGAACAATAGTGTACATCCCACAAAGCTTTGTTTTCATTCACATAAAATTAAATATGTTGTCTATCCTGACTAAGGCTGTGATAAGCATAATTTCTTGTGTGAAAAGAAATGGAAGTGACATTTGCCCCTGTGTAAAGACACTATATGTAGAATATCATTTTTAGAGGCCATTCATCACTGTCTGACAGTCCATGTACAGTCAGTGTAGCTGGGAATTTGATTTGGTTAACACAATTAAAACTTTTGAGACACACAGAGCAGCTCAATTAAGTGACATTTAACATTTTCTGTCTCTCAGTACCATTCTCTTCAGTTCTCTGGGCTTTGTCCTTATGTAAATGTGTCCTAAACGTCAGTCTTTCTCAAAATGTCAAAGTCGCCTCAGTTCTTACACAAAAGAAAAACCTGCCTCCTTCTGCATGAGCCTCAGCCAGTGATTAAATCTCCCACAATGCCTTGCTGTCCCTGAGGACTGTGAGTCTTTGGAAGCGTTTGGTGCGAGTCATTGTTTGCCATAATAGGGTGGAGGTGGAGGTAGCGATGTTGGAAAAACAGATGTGAGACACACACAAGAGGTTTTGCCACACCTGCACCACAGCCCTGTGGGTTGAAATATTGCTGTGCCAACATCTCAAACAATGCTTAAGGCATGAACAAACCAGTGACATTTTCATCATAATCCAGATATTCATTCTTACACTACAAAGAAATAAAAGAAAGAGCAGCAGAGACATCAAGCCAGGAATTTAGATTGCAAATGAATATTGAGTTTGGTCGGAGAAACGGTACAGAAATTACTTGATGTGGAGAGAAAAAAAGAGCAACATTTGAACACCCATCACATTATCTGTGTACATAAAAACAGAATCCAAAATCCACCCACTTTTCTTGAGTTTCAGCCTTTTTGTTCGGCAGCTTCCATCTGCATCTGTTGCCATCTCAGCCCTGGATTACCACAGACAATGGGAATGAAACAATAGAGGAATTAACAGAAATAAGGTTTGTGCCATGTCTGCACTGGGCAGTGCATAGAGCGCTTGGGCTATATTTAATAAATGAACGGCTGAAGTTTGTCATGCCATTTTATTGTAAGAGACCAGTGGTATAGCAATTGACTGCCCAGCTAACAGGGAACATTCTCAAAACTTTGACATTCTGGCAAGTTATGAACAAATATTCTTCCAGTAACATTAATAGAACATTTTGTTCAAAGTTATCTGATCTAGCACAAAAATGTTATTCATGGAACAGTTTTCTGAAACACTTTAGTTGGACGTTTGTCTAATTAAAAGATACTGCTTACTACTTTTACAGATGGTTCAGAGAACATTCAAAAGTAGGTCCCAGTTCAAACTCACATTGAAACATCAATGATACTATTTGGGCAAAGTACATGCAACAAGATAAAAACATTTCACCCAGATATTCTGTCATTTAAAAGTGAACAATTCAAACTTTTTAGTAGCAAAAAGTTGTTTTACTACATTTTTTGTACTACAAAAATGACACACAGACATCAAGAATCAGTATATGAATCTCAACAATGGTGACATCCTTCATGCCGCAATGCATGCTGGGAGTCATCAGCTGTATACTATGGTGGCTCCCAGCATGCATTGCGGCATGAAGGATGTCACCATTGTTGAGATTCATATGCTGATTCTTGATGTCTGTGTGTCTAAAAAATTTTTTTTTTAAAACTTGCATTTTAAAAGTCAAGATTCAGAATGTCTAAAGCAAGAAAGTATTGTTGGTGAATGTTACCTACTTAAAAAACAAATATGCACTTTTGTTCAGGAGTACAATTAGTAAATGATTTATGATGACAAAAACTATATCACTCTATCATTTTGTTTCTGGTTTTCTTTGCAACAAATGATGTGTTTTGGTAAACACTGTTACAAAGACCACAAACTCACATAAAAAGCCAAGCGTCAAACTGCCCAACTAAAGGAACCACTGACCACCATAATGGTGACCAAACATTTTCAATAAAACATCAACATCTAAAACTCTGTTAATTCTCAAAAAGAACTTCTGCTGAGATCTTAAGAGCATAAGATCCAGCTTTTTCATTATAATCCAAAGGATTTCTTAAAAGTTGTTCTAATTAACAAATAAAAAAATAATCTTTCCTTTAGGTACACACAGACATCAAGAATCAGCGTATGAATCTCAACAAAGGTGGCAAACAACATATTCTGATAAACAGATCAACTATGAACATTAGAAAACAAGCTACTAAAAAGTCACATTAAAACAGCAAAAAATAAAAGACAGTTCAGCTCATAATTTATTCATGCAGCAATGCATGATGGGAGCCATGGATGAATTTTGATCGGTGGCACCCAGAATGCACTTCAACATGCTTTTTAATGGTCACCACTGTTGAGATTCAAGGCTGATTCTTGATTTCTGTGTCTCTAAATGAAAGAGTTTTGTTTTTTTTTTGTTTTTTTAAGCAGAACAAGAACAACTTTTAAGAAATCCCTAAAATTATATTGAAAAAGCTGGATCTTATGCCATAGCCTCACAATGCTGCTGTAATCAGTAATGTAAATCTTACCCAAAAGTTGGGCTTTAAATGAGTTTGGTGATTCAAGTCAAATAATGAGTATGTAAAACCACAACCAACCAGACCATCTTTTCTTTTCGCTAATCTGGCTGTTACAACAAA
Source organism: Ctenopharyngodon idella (assembly GCF_019924925.1). Classification (NCBI taxonomy): domain Eukaryota; kingdom Metazoa; phylum Chordata; class Actinopteri; order Cypriniformes; family Xenocyprididae; genus Ctenopharyngodon; species Ctenopharyngodon idella. Next base: position 37,845,360 of record NC_067220.1, read on the forward strand.
ATCTAATATTAAAAAGTCAAGGGTCAACTAAAGCAAACCCTAACCTCCATGATGGTGACTTAAAAATTGTGATTTTCTGCTTTGGTGATTCTGCTTGTTAACATCAGGTATCTTCAATAATGGCCAATCATCACTCAATTAATCACTTAATCATCTTATTAAATAACTCTTTTCAGTGTTCATTTACCACTCTAATTTTTAACACTTTAACATTCTTGAGTATGGTCTCACATATACTCCCAGGAGTTAATTTAACACTGGAGTTTTTGCTGTGGAAGAACTCAGCAAGTTGATTTCACTAATTAGCTCTACCTCCTGGTTGAAAAACTGTGCTAATTAGCAAATCCAGGTAATTGGAACAAAATACTGAGGAGGACTTTTACTTTCTGAACTTGGACTTTACACCTCTGGTTGCATGTAAACATTGATCAGCGAACATAAGAAGCTCAACCTAACTTGAATAACGCACCAGACAAACCTCTTCCGGAAGCTTAAATTCCTTAACCGGACAAAACCGTCCGTCACTAAAAATCTCATAACCAAATAAAACAGACGACATTAAAATCTCGTAACCGAATAAACCTGACCGTCATTGAAGTCTCGTAACGGAACGAAACAAAACCGATTGTCTTTGAAATCTCGTAAAAGGACAAAGGAACAAAACGACTGTCTTTGAAAACTCATAACAGAACAAAACCAACTGACACTGAAAACCGATTGTCATTGAGATCCCGTAAGGAACAAAACCAACCATCATTGAAATCTAGTAACGAAACAAAACCGATTGTCTTTGAAATCTTATAAAGGAACAAAACTAACCGTCACTGAGATCATGTAACCTGGCAAAAACGGCCGTCACTGAAATCTCATAACCGAATAAAACAGACGTCATTAGAATCTCGTAACCGAATAAACCTGACCGTCATTGAAGTCTTGTAACGGAATGAAACCAACCATCATTGAAATCTTATAACAAAACAAAACCGATTGTCTTTAAAATCTTGTAAAGGAACAAACTAACCGTCATTGAGATCACACAGCCAGACAAAACCGGCCGTCATTGAAGTCTTGTAACTAAACAAAACCAACCATCATAGAAATATTGTAACAAAGCAAAACCGTTTGTCTTTGAAATCTCGTAAACGAACAAAATTAACCGTCATTGAGATCACGTGACTGGGCAAAAACATCTGTCACTGAAATCTCATAACCGAATAAAACAGACGTTATTAAAATCTCATAACCGAATAAATCTGACTGTCATTGAAGTCTCGTAACAGAACGAAACCAACCATCATTGAAATCTCGTGACAAAACAAAACCAATTGTCTTGAAATCTCGTAAAAGAACAATGGAACAAAACCAACTGTCTTTGAAAACTCATGACAGAACAAAACCAACTGACACTGACAATCGATTGTCATTTGGATCTTGTAACTGAACAAAACCAACCATCATTGAAATCTCGTAACAGAACGAAACCAAGCATCATTGAAATCTCGTAACGAAACAAAACCGATTGTCTTTGAAATCTCGTAAAGGAACAAAACTAACCGTCATTGAGATCACATAACCGGACAAAACCGGCCGCCACTGAAATCTCATAACTGAATAAAACAGACGTCATTAAAATCTCGTAACCGAATAAATCTGACCGTCATTGAAGTCTCGTGATGGAATAAAACCAACCATCATTGAAATCTCTTAACGAAACAAAACCGATTTTCTTTGAAATCTTATATAAAGAAACAAAACTAACTGTCATTGAGATCACGTAACGAAACAAAACCGGCCGTCACTGAAATCTCATAACCGAATAAAACAAACATCATTAAAATCTCGTAACCGAATAAAACTGACTATCACTGAAGTCTCATAACGGAATGAAACCGACTGACACTGAAAATCGATTGTCACTGAGATCTTGTAACTAAACAAAACTAACCATCATAGAAATATTGTAACAAAACAAAATCGATTGTCTTTGAAATCTTGTAAAGGAACAAAACTAACCATCATTGAAATCACGTGACCGGACAAAACTGGCCGCCACTTAAATCTCAAAGGAACAAAACCGACTGTCTTTGAAATCTCGTAACTGAACAAAACCAACCATCATAGAAATATTGTAACGAAGCAAAACTGATTGTCTTTGAAATCTCGTAAAAAAGAACAAGACTAACCGTCATTGAGATCACGTGACCGGGCAAAAACATCCGTCACTGAAATCTCATAACCGAATAAAACAGACGTCATTAAAATCTTGTAACCAAATAAACCTGACTATCATTGAAGTCTCGTAACAGAACGAAACCAACCATCATTGAAATCTCGTAACAAAACAAAACTGATTGTCTTGAAATCTCATAAAAGAACAAAGGAACAAAACCGACTGTCTTTGAAAACTCATGACAGAACAAAACCGACTGATACTGAAAATCGATTGTCAGTGAGATCTCATAACTAAACAAAACCAACTATCATAGAAATATTGTAACGAAAAAAAACGATTGTCTTTGAAATCTCATAAAGGAACAAAACTAACCGTCATTGAGATCATGTGACTGGACAAAACCAGCCGCCACTTAAATCTCATAACCGAATAAAACAGACGTCATTAAAATCTCATAACCGAATAAATCTGACTCTCATTGAAGTCTCGTAATGGAATAAAACCAACCATCATTGAAATCTTTTAACGAAACAAAACCGATTGTCTTTAAAATCTTGTAAAGGAACAAACTAACCGTCATTGAGATCACATAGCCGGACAAAACCATCCGTCACTGAAATCTCATAACCAAATAAAACAGATGTCATTAAATATCGTAACTGAATAAACCTGACCGCCATTGAAGTCTTGTAACGGAACAAAACCAACCATAACTGAAATCTCATAACGGAACAACCTAACCGTCATTGAGATCACACAGCCAGACAAAACCGGCCGTCACTGAAGTCTCATAATGGAATGAAACCAACCATCATTGAAATCTCGTAACAGAACAAAACCGACTGACACTGAAAATCGATTGTCATTGAAATCTTGTAACTAAACAAAACCAACAATCATAGAAATATTGTAACGAAGCAAAACCGTTTGTCTTTGAAATCTCGTAAACGAACAAAACTAACCGTCATTGAGATCACGTGACCGGACAAAAACATCCGTCACTGAAATCTCATAACTGAATAAAACAGACGTTATTAAAAGCTCATAACCGAATAAATCTGACTGTCATTGAAGTCTCGTAACAGAACGAAACCAATCATCATTGAAATCTCGTGACAAAACAAAACCAATTGTCTTGAAATCTCGTAAAAGAACAACGGAACAAAACCGACTGTCTTTGAAAACTCATGACAAAACAAAATCAACTGACACTGAAAATCGATTGTCATTTGGATCTTGTAACTGAACAAAACCAACCATCATTGAAATCTCGTAACGAAACAAAACCGATTGTCTTTGAAATCTCGTAAAGGAACAAAACTAACCGTCATTGAGATCACATAACCGGACAAAACCGGCTGCCACTGAAATCTCATAACTGAATAAAACAGACGTCATTAAAATCTCGTAACCGAATAAATCTGACCGTCATTGAAGTCTCGTGATGGAATAAAACCAACCATCATTGAAATCTCTTAACGAAACAAAACTGATTTTCTTTGAAATCTTATATAAAGAAACAAAACTAACTGTCATTGAGATCACGTAACGAAACAAAACCGTCCGTCACTGAAATCTCATAACCGAATAAAACAAACATCATTAAAATCTCGTAACCGAATAAAACTGACCATCATTGAAGTCTCATAACGTAATGAAACCAACCATCATTGAAATCTCGTAACAGAACAAAACCGACTGACACTGAAAATCGATTGTCACTGAGATCTTGTAACTAAACAAAACTAACCATCATAGAAATATTGTAACGAAACAAAATCGATTGTCTTTGAAATCTTGTAAAGGAACAAAACTAACCATCATTGAGATCACGTGACCGGACAAAACTGGCCGCCACTTAAATCTCAAAGGAACAAAACCGACTGTCTTTGAAATCTCATAACAGAACAAAACCAACTAATACTGAAAATCGATTGTCATTGAGATCTCAGACGTCAATAAAATCTCGTAACTGAATAAACCTGACCACCATTGAAATCTTGTAACAGACAAAACCAACCATCACTGAAATCTCATAACGGAACAACCTAACCGTCATTGAGATCACACAGCCAGACAAATCGGCCGTCACTGAAATCTCATAACCGAATAAAACAGACGTCATTAAAATCTTGTAACTGAATAAACCTGACCGTCATTGAAGTCTGGTAACGTGACGAAAACAAAACCGATTGTCTTTGAAAACCCGGAAAGGAACAAAACCGACTGTCTTTGAAATCTCATAACAGAACAAAACCGACTGACACTGAAAATTGATTGTCATTGAAATTTCGCAACTGAACAAAACCAACCATCATAGAAATATTGTAACGAAGCAAAACTGCTTGTCTTTGAAATCTCGTAAAAGAACAAGACTAACCGTCATTGAGATCACGTGACCGGGCAAAAACATCCGTCACTGAAATCTCATAACCGAATAAAACAGACGTCATTAAAATCTTGTAACCAAATAAACCTGACTGTCATTGAAGTCTCATAACGGAACGAAACCAACCATCATTGAAATCTCGTAACAAAACAAAACCGATTGTCTTGAAATCTCGTAAAAGAACAACGGAACAAAACCGACAGTCTTTGAAAACTCATGACAGAACAAAACCGACTGACACTGAAAATCGATTGTCATTGAGATCTTGTAACAGAACGAAACCAACCATCATTGAAATCTCGTAACGAAACAAAACCGATTGTCTTTGAAATCTCGTAAAGGAACAAAACTAACCATCAATGAGATCACGTAACCGGACAAAACCGTCCGCCACTGAAATCTCATAACCGAATAAAACAGACGTCATTAAAATCTCGTAACCGAATAAATCTGACTCTCATTGAAGTCTCGTAATGGAATAAAACCAACCATCATTGAAATCTCTTAACGAAACAAAACCGATTTTCTTTGAAATCTTATATAAAGAAACAAAACTAACTGTCATTGAAATCACTTAACCAGACAAAACCGGCCGTCACTGAAATCTCATAACCGAATAAAACAAACATCAGTAAAATCTCGTAACCGAATAAAACTGATCATCACTGAAGTCTCATAACGGAATGAAACCAACCATCATTGAAATCTCATAACAGAACAAAACCGACTGACACTGAAAATCGATTGTCACTGAGATCTTGTAACTAAACAAAACTAACCATCATAGAAATCGATTGTCTTTGAAATCTTGTAAAGGAACAAAACTAACCATCATTGAAATCACGTGACCGGACAAAACTGGCCGCCACTTAAATCTCAAAGGAACAAAACCGACTGTCTTTGAAATCTCATAATAGAACAAAACCAACTGACACTGAAAATCGATTGTCATTGAAATCTCGTAACTGAACAAAACCAACCATCATAGAAATATTGTAACGAAGCAAAACTGATTGTCTTTGAAATCTCGTAAAAAAGAACAAGACTAACCGTCATTGAGATCACGTGACCGGGCAAAAACATCCGTCACTGAAATCTCATAACCGAATAAAACAGACATCATTAAAATCTTGTAACCAAATAAACCTGACTATCATTGAAGTCTCGTAACAGAACGAAACAAACCATCATTGAAATCTCGTAACAAAACAAAACTGATTGTCTTGAAATCTCATAAAAGAACAATGGAACAAAACCGATTGTCTTTGAAAACTCATGACAGAACAAAACCGAAATCTCGTAAAAAAGAACAAGACTAACCGTCATTGAGATCACGTGACCGGGCAAAAACATCCGTCACTGAAATCTCATAACCGAATAAAACAGACGTCATTAAAATCTCATAACAGAACGAAACCAACCATCATTGAAATCTTGTAACAAAATAAAACCGATTGTCTTTGAAATCTCGTAAAGGAACAAAACTAACCATCATTGATATCATGTAACCGGACAAAACCGTCCATCACTAAAAATCTCATAACCAAATAAAACAGACGACATTAAAATCTCGTGACCGAATAAACCTGACCATCATTGAAGTCTTGTAACGGAGTGAAACCAACAATAACTGAAATCTCATGATGGAACAACCTAACCATCATTGAGATCACACAGCCAGACAAAACCGGCCGTCACTGAAATCTCATAACCGAATAAAACAGACATCATTGAAGTCTCATAATGGAATGAAACCAACCATCATTGAAATCTCGTAACAAAACAAAACCAACTGACACTGAAAATCGATTGTCACTGAGATCTCGTAACTAAACAAAACCAACAATCATAGAAATATTGTAACGAAACAAAACCAATTGTCTTTGAAATCTCATAAAGGAACAAAACTAACCGTCATTGAGATCACATAACCGGACAAAACCAACCGCCACTGAAATCTCATAACTGAATAAAACAGACGTCATTAAAATCTTGTAACCGAATAAATCTGACTGCCACTGTAGTCTCGTAACGGAATAAAACCAACCATCATTGAAATCTCTTAACGAAACAAAACCGATTTTCTTTTAAATCTTATATAAAGAAACAAAACTAACTGTCATTGAATTCACTTAACCAGACAAAACTGGCCGTCACTGAAATCTCATAACAGAACGAAACCAACCATCATTGAAATCTTGTAACAAAACAAAACCGATTGTCTTTAAAATCTCGTAAAGGTACATAACTAACCGTCATTGAGATCACGTGACCAGGCAAAAACATCCGTCACTGAAATCTCATAACCGAATAAAACAGACGTCATTAAAATCTCGTAACCGAATAAACCTGACCGTCATTGAAGTCTCGTAATGGAATGAAACCAACCATCATTGAAATCTAGTAACAAAACAAAACCGGTTGTCTTAAAAACTCATTGAAGTCTTGTAACAGAATGAAATCAACCATCACTGAAATCTCATAATGGAGCAACCTAACCGATTGTCTTTGAAATCTCGTAAAGGTACAAAACTAACCGTCATTGAGATCACGTAACCGGACAAAACCGTCCATCATTAAAAATCTCATAACCGAATAAAACAGATGTCATTAAAATCTTGTAACCGAATAAACCTGACCGTCATTGAAGTCTCGTAACGGAACAAAATCAACCATCACTGAAATCTCATAACGGAGCAACCTAACCAACTGTCTTTGAAATCTCGTAAAGGAACAAAACTAACCGTCATTGAGATCACGCAACCGGACAAAACCGTCCATCACTAAAAATCTCATAGCCAAATAAACCTGACCGTCATTGAAGTCTCATAACAGAACGAAACAAGCCATCAATGAAATCTTGGAACAAATCAAAACCGATTGTCTTTGAAATCTCGTAAAGGAACAAAACTAACCGTCATTGAGATCAAGTAACCGGGCAAAACCGGCCATCACTGAAATCTCATAACCGAATAAAACAGACGTCATTAAAATCTCATAACCGAATAAACCTGACCGTCATTGAAGTCTCGTAACGGAACGAAACAAAACCGATTGTCTTTGAAATCTCGTAAAGGAACAAAACTAACCGTCATTGAGATCAAGTAACCTGGCAAAAAAGGCCGTCACTGAAATCTCATAACCGAATAAAACAGACGTCATTAGAATCTCGTAACCGAATAAACATGACCGTCATTGAGGTCTTGTAACGGAGTGAAACCAACCATCATTGAAATCTCATAACGAAACAAAACCGATTGTCTTTGAAATCTCGTAAAGGAACAAAACTAACCGTCATTGAGATCACGTAACCAAACAAAACCGTCCATCACTAAAAATCTCATAGCCGAATAAACCTGACCGTCATTGAAGTCTTGTAATGGAACAAAACAAACCATCATTGAAATCTCGTAACAAAACAAAACTGATTGTCTTGAAATCTCATAAAAGAACAATGGAACAAAACAACTGTCTTTGAAATCTCGTAACGAAACAAAACCAACCATCATAGAAATCTCGTAACAGAACAAAACCAACTGTCAATAAAATCTTGTTGAGGATCAAAGCCGACCATCGTTAAAATCGTGTTAGGGAACAAAACCAAAGTAGCACTGAAATCTCGTAATGGAAACAAAACAAAACCATCAACCATTCTAGTAAAGGAACAAAACTGATTGCCATTGAAATTTTGTAAAGAAACAAAACCGACCGACACTGAAATCTCATAAAGGAGCAAAACTGACTGTCATTGAGATCTTGCAAAGGAACAAAACCAACCGTCATAGAAAACTGACAGTCATTGAAATCCTGTAACTGAACAAATACGACTGTCACTTAAATCTCGTAAAGGAACAAAACCGTCTGTCACAGAAATTTTGTAAAGGAACAAAGCAGATTGTCATTAAAATCTTGTAAAGGAACAAAAATGACCGTCTCTGAAATCTCATAATGAAACAAAACTGACCATCATTGAATGATACGTAATGGTACAAAACCAACTGTCATTAAAATCTCATAAAAGAACAAAACATACTGTATTGAAATATCGTAACTGAACAAAACTGACTGATCACGAAAACCAACTGTCATTAAAATCTCGCAAAGGAACAAAACTGACCGTAAGTGAGATCTTGTAACCAAACCAGCCGTCACCGAAATCTTGTAACCGAATGAAACTGACCGTCATTGAAATCTGCAAAGGAACAAAACCGACCATCTTTAAAATCTCGCAAAGAAATAAAACTGACCGTCACTGACATCTTGTAACGGGAACCAAACCAAACCATCATTGAAATCTCGTAACTAAACAAAACCGACTGTTTTGAAATCTCGTAAAGGAACAAAGGAACAAAACCGACCATCTTTGGAATCTCATAACAGAACAAAATCGACTGACACTGAAAACTGACCGTCATTGAGATCTTGTAAGCCGAACAAAACCGACCATCATTGAAATCTCGTAACAGAACAACACCAACTGTCCTTAAAATCTCATTAAGAAACAAAGCCGACCACCATTATTTAAATCTCGTAAAGAAACAAAATCAACTGTCATTAACCGACCGTCATTGAAATCTAGAAGCGGAACAGAACCGTCATTCAAATCTCATAACAAATCAAAACCTTCAACCATTGAGATCTTTTAAGGAAAAAAAAACTGATTGTCATTGAAATTTCGTAAAGAAACAAAACCAACCTTCATTGAAATCTCACAAAGGAACAAATCCAACTGTCTTCCCTTACTTACTGAGATCCCGTAACCAAACAAAACTAACCATCATTGAAATCTAATAAAGGAACAAAACTGACCGTCACACAAAACCAACCATTGTTAATAATTCCTTACATTTATATAGCGCTTTACATATGGAAGGGGGAAATTCCTCAGCCACCACCAAAGTGCAGCATCCACCTGGATGATGCGACGGCAGCCACATTGCGCCAGAACTCCCACCACACACCAGCTTATTGGTGGAGAGGAGACAGAGTGATGAAGCCAATCAGTATATGGGGATGATTAGGAGGCCATGATGGCCTTATTGAAATGTCGTTATGGAACAAAACAAGTCGTCACTGAAATCTCCTAAAGTCAGTTTCGTTCCTTTATGAGATCTTAATGACTGTCAGTTTTGTTACATTACAAGAATTCAATGACGGTCAGTTTTGTTTCAGTACGAGATTTCAATGACGGTCGGTTTTGTTTCATTATGAGATAACCATTGTTGAGATCTTGTAAAGGAACAAAACCGACCGTCATTATATAAATATTGTAAAGACACTAAATTGACCGTAGTTGAAATCTCATTATTGAACAAAGCTGATCGTTGTTGAAATCTCGTAACGGAAAAAATGTAACTGTCATTTAAATCTTGTAACCAAATTAAACCAACTGACACTGAAAACCGTCCATCATTAAAATCTTGTAATGAAACAAAACCAACCATTATTGAAATCTCGTAATGAAACAAAACTGTCTTTGAAATCTCGTAACCAAACAAATCCAACCACTAAAATTTCGTAAAGGAACAAAACCGACTGTCATTGAAATCTTGTAAAGGAACAAAACCGACCATCATTGAGATCTCACAAAGGCAAGGCAAGGCAATTTTATTTATATAGCACATTTCATACACAGTGGTAATTCAAAGTGCTTAAGAGTAAAAATGGAATGCATAAGAAATAAAAATAACATAAAATGCAATGAAATAAAAACAAGAAAAATAATTGGGACAAAGGAACAAATCTGACCGTCATTGAAATCTCAAAATGAAACAAAACGGACAGTCATTGAGATCTTGTAAAGGAACGAAACTGATTGCTATTGAGATCTCCTAAAGGAACAAAAGTGACCGTCATTGAAATCTCGTAGTGAAATGAAACGGATTGAGATTTCGCAACCAAAAAAAAAACCATCACTGAAATCTTATAATGGAACAAAACCAATCAGAAGATTCAAAATAACACAAAAATTATTCTAAGCTGACACATAAAGACATCAAGAATCAGCACATGAATCTCAACAAAGGTGAATCAAAGGAAAATCAAGAAATCCAGTGTCATGCCGCAATGCTTTCTGGGAACAACAGTACAAAACTCCCAGCATGCATCACAGCATGAATAAATTATGCAGCTGAATTGTCCTATTATTTTCTTCAATTCTATTTGCTTTTATTTTTTGCTGTCGTTTTTGTAGTGTCTTTTAGTAGCTTTTTGTGATGTCCAGATTTGACCCGATTGTCTGAATATTTTGTCACCATTGTTGAGATTCATATGCTAATTGCTCATATCTGTGTTTGTCATTTAAGCATACTGTTTTCTGCTTATCATTTTTGCAATACAGTGTGATCTCATATTGTAGTAAAACATGGTTTCAATAAGAACTTCTGTAGATGAATGACAGAAATAAAGTCAATCTGGTTAGTAATGTGTGAAGCTGTAATGCTGTTTGTGGAGTTGTTTAATCCTCCTCTGCTGAGATCTGGAGAGATTTAATGTCTTAGTAATCTTCATTTGATTACATCTAAGGCTGTGGCTGAAGTCAGTTGTAGCTCTTGTGTTTCTGTTTGTCTCTTTTCTCTTCTTTCCTTCAGTGATTCTGCTTGTTAACAGGCTTGTTAATGCTAAAATGATTCTATAAATAATATATAAAGATTTTGTGGCTCAGATAAGGTCCAGTTCTGGTTTATTTCTTTGCTCTTGGCTGATATGTGGCATTGCTATGGCCTGCTTGCGGCTTAGTTCCGGCAAACAGGAGCGGTCCGCCCAAATGCCATCATTCCACACCACATGTGGCCCAGATCATCATACCACATGTGGCAGATGTAGGCCCAATCTGGGCCAACACAAAGTTGCTATCTGGGATCCTTCCAAAGTCTGTACAGAGATGCAAACGACCTGTTTAAACTAGACGCATCAAAGTGAGTGTTCCCTCTTCCATTTGTCCTCTTGTCAACAGACTTGAGTGCGTGGAGCATGTCACTGAATGCGCGTCTGTATACTGTATCCAGTGTAGTCAGTATCAGTAATTATAATGGATAATTTGCTTTTGATGTGACGCTCACATCCAGTGTAGGCAAATGTCATCCGTTAAGTGACTGAACGCCAGTGGGTGGGGTCTATGGTGCGATGACGTATAACTATTTGTCGATGTCTTGCTCTGGAGGCAGTTATATGCAAATGTCTTTGCCCGTGTGATGTCATAAGTCACCCAATATCAGAACTTTTTGGAGCTTGATTAAATAAATGCTTTGCTTATAATGAGGATGACATTTTAAGCTATGAAACTTGCATGATTTTTTAATGTTACAAAGACCTCTTATATGTCAAAAGATCAAGGCAAATTTGATTTCTCATGCCACAACCCCTTTAATACTTTATTCAGCTAGGACACATTAAATTCTTCAAGTGATTTTAATGTTACAAAATACTTCTATTTCAAATAAAGTTTACACAATTATATTCAGCAGCGCAACTATTTTAAACATTGATAAGAAATGTTTCTTTATTGGACTGGAGTAAAGATGCTGAAAATTAAGCTTTACCATCACAGGAATAAATTAGAATTTAAAATATATTCAAGTAGAAAACATTCTAAATTGTAAGAATATTTTACAATATTATTGCTCTGAATTATTTATTTTATATTTTTGAACTAGCTGGTAATACATTACATACTGTAGATATATTGTCATCATACAAGTAGATCCGACAACAGAAGAATGAATTTAGCTAATAGTGTAAGAAAGCAACGACATGGACACAAATACCTTTCAAAGAGTCACAGTAAGAATTTGTATTTATTTAATTCAATCAGCAAGAAATATAGAGTAAGATAGAGAGAGTGCTTTGGAAAGAGAAAGTAGTCGAGGTTATCTGGAAATTTCACAATACACAGTCATTTTGCAGTAGACAATATTTCATTTAAATACATAAATTAGACAGACAACATAGAAGACTCTTAATCTGTCAGTTCCTAACCACAGATTCAGTGTTAATTTAAAATAAATCTTGCATACAGTTTTCTTACAAAGGTTCTTTGAAATGCTGACAGAGCTAGAAATGCTGACAAAATTCTGGAAATCTCTTTTTCCAAAAAGGCACATTTCTGAGCATTAAATACAATAAAGGATTATTTCTGTACAAAACAAAATCTGTGAATGCACAATTAGGGTTAAAGGACCATAATAAAAGTAAAAAAGAGACAAGCTGCAAAAGATCAACCGGACGTAATTAAAACTGAGGTTATTGTAAAAGCAACTTTGAAATGTAATCATTTAAGACTAGTTCTCTCAGATTTGTCTCCAGTATTGCATTGCAAGGTTTTCCATTGGAAAAATTCTACTAAATGTCATCACTTATTGAACATATTGGCTAATGATTCTAAAAGTCAGCGGACGCAGGCAGTGATTCAGGCCTGGCAACATTTGTAGGTACAGTGTGTGTATCATCCCTGAGACTCCCAGTTTTACACTAGGAACCAACGACATCTGTGACGGTGAACTAAATGATCAAACTGCAAGAAGTTATTTTGGCAGCTTTGCCAGACCACACCTGATCCTGTAGAGACGAGAAGCTAGTTTCTGATAGATGATGTCCAGCCTCAAAACATTTCCTTATCATTAGCATATCTGAAAATGGGTTCAACTAGATACTTGGCACTGGCAAACAAAAAAGGCTTAAAAAGGATCAGGTTTAAAAAGGCATAATACTGTGACTGAGGGGATCAAGTCCAGTTTTGTCACAATATTTACAAGTATTTTTGGTCAGGACGTAGGACTACACTCAACACACAATTATCAGATGCGGTTTTCATTTATAAATGCACAGATGGGCTCACAAATTAGTCTCATCCCAGGATGGGTCATTCATACTCTTTAACACTTTTCTGACAACCTTCTCCAGCTCTTTCCGTGCCTTTTGTTCTTCTTCAAGAGTTCGCTTCATCCTCTTGTTATCCTGGTGATGTAAAAAAAAAAAATCAGAGCATCCGGGTCACGGCACCAGATTTTGAGTTTCAAAGACATGGCATCACATTAAGTATAAACGAATGTTTACATGTGGACTGACCTGCTTAAGTTCTTGTACCTCATCCCTTAAGGCATAAACTGTATCCACCAGACTCCTGCAAAAAACATCCAGACTAAATCATTATGAACACCTACTGTGACAAACTTTTCATGATAAATGAATGCATTAAACTGAGAGCCCTAATGACAACGTGGCAATATTTTAATAGTAAGTAAATAGGTAAATTAGAAGCATAAAGCTGTGATCGAACCTTTCTTCGATTACGGTTTGACCATTGCTCTTTGTCTCTTCCACAATGATTTTTTCCTCCTCAGGAAAAAGCATGTGTGGCCCTGACTCCTTCCTTGATCCTGAAAGAAATTTAACAATGTAAGGTTAACAGCGGAACTGTAGCTGGTTAAACCAGTGTTATTTTAGCATCATTAAGATACTACTATAGGTTTTATTCATATTTTGAGTTTCCGATATTATTTTAATTTTAAAGTTTTAGTAATTTGCTTGTGTGTTTTTGTTATTTAAAAAAATATCTATATAGAATTTATTCTTTTTTATTTCAGTTTTAGTTAACTATAGTAACCCTGAATCGTACAGAATTTTAGGATGGGGCTCTATTAAATGTGAATGCTTCTGTCCTATGAAAGCCATGGAGCAAAAGCAGTGAAAACATCTTTCTTGCTCTTTCATGTCAACCATCTCTTCAATATACAAAACTTATATTTAAGCTAGTCACTTTCAATGCAAATAAAATAAAAGAAAGTGTGTTTTAGTCTTGATGTGTAGATACGAGCAGCAGCTCTTACGGGACATAGAACCAATTCTGTTAGTGTGAGTTATCCATATAGTGTCATAGTCCGAGTCTTCAGATTGGTCAGAGGAGGGAAATCCGCTGCTACGACAACCCACAGCATCCACATACGATTGGTCAACATCAGCCAGCACATGATTATGCATCAAATCAGTGCCCTGCCATGCTAATCAGGGATGGGGATCAAACCAATCATATTGGAGAGGACGGGTGGGTTGAGAGGATGGACCAAACCAAGAGGAGTAAAGTGAGGGAGAGCCCAGGACGCCCAATAAATTATATATAAGTGACAAAATGAAATAGAAACATAACAAAAAGCAGTAATAATGGTGGGACAACATAAGAGAGAATCGGGTGTAAAAGAAATGAATGAAGGAAGGGAGAGGAAAAGAGACAAAGATGCATGTTAAAAGAGCAGAAAATATTAGAGTGATCAACATAGTGGTAAAGAGTTTAGTCAACACACATTTATATAGCGAATGATAACAATTCAGAAAAGATGTTGCAGCATTTTACAGACATATGTAAGAAAGTTTATCAGAGACTTCAGGACAGACGAAAGGTGTTTTGTAGGACTTAAAATGCACTACCATTCAAAAGTTTGGGATAGGTAATATTTTTTAAATGTTTTTGAAAGAAGTCTCTTATGCTCACTAAGGCTCTATTTATTTGATCAAAAATACTATAATAGTACTATTGTGAAATATTATTACAACTGTTTCCTGTTTTAAAATGTAATTTATTCCTGTGATCCCAAAGCTGAATTTTCAGCATCATTACTCCAGTCTTCAGTGTCACATGATCCTTCAGAAATCATTCTAATATGTTGATTTGCTGGCTCAATCAATGTTGAGAACAGTTGCGTTGCTTAATATTTTTGTTGAAACTGTGATAATTTTTTCTGGATTCTTTGATCAATAGAAAGTCTTTACTGTCATTCTTGCGGAATACAATAAATAAGAGAAATATTACTGACCCCAAACACTTGAAAATTACATTTAAATTGTGACAAAACTGACGGAATTATGTGGAATGCACAGTTATATTTTCTTCACTCATTACACTCCTGTCACACAGTCTGGGACTAAAGTGAGATTTCAAAGTTCCTTCAAAGTATATGAAAATCACAAGAGAATACATAACATAACATGCATAAAAAGTACATACTTGAGTTGAGTGTTTGCCGTGTTTTAGCGCTTGTGCAGTATGCTTCGATCACTTTCAGGATCTGAGCATCCTCCTCCAGAGCTGCAGTGCCTTATGGGAAACAAGAAGAGCACAAAAGATGTCAGTGATCAGGTAACACTGTGAGATCATTGTAAAGACACTGTTTTCTTACTAACAGTAAACACAAAAGCAATACATGTGACATGTTAGTAATAAATACATCACATGCATATGTGAAAACTAAGGGCCTGTTAACGCAAGAAGTGACCAGGTGTATTCTTGAATCAGATAGAATCAAAGACCAGGTGTAAATGCCCTCTGAAATGCTTTCAGGAGGTGGTTTGAGACACATTTCAGACGAAACTGGACAAGTATAAATGCATCTGGTTGTTGAAACCACATCTGTCAATTTTACTCCTTCCAAAATGTTAGAAAAATAAATGTGTGAGAGCGTGTTATAGGCTATATGACATGTTATAGCTAGATATGACAGCGTTACTGCAGCACGCATCAGCGCAGATGAGCAGCTGAGTATCTTTTCAGCAAGCCAAAAAACTAGCGCAAATGAAACTGAAAGTAAGTCGCAGACGCTCAACACACAATCATCTTCATTAAAAGCAGTGAGACTAAATGATCTTACCAGTGCTGCTGCCGCGCTCTCTCCTATTGCGGTCTTTGATCTTGAAATTAGCTGATGACAAATAAAATGCAGCTCATATTTGTTGCTTTCGATGACGTGAACTCCGTTAAACTTGCACATAGCGCGGGAATTAAAGATCGGATTTACATCCGTTTTGTGGAGACACATTTATGTGGCCAAGTGTACATGGAACCATTTTAACAGATCAGATATCTATCCAATCAGTAAAAACGCATGAAGTAAGCAGGTGTAAACAAGCCCTAACAGAACAGATTTTTATAGAGTCATGAGTGTCATACTTTTTCTCACAGCAAATTCCTCATCAGACGGCTTCCTCTCGGGTTTTCTTTTGGGCAGAATCTTCTTTATACTTTTGGGACTTTTACTGAGATCCTGAAGACATACAAAAATTACATGTGAACATATTTATTTAAAAAAATACCACCATACAAAATAAGTTTAATGATTAGCTAATATATAATTTATTCACAAATCATATGTAAATCACTGTACACATATTGTTTCATGGCTAGTAGTCTTCTTTTAGAGATGCTATTAATGTGTTAACATACAATTAACATATACCTCTTTGTAACACAACGCAGCTGAGGGTTTTAGAGGAGGTGCAGGTCGGAGACAGCTGAGACTCCAGGGCTTCTGGGTTTTGGGGGGTTCAAGAGGCCCCCACATCATCCCACTGTGAGTTCCAAGTGAAGAGAGATGAGGAAGAGTGTGGTAGACTGGAGATCCGCTCACACCGCGATTCTCTGAGTGTCTGGACGGGGTGAGAGGATGAGACGGCAGCTGGAAGGGAAGGAGAAGATCAGATGAGTGACACTGAATATCACTGAATTTCAGTTGTTTTTAATATAGATATGGGTCTGATAAATAATATAGATATTGTTGATCAAATAAATGCAGTCTTGGTGAACATAAGTATGTTCTTTCAAAAACATTAAAAGATCTTACTCACCCTAAACTTTTGAATGGTAGTGTATGTGTTTGTAGAAAGTAGATGTTTCTCACCGTATGGCAGGGAACATTCTGTGGTTTCAAGCTGCTGGTTGAAGTGCGTTTGGTCTGCCGGTGTAGATGATCCACCCAGTCCTGAAGATCTTGCTGGTTATTACAGATCACCTGGATCCGCTCGATCAAATTTCCTGCATGCAAAAACATCATTACTGTTTATGTTCTATCGACAACTACCAATATTAACATGTAAAAATCACGAGGACAACTGGCTGGAAAACTTACCAGATATTTCAAAAGCATTTTTTGTGGTTTCACTGTCCTCTATTTTATTAACAGCCATTCCAGTCAGAGGAAGCTTCCCCTGTGTAAGCCAATAAACCAATGAGTTGTCAATATTTTCGAGCATACATGACCGACTAAACAGCAGAGATTCATTCTGAGGTCATTCTGATGGAGTAGACAACAGCATAATAATACAATAATATGGAGCCTGAGATCCAGTGATGAAATGTGAATTAATAGAATTTATTAAATTCATTACATTATTTTACTGGATATGTATGTTTTTAATTTTTTAATGAATATAGTCATGTAAGCTGTAAAAATTTCAAAAACAATACTACAGCAATAGACAATATTATAACTGTTATAATGTCAAAACATGACAAGGGGAAAAAAAAAAAAAATGGCAGCAAAACTATTTACCTGGTAGATGAAACCACTCATTCGAGGACTAGCAGACAACATGAGAAGAATGTGAGGAAACAGCAGGAGGTATCGCTCATTTTTCTCCTGAGGAAGTAGAATATCATAATAAAGATTTCATTTTGAGTTTACCATTTTCAAAATCAGTAAATTAAAATCTTTTATAATACTCTTGATATGATATCTGGTTCCTCTTAAACCAAGGTTTTTAATCAGGGGTCCATAAAGAAGATATGAAACATTTTGAAGATGTTTCTTACTATTAACTAACCAATGATCTGTTAATTATTTTAATGTAAAGATAGCTTTAAACTGGGTGTCCGCTGATGGTTAGTTTTATGCTTAATGATAGATTATTTGATAACATTCACCTCAGCACCGTGGTTCTGGATGAGGACTTGAGACATGTAGAGAACAGAGCCCAGGGTCTTAATGCCCTCCCCTTCCCAGCCCCGAATAGACTCCATCAGAATCTGCAGCTCAAGTTCCTTCCTCTTCCTCACTTCCTGACACTGGGCCTGAAGACAATAAACACACACAAATAAGCACAGCATCCCATTCTGATAGATAATGTAACTCAGACAAACAGCTCATGTGTCATCTTTCATGCTTTAATACTGGTGAAAATCAAAGAAAAATCGATGAATGTTGACCTTATAATACTCACTGAGAGATTTTTAAACACGGTCATGCTCTTCTGAATGTCTGGATAATCTGGATGAAGTGCCTGGGCAGAACCAGGGAAGAATATGAGTGAGTTAAACTGGTTTAAATTTATAATGTTACAAAAGATGTAAGGATATGCTGTAAATGCTGTTCTTTTGAACTTTCTATTCATCAAAGAATCCTGAAGAAAAAAATGTATCAATGGCTGCTGGAAATTCAGCTTCATCACAGGAGTGAATTACATTTTAAAAGATATTAAAATAGAAAATAGTTATTTTAATGGCAATAATATTTCACAATATTACTGTTTTAATCAAATAAATGCAACCTCTGTGAGCATAAGCTTGTTTCCGCCATGGAACAAAACAAAAAGAAAAAGATAATTGTGATTTTTTAAATCTCACAATTCTGACTTTTTTCTTGCAATTGCAAGGAAATAAGAATTGCGAGAGAAAAAAAAGTGAGTAAAGTCAGAATTGCTAGTTTATATAATGCAATTTTGACTTTATAACTCGCAATTGCGACTGTATATCACGCAATTCTGATTTTTAACTCACAATTGCGACTTTATATCGGGCAATTCTGAGAAAAAAGTCAGAATTGTGAGATATAAACTTGCAAACTTGCAATTGCAAGAAAAAAAGTCAGAATTGCAAAAAAAATAAATAAATCAGAATTGCAAGAAAAAAGTCAGAATTGCAAGAAAAAAGTCAGAATAGCGCGATGTAAACTCGCAATTGCAAGAAAAAAGTCAGAATTGCTAGTTTATATCTCGCAATTCTGACTTTATAACTCGCAACTTTATATCAGAATTTGTGAGAAGAAAACTTGCAACTGTGAGAAAAAAAAAGTCAGAATTTCCTTTTTTATTTTTTATTCAGTGGCAGAAACAAGCTTCCGTAGACTTCTTTCAAAAACATTAAAAAAAATCAGACCAACCCCAAACTTTTGAACGGTAGTGAAAACGTTACAGTACCTCCATGTGCCGCTCCATTTCTTTCAGTAGTGTGGGGTATTTCTCCAGTCTCAGGAAGGGTTTGCTCAGGCCTGTTGTGAGTGTGAGAATTCCAGGGGCGTTCGCACCTTTACTTTCCATAAACTCTCCTAGTTCCTCACTGAAATACACATGCATGCAAAAAGACATCATTAGAAATGTTGCATAGACTGTAATTCTGAAACCTAATGGTTAAGAATCAATAAAAAAAAAACTCTGCCCAATGTAAATTGTCAAAGCACAGTGTTTCTGTGAGTGTGTATACATGTGTCTTTATTGTGCTGTGTTACGCACCTGTGTTGTGTGAGAACATTAACCGCAGATGGATGGTTGGAGCAGTAGGTCACGTACAGACTCCTCATCTGAGGAATGAGGGACAGGAAGAAGCCTCCTATTCTCTGCTGACTCTCTGGAACTCTGCACACAATACATACCAATTTATTTACAAAAAAAATAATGTTAAAGTTGAACAGAGTTGAATTCACATCTCTCAAATTAGATGGATAAACTTCAGAAGCACTGTACAGTACATTATTGGTAACTACCACTAGATGTCGCTGTTGACCAATTGAGTGAAGCAGAACTCTTACTTGACGCTTTCCTCCAGTGAATGCACCAGTGTCTGCTGGAAAGAGCTGATCTCCTCTAGATTTCCCATGATGTGACTGATATCTGACACGCTGAGCCTAGAAAGAGAGAGAGATTCAGTACTGAACTACTGTTATCTGTGTTTATGTTGGACTCTCGGTTTGTGTGCTTACCTGTCGGTGGGCTGCAATGCTCTCAGATATGTTGAGAGGAGAGTCTGCAGCTCTTTACAGTATTCGGTCTCAGTTTGTACAATATTCTGAACCACCTGTGCATTTGACAAAAAACAACAACAGTTACACATGTACGACAACTAAAATTAATATTTTAGAATTTTTAAACGATTATATCGCAACAGTGTAATGAGATAATAAAATAACACTGTACATTTTAACTAAATACAAGTACAAATGTCAAACAAATGTGTATCTATAATATGTATACATTGATCGATATTAACAGCACACACACACACTATATACACATATACAAATACAAATTGACATGGCTGCTGCTGATCCTGAGGATTAAAAGCATCGGCCTCCAGGGGAAAAAAGGGGCAAGTACTCATGATTTCGCTCTTATGCTCATCCACATGCTCAACATTTAACAATCAGACAATG